>NC_060123.1:435752545-436360045 GCF_021461395.2 Schistocerca americana
TCCATGATAAGAAGATTGCAGGATTGCATTGATACCAATGGTCATAACTTCGAACACCTTCTGTAAATGGACGTTCATGCCACCTTACTGACCTTCGTTGACCTTCAAAGGATTTACTGTTACACATCATTGGATTCGTCCCGACAGCCGCTATCAGAAAATAAGTACCAAACTATAGCATCCCATTAAAAAACATAAACAAAGTTGACATTCATATCTCTAAAGCGACCCCCACCTAGCAACAAAAAGCCAACGTCATGTTATGGCCCCCGTTGTTCTATGCAACTTTTGTCCCACAAACTTTTCAGCTTCTCTCATACTTACGGAGTTATTCTTAGTGGCCGCAGTTAGTGACTCACCCTGGACACACACACACACACACACACACACACACACACACACACACACACATTCGTAGCCGTCGATTTGCTTCAGAGAGGTGGACACCTACGCCTGGGTACCATCATGTTTCCGTACGTTACAAAATGGCTCTGAGCACTAAGGGACTTAACATCTGAGGTCATCAGTCCCCTAGAACTTAGAACTACTTAAATCTAACTAAACTAAGGACATCACAAACATCCATGCCCGAGGCAGGATTCGAACCTGCGACCGTAGCGGTCGCTCGGTTCCAGACTGTAGCGCCTAGAACCGCACGGCCACTCCGGCCGGCTACGCTCTTTTGGGACATCATCAGACTGGCTTAAAAATTAATGAGGAAAACCAACATTCGTCCATTAATGCTCACATATGGCATAAAGATAAAATTTTGTAAAGAAGCATCGTCCTATCGTAATGGGACGAATAAAAATATAAAAACATTACGGAAGTCAACACGGAGCCAACTGCGTTCCGGCATGAAGCGTTGAATACACCTGACAAACAGCAGATAATGCGGTCGAGAACAGGACGCGTCGACCTTCCAAGACAAACATAGAGCCGTAGAGGCAAGATTATACGATCGTAGTAGCAGACATTAAAGGCAGATGGCGTTGGCTAACCGACATGCTTACAGAAAGCGAATGCTTAACTAAATTACATATGCGAAAGACAAATTAGGTAAAACAATGATTTATTAAAACTGAATTTAGTGCAAGAACATTAACAAAATAGGTGTAAAAACATGAAATTAGTAAAGTTAAAAAGATATCTATAAAGTGTAAAATTTTTAAATCCTGTCAAGCAGTAAAACTTAGAACGTCGCTAAAACGTTAGTCAGTCCCATAAAATTAGTTGAAAGAAAGGAATAAGAAAGGTAGCTCACCAACAGCTTTTATTGTGAACATTTTAGCGTCATTTTCTTATTATTCTTCACTTATAAAAATTTAGTCTAAAATTTCTGTTAAGCAATAGGATATCATTCTCAAATTTTGCATATGCAGGAACTTGAAAATGCGAATCTTCGGAACCAGCTGTCGCAAAAAATGTTTTAAGCAGTGATACTGGAGCCTTACTTCCAATGTCCTTTCAAGATATATATTTCACTGCAGGCTCACTCATCAAGAAACTAAGTTTCCAAAACAGGTACGAGAAATTACAGCTGCCTTCCTCTATTTAAAAATACAGCTTGAGTATAAAAATTAAGCGGTATTGCCAATTGTGGAAATAAGTTAGTGGTATAATGTGAATTCCTTCATGGGAAATAATAAAAATTGTTTATTTTTGTATTCTCAGTCTTTCATCGGCCAATTAAACATGATACACTACTGGCCATTAAAATTGCTACACCAACAAGAAATGCAGATGATAAACGGGTATTCATTGGACAAATATATTTTACTAGAACTGACATGTGATTACATTTTGGGTGCATAGATCCTGAGAAATCAGTACCCAGAACAACCACGTCTGGCCGTAATAACGGCCTTGATACGCCTGGGCATTGAGTCAAACAGAGCTCGGATGGCGTGTACAGGTACAGCTGCCCATGCAGCCTCAACATATTACCACAGTTCATCAAGAGTAGTGACTGGCGTACTGAGACGAGCCAGTTGCTCGGCCACCATTGACTAGACGTTTTCAATTGGTGAGAGATCAGGAGAATGTGCTGGCCAGGGTAGCAGTCGAACATATTCTGTAATCAGAAAGGCCCGTACAGGACCTGCAACATGCGGTCGTGCATTAACCTGCTGAAATGTAGGGTTTCGCAGGGATCGAATGAAGGGTAGAGCCACGGTTCGTAACACAGCTGAAATGTAACGTCCGTATTACCCTCCTCAACCCACCGATTCCATATTCTGCTAACAGTCATTGGATCTCGACCAACGCGAGCAGCAATGTCGCGACACGATAAACCGCAATCGCGATAGGCTACAGTCCGACATTTATCAAAGTCGGAAACGTGATGGTACGCATTTTTCCTCCTTACACGAGGCATCACAACAACGTTTCACCACGCAAAGCCGGTCAACTGCTGTTTGTGTATGAGAAATCGGTTGGAAACTTTCCTCATGTCAGCACGTTGTAGGTGTCGCCACCGGCGCCAACCTTATGTAAATGCTCTGAAAAGCTAATCATTTGCATATCACAGCATCTTCTTCCTGTCGGTTAAATTTCGCGTCTGTAGCAATTCATCTTCGTGGTGTAGCAATTTTAATGGATAGTAGTGTAATTGTGAATTGTCACAGCAGCTTACTAACTTTCTCCCTACTTCCACTTTCGTCACATGAAGTGCAACATTTGCCCATTCAGACATCTCAACAACGTAATGTCAAGTATTACGCACAGCTACGGAGGCGCATGTTGCAAATAAAGGTGGAAAAGTTGCCTCGAAAGTCACGGGGCAATAAAAAGGACAGCCAATTAGGCTCTTAGGCAGACGGATAGTCTTAGAGTCGCGACAACCTGGTGCCATCCTATTTGAGTTGGCATCTGGAGCTAGGTGATGGGGAACCTGCACAACGGAAAAATTTGAACGTCGAGGCTATAACGCCGCCAGCGTCCTGTTGTTAAGTTCTCAATGTTCCGTGCTCAGCTCTCACTGCTCAGTCTGAGTGAAGCTATGGAATCGTTCTCGGTCCTTCTTTAACACCGCCGCCATATCTACACATGAGCAGTTTTCCACAAGGTAAGCCACCCTGCTAATACTCGTCCATGTTGCATACTCCCTCATACCGAACGGTCTAAGGCGCTGCAGTCATGGCCTGTGGGGCTGGTCCCTGCGGAGGTTCGAGTCCTCCCTTGGGCATGGGTGTGTGTGTGTTTGTCCTTAGGATAATTTAGGTTAAGTAGTGTGCAAGCTTAGGGACTGATGACCTTAGCAGTTAAGTCCGATAAGATTTCACACAGATCTGAACATTTTTACTTCCTCATATACTCTCTGGTTAGGCCCTTGATAAAGTTTTCCCTGGGCTACTAGCTGCTGTAGGGCTATGTGCTGTGTCTAGGTTTTCTGTATAATTTGTGGGTGCTCCAGTATTTAGTTTCATTTAATTCTCAGTGCACTCTTTGCCCACAACTAGATGCTAACTTAAATATATCAAACACGATCCTCGTAAACACACACTTCTTGTACCTGTTTTTCATTACCGCAAGACCGCTACGGTCGCAGGTTCTAATCCTGCCTCAGGCATGGATGTTTGTGATGTCCTTAGGTTAGTTAGGTTTAACTAGTTCTAAGTTCTAGGGGACTAATGACCTCAGCAGTTGAGTCCCATAGTGCTCAGAGCCATTTTTGTTTTTCATTGATGAATATACACTGATAAGTCAAAACACGCACACGGCGACATTGCATGCTCGGCCCGGTGGCGTTGCGACCACGTGACACGGGAGCAAATGTATGTGAGGGGTGCAGGAACGGACGTGGGAAAGGGGGGGGGGGTGTCCGGTCACCGTAGCGAAAATATGCTCTGTGAAACTGGAAAATCCATTGAGATAACCGACTTTGACAAAGGGCAGATTATTATCACGCAGAGCCTGTGAACGAGTACCTAGAGAACGGCGAAGCTGGTCGAATGCTCACCTGCTACTGTCTTCAGCAATTACAGAAAGAAGTAGGTCTGTGAAACTGCTACTAGGAACTAAATGGTTGGTCGCCCACGACTCTTCACAGAGCGTGGGGTTCGAAGGCTTGTCTGCTTAGAGGACAGATGGTGAGTTGCACACTCTCTACCGATAGAGCACAATGCTGGTGCACACATAAGTATAGCGGAGCACACCGTTTATCGTTCATTGTTCAACATGTAGCTCCGCAGCAGACCACCGCTACGTGTTCACATGCTGACCCAACGACATCATCAATTAACATGGCAGCGGGCACGAGACAATCGGGATTCGACCGTCGATCAATGGCTCTTTGGCTGAATCACATTTTTGCTACACTAGATCGCTGGTCGTCTCCACAACCGCCGTCATCGAGGTGAACGGCCGTTCGGAACGTGCAGCGCGTCATGGACGTAGGGTGGTGGGAGTAGTATTATGCTATGGGAGACATTCTCCTGCGCTTGTAGGGGACCTGTGGTAGTAATCGAAGACACACTGACAGCTACGAACCACCTGCATCCGTTCACGCTTGATGTCTTCCCCGACGGCGATGCCATATTTCAGCAGTGTAATTGTCCATGTCTCGGAGCCAGAACCGTGCTACAATGTCTTCTGGTAAACCTTCCGGGATGTAAGGTCGTGGTCCATGAAACTCTTCAGCTCCTAACGTTCCGTCCAGAGCTGCGCTGGACATCTTCAGAGGGGTGTTTCTACTCCTGTGAGTCTTGCCGACTGACGGGTCGGACGTCTGAGAGCGACTTATATAACGTAGAAAGTGGGCGTGACCAGAGTTACACGTAATATGCAGAGATAATCTTTGTCAGAGATAAAACTTAATTATCGATCGTAATCTCGTCACGGATAAAACTGTCTAGCAATTCTGTAGTGCTACTGCATATCACGTGTAGCTCTGGTCACGCCCACTTTCTACGATATATAAGTCGCTCTCAGACGTACGACCCGTCAGTCGGCAAGACTCACAGGAGGAGAAACACCCCTCTGAAGATGTCCAGCGCAGCTCTGGACGATACGTTAGGAGCTGAAGAGTTTCATGGACCACGACCTTACATCCCGGAAGGTTTACCAGAAGATATGTCATCCGGTCGTGAAAGCCTTCGTGCTACAATGGTTTGAAGAGCATTACTGTGCTCGAACAGTCCACGGGTGTATTACCGGTCCATAGTGTCCAACGGTCACAATATTCCGGCGATCAGACATGTCGCCATCGTCAGGTGCGGGCCTGACGATGGCGACATGTCGGATCGCCGAAATATTGTGACCGTTGGACACTATGGACCGGCAATTCACCCGTGGACTGTTCGACCAAGAAACACGCCGGGAGAAGTTGAAGAATCACAGCATTATTGTGAATTCACTTTGATGCCTCGGCGACCAAATCCTATGGAAACCATGTGGGTCGCTGTCGGGCGCCATCACGGTCTACACAAATCAGCGGGCCGTTATTTACGTGAATTACATGACCTGTGGTTAGACGTTTAATGCCACCCATCTCCACAAACCTACCAACAAACTGTCGGACCGCTGATACAGAGAATCAGTCAAGTATTTCATACGGAAGGCGGAGAGACAAGCTATTATACAGGTGCTCACGATGTTTTGCCTTTTCATTGTATCACTTTATTGTGCCGAGTAATGGCGGCAGGAAGAAAATCCCTTATTAATTAGGAAACGGCCTATCAACAGAGGTACACGACACGAACCTCTCCTACAAGTTGGCAAAGTAGTCCGAATAGCTTGCGCAAGCTGTAAATTATTTAATCATCCATATGGTATATGAATCAATTTCAAATGCGCTGCCGCGCGGGATTAGCCGAGCGGTCAAAGGCGCTGCCGTCATGGACTGTGCGGCTGGTCCCGGCGGAGGTTCGAGTCCTCCCTCGGGCATGGGTGTGTGTGTGTGTTTGTCCTGAGGATAATTTAGGCTAAATAGTGTGTAAGCTTAGGGACTGATGACCTTAGCAGTTAAGTCCCATAAGATTTCACACATATTTGAACATTTTTTTGAAATTCACTGCAACAGATCCCCGAAAGACTCACCTCCGATGTCAACCTAATGGATTATCCAGTAGGAAGGCTGGTAGCTGTCGATATGAACAATTAAGAAGTATTTTAAATTTTTGTTACACTGTGCTGTTGTTAAAAAAAAGTTAGCCATTTATAATCATTGTATCTCTGTCGTAAGTCACTCACTTTAGGATCCTGTACCGACTGTATAATTGTGACCCTGAAGGTTTGGGAGACACTGACTAGTGGCCTGCCATACGACGATCGATAGGCACTGTAGCTGCTGCAAGTATTAGTAGCATTGCGACCATGCGCCTATTGATTATTTAGGTCCTTGGAGTGGGCGCGAAGCCGACCACATCAGTGGATAATTATTGAAGTACTCATCACTCCTGTGCCACCCACCAGATACGTCCGACTCATGAATCAAATATGGCCTCTAACATGCAAGCCTCCGCTACGGATGGCCAGTATTGAACATACAATTAAAATAGCACTCTGTGTGCCACACAGTGTGCAGATAACACAAGCCACACAAAACTCGTGGTCGCGGGAATGATTGTCTTGTTTGATGTTGTGCCATATATGACACCCGTATAATACTGCTTCATGCGCTGTATGGTACGAACATCGGCATGCGTACTTCCTAAACTTCACGCATAAAAGCTGGATTTTTCCGGTGCTCGTACCTCAAGTTCTATTGGTGATAGAAAGGTATTGGCAAGTGTTTTTGGACAGAACTTGGGCTAGGGCCATTTGTGTATCCAACAGAGGGAGCGTCTTGCTGTAACTCTCCTACAAGACATGGTCAACGTTTGAATATTACACGAAACTTCCGGCTTAGCAAGTGGAGCAAATCGGTTGGTTCTTTCTGCATTACATGTGGTCTACGGTGCGCCAAACGCCTTGTGAAGTTCATGGGCGGTTCGTGAGAAAACAGAAAAAACATGGTTTTTGGGTCCAAAATCGAGCCGTGGATCTCAGGACGGCTAAGCACAGGAAAAGGTTGAATTTTTTTTAGATATATCCCGAAAATCCCGATTTGGTAAGCTTGAAAATTTTCGTGATCCGTTTCCCAGATACAGAGGTTCAAAGTTATCATACTTGTAAAACACATACGTAAAATCCGGTGAGAGGCGCAAACGTAGTTTATAAACTGACGGAGCAAGGAGAAGTATTATGTAAATTGTCTCCGTTACCATCAGAATGGTTCTGCGAACCCATGTTGTAGGTAGTGAAGCACGGGAAAACTTTTTGTACACGTAAAATCCGGCCTGAGGTATAAAATTACGAGTATATAGTTTTGCGTTATTTCAGTTTTACACTGGTAAACTATCAAAATTTTACTGAACCATTACATTCTTTTCATGTGAGTGACATATCCTGTTGTAGCAACGAAAAGGAGGGAACCAGTGGAAAAATGCTCCTATCAGAGCACAAGAAAAAGCAAATGTTCCCCTATTTATTAAAAGACCTCGACTGAAGGGATATCAGCTGCTTCATTATACTGTCCTCACTGCATTTAAAATTTTCCCAAAAATTTTGCCTTGCACACATATTCTCCCTCTTTTATGCTGAGGGACGGAAAATTAATAAATGCTGGAAAATAGTAGACTGTGGTTGAGGTATAGGAAGAGTGAAGGCGACGGGGCAGTATGTGAGAAATAGTGGGACACAGAGGCAGTGGAACACAGTTGAGAGTGACAAAACAGTGCTAGGAAAAGAGCGAAGGAGTCAGTGCCCGCGGGAGAAGTATAAAGAGAAGGATAAAGTGGAAGTGGGTGAGGCCAGTGATTATGAGAGACAGTACGACAACATAGGAGGAGATGATGGGAGTGTGAGAGAAAGGGAGGGACATAGTGGCAGTGGAATATAGTTAAAGAGTGAAGGAGACAGTACCAATGGGAGAGGCGTAATAGGATTGAGTGAGAACTAGTAATTGTGAGAGAGAGTCGGTGGCAAGGAGGGGAGAGTTAGTGACAGTAAGAAGAGAGAGTAGCAGAGGAAATGGAAATGAGCATTTGGCGTCATTGGCTAGGAGGCCCCTTGTGGGGCAGATCCGGCCGCCTTGGTGCAGGTCTTATTATATTCGACGCCACATTGGCTGACCTGTGCGCCGAATGGGGATGAAATGATGATGAAGGCAACACAACACCCAGTCCCTGAGCGGAGAAAATCCCCGACCCAGGCGGGAATCGAACCCGAGCCCATAGGACGCAGTCCGTCACGCTGACCACTCAGCTATCGGGGTGGACAGAGTAGCAGTGGGAAGAAATGAATGAGGTAGTAGTGTAAGAAGAGCAAGAGGGAAGCACAATGAGAAAATACGGCAATAGTAGGACAGAACTAGCGACACTGTGGCTGTGAGACAGGAGACAGTGACAGACACAGAGAGATAATGACAGTGAGTTGGGCTGAATGAGTGAGTGAGGATGGGTAAGTGGGGGTGGATGGATATGAGTGATTTACATTGATGAACTAGTGGTATGAGCGAGTTACAGTTAGAGGAGCTTGTTGAAGAGAGAGTCCAATTGCATGTTAAAGAGAGCGCGAACATGTTCTCATGCCAAAATTTTTGGAAAAATTTTGATGGTGCTGAGGAAGGTAGAATGAGGCAGCTGGTACTCTTCTTTTCAGTCCGATTCTTTAAACAAACAGGAATATATCCGCCTTTTTTGTACTCCAATAGGAGCATTTTCCCGCTGGCAGACACAATATTGAACTGTCTGTTGCAGATAGATGGTTAGTGAACACAGCAGCTCGTCGCGGGTCAACGGGCTTTGAACTTGTGGTGACAATCGGTTCAAGACGAATGTGCCACAACATTTCAGGGATCGCACAAGAATTTAGGTTTCCGAGGTCAACAGTGTTGCAGTGGATGTTCAGTATCGCAGAGACAGAGTTTGACATACGTAAATCGCCGCACATGTGTTTGACGGAGTAATTAAAGGTCTGCTGTTAATGAGACCACAGCCGGTTTGAACGTGGCCAGTCAGGAACCGATTTGTGCTAGAATTATATGGAGACAGATGCACTGCATAGGCATTAACAGCCCCCGACTGGCGTCGTATCAAACGCTTTTGCATGAGTTTTGGTTACTCAGTGTATATTGTTAGTAGGGTACGGTTTGAAAAAGGATTTCGCCATTCACCTCGTTTACAGTCATATAAGAGAGATCTTTTAAGTTTGTTGTAACACTTTCCTTCTCGCTATTAAATAGTATTGTTTAACGTTAATACTGTGTGCTTCAGTCTTTAATGTGTCTATTTCCGTCCAAGTATATTCCATAAATTTATTCTTACTGTTTTAACTTCAGTAATTTAAATCAAATCTAAAGCATTCGTGCCATAGTCACTGCAGTAGGCAGCCACAGAGTACCATATAACAACGTAAGGTATGCTGTATGGGACAGAAAAGCATTAATTCGGCTGTGGTTCAAATTAGATAACTTTTCACCAATATAATAGCATTTAAAGTGCACTTTCATTGCCTCTCTGAAGCTGAGCCCTTAATTACTTAATTTTTATTGATTGGAAATGCTCCATTCGAGCGCGTTATATATAATTAGCAAATGTAATCAATATGTATCTACTCCCCAAGCTGGGTAACGTAATAAATCGAGTACTACATAAATTGCCTGCCCAATATCAGCTTAATAAAAAATATGCCACAACGAGGAAAAATTTTGTTTGTTCCTTAACAAGTTGGAGCGTATGATACAAACACAGAGACCAGAGATAGGCAAGGAATTTCAAATGACTTCACGCTAATACAAGCTCACATGCTTCACACATGGCATTTAAAGAAGATTATAGAACAGGGCTCAACTCTATTTGGAGACACGGTTCATTTGCATGGGAAAATGTTTCGAGACAATGATGGGAGAATTGCGTATGTGGGAAAATTGTGTGGTGACTAACATAAAAGTTTTACAAATGGGCGTTTGTGTCATCTAGGCAAAGATGGCTACAGTGTACTGAATCAGATGGATCACATACGGTACCAAAATGATTAACCAATGCCTCAGGCCACATAATTTCAGTCCTCGAGAGTTTACCAGCACCAAGCCAAACAGGATAGTACAATTTATTTTTACGAGGGTAGCTACTATAAACGACTGTCTGCACATTACTTATAGTGAATAAGACTTCACCTAAGCACATGCTGTTTTCTGATGATTAAGTTATTGTTGATCAAACTGAGAATGACTTTCAGAGTTTTCTAAATTATCTTCCACAGCTCTGTCCAAGATATTTTTTGAATCGTAAGTGTTCTAATTGTTTTGATATAGCCCGCCACCAATTCCTCTCCTGTGATCACCTTGTTAATTTTAGAGTAGAACTTGCACCCTACGTCCTTAATTAGTTGCTGAATGTATTCAACTCTGTTTCTCCTTCTACAGCTTTTACTCCCTACAGCGCCGTCTAGTACCACAGAGGTCATTCCCCGATGCCTTAACACATGTCTCATCATCCCGTCCATCCTCCTTGTAAGTGTTTTCCTTACGTTCCCCTCTTTACAGATTCTCCGGAGAACCTCCTCATTCTTTATCTTATGAGTGCACCTAATTTTCAACATTGTTCTGTAGCACCACTCCTCAGACGCTTCGATTCTCTTCTGCTCGAGGTATAGCATGATTATCTCTGCACAAAAGCTCAAGATAATTGCTTTTAGAAGCAAATCTCTGCCTGAACGAAACGAACACTACATAATAGACTGACTGAACAAGTATCTCGCTCCCAATACCTTGTCCGTGACCTAATTTGTGACATTGACTATGATGTCGATCACAAACTGAATAAGTACCGCGCCACATGTGGATCAACCGGAACAACGTTGTCTAGGAAAACCGGAAAAGAAACACAAATAATACTTTACAAACTGATGCTTTCACTATTTTTACTCACAGGCACAGAGACATTAGTGCAGGGATCAGAAATGAGATTTCTGTCATCCGTAAAAAAAGTGAAGACTGGATATAATAAAAATAAAGATGGCTCGAGTAGCAGAACGGAAGGCGGGAAAGAAGGGATGTTCTGTTTTTTGGAGTCAACAGTCTTTAGAATATTTTGATGCTGCTCCCCTGACTTCCTCTCCCATGCCAACTTCATTCTCTCAGACAAGCACATAGTTCTTGGATATACAAATTAGTTGTTGGATATATACCAGTATCTGCCTTTCCCTACAGTTTTTACCCTCTACAGCTACCTCTATACCATGGAACTTGTTCCCCGTTGTCCTAACAATTTTCTCCCTCCTTGTCAATGTTTCAGCATATTCCTTTCCTCACCGATTCTTTTCATTTCTTATTTTATCATTTAATCTAATTTTCAGCATCCTCCCATAGCACCACTTCAACACCACTTGTCAAACGCTTCGATTAATTTCCCTTCCGAATCGCAGTAGCGAAATAGGGACTGAATGAAAAAAAAAGGGGGCATCAGAAGAGCAAGAAAACGTTGACAACAAGTCTCTCTTTCAACAAAAAATGCGAATATATTTTAGTTCTTGACATAATAATAATCCACACTAACCTGGAAACATGTCCTCGTCCTCCCCTAGTATGAAGTTCAAATATGTTTCTGTACGCGTTCTTCTTGCTTTGAAAGTTGGTTTCCTTCATTATAATGTTACATTTGCGTTTTTCCATGTTTGTCACCGTCTAACATTTATTCCGTAAGTTAGTTCTACAAGATTTCTCTGAGCGTTTTTACCCCCCTCTGTTAGTATTGCCGGTCAATGCAGTATTTTCATTCGATTTACTTAGTTCACGAGAACAAATACGTAACAGTGCAAGACAACATTATTCCTAAACTTATATTTTTCAATGAATATGAACATGTCTTTCAATAAATAAGTAGCCAAGCTTTTGATATTCTAATTCTGAGTCCACCTTCAGTGACATCCATTTGTCCTATCTCATCTAATAGCAATATGAAGGAGGAGATGGAGAAGAAGTGTATTAGTTCGGGTTCAGCTTGCACAAAATGAAAATTACGACTCGCAGACACCTTGTCGCTTCAGAGATCCAGACACTGTATTAAAAAAAATAGAATATCGAGATCCGTTCGCTGGTTCAATGCCTTACTGCTCGCGTCCTAGAGTCTTCGGTGCAAAGTTTCTAACGGCGACTGTGGCCCTTCGCGTTTACGGCAAACGGTCTCTGGAACAGAGCAACTTGGGCGCGAGTACTTGCTGTCCCCCCCCCCCTCTCCCACCTTCAACCCCGCTGCTCCGCGGCAGGGAGCAAATCGAGTTAGCTGGGAGCTGTGCGCAGTGTTACTTGCTGCGTGCTGCAGACAGGAGTAAAAACTACGATACGCCAGGCCGCACCGCCCCAGCCCGCATTAAAGTTGCGGAGTTGAACGGGCCGTCAGCGGGAAGCTGTGGCGGGGAGACTATTCCGGTGTTAGACTTCCTACCGACTGGTGACCCAGCCGAAGGTCGGAAACAGAGCCGTGGAGGCTGTCTCCCGTCCACGGAGAGGGCGGCACTCGTCGGTTTCAGCTGTAGAAATTAAAGAGTTCACAGCATTTCTCCAACTCTCAAAGATAATGATCTGTCTGCTCTAAATTCTTAACTGTCAGAGTAACAGAGATGTTTTGTAGCAGATTTATTAAAAAAGCGTATATCCTGAAAGACTTTATTTATTCCGTTTTGTTTATTCAATTGACCATATCAGGGCGTTAAGGTCCTTTCTTACATAGGATCACGAGCACAGATACAAAAATATTATTCACCTCTCGGTTTTAAAGGTCTTCCATTAGTCATGGAAACGAAACAACTGGATTTCATGTCCGCCTTTTTTTATCTAAACCCAAACATAGCACCGTTGCGCCATAGTCAGCGGTTCCTTATTTAGCTGTGTAAAATTTAAACATGTTTTGAGTAATAATTATTTTAACTAAATTAGGCCTGAAAATAATTTTCTATGTTCTTGTCATTATCTTAATTTTTCTGCTTTGTTGCGTTTTGTAGGATCCTCCACACGTACTGTAGCTTGCTGCTGTGGCCGAGTGGTTCTAGGCGCTTCGCTCCGGAACCACGCAGGTGCTACGGTCGCAGGTTCGAATCCTGCCTCGGGCATGGATGGGTGTGATGTCTTCAGGTTAGTTAGGTTTAAGTAGTTCTAAGTCTAATAGGGGACTGATGACCTCAGCTGTTAAGTCTCTTAGAGCCATTTGAACCACATACTGTATATTGGTACCTTGTCACCTGCAATTAAATGATGTTACTGTCGTCTTTGTTGGCGAGTTAAGAACTCACTTTATCTATAAACACTATTTTGTTGTGCAAAAGTATTTCATGACTATATTTTGCGATTACTTACCGTTAGTTTTGAAATTTCCTTTCTCATCTGCGTTGTCGCCTTTCGGTGAAATGCACACACAAACACATCTATCTGCGTAACTTGACTCGGAAGCTATTTCACTTCACAAAACACACCGTTTATATTATTATTGTGTATCCAGTCCCTATTGATGTTCACTTCTTCTCATAAGAGTTTGGCACCAGTTTTGTCTCTTCCCTTGTGGCTCTGTATTTTTATCTGTTTGCGTCGTCTTTTCTATGCGGCTCTTAATTTGTTAAATAGTGTGGCGTTCGATAGTGAAGTGGGGGCGTTTCACTGGTGATTATTGCTGTAGTTCATCCACTATTACAAGTGATGGCTGTTCTATGCAGTACGGAATCCACTATCTGTTTATGTTGAGGCATTCTGTTGTCTTATTAAAAATACTGTCACGTTCCTCAATTTCAGTTTCAATGGCTTTCCTGAAAAAACTCCGTGTTAGCGAATTAAATTACGCGATCAGTCCCACACAGTGCGTGCTCCTAATAGCGTCGACTGTCGTCTCATACACCTACAAGAAAAAAAAAATGGTTCAAATGGCTCTGACAAGGGAACCTTCCCATCGCACCCCCCTCACATTTAGTTATAAGTTGGCACAGTGGATAGGCCTTGAGAAACTGAACACAGATCAATCGAGAAAACAGGAAGAAGTTGTGTGGAACTATGAAAAAAATAAGCAAAATATACAAACTGAGTAGTCCATCTGGAAGATAGGCAACATCAAGGATAATTAGCGCTTAGGAGCGCCGTGGTCACGTGGTTAGCGTGAGCAGCTGCGGAACAACAGGTCGTTGGTTCAAGTCTTCCCTAGAGTGAAAATTTTAATTTTTTATTTTCAGACAGTTATCAATGTTCAGGCAGTCACACAAAATCAACTTCGCACTCCAAAATTCCAGTAGATGTTCAGATTTGCTTGGATTTATGCAGGATTTGGCGGTCTACACACGGAAAAATTTGAAAATGTTAAAAACATGTTTTCAGAAAATACAGGGAAAACTGTGCGACTGTGAAACGGTTGCATTCATTTGTTAGAGTTTATGTGACAAACTCTTATGTTTTCATCACTTTTTTGGGAGTGATCATCACATCCACAAGAAAACCTAAATCGGGCAATGTAGAAGAATCTTTTTACCCATTCGCCAAGTGTACAAGTTAGGTGGGTCGACAACATATTCCTGTCATGTGACGCACATGCCGTCAGCCGTGTCGTATAGAATATATCAGACGTGTTTTCCTGTGGAGGAATCGGTTGACCTATGACGATGCGATCAAATGTTTTCGGTTCCCATCGGAGAGGCACGTACTTTCGTCTAGTAATCGCGCGGTTCTGCGATGCGGTCGCAGAACACAGACACTAAACTTATTACAGTGAACAGAGACGTCAATGAACGAACGGACAGATCATTACTTTGCGAAAATAAAGATAGTAAAATTTTCACTCCACGAAAGACTTGAATGAAGGACCTCTCGTTCCGCAGCTGGTCACGATAACCACAGGACCACGGCGCTCCTGAGCGCACACTCTCCTTGATGTTGCTTATCTTGCAGATGGACTATTCAGTTTGTATATTTTGCTTATTTTTTTCATAGTTCCACACAACTTCTTCCTGTTTTCTCGATTGATCTGTGTTCAGTTTTTCAAGGCCTATCCACTGTGCCAACTTATAACTAAATCTGAGAGGGGTGCGATGGGGAGGTTCCCTTGTGAGCACTATGGGACTTAACATCTATGGTCATCAGTCCCCTAGAACTTAGAACTACTTAAACCTAACTAACCTAGGGACAGCACACAACACCCAGCCATCACGAGGCAGAGAAAATCCCTGACCCCGCCGGGAATCGAATCCGGGAACCCGGGCGTGGGAAGCGAGAACGCTACCGCACGACCACGAGATGCGGGCCACCTACAAGAAAGTTTGACAACAAGTTGACATTATTTACAGTAGAATTTCTAATGCATACAGTATATTTGGTTTAGATATTTTCTTTCAGTATGGATTCAAATTTCATAACACTGTTAATCTGGTTTCTGAAGTCAGTTCGTACGCCAAAATTAAAACGCCCTATCTATCTGGGTTACATTCTGCAAATAATTTACTAAAGTTATTACCGACAAAGGGTAGCCTTATTACATACACTGTACCTGGGTTTAGGTTATGCTAATGACATCGAACTTTTCCGTAGATCAGGACAACTCCGAAAAGAAAGCTTAAAAAAGGATCTAAACTTCTTGTAAGAACGAAACACCATCTCTACTTCGTCAAACCAGCGGACTATACTTCTGAGCCGGACAGTGTAACCGAGCGATTCTAGGCGCTTCAGTCTGGAACCGCGCGACCACTACGGTCGCAGGATCGAATCCTGCCTCGGGCATGGACGTGTGTGTTGTCCTTAGGTTGGTTAGGTTTAAGTAGTTGTAAGTTCTAGGGGACTGATGACCTCAGAAGTTAAGTCCTATAGTGCTCAGAGCCATTTGAACCATTTGAACCAGCCAGGGTATCTACAGTTTAACGTGGGCTGCGGATCACGTTACAGCTTCGCAGATTTCACATTAATAGAGCATTTCCGTAGGTAAAAGAAGACGATTGCCATAATCACGCAAGGCCGAGTGGTATGATAAAATGTTCATAAATTACGTCACAGTATATTTTTCTCTCAGTATCTTTCGCATGCGATATATCGCATCTCGGATACAACATGCGTCAATAGGAAATACTTTATAAATGTATGCGTATGAGGCAAAACATGTCCACCGCCCACCGCAATACTTAAGGCCGCCAGATGGAGTTGCGGGCACCTGACGCAGCGAGGAAAGTATACAAGTTGTCTCAAATCTTCTGGGTGAAATGGGAAGAGGTTCGACCAGTCGATTACTTTGGGATAGGGAACTAGTGGTCGAAAATGCATATTTACTGTATTATGTATACATACAGCGTACACTGCATAACAACAACGTAGCTCACAGTAAACGTTCAAAACCACGGCCGCCAGTCTCAATGTATGCATTGCAACGGCGCATGCAGTTCTGCCGCACTATCGCAGAGACCCCCGGTGTCTGTTGTACACTGGGACAGCGGGAAACAGCGTAGCCCCTGGCTAGTTTGTATTGTTCACTGATGACGCCTTCTTCAATCGTGATGATCTGGAATGAGGACAACCCCACGCCACCCACATCCGTGGCCACCAGCAACGATTCTCTAGCAACGTATGGGCGACATTGTCCAAGATCACCTAGTAAGACCTTATTTGGTGCCTCCCCATTTGACTGGACCACGTTACTCGGCGTTTCTGCGAGATGCGCTGCCACAGTTCTTCGAGACTATACTACTTGTTGTCCACAAAAGAATGTGGTTTCAACACGACCCTCCACGAGCCCACGTTAATGTCCGTGAACACCTGAAAGACTGGTATCCTCATCGTTGGACTGGAAGTGGAGGTGCTGTCCCATGGTCAGCGAGATCGCCGGTTCTCACACCTTTGGTACTTTTTCTATAGGATTGCGTTAAGACGTTAGTGTATGAAACTTCGATGGAAACGGATGAAAACCTGCTTGCTAGGGTCCGAGCTGCCTGTCTCTTGGGATAACAGACGCCAGGGATTTTTGAAGTAGTGCGACAGAACTTCATGCGCCGTTGCCATGTTTGCAGTGTGACTGAGGGTCGTCACTTTCAACTGTTACTGTAGGCTACGTTCTTGTTATGTGATCAGTGGTTCCCTATTTCAATATAATCGCTTGCGCACCCACTATGGCCTATTTCAGTTTGATCCAAAATGTTTGAGACACCCTGTATAAGTGAAGCAGAGACTAATGGTGAATCATTCCATTCTCGGTACGAGGCGCCAATAGGGAAATCCCTTGACACAAGCGAATTTGGCATAGAACAGACTGCTATGTCCCTGCTGAGTGTCTCGGAAAGGGCGAAATTGGTTGTGTGTTCGCACGCTACTGTCGTGAGCATCCATAAAGAGTGGTCGAAGAACAGTGAAACCACGAGCAGGTGAACAAACTGTTGTACAAGCGCGCCTCACCACAGAACATGGAGGTCTGAGAATTGTCAGATCTATCAAGTAGAATAGGCAGCAAGTGGAAGATCTGACTACAGCAGGGCTTCACAACATACGTGCTCGCGCTCGCGGAGCAAGCTGTGAGCAGCAAGGCGCGAGCACGGAGCAGCGCGAGCATGCTACCCCCACTACCGGACCGGAGTGGAGAGTGGGGAGAGTCACGTGGGGCACACAACAGCTGCCGCCAGTCAATGTAAATCTGCGGCCACCTGCAGGGATATCACCCACGAATTATTACTGCGACAAATGAAACAAATAAAGGAGATTGTACACATGCCACATAATTTTATTAGCTTAGTGTATGCCTCTATATTCGTATTAATTTGTGAACTGTTACACCATAAAAGATGTCACTGGAGTGTGGGATTCGCGGTTATCTTGTACTTTTTGCTCTTTACAATTGCGTCTATGTTCGGAGTGATTGTTCCTGTGCATTGTAGGTGCTGCGTGCAGTTTAAATTTCGATCAGACAATGCGTTTCTCAGGCGCGTCTTGTTACATTTCATTGCAGAGAACAGTTGTTCACTAACATACGTGGAACCGAACATTGATATTATTGTAGCCGCCAATTTGTGCAAACGAGGAAATCTATCCTGAAGGGAGTGTCTGTAGAATTCCAAAATGTTTTTCTTGTTCTGAAATTTGTCTCTGTATTCTCTGTCACACTGGAAGTCAGTAATTTCTAGTTGCAGCTCAGGACGAATCTCTTCAATATTCGCTGAATATGGAGAGGAGAACAGATCAAAATCACTGTCTAGTGCTGTCAGATCTTGAAAGCGTTGATCAAATTCTTCCTTAAGGGCAACTAAACTGTGTGAATAACGTTCACAGTCTTTGTGAACATCTTGCACGGATGATAATTTAGGAAAATGAGCTAGATTTCCTGTTTCCAGTTGACTCACCCAAAGCGTCAATTTCATTTTAAAAGATCGTGTTCGATCTATGAAATCAGTAATTAGCAGATCTTTACCTTGTAGTAAAATGTTCAAAGCATTCAGATGGCTAGTTAAATCTGCTAAGAACGCGAGATCACATTTCCATGAAGGCTCTTTCAATTCAGGAACACACACGCTATTTATTTCCATGAACATATTTATCCCATCTAATAGGCAAAAAATCGATTTAATAATTCGCCACGACTAAGCCAGCGGACCTCGCTGTAATAAGGCAGGCTACCATACTGGCTTTCATGCTCAAGAAAGCTTTTAAATTGCCTGTGTTGTAGCCCATGCTTCCTTATATAATTGGTTGTACGAACAACAACACTCATCACATTTTTTAGAGTGATACTCTTTGCACATAAGTTTTCCTGGTGGATCACAAAGTGAACACCCCTTATTTCATTCGGCACGGTCAGTTTTTGCATTTTCTCCTTCAACAGCACCACGAAACCTGACTTTTTCCCTGTCATCGCTGGTGCACCGTCTGTAGACACTGAAACTAAAGAATTCCACGACAATCCTATATTTTCAACACTTTCTTCAACACCACTTAAAATAGTCACCTGTGGTAGGTTCTTCATGGCTACTACATCGAGGAGCTCCTCCCTCACCTGAAGATCTCTATTAACACGTCTAATAAATATGACAAGCTGCACTGTTCCAGTGATATCAACACTTTCGTCCAGAGCTAGACAATACGCCATAAAATCTTTACAGATATTTGCAAGCTGGCTCTGGACGTCGTCTGCCATGTCCTGTATGCGACGCATAATGGTCATGTTAGATAATGGCACAATCCGAAACTGTTCAACTTGAGATGGACTCAAATATTCCGCTGCAACTACCAAACATACTTTTATTAAATCGCCATAGTGAAGGGGCGCAGGGATTTTGCTAGAAGAGCAATTTTGTAACTCACTCTGAGAGCTGCCTCAGTTGATTTTTCTTCGTCGTCCAGATCTTCTTCGGATAGCTTTCTTTTAAGTTTAATAACTTCCTGTGCACGATCTGGTCCATCACATTTTCCACTTCCGTAGTCTTTCGCGTGGTACGACATATAATGTCGCTGCAAATTAAATTTCCTAAAAGAATTCAGCGTTTTGTGACATACTAAACATTTTGCAACACCATCTTTTTCTGTAAACAGATACAATTCCTCCCAGTGGGGGTTGAACTGCGAAAGCATGGTTGGGGTTGCACTTCGACCATAGATACTAACAGACTGGGCAAGCAGTGCAGCGGCTGTACATCAGACGTGGCTGCAACATAGAATCACGTGACTGTTGGCAGAACGTCGGCGGGAGTTCAAGGCAGCATTCTGATTCCTGATTTCACTTCCAGTATTTCTCAGTGGATTTCCTGCTAACTTCTTCACATTAAATGTAGCTTATGTAAACACAGCTAGAAGTGATAAATTATTGCGTAACCACTGTACAAATTTAGTTTTACAGCCATTACTTCACAATGAACTTTGTGAACTGCTGAAACACTTTCGATGTTCGGCAATATATTCGCCTCGAATATTTCAGTGTTACCATTTATGAGATGCATTCTCTACTAACAATACGCGTTATGCACTGCATAAAATGTAAATATTGCGTGTGTGTGTTTTAGAGCCTTGGTTGTAGAAAGTGTTATAGACTTCATAAATCGGCATTAACAACGAAACCTGTAACGTAAACACACGTGTTCACATCGAATGTAACGAACTCAATTGTGTCGTTCACCCACAAAACGTAAAGCAGTTTCATTTGAAAGCTCTTTTTTGGTTTAAACAGTTTGTTTCGTAGATGTATCAAATAAGATATCTACAAAATCAGTACCTACTTACATGAATACTTGTTCCACAGATCATGAATACGATACTTCGCAATGATGTGTCAGTTTAATGAAAGGTAGACCTATCATTACATGACAATTCTTCCAACCACTTATTTATACCTAAAAAATCGTCTACTGAGTAGGAGCTGTCATTCATAGATTCTTTTAGTTTGATTTTAAATGCTGGTTGGCTATCTGTCAGGCTTTTAATGCTTTTTGGTAAATGACCAAAGATTTTTGTAGCAGCATATTATTTATCCCATACATTACAGCTTATTATCTGGAAACTAACATAGGCCATACAACTACCTTTTTGCAAATGGTATTCAGTATCTGTTTCTGATATTCGTATGTTTTGTAACTGGGAAGTACAAAATAAAACTAAACTCTGATGAGAAATCAAACCCCTAACTTGTTTTTGCAAATTGTTCTTTAAAATAATACCAGCATAATTCACCCCTTTTTTGTACCAAAGTCAGATTTAATCCAGGATAGTAAAAATCATCCTTTCTTCTTATGTAGTAGCAATGCACATTGCCATTGCTTTTGGAGTGGGAAGGGTTATTGGTAATAAATATCTCTCTCTCTCTCTCTCTCTCTCTCTCTCTCTCACACTCACACACACACACACACACACACACTATATATATATATATTCTTCAAAGTGCTTCGAACAGATGCGTGTGTGCGCAGTAGGCTTGAAATCTTTTCGTTTCACTGCCTGTATCCACATCTGCCTGCGCCCTTCATCCTTTGGAAACCTATACGAAAGAGAAAAAGCAGCTTTGTAGCTTACCATTTCAAGAAATATATACGATTGCAATGTGCGCCTGGAAACACACACAGCACTTCAAACCGCCAATTTACGTAACTGTGGCGTTCTGGGTAAGGATATGATACACACAATAGCTTATCAGTATTCAAGAAATCCCGCTAAATTAAACTAATAATACTTACACGTTTTTTTTTTTTTTTTTTTTTTTTGTAGTTTTAGGGCGCACAACTTCAATGGTCATTAGCGCCCTGACTACTCTAAGATTGCACCGCGAGGCACAAGTTGACAACAACAACTAAAAGGGAAAACACGATAAAACAGACTGACAGGCATAGGATTAAAAAACAGCATCATCAAATGTCCTTAGCGAGGTTTGTCAAATTGATAAAACGAAGAACACGAGCAGCTGCTCGTGTGTCATCCGCTAAAATGGCATCGAAAGTACTTGGCAGGTTAAGATCTAGGCGCAGTGCATTAAAATATGGACAGGACATTAAAATGTGTCTAACCGTCAGCAAGTGCCCACATGGGCAGAACGGCACCGGCGCAGCCGTCAGCAGATGGCGATGGCTGAACCGGCAGTGTCCAATTCTTAACCGGGCCAAAACTACCTCCTCCCGCCGAGAAGAGCGTGAGGAGGACGTCCAAGCCACGGGAAGAGGTTTTAAGGCCCGAAGCTTGTTGTCTGTAAGTGCAGCCCAATCGGCATGCCACAGCGATAAAATGCGCCGACAAATGACCCTGCTAAAATCGGACGAAGGGACACAACAAGAAGCTGTCCGAGGCTGGAGGACCGTAGCCTTGGCCGCGGCATCTGCAGCTTCGTTCCCAGGGATACCGACATGGCCAGGAACCCACATAAAGCTAACCGGAGAACCGAAGCCACCAGCTGCTGAAGAGAGCGTTGGATCCGGTGTACGAAAGGGTGAACCGGGTACGGATCACTGAGGCTCTGGATGGCGCTCAGGGAATCGGAGCAGATGACATAAGCAGAATGTCGGTGGCGGCAGATGTAAAGAACAGCCTGGTAGAGGGCAAAGAGCTCAGCTGTGAAGACCGAACAATGGCCATGGAGCCGGTATTTGAAACTTTGTGCCCCGACAATAAAGGAACACCCGACCCCGTCATTGGTCTTAGAGCCATCTGTATAAATGAAAGTCATGTCGATGAACTTCGAACGAAGTTCCAAAAAACGGGAGTGGTAGACCGAACCGGGGGTAACCTCTTTTGGGAGCGAGCTGAGGTCAAGGTGAACGCGGACCTGAGCCTGGAGCCAAGGTGGCGTGTGGCTCTCGCCCACTCGAAAGGTTGCAGGGAGTGAAAAATTAAGGTGTTGAAGGAGGCGACGAAAGCGAACTCCAGGGGGTAGGAGGGCAGAGACATACAACCCGTATTGACGGTCAAGAGAGTCATCAAAAAAGGAACGATAAGACGGGTGGTCGGGCATTGACAGTAGCCGACAGGCATACCGACAAAGCAGTATATCGCGCCGGTAGGTGAGTGGCAATTCGCCAGCGTCAGCATGAAGACTCTCTACGGGACTAGTATAAAATGCTCCGATCGCAAGTCGTAAACCCCGATGTTGTATGGAGTTGAGGCGGCGTAAGATGGATGGCCGTGCAGAGGAGTATACGAAGCTCCCATAATCCAGCTTGGAGCGGACGATCGACCGATATAGACGAAGTAGGACGGTTCGATCCGCTCCCCACGACATACCACTGAGAACACGGAGGACATTTAAAGAACGGGTACAACGGGCGGCCAAATATGACACATGTGGAGACCAGCTAAGTTTCCTGTCAAATGTAAGGCCTAAAAATTTTGTCGTCTCCACGATTGGGAGAGCAACGGGACCGAGTCGTAAGGACGGTGGGAGAAACTCTTTGTAGCGCCAGAAGTTAATACAGACCGTCTTCTCGGCAGAAAAACGGAAGCCATTGGCGACACTCCAGGAGTAAAGGCGGTCAAGAGAACGCTGAAGACAGCGCTCCAGGACACGTGGACACTGCGCGCTGCAATAGATGGTAAAATCGTCCACGAAAAGGGAGCCTGATACATCAGCTGGGAGGCAATCCATTATTGGATTGATCGCGATGGCGAAGAGAGCGACGCTCAAAACTGAGCCCTGTGCCACCCCATTCTCCTGGCGAAAGGCGTCGGACAGGACAGAACCCACACGTACCCTGAACTGTCGATCCATTAAAAAGGAACGAATAAAAAGAGGGAGGCGACCGCGAAGGCCCCATGTATGCATGGTGCGGAGAATGCCGCCCTCCAACAGGTGTCGTAAGCCTTCTCCAAATCAAAGAACACAGCCGCGGTCGGGCGCTTCCGCAAGAAGTTATTCATAATGAAGGTCGACAAGGTAACCAGATGGTCAACAGCAGAGCGGCGCCTACGAAATCCACATTGTACATTGGTAAGTAGGCGTCGAGACTAGAGCAGCCAAACCAATCGAGAGTTAACCATTCGCTCCATCACTTTACAGACACAGCTGGTAAGCGAGATAGGTCGATAACTGGAAGGCAAGTGCTTGTCCTTCCCCGGCTTAGGAATCGGGACAACAATAGACTCGCGCCAGCATGCGGGAACATGTCCCTCAATCCAGATGCGATTGTATGTACGAAGAAGAAAACCTTTACCCGCAGGAGAAAGGTTCTTCAGCATCTGAATATGAATAGAATCAGGCCCTGGAGCGGAGGACCGTGATCGGCCAAGTGCGTTTTCGAGTTCCCGCATGGTGAATGGGGCATTATAACTTTCACAATTCGAGGAGCGGAAGTTAGGTGGCCTAGCCTCCTCTGCCTGTTTGCGGGGGAGGAAGGCAGGGTGGTAATGAGCGGAGCTCGAAACCTCTGCGAAAAAGCGGCCGAAGGCATTGGAGACAGCCTCAGGGGCCACAAGGACGTCATTCGCGACCTTCAAGCCAGAAACTGGTGAGTGGACCTTAGTGCCAGATAGCCGGCGCAGGCTACCCCAGACAACAGAAGAAGGAGTAAAACTGTTGAAGGTGCTTCTGAAAGCAGCCCAGCTGGCTTTCTTGCTTTCTTTGATAATACCACGACACTGAGCACGTAATCGTTTATAATTGATACAATTCGCCACTGTAGGGTGGCGTGTAAATGTGCGTAAAGCACGTCGACGAGCACGTAAAGCGTCTCTACATGCTGCGGTCCACCAGGGGACCGGTACGCGACGAGGAGAAGAAGTGGGGTGAGGGATGGAATATTCAGCAGCAGCGAGAATGACTTCCGTGAGGTGTGCGACCTGACGATCGCAGCTTGTGAAGGTTTGATCCTGAAAGGTCGCCCTGGAAGAGAAGAGACCCCAGTCTGCCTTGGAGATGGTCCAACTAGAGGAGCACGGAGAGGGGGTATGCTGCAGGAGATGGATAACACACGGGAAGTGGTCGCTCGAATATGTATCAGAAAGTGCATACCACTCAAACCGGCGTGCAAGTTGGGGAGTACATATAGAGAGGTCTAAATGGGAATATGTGTTAGATGTGTCCGAAAGAAAAGTAGGGGCGCCAGTATTGAGGCAGACAAGATTGAGCTGGTTGAAAAGGTCTCCTAACAAGGAGCCCCTCGGGCAGGATGCTGGAGAGCCCCAAAGGGGATGGTGGGCATTGAAGTCTCCAGTTAACAAAAATGGTGCAGGTAGCTGAGAAATAAGTTGCATCATGTCTGCCCTGGTAGCGGCAGATGACGATGGAGTGTAAACGGTACAAAGGGAAAACGTAAAAGTGGGGAGAGTAATGCGGATGGCAACTGCCTGCAGGCCGGTGTGCAACGTGATGGGATCGTAGTAAATATCATCCCGGATCAGCAACATAACCCCTCCATGAGCCGGGATACCTACCACAGGGGGTAGGTCAAAACGCACAGAGGTGTAGTGTGCCAAGGCAATTGGATCGCATGGGCGTAGCTTCGTTTCCTGGAGGGCTACGACGAGCGGACGGTGCAAGCGGAGCAGCAACTTCAAGTCCTCTCGGTTGGAGCGAATGCTGCGAATATTCCAGTGAATAAGTGCCATCGTAAGAAAAGGAAGATGAAAGAAGGGGTCACCTCGAAGGCCGCTGAGGGCCTGGCTTCGAGCGAGCACTGCCGCCGCTATCAATAGGCGGACAGTCATCGTCCATTGGGTTTATAGGTTCATCGGCCATCTCGGGAGGATGGCCGGGAGGGGAAGCTTCCTCCGCCGGTGAACGGCCAGATGTACGGCTACCAGCGGTGCGGCCAGGCGAAACGGATGACGGCCTGGGGCGGCAACCGCTGGGTGGCGCAGGAGAAGAAATGCGCCGTGGCGGGGAAGGAGAACTGTGCTTCCTATGAGCCTTTTTGGTAGGACGTTTGGTGGAAGTACCGGTCGAAGGCTGGGAGGTCGAGGTACGTAGGAAGTCTGCACGGGATGGTTCCTTCTTGAAGGCCCGTGCATCTGACTTCGGGGTCTTCGTCTTAGCAGAAGCTGATGAAGGGGCTGGTGTCTGTGGGGTGATGGGAGGAAGAGGAGACGTCGACCGTGGTGCTGAAGGTCAGATCGCATGTCTGGGTTGCTACCTCCCTGGTAGTCCGAGGAGAGGCGAGGACAGTACTGTATTTCCCCGCTGGGAGCAGCGTGGGCTTCCTACTAGCCAATAGCTTGCGAGCAGCCGAGGTGGACACTTTCTCTTTGACCCGAATTTCTTGGTTACAGCGTTCTTCCTTATAGACAGGACAGTCGCGGGAGGATGCGGCATGGTCACCCTGACAGTTCACACAACGAGGAGACGGAGGTGGACAGTCACCCTCATGGGCATCCCTGCCACAAGTGACACATTTAGCCGCATTGGAACAAGACTGTCGAGTGTGATTGAAACGCTGACACTGGTAGCAGCGCGTAGGTGTCGGGACATAGGGGCGAACAGAAATAACCTCGTAGCCCGCCTTGATGCGCGATGGCAGCTTAACACTATCGAAGGTCAAGAAAAGTGTCCGGGTCGGTACAAGGTCATTGTTGACCTTTTTCATGACCCTATGGACAGCCGTCACGCCCTGCTCAGCGAGGAAAGATTGAATCTCCTCGTCAGTCAATCCGTCGAGGGAGCTAGTATAGACTACACCACGAGACGAATTCAAAGTTCGGTGGGCCTCCACCCGGACAGGGAACGTGTCCAGGAGTGTGGCCCGAAGCAGTTTTTGTGCCTGAAAGGCACTCTCAGTTTCTAGTAATAAGGTACCGTTACGCAACCTGGTACAAGATTTGACAGATCCGGCTATGGCATCTACGCCCTTCTGGATAACGAAAGGGTTGACAGAGGAAAAATCCTTTCCGTCCTCAGATCGAGAAACGACGAGGAACTGTGGGGCAGGCGGTAGTACTTTTGTCACTGGTGGCTGGTCACGTTTCCGTTTTTGGGCAGAAGTCGAAAGCGATGGAGTAGAATCCATTGCGGAGGAATCCCCCATGATTGCCAGCGTCTCCGATGGCGCGCTCCTTCCTTGTGGGGACCCTCTCAGAGGGCACTCCCGCCTTAGGTGAATGTTTACACCTCAGGTCACACCTCCCGAGAAACAGACGGAGGGACCAATCGGCATGGTCAGAAGGTATCAGCTCAGGCAATCACCCCTCCCCGGGCCTGGCCTTTACCAGGGGGTACGCGCGTGCCTTACATGTCTACCCAGGGCGGGGAATTACGCGTTACCCCGTCACCGGCTACGCGTGCGAACGCGTGGGTCGGCCTTCAGGCACGCACAGGGAGGAAGGAAGAAGAGGAAAAAGAAGAGAGAGGCGGAGACCAGAGAAGGCAAGGAGGAGAAGGCAAGGAGAAGAAGACAATGAGAAGGCAAGGACAAGAAGGCAATGAGAAGGCAAGGACAAGAAGGCAATGAGAAGGCAAGGACAAGAAGGCAATGAGAAGGCAAGGAGAAGAAGGCAATGAGAAAGCAAGGACAAGAAGGCAATGAGAAGGCAAGGACAAGAAGGCAATGAGAAGGCAAGGAGAAGAAGGCAATGAGAAGGCAAGGAGAAGAAGGCAATGAGAAGGCAAGGAGAAGAAGGCAATGAGAAGGCAAGGAGAAGAAGGCAATGAGAAGGCAAGGAGAAGAAGGCAATGAGAAGGCAAGGAGAAGAAGGCAATGAGAAGGCAAGGAGAAGTCAAGGGAAAGAGTAAGGAAGATAGTGAGGTGGAGAAGAGCAAAGAAAGGAAACAACAAAAGGAAGGAAGAAACGAGAAGTGAAAATCCAAAAAGACCACAATTATAGGTCGTGGAACCGTCCGTCTCCGGACGCAGGCGCTAACTACCCCCGTGAGGGGGATGGACTCCTTATAGTCGCCTCGTACGACAGGCAGGAATACCTCGGGCCTATTCTAACCCCCGGACCCGCAGGGGGGACTTACACGTGAAATTTAATGTTACTTCCCTTCACAAAACGCTCGGTACAACCATAAGCACAACAGGACACCGCCATTGTTTTGCCAATAGTCACGTGGTATAGCAGTAGAGATGTTGGTGCCACGAAATATACGTCATGACCAGTCTACCAATATCTATGGTCGAAGGGGTTGCACAACGGCGACTTGACATGATTCTTAACCAGCGAAGTGACTGTTAGAGCTGATAGTAGTACTTTAAACGTTACACAGTCGGCGCGAATTCAATAGGCACGCTGCGGCCCTATTCAAACGTGCGCGCTTATTTCCCCTCCCTCCCCTCCCTCCCTACTCCGCGACCTTGTACCTGCTCGCGAGCACGGGCCTGAGCGCTCAAAACTGGCCAGTTGTTAAGCCCTGGACTACAGACTACAGTGCTGGTGCGGTCATAAGGGATGTGGAGAAAACCGTGCTGAAGGTGCATATAACTTGAGTGTCTTTTTGTGGGTTAATTATCAAACCTGAAGATAAGAATAAATTGCCAAAACCAGTAATACTGTAGTAAATAGGTGTAAAAAAAGTATTTCATGTGACGCAATTAATCGAAGGTACCATGACAGCTGCAGACTCTCTCTCTTTCCCAGCATGAATCCCGACTTAGCGGGGTCTGCTGTTGTGGTTAACCGGATTTGGCATGTTAATGTTTAAGGGGTGGATGGATGCCCTTCCTGTCGCCTCCCTGTACCCCCCCGGATGGAATCAGTGTAACCCAACTGTCTGCGTCTAGTGTAAATCGTGAAATACTGTGACCCTGTTTCAAATGTCTGCGAGCCTTGTAACTGAGGCGGAACGTGGGGACCAGCCCGGTATTCACCTAGCGGGATATGGAAAACCGCACATCCAGGCTGGCTGGCATACCGGCCCCCGTCGTTTGTCCGCCGGGCGGATTCGATCCGGGGCCGGCGCGCCTACCCGAGTCCAGGAAGCAGCGCATTAGCGCTCTCGATGACAGCTACGGACTACATGCACATTATTATGGAACCCTTCATTTCTTTATGCTTCACGTCTGCACAGACGGCGGGGGGGGGGGGGGGGGGGGGGGAGGGGGCACCGGTGGTTATAATTAAAGTGTATCTACTCACAGAGGACCAGTGTGGGCTGAAATTATCGTGTGGCAGCGAAACGTGAAAGATTCGCTAATGCGTTAATGCAGAACCGATTTACGATGAAAAAAAAATTAGTTCCAATTTTGGATACCAGGTCCAATTCTGGCGCTCTATGCTGTTTGACGGTATGACATGCACGCTGTCATTTCACAAGCCATAACGTGAGTGAGCAGCATGGCTCTCGAGAAGAGACTATGGGCTCTTAGTCAAACTGTTTTATGTGAACGACAGCAGTTACAGTGCTGCGTTGAGAGAGTATCGCAGACTGAAAGGTCTGGGGAGAGGCGCGATGTCGTTAAAAGGTTTAAAGAAAATGATAGTGAAATTCGAACACATGGTTGAGCTTGGTTTGGAACCTGGAAGAGGAAGGCTTTCTACGCAAGTTATTGACGAACAAGCAACATGTGCCCGGATAGTGCTATTGCTCGCACACTGACACGAGATTTGTATATCCTATCATCAACAGTACGGGAAGTTTTGCTGTCTAAGTTGCACTCGTACCCGTACAGGATCGAGACGGTGCTGCAACTGGATCCTCATGATCCGCAGCACCGTTTTGAATTTACTGTTCGGTTCAAAGTTGATGATATATGGCAGGACAATATTATATGGAGTTAGGAGGCACATTTCACACTACAGGGTGCAGAGGATACACACAACTGCCGAATTTGACGTACTGCTGACCACTACCAATGACTTGCCGTATATGACTGTGTGGTGCTATGTTGTGTGGATTCACAGGCATCTTTTCACCCTGTCAGGTGTACTGTGACGTCAGCACGCTATCGAGACCTCCTTGTACAGCAGATGATTCCTGCTCAATTTTATGGAAGCCACTGTTTTCATGCAAGATGGAGCAACGCCTCATGTGATAGATGTGCATAATAAAACCTTCCAGAACATGTCTCTAGAGGTTTTCCAGATTCGTGGCCAGAAAGAATACTTGATCTGAATCTGGGGATATCTAATAGAACGTGTTGACAAGGAACATGTTCGGTCTCTCCCTGATAAGAAGGCCAGAATACAGGAACCCTATCCTCAGATTCTACCCGAACTGTTATCGTTTTGGGAAAGCAGTATCTCGTTGACACCTCTGGCGCTCGTACTAAACGAACTGTGTAAGCGGTGGTTAATAATAAAATCAACATTATGCCTTTCTCACTTGTTTGGGCGCAGTGGTTAGCACACTGGACTCGCATTCGGGAGGAAAATAGTTCACACTTACGTCTGGCCATCCTGATTTAGGTTTTCCGTAATTACCCTAAATCGCTTCAGGCAAATGCCGAGATAGTTTCTTTGAAAGGGCACGGCCGACTTCCTTCCCAATCCTTCCCTAATCCGAAATGGCCAATGACCTCGCTGTTTGGTCCCCTCCCCCACTCACCCAACCAATCGCTTGTTTGACGTTTTCTGTTCACCTCCTGTTCGTAATCTGTTACATATGGAAACATTTCTACACGTCTTTCTTGCATTCACAGCACCTGATGCGTACCTGGTGGCCAAAACTGGAACTAATCTTGTTTCAAGTGCAAATCGGTTCCGCATTAACAGACCTGAATATCTACTAAGGTTCGTTGCCGTACGATAATTACAGCTCACGCTTAAACTCTGTGAGTAGATGCACCTTAATTATAACCATCCGTATCTTCCAGCAGGATAACTGTCCTTATCACAAGACCAGAATCGGTTTCAGTCGTTTGGGCAGCATATTTATCAACGCACGTTCATGTCTTGGCCACGAAATTCCACAGATTTGAACGTGAGGGAAAACATCTGGGACGTTTTCGGGTAACAGATCCGTGCCTGCAAGCCATCGGCGCGTAATTTACGGGAACTGCGTGACCTGTGCGTAAACATCTGTCGGCAGATACCTCCGGAAACCTGCGAAGGACTTGTCGAATGCATACCATGCAGAATCGCTGTGTAGTGCGTTCCAAACGTGGATGAGCCATGCTACGGCTCGCGTTGGTGCCGTTGCTAGGTTGGCATCGTTTAGTTGGTATAGTTACAGTTGTCGTCTTCTTCTTGTGTTCATTGGCACCACTCTGTTTGCGAGCGTTGCCTGTCCGCCAGTGGCAGCAGCGGCGGTTATCGATATCTAGTAACGGTGGTTCTATCTTTGGGGCAACGTTGTGGTGTTTCCGTGTGGTGAGTGGGAGTTCGGTTGGGGACGGACGAGCAGCCAGGTCCGCGCAGCGCGAGAGCACGCCAGGACCACTGGCGGGTGGAAGGGCTGTAGTCCTGAGGGGTACAACTTCGTTGTCAACCGGACCCAGGAAGTTTAAGTTGAGTGGCCCTTAATTCAAGTAGTGAAACCTCCACCATTGCGAGATCTCGCCATTTGCTTGCGTGTTGCTGCTCGCAGTGTCGCCGAGAGGAAGAGCAGCGAATGGAGCGTTTTCGGAAGGCGAAACTAATTAGCCTTCCTCCACTTCTTATTATGAATTATTGCATTCTGTATGTTATTATTTGTGAAGTTCAAGCCGTGGTATTTAACCTGCCTGTTGTTGTTGTGGTCTTCAGTCCTGAGGCTGGTTTGATGCAGCTCTCCATGCTACTCTATCGTGTGCAAGCTTTTTCATCTCCCAGTACCTACTGCAACATACATCCTTCTGAATCTGCTTAGTGTATTCATCTCCTGGTCTCCTTCAACGATTTTTACCCTCCACGCTGCCCTCCAATACTAAATTGGTGATCCCTTGATGCCTCAGAACATGTCCTACCAACCGATCCCTTCTTCTGGTCAAGTTGTGCCACAAACTTTTCTCCCCAATCCTATTCAATACTTCCTCATTAGTTATGTGATCTACCCATCTAATCTTCAGCATTCTTCTGTAGCACCACATTTCGAAAGCTTCTATTCTCTTCTTGTCCAAACTATTTATCGTCCATGTTTCACTTCCATACATGGCTACACTCCATACGAATACTTTCAGAAATGACTTCCTGACACTTAAATCAATACTGGATGTTAACAAATTTCTCTTCTTCAGAAACGCTTTCCTTGCCATTGCCAGCCTACATTTTATATCCTCTCTACTTCGACCATCATCAGTTATTTTGCTCCCCAAATAGCAAAACTCCTTTACTACTTTAAGTGCCTCATTTCCTAATCTAATTCCCTCAGCATCACCCGACTTAATTAGACTACATTCCATTATCTTTGTTTTGTTTTGGTTGATGTTCATCTTATATCCTCCTTTCAAGACACTGTCCATTCCATTCAACTGCTCTTCCAAGTCCTTTGCTGTCTCTGACAGAATTACAATGTCATCGGCGAACCTCAAAGTTTTTATTTCTTCTCCATGAATTTTAATACCTACTCCGAATTTTTCTTTTCTTTCCTTTACTGCTTGCTCAATATACAGATTGAACAACATCGGGGAGAGGCTACAACCCTGTCTTTCTCCCTTCCCAACCACTGCTTCCCTTTCATGTCCCTCGACTCTTATAACTGCCATCTGGTTTCTGTACAAATTGTAAATAGCCTTTCGCTCCCTGTATTTTACCCCTGCCACCTTTAGAATTTGAAAGAGAGTATTCCAGTCAACACTGACAAAAGCTTTCTCTAAGTCTACAAATGCTAGAAACGTAGGTTTGCCTTTCCTTAATCTTTCTTCTAAGATAAGTCGTAAGGTCAGTATTGCCCCATGTGTTCCAGTGTTTCTACGGAATCCAAACTGATCTTCCCCGAGATTGGCTTCTACTAGATTTTCCATTCGTCTGTAAAGAATTCGTGTTAGTATTTTGCAGCTGTGACTTATTAAACTGATAGTTCGGTAATTTTCACATCTGTCAACACCTGCTTTCTTTGGGATTGGAATTATTATATTCTTCTTGAAGTCTGAGGGTATTTCGCCTGTTTCATCCATCTTGCTCACCAGATGGTAGAGTTTTGTCAGGACTGGCTCTCCCAAGGCCGTCAGTAGTTCCAATGGAATGTTGTCTACTCCGGGGGCCTTGTTTCGACTCAGGTCTTTCAGTGCTCTATCAAACTCTTCGCGCAGTATCATATCTCCCATTTCTCTGTCTTACCGTTATATAATCTATCTGATACCTTTTAGTATCTCCAGGGTTCTTCCATGTATACAACCTTCTTTCATGATTCTTAAACCAAGTGTTAGTTATGATTATGTTGTGCTCTGTGCAAAATTCTACCAGGCGGCTTCCTCTTTCATTTCTTAGCCCCAATCCATATTCACCTACTATGTTTCCTTCTACTTAACCTGCCTAGTGGCTGCTAAAGCCCCAGTTACTTGCCCTGGAGCTTAGTGTATGTTATGGCAGTGTACTTTTCCTCGCCTTGCCGATGCTGTCCAATAAGGCGTGTAGTTCGACAGCTTCCTTGATTTGTGGGCCGGGCGGTGTGTTTCTTGTTTTTTTTTTCTTTTCCTACTCTGATAGTAGTGGTTCCTTCTGCTTCCGGATGCTCTAAACACCGAAGTCTGAAGACGTAGTGTTGACTGCCGGTTCCGCCTTGGGTATGTTATTCTATCATTGCACTGGTCATCGGACGTTAGGTGGATTCGGCAAATGATAATTGGTCATGCGTTTAAACTGCCACTAGTCTGAGTCACCATCTCGTGAAGTGAATGCGACTCTTGGCTGCCTGTCTCATCGCTTGCGAAGTTTTGAGGGACTTTCCCAGGTCTATCCTTGGAGCAACGTCTGCGCCCCCCCCCCCCCTCCTTCCCTCCCACCCCTCTCCTTGGTTTGGTCAAATTTGATGATTTTTTAAAAAAATTTTAATAACTGTAATTTCAAGTCTGAAGATGTTTAACTGGTTCTTAAAGGATTGGTAGTCAGGTCTTCAGCCGTGAAACAGTTTTTAAATTATTACTATTGGGGCCTTCAGCCGAGGAATAATTTGAATTTGTTGTCATCTACACCTACATCTACATCCACACTCCGCAAGCCAGCTGACGGTGTGTGGCGGAGGGTACCCTGAGTACCTCTATCGGTTCTCCCTTCTAATCCAGTCTCGTATTGTTCTTGGAAAGAAGGATTGTCGGTATGCCTCTCTGTGGGCTCTAATCTCTCTGATTTTATCCTCATGGCCTCTTCGCGAGATATAAGTTGGAGGGAGCAATATACTGCTTGACTCCTCGGTGAAGGTATGTCCTCGAAGTTCATTAAGGCCTTCAGGTGCGGGTGTTACTTGTCTTAAAAATTTTAATTAGACAATTGTATTCTAGCAGTGACATTTTGATGATTGTTCTTTTAAAAATATTTTAATAATTGTAGTTGCAGGATGTAGTAGTTTAACTGGTTCTTAAGATTGCTCTTCAGACCTTCAGCAGTGAAACACCTTTAAATTATCACTATTGGGGCCTACAGCCGAGAAATAGTTTTGAATTTGCTGTCATTAAGGTCTTCAGCCGTGGACTACTTCTTAATTTATCGTCACCTTTTATTTGTTGATGTTTCCAAAGAAAGTGTACGTGATTGAAAAATAGACTAACCAACAGCAATTGATTGCGGTCCCGTCCACAATCGTAACCCAATGCTGCCATCCTGGGTAGCAGGTCTCAGTGGATCAGTTCGTTATTGAGCCGGTGGTCGTAATGTTTTAGATCATCAGCGTAGCTCAAAACGCTGTCGATACACCCCTAAGCGCAGCTGTTAATTTCCGGTTTAAGATATGCACCGGCGGTGTAACTCGGTTCTGCCCAGACGCGTGCCGTAATCCACTTAATACGGCGCTGTGTAGCCATCGCCGGGTCGCTGCTAGTAGAACCTGATTACGCTCACAGCGTCACTCCTGCCGCCTGGTTAGCGCAGGGCAGGATTCACCGCCGCACGCGCTACGCCACGGGGTAGGCGACGCTCTCGCTTCCCCGTCGACCGAAGCGCTCGCAAATCACGGCCCCCTCGGCGTCGCTTAAATCGATCGTCAATAAGCGATTAACCTACATCTGGCTAATCAGGTGCATCGGCGACTCAATGTGCTGGGCCAATTAGAGTAGAGGGGGTGGGCGGTGGAGTTGGCCTCGCTGGGCGGCACCGTTCATATTGCGATTAAAAAGTAATTATGAGCGACGCTAATGAAGTGTGCCGGCTGTGAGAGACAGAGAAACTGGTCGGCCGGCTCGTTATGGGGTAATACCAGCTTTCCCTCTCCGTATGCGGCGAATGTTTACACGGAGGTAGCGAGCACCGAACTCGTTAGCAGAATTTGTTCACCGCTAACCAGCAGGTGATCCGAAAGGGAATGTACGGAAACGATTTACCGCAATTTCTGAGTTTAGACATTCACTGTTGCAGACACTGGATTCTTCCAGGAAACACTGTTGCACTGCTGGCACTTCAAAGTGTTGTAACCTCACGACAGTAAAAAGGGGCTCAGTTCCAGGGTGGACGAAACAATAACAGGGAATTCAATAAACAGTGCCAGCCAAGGGTATGAAAGGACATGTAAACACACTGCCCATAAATAAGCGCTTCTACACTCTCTATTTTCCGCGAAAGTTCATGTTTCCATAACCCTGATTATCATCTTTATACCAGTATTTGAAGAGAAATGAAAATTACTGGTTTCGTACAAAACTAATTTATAGTTTCTATGTAAATCACTAGGGGTAATTAACAATGTTTCAGTAACTGAAATTCCGTAATCGTGAACCTTACGAAATGCGCTCAGCGTTATCCCGATTCCTGCAACTTTCTTTGGCTCCGGTACCTGTAATGGTGACCTTCTGCTGTATCAAGAAATCTGGCAGGAGGCAGCTATCTCACGCAAAGCGACGCAGGGGAACATAGCACGCGATCGGTTATTCTGACCTCGCGTCAGAAAGAAATGCTCGCCCAAGAAAAAGCTGACTACCTGAGAAATATGCTTCTACAATAGGAAGGGAAGGTTTTCAGTGTCAGACGATTTCACATCGAAAGAGCCTGGCTTGTACACTACGTTGCTGCCGAAAAAATGACGTTTTAAATTATTTAATTTTTATTGTTTAGTACCAATATACAGGGTGGTCCATTGATAGTGACCGCCCCAAATATCTCACGAAATAAGCATCAAACGAAAAAACTACAAAGAACGAAACTCTTCTAGCTTCAAGGGGGAAACCAAATGGCGTTATGGTTGGCCCACTAGATGGAGCTGCCATAGGTCAAACGGATATCAACTGCGTTTTTTAAAATAGCAACCCCCATTTTTATTACATATTCGTGTAGTACGTAAAGAAATATGAATGTTTTAGTTGGACCACTTTTTTCGCTTTGTGTTAGATGGCGCTGTAATAGTCGCAAACATATAAGGACGAGGTATCAGGCAACATGCCGCCAGTGCGAACGGTATTTGCTTCGTGACACATTATTCGTGTTAAAATGGGCCGTTTACCAATTGCGGAAAAGGTCTATACCGTGTTGATGTATGGCTATTGTGATCAAAATACCCAATGGGCGTGTGCCATGTATGCTGCTCGGTATCCTGGACATCATCCAAATGTCCTGACCGTTCACCGGATAGTTACGTTATTTAAAGAAACAGGAAGTGTTCAGCCACGTGTGAAACGTTAAACACGACCTGCAACAAATGATGATGCAATGATGATGTCAAAGTAGGTGTTTTAGCTGCTGTTGCAGCTAATTCGCACATCAGTAGCAGACAAATTGCGCGAGAATCGGGAATCTCAAAAACGTCGGTGTTGAGAATGCTACATCAACATCGATTGCTCCCGTACCGTATTTCTATGCACCAGGAATTGCATGGCGGCGACTTTGAACGTCTTGTACAGTTCTGCCACTGGGCACAAGAGAAATTACGGGGCGATGACAGATTTTGTGCACGTGTTTTATTTAGCGACGAAGCGTCATTCACCAACAGCGGTAACGTGAACCGGCATAATATGCGCTAATAGGCAACGGAAAATCCACAATGGCTGCGACAAGTGGAAAATCAGCGACCTTGGCGGGTTAATGTATGGTGCGGCATTATGGGAGGAAGGAGAATTATCCCTCATTTATCGATGCCGATCTAAATGGTGCAATGTATGCTGATTTCCTACGTAATGTTCTACCGATGTTACTACAAGATGTTTCACTGCATGACAGAATGGCGACATACTTCCAACATGATGGATGTCCGGCACATAGATCGCGTGCAGTTGGAGCGGTATTGAAAAGCATATTTCATGACAGGTGGATTGGTCGTCGAAGCACGTTCACCGGATCTGACGTCCCCGGATTTCTTTCTGTGGGGAAAGTTGAAGGATATTTGCTATCGTGATCCACCGACAACGCCTGACAACATGCGTCAGCGCATTGTCAATGCATGTGCGAACATTACGAAGGCGAACTACTCGCTGTTGAGAGGAATGTCGTTACACGTATTGCCAAATGCATTGAGGTTGACGGACATAATTTTGAGCATTGATTGCATTAATGTGGTATTTACAGGTAATCACGCTGTAACAGCACGAGTTCTCAGAAAATGATAAGTTCACAAAGGTACATGTATCACATTGGAACAACCGAAATAAAATGTTCAAACGTACCTACGTTCTGTATTTTAATTTAAAAAAACCTACCTGTTACCAGCTGTTCGTCTAGAATTGTGAGCCATATGTTTGTGACTATTACAGCGCCATCTATGACAAAGCGTAAAAAGTGGTCCAACTAAAACATTCATACTTTACGTACTACACGAATATGTAATAAAAAATGAGGGTTCCTACTGAAAAAAAACGCAGTTGATACCCGTTTGACCTATGGCATTGCCATCTAGCGGGCCAACCATAGCGCCATCTGGTTTCCCCCTTCAAGCTAGACAAGTGTCGTCTTTGTAGTTTTTTCTTTCGACGCTTATTTCGTGAGATATTTGGCCCGGTCACGATCAATGGACCACACTGTATATATTCTGATTTCAATTTTTTGTGACTTTTTTGGCTTATCAGTATTCTGTCTTGTTTGTTGCAGACAGCCACAAATTCCTCTTCTGTGCCAATCTCTTTATGTTATAATAGTACTTATGTCTACATCTACTTAAACACAAGGTTCTCAATTAGTTGCTGGGTACATTCCAATCTCTGCCTTCCACTACAGTTTCACGCTCCACATCTCCGTCTAACATTAAGGAAATAATTCACTGTCCCTCTTCCTTTTCAATGTTTTCCTCAACATTTCTACAGAGAACCTTCTCAAATATTTCTCATTTTATCAGACCACCTAATTTTCAACATTCTTCTATACTACCACATCTCGAAAGCTTTGATTATCTTTTTTTTCTTGAGCTTCCCACAGTCCATGATTCACCTCAATACATACATTCTCGGAAATTTGTTCCTCAAGTTAAGGATGATTTTTGGTGTAGTAGGCTTTCGTTGGCCAGGAACTCCGTGTTTGCCAGTGATAGTCTTTCGGCGAAGAGGTTGAAGAAAACGGGAAGAAGCCTCCAACTCTGTCTTACACACTTTTTACTGAGAGCATTTCGTTCTTTCTATCCCTTCTTGGTTGTTATACACATTCTATATTATCCGTCTTTCCCTACAACGTAAACTTATTTTCTTGAGAATTTAGAGCAACTGACATGATTTTACACTGTGGAATCATTTTTCAAGGTCGACAAACCCTAAGAATGTGTCTCGATTTTCTTAAGACTTGCTTCCATTATCAAAGGTAACGTCAGAAATGCCTCTCTGTTGTCTTTACCTTTCCGGAAACAAATCTGACCGTCACCTAACAGATCCTAAGTTTTCTTTTCCATTCTTCTGTACATTATTATCAGTAATTAGAATGCATGACCTGTTAAATTGATTTTGCGATAGTTCTAGCACTTATATCCACTTCCTTTATTCTGTATGGTGTAGATCATATTTCTCCGACTGCCTACAGCCCAACCGTACGTCTCCAGAATGATAGATTCTACAAGCCAATTTATACAATTGTTACGTTTTAAATTCCCAATAATTTTAGGAATTCCGAAGAATTGTCCTTAGCGTAAGCTAGTTTAAATTAGATTAAGCAGTGCGTAAGCTTAGGGAACGATGACCTCAGCAGTTTGGTCCCTTAAGTCCTTACCACAAATTTCCAAATTTCCGATTTGATCACCAGTCTTCCAGAATGATACTGGGTACCCAATGTTTTCCATGTTGATTTCCACTTTTTTCTTCTACTACGCAATCAGTCAGTTCCTCTCCTTTGCAGAGGCCTCAAAATGTACTCTTTCCGTCTATCCACTCTATCCTTTGCGTTTAACAGTGGAGTTACTCCTGTATTCTTAATATCGACGCCACTGTTTTTAATTTCACCGTAGATTGCTCCGGGGGTCCTGCATGCTGAACCAGTCCTTCCGACAACACTTCTTTCTTGGTTTCTTTGCAATTTTCTTGCGGCCAAATTTCCTCTCTTTCCAAGAACTCCTCCACCGGCGTAGATCGATGCTGTCGCCCATTGACATCCATAAAAAATAATGGAAGGGCCGAATGCAACCGCGAAAAGACGTACAGGAGGAAGGAGGACAACGTCACAATAACGTTGATCGGCAAGTGTATGGTGTTCGGAGATTTATAGGTAAATACTCCCACACAACTTTATGCCTCCACAACAAAACACCTGGAGCACCAAAGCGATAACGTTGGAAATGTTTCTGGGTGCATTACACGTTTACACCTCACGGCACGTGAGGGCTCATGCATTGTCGATCATGATTGTTCTGGCAGTCAATGTGTCATGTTGTTGCGAGGGGTAATGTTGCATGGTCGTACTGACCTCCAAACCTTCGAACCGGTACATTCAACAGTCAACATTATTGTGACATTGTACTCCCTTCCCATGTTCGTCTTTTCATTGGTGCATTCAGCCCTGACGTCATTTTTATGGGTTACGGTGCACAGCCGCATCGGACAGCACTACTGGAAGAGCTGTTGCAACGAGAGGAAATTTGGTGAATGGACTGGACTGGCCTGGCCGTTCTTTCGACTTTAATTCCATCGAGTACGAGGGGGATGCGTTAGGGAGACGTATTGAAGCACATTCGCGTGCACCAGAGACCATCCAGCAGTTGTCAACCGAGCTGGTTGAGGAATGGAATGCTCTACTGAGAGGTGGCATGAGCCCCCTCTCATATTTCTATCTTACGATTTTCCTCTCTAATTGCATGCAGTGAAAAGTCGCTATTCCTTCACACGCGGACTTCCCACGCAGCGTCACTCGTCACCCGGGTGGTCCGGTGACAGGCGGGCTCCGCTGATCTGGAAAGGGTTAAGCCGACGAGTATGAGGAAGTCGAGTGAATGCTTTGCAGACGCCGACATTGTCAAAAGACACGCCCGGAGGGGTCTGAAGTAGCGGCTGGGCTAGAGGTTCTGTTCCTTCGCAGAATCTTAGCGAAAACACTTTCTGGCGGGATACCAGCGAGGCGTGGGAATGACTTGTGTACCCAGGCAGTTGTGGCGGGAAAATTCCCCCGCTTTCTGCAAAATAGTAACTGTGATTGGCTTGCTCAGGGCATAGCTCCGTGACGTAACAAAATCAGCGCAGAAATTGGTGCCAAGAATCTCCATTGGTGGAATGGTAGTGCTCCGGCAATGGAGTGGAATTATCCGCCGGTTTTCGAGTTGCTGATTGGAACATTTAACCACGGCCACTGTCGTGGGGGCGGGAATGTTGTGTGTTCGGCCTGTACGGGTGCTCTAGGTAGTCGGCTCTCGCCTTTCGGTCGAGGACGTCGAAGCAACCAGCCATCGCCTCCGGTACGCCAGATCGTGTTCTGGGAGTTAAGAAGACAGTTTGGTAATGTATGTCCGCAGCACCGGCAGATAGGGATTTTCCTAGGTGATAATCAGAGCTCAGCAGAGCGCGCCTGTTCATCTTTTTCTAACTTTGTTCTGTCTCGAGTAGCAGCAATTAATGTTGGGTTAGCTGTGTGTATCTCTTAAGATTTGAGTGGCAAGGAATTGGCTCCACGTGCCACTTCGTCATAAACCTCACAATCTAGTTTAGGGACAACTTCACCTTCACAGCGTTTGTTTGAGTATCCAATTTGAGCCAATTTGATGTATTGTAAATGTTTCATGTGTTTTTGTTTATTATTTTGTGTTTAGTCTTAATAAATCATATTGTTATTTTGGACAGAACTTTCATTCTGTTAATCGGTAGAGCAACCCATCATTTCTCACTACGTTAATGAAACCTTCCTTTATTTAACTTATTTATCAAATTAAATTATTGCAGGTCCCAAACTCTTTTCTACTCCACTTGCAGGGTTGATTACAGTCAGTTCGCGTATATTTTTTAATCCTTGTGCAACAGCAAAAGTCGGAGTTAGAATAGGGGGGGCTTAGAGCATCATTTACATATGTAGATTCTAGAATTTAGTGTTAAATACACTGCTAGCCCCGGCACCTCGCACTACCACAAGAACTCCTTACCTATCTTGTGGCCAGCATGGGAGAACGCTGCAGAGCATGCGCTGCTGTCCGTGGTGATCACATACTCTATTAAGAATCGTGTCTCACCCTTCGTAATGTGCAAGGAACAATCAAACCCGCTGCGACTTCAATGTAATTATCTCCTTTGAATAAAAGCGTCATTTCTGTTCGTCTCATTGCGTATTTCTTTCAGTTACCTTCTGTACAATACCGTAGAAGTTTCATCGACTTATTACTTGGTAGTGACTCGACAGTGACACATCATCCGAATTACCCTCCTCACTATGTTTGCATTCTAATCTGCTAATAGGTCTTGAGGGCCATTGTCTTGTGATCAGTTTCCTAAAACGTCGATATTATGCGTTCCTTGAGGCTTTCCCGACGGATTAGTTGTAAATGTCGTTCTCGGGCGAGACGTCGGATGTTGTCAAATTCCCACGGTATCTCGTCGGTGCAACTGACCGGCAGCTTCAGATGTGACAAATACACTGCTGATGTTATTTTCGTAGGTAGCGGTACAGCGTCACCGTTGTAGATCGGTCTGTCTGCGTGTAGGAGTAGGAGTAAAGTTTTCCTTTTTAACAATCACATCATTGTATTGCAAGTTGAAGGTGTGGCGGTGTGGCTTTAGGTCCCGTACCGCCGGCCGCGGTGGTCTAGCGGTTCCAGGCGCGCAGTCCGGAACCGCGCGACTGCTACGGTCGCAGGTTCGAATCCTGCCTTTGGCATGGATGTGTGTGATGTCCTTAGGTTAGTTAGGTTTAAGTAGTTCTAAGTTCTAGGGGACTGATGACCACAGATGTTAAGTCCCATAGTGCTCAGAGCCATTTGAACCATTTTTAAGTCCCGTACCACTCTCGGGAGGTGGGAGTTCAAACTGAGGCTGTGACCGACGCCTCTTACACTATGTGATCAAAAGTATCCGGACACCCCCCCAAAACATATTAGGTGCATTGTGCTGCCACCTACCGCCAGGTAATCGATATTCACCGACCTCAGTAGTTATTATATATCGTGAGAGAGCAGAATAGGGCGTTCCGCGGACCTCACGGACCTCCAACGTGATCAAGAGATTGGGTGCCAGTTGTGTCATACTGTATGCGAGATTTCCACATTACTTAACATCCCTAGGTCCATTGTTTCCGATGTGGTAATGAAGTGGAAACGTGAAGAGACACGTACAGTACAAAAGTGTACAGGCCGACCTCGTCTGTTGGCTGACAGAGACCGCCGACAGTTGAAGAGGGTCGTAATGTGTAATAGGCAGACGTCTATCCAGACCATCACACAGGAATTCCAAACTGCATCAGGATCCGTAGCAAGTACTATGACAGTTAGGTGGGAGGTGAGAAAACTTGGATTGCATGGTCGAGCGGCTGCTCATAAGCCACACATCACGCCAGTAAATGCCATACGACGCCTCGTTTCGTGTAAGAAGCGTAAACATTGGCCGACTGAACAGTGTAGAAACGTTGTGTACAGTGACGAATCACAATACACAATGTGCTGATCCGATGGAAAGATGTGCGTATGGCGAATGCCCGGTGAACGTCATCTGCCAGCGTGTTTAGTGCCAACAGTAAAATTCGGAGGTGGTGGTGTTATGGTGCGGTCATGTTTTTCACCGAGGGAGTCTTGCACCCCTTGTTGTTATGCGTGGCACTATCACAGCACAGGCCTACATTGATGTTCTAAGCACCTTCTTGTCGAAGAGCAATTCGGGGATGGCGATTGCATCTTTCAACACGATCGAGCACCTGCTCACAACGCGCAACCTGTGGCGGAGTGGTTACGCGACAATAACATCCCTCTAATGGACTGGCCTGCACAGAACACCTGTGGGATGTTTTGGAACGCCGACTTCGTGCCAGGCCTGACCGATCGACATCGATACCTCTCTTCAGTGCAGTACTCCATGAAGAATGGGCTGCTATTTGCCAAGAGCCGGCCGTGGTGGTCGAGCGGTTCTAGGCGCTACAGTCTGGAACCGCGCGACCGCTACGTCGCAGGTTCGAATCCTGCCTCGGGCTTGGATGTTTGTGATGTCATTAGGTTAGTTAGGTTTAAGTAGTTCTAAGTTGTAGGGGACTGATGACCTTTGAAGTTAAGTCCCATAGTGCTTCGAGCCATTTGAACCATTTTATTTGCCAAGAAACCTTCCTGCACATGACTGAACGTATGCCTGCGAGAGTGGAAGCTGTCATCAAGGCTAAGGGTGGGCCAACACCACATTGAATTCCAGCATTACCGATGGAGGTTGCCACGAACTTGTAAGTCATTTTCAGGCAGATGTCCGGATGCTTTTGATCACGTACTGCATTTATGCCAGTCTGGAAAGATCAGCGCATGTGTGAACGCGCCAAATACGGTGACTAATAGCGCAGATCTCCTCATTGATGAAGTAACAGCTTCGACGCACGCGCAGAGGCTGTCAGTCATAGTGTGCGCTACCGTCGGACGCCGGAGCGCCCTCTGTCGGAAGCCGCCTGCCGATGTGCGGGCCGCGCTGGCGTGTGCCCATTCTCACTGTTGTCATCCGAGTATTAATGTGGTCACTGTGATTTTAACACGGCCGACACGGAATCCCGTGCTGTGCTAAGATGGTATTCTGTGTCTCAGTTCAGCAGTTTAATCGAGCTGTGGATTTCCGTTGCTGCTTCAATAGCGCTGTCCCAGTACGAAACCGAGCGAGGTGGAGCAGTGGCTAGCACACTGGACTAGCATTCTAAATCTGCATCTACATCCATACTCCACAAGCCACCTGACCGTGTGTGGCGGAGGGTACCCTGAGTACCTCTATCGGTTCTCCCTTCTATTCCAGTCTCGTATTGTTCGTGGAAAGAAGGATTGTCGGTATGGCTCTGTATGATCTCTAATCCCTCTGATTTTATCCTCATGGTCTGGGTTGGACTGGATTGTTTGGGGGAAGAGACCAAACTGCGAGGTCATCGGTCTCATCGGTTTAGGGAAGGACGGGGCGGGATGTCGGCCGTGCCCTTTCAAAGGAACCATCCCGGCATTTGCCTGGAGCGATTTAGGGAAATCACGGAAAACCTAAATCAGGATGGCCGGACGCGGGATTGAACCGTCGTCCACCCGAATGCGAGTCCAGTGTGCTAACCACTGCGCCACCTCGCTCGGTCCTCATGGTCTCTTCGCGAGATATACGTAGGAGGGAGCAATATACTGCTTGACTCTTCGGAGAAGATATGTTCTCGAAACTTCAACAAAAGTCCGTACCGAACTACTGATCGTCTCTCCAGCAGGGTCTTCCACTGGAGTTTATCTATCATCTCCGTAACGCTTCCGCGATTACTAAATGATCCTGTAACGAAGCGCGCTGCTCTCCGTTGAATCTTCTCTATCTCTTCAATCAACCCTATCTGGTACGGATCCCACACTGTTGAGCAGTATTCAAGCTGTGGGCGAACAAGCGTACTGTAACATACTTTCTTTGTTTTCGGATTGCATTTCCTTAGGATTCTTCCAATGAATCTCAGTCTGGCATCTGCTTTACCGACGATCAACTTTATATGATCATTCCATTTTAAATCACTCCTAATGCGTACTCCCAGATAATTTATGGAATTAACTGTTTCCAGTTGCTGACCTGATATTTTGTAGCTAAATGAAAAGGGAACTATCTTTCTATGTATTCGCAGCACATTACACTTGTCTACATTGAGATTGAATTGCCATTCCCTGCACCATGCGTGAATTCGCTGCAGATCCTCCTGCATTTCAGTACAATTTTCCATTGTTACAACCTCTCGATACACCACAGCATCATCTGCAAAAAGCCTCAGTGAACTTCCGATGTCATCCACAAGGTCATTTATGTGTATTGTGAATAGCAACGGTCCTATGACATTCCCCTGCGGCACACCTGAAATCACTCTTACTTCGGAAGACTTCTCTCCATTGAGAATGACATGCTGCGTTCTGTTATCTAGGAACTTTTCAATCCAATCACATAATTGGTCTGATAGTCCATATGCTCTTACTTTGTTCATTAAACGACTGTGGGAAACTGTATCGAACGCCTTGCGGAAGTCAAGAAACACGGCATCTACCTGTGAACCCGTGTCTATGGCCCTCTGAGTCTCGTGGACGAATAGCGCGAGCTGGGTTTCACATGACCGTCTTTTTCGAAACCCATGCTGATTCCTACAGAGTAGATTTCTAGTCTCCAGAAAAGTCATTATACTCGAACATAATACGTGTTCCAAAATTCTACAACTGATCGACGTTAGAGATATAGGTCTATAGTTCTGCACATCTGTTCGACGTCCCTTCTTGAAAACGGGGATGAACTGTGCCCTTTTCCAATCCTTTGGAACGCTACACTCTTCTAGAGACCTACGCTACACCGCTGCAAGAATGGGGTAAAGTTCCTTCGCGTACGCTGTGTAAAATCGAACTGGTATCCCATCAGGTCCAGCGGCCTTTCCTCTTTTGAGCGATTTTAATTGTTTCTCTATCCTTCTGTCGTCTATTTCGATATCTACCATTTTGTCATCTGTGCGACAATCTAGAGAAGGAACTACAGTGCAGTCTTACTCTGTGAAATAGCTTTGGAAAAAGACATTTAGTATTTCGGCCTTTAGTCTGTCATCCTCTGTTTCAGTACCATTTTGGTCACAGAGTGTCTGGACATTTTGTTTTGATACACCTACTGCTTTGACATAAGACCAAAATTTCTTAAGATTTTCTGCCAAGTCAGTACATAGAACTTCACTTTCGAATTCATTGAACGCCTCTCGCATAGCCCTCCTCACACTACATTTCGCTTCGTGTAATTTTTGTTTGTCTGCAAGGCTTTGGCTATGTTTATGTTTGCTGTGAAGTTCTCTTTTGCTTCCGCAGCAGTTTCCTAACTCGGTTGTTGTACCACGGTGGCTCTTTTCCATCTCTTACGATCTTGCTTGGCACATACTCATCTAATGCATATTGTACGATGGTTTTGAACTTTGTCCACTGATCCTCAACACTATCTGTACTTGAGACAAAACTTTCGTGTTGAGCCGTCAGGTACTCTGTAATCTGCTTTTTGTCACTTTTGCTAAACAGAAAAATCTTTCTACCTTTTTTAATATTTCTATTTACGGCTGAAATCATCGATGCAGTAACCGCTTTATGATCGCTGAATTCTTGTTCTGCGTTAACTGTTTCAAATAGTTCGGGTCTGTTTGTCACCAGAAGGTCTAATATGTTATCGCCACGAGTCGGTTCTCTGTTTAACTGCTCAAGATCGTTTTCAGATAAAGCACTTAAAAAATTTCACTGGATTCTTTGTCCCTGCCACCCGTTATGAACGTTTGAGTCTCCCAGTCTATATCCGGCAAATTAAAATCTCCACCCAGAACTATAACATGGTGGGGAAATCTACTCGAAATATTATCCAAATTATCCTTCAGGTGCTCAGCCACAACAGCTGCTGAGCCAGGGGGCCTACAGAGACATCCAATTACCATGTCTGAGCCTGCTTTAACCGTGACCTTCACCCAAATTATTTCACATTTCGGATCTCCGTCCATTTCCTTCGATATTATTGCACTTCTTATCGCTATAAACACGCCTCCCCCTTCACGTTCCAGCCTGTCTCTGCGGTATACATTCCAATCTGAGTTTAGGATTTCATTACTGTTTACGTCTGGTTTCAGCCAAATTTCTTGTTGTGACCGTTTATTAATGAGAGCATTCGGGAGGGCGACGGTTCAGGCCCGCGTCCGGCCATCCTGGTTTAGGTTTTCCGTGATTTCCCTAAACCCCTTCAGGCAAATGCCGGGATGGTTCCTTTGAAATGGCACGGCCGAATTCCCTCCCCATCCTTCCCTATTCCTATGAGACCGATGACCTCGCTGTCTGGTCTCCCCCCTCAAAAAACCGAACCCAACCCTATACGAAGGCGTCGACGAGAGATTTTTTGCTCTGCCACTGCAGATTTCTATGCCTGGTACAGACGTGTCTCTCCTCCACGGAGCGTCCAACGTATGACGTCCCGCAGCCTCACGAAATTTTACAGATCTTCTGCACTGGCGTAAACTGTCGCCAGCACAGCGGACGGCAAAGATGAAGCGCGAAGGTCGATGGCTCTGAGCACTATGGGACTTAACTTCTAAGGTCATCAGTCCCCTATAACTTAGAGCTACTTAAACCTAACTAACCTAAGGACATCACACACATCCATGCCCGAGGTAGGATTCGAACCTGCGACCGTAGCGGTCTGGCGGCTCCAGACTGTAGCGACTAGAACCGCTCAGCCACCCCGGCCGGCTTATAAGATAACCGCGATTTACAGTACATCAGTTTGCAAGATGAGTGTAACTGATGAGCTTGTACCACACCACATGGACTCTACTCAAGTTAAGTTGCCAGATCATGTAAATAAACAACTATAATAATACGTCTCTGCATTTGTGTTGTAGAAAGAGGATACCGGCCACCCAAAACAACATCCTCTCCGTTGCTTCCTTGCACCACAAGATTCAACATCTTCTTAAACCTCTATGATCTTTCATTGAGCCTAAATAAGCACTGAGTTTCTTTGGCGGACGAAAGACGCGTTTATCTTTCTGTTTATTCATTAATCCTCGTATTTTAGAAGAAACTCCGTCTGGCTTAAGGTAAGACGAAAATTCCTCTTCGTTCTTCACTTTCTTCCAGCTCCCAACTTTGTTTACGCTGCATCTCTCATTCAGAACATCCACTCTTTAAAAATACGGTATGGAAGTGGTCTGCCTCATGAGATAAGCTATCTGAATCTGATACGGCTGGTGGTAAACACGCCACTTCGTTGTGCAGAATCGTGACAGATGATAGCCTTCTTAAGTCCTTGTTGGTGGAAATATTGGGAAATTTCACAAAGGCATACGACGTCTCACCCGAGAATCATATTTACCACTACGATACACACTGAAGAGCCAAAGAAACTGTAACAACTGCCGAATATTGTGTATGGACCCCGCGAGCACGCAGAAGTGCCGCAACACGACGTGGCATGATTCGACTAGTGTCTGAAGTAGTGCTGAAGGGAACGGACATCATGAATCCTGCAGGGCTGTCCATAAATCCGTAAAGGTACGAGTGGATGGAGATGTCTGGAGAGCACGTTGCAAGGCATCCTACATATGGTCAATAATGTTCATATCTTGGGAGTCTGGTGGCCAGCGGAAGTGTTTCAACTCAGAAGAGTGTTCCTGGAGCCACTCTGTAGCAATTACGGACGCATTGTCGTGCTGGCATTGCTGTTGGAATGCAGACTGGACGTGAATGAATGCAGGTGATTAGACAGGATGCTTACGCACGTGTCACCTGTCAGAGTAGTATCTCCACCTATCAGTGGACCAATATCACTCCAGTTGCACACGCCCCACATCATTACAGAGAGTCCAAAAAAATGGTTCAAACGGCTCTGAGAACTATGGGACTTAAGATCTTAGGTCATTAGTCCCCTAGAACTTAGAACTACTTAAACCTAACTAACCTAAGGACATCACACACATCCATGCCCGAGGCAGGATTCGACCCTGCGACCGTAGCAGTCGCGCGGTTCCGGACTGAAGCGCCTAGAACCACTGGGCCACCGCGGCCGGCACAGAGAGTCCACCATCTTGAACAGTCCCTGCTGACATGAAGGGTCCACGGACTCATGAGGTTTTCTCCATACTCGTACACGTCGATCGGCTCGATAAAATTTGAAACGAAAACTGTCGGACCAGACAACAGCCGGCCGGTGTGGACGAGCGGTTCTAGGCGCTTCAGACTGGAACCGCGCGACCGCAACGGTCGCAGGTTCGAATCCTGCCTCGGGCATGGATGTGTGTGATGTCCTTAGGTTAGTTAGGTTGAAGTAGTTCTAAGTTGTAGGGGACTGATGACCTCAAATTTTAAGTCCCATAGTGCTCAGAGCCATTTTTTTTAACCAGACAACATATTTCCAGTCATTAACAGTCCAGTGCGGGTGTTGACGAGTGCAGGCGAGGCGTAAAGCTTTCTGCCGTGCAGTCATCAAGGACACGCGAGCGGGCCTTCGGCTGCGAAAGCCCATATCGGTGATGTTACGTTGAATGGTTCGCACGCTGACACTTGTTGATGGCCCAGCGTTGAAATGTGAAGTACTCTGCGGAAGGGTTGCACTTTGTCACGTTGAACTATTCACTTCAGTCGTCTTTGGTCCCGATTTTGCAAGACCTTTTTCCGACCTCAGTAATGTCGGAGATCTGATGTTTTACCGCATTCCTAATATTCATGGTATACTCGTGAAATCGTCATATGGGAGAATACCCATTTCATCACTACCGCGGAGATGCTGTATCCGACCGTTCGTACGCCGACTGTAACACCAAGTTCAAACTCACTTTGTAACGTCACAATAGGTTTCGTTACATAGTTAAAATCACTGTTATGTTGCTATCAGCTGATAGACATTATCGGCGTAAATTCAATTACTTTACATAATTAATGAACAGTGAAATAATCTCAGCCCCAAATTACATGCATGTAGAAACAATTATGGATCAAAGTCTTTTATCTCATTACAATATGCACGTCCTGTGTCCCTATTTACATTTCCCCACCTCTCCTTAAAGTACGTGGTCAGATGTGAATGTTTTGAGTGTGGCAGCAGACAAACCAGAGATGTAGTGGGTCTCAGAATCTTGTACCAACTTTAACACAGTCAGTGGAAGGCCAAGAGCAGGAACAGAATGGTTCGACCAAAAGTGCGAAAGTCTAAAAAAAAAAAACGTTTTCTTACCAGAGGTTGGCCATGGGCCTCCCCCACCACCTCGCGCTTCTCGAGAGAAAGAGCCGCGCAACGGTTACGGGGAGTTTTTTGGAAGACAGGTAAGCGACCAGACGTTCCTTCAGAATGCTCCGTCGAAATCAGGACAAAGGTATTTTAACGTTTAAATATGTTTGATGTTAACAATTTATTTATCAGTGGCTTTTTTGTGATTGATTAATTAAGAACCATTTATTGATATTTGTTCAATTTATCCGATATAAGAATAATCTTCTCCGTTCGAGATTTCCGTTACGACCCGCCACGTGGTGCATAGTTTCAAACTGCAGCCGCCGAGAAAGCTAATAGATGGAGTTGTAGCCAGTTTTTTGCGATTGCTGAACATTTATGCTAGCGTGTGTCGATGTTTAACAACTTATTGAAAATTTAGTTACGAGTGTAGCTTTTCTAAGATGAATCGTTTCGTATTCAAGCACTTCGCGTTGGAGATACCAGCCACGAGTCCTGCTCGATGCCAGCCACTGTACATAGAAAATCTGCATAGAGAGATAATTACGATATTTGCATTTCAGTGATAACTTAGTGCATATGCATGTATCAGCATAGTAGTAGTGACCACGCGCTCTCCAAGATTTTCCTTCCCCCCACAGGACGATGCAAATCAAAGGCAACACGGCTTGTAATTCAAAGGAGAAATAATCTATGTGCATAGGTAAATAATCTTTATCCATAGTTAAATGAAAATTCAAAGCAGAATTAGTGAAATCTGTATTCAAAAGATTGTTAAGAAGTAGCTTCGTAAATTTGTCTAATGTGGGTTAAAATAAAATTAATTTTGTTTTTCGAAGTAATTTCCGTTCTCGGCTTGGTCATTTTAACCATACCTAAGAAAAGAGAATCATATGAATAACGCTGCCCCTTTACTAAAATTATTGGCACAAGACTAGATTCGTGCAGGATGTAGTTTTCTCTGACCATCCCCATAATTACAATTGCGTTATCCGTTGCGACTTCAACTTCAATCGATAAGATTGTATTCTGAACTTTGATGGGCCTAAACATCATTTCTAAAGCGGGCAGAATGGTCAGGGAAGGTTACGTTGCCGAGAGAGAAAAAGTGTGCATAAGATCCTTCCCCACAGCAGGCTTATATAAAAATGAATAAAAGTAATCCCTGCTGATAAAATTAAGCAAAGTCCCTTCTCAGCCTGCCACAGACAGGGAGAATTAACGACATTTACGCTCTAAATACCAGTCGTCGGGAGCTTGCAACTTAAATATTGATAACCTGCGATTGTAGCTGCAGTAACTGATCTAACAACTGCGCCAGCCACGTTTTATTCTATATAGGCGTTGCCGACGGCAGCGCCTTAGTCTGCCTGTTGACATATCTCTGTGTTTGGATACGCATACCTATACCAGTTTATTTGGCGCTTGGCGGTTCAGTTTAGTTCAGAGATAAACACTAAAAACTCTCCATTGAACATTTCTGACTTGCCATCGGAAATATCAATCGAGTAGTTGCACAGACGGAAGCAGACGTGGGCTGCAGGGACCGTGTCTGCTCGCGTTCCGCGAAGAAGCGCTCCGGCCGTGCGGCTGTGTGTTGTGGCTCGCGTCCTCTCAGCGCTGCCGCTTTACGGTCCTATCCACTCTCAATCGATTCGGTACCTGCCTCTGCTGCCGCCGCCTCCGTCGTAAACTAAATACGAGCAAATCCCACAAAAGCCCACCCGCCGTCTCCTTTAGGGCTTTTCTCCCGAGAAACGCTCCTCATTTTATCTAATGCTGCACTCTAGCCGACTATAAGGTGCTTTATTCTCACCCGCGCGCCTTTCATTCGGAAATTTCTTTAGTAGTACTTCCTCTTGTCACACGAATATGTCGTTTCCCGTTACGGTGCTCGAGGTTACATATTTTGCGCGTCGCCTTTTTTATATGCGAAAATACGACGCTGTTGACACACTTTCAGCGGATCTTCCATCAAAACGGTGGAATACGTAAGCAATCTACAGGATATTAAGCGTACAATGGAACAGAATGAGTGAAGTAAGAATGAGCGAAAAGTAAGCTTCTAATAGTATTTAGGTAAATGGAGAACATAGCAAACAATCGCGATTTGTTGTCTTTCGACGTTCGTGCCTACATAAACTACTGTTCATATTTGGAGAAAACTTTGAGCAGACTGAGTCAATTTAAAAGCTGTTTATCAATGCTAGTTTATAATTAATGTTTTCAGAATGCCTAATCCTCTTAGTACAGAAAGACAAACAACGTCTGTGTAACTTTTTTATTTTTCTGCATAAAAGGTTCCTACCATTTTTTTAGATCATCCTCAGATCCATTGATCACTAAAAAGGAAAGAATTGGAGGCGTGATACCTCTAGAAATACACTGCCCGACAAAAAAGCTGAAGCAACCAGAAGACATGTTCGGATATCTGAGTAACTTCTCACAGATATTCACCATTGGCAAGTATGTAAATGATTAGAGTTAAGAGGTGGCATGAGCCCACTCTCATATTTCTATCTTACTCTGAGTAATTCGATTTTCCTCTCTAATTGCATGCGGTGAAAAGTTGCTATTTCTTCACATGCGGACTTCCCATGCAGCGTCTCTCGTCACCTGGGTGATCTGGTGACAGGCGATTTCTGCTGATCTTGAAAGGGTTAAGCCGACGGGTGTGAGGGAGTCAAGTGGATGCTTTCCAGATGCCAACATTGTCATAAGAGCGGGAGCGACACGCCCAGAGGGGCCTGAAGGAGCGGCTGGGCTAGAGATTCCATTACTTCGCAGAAACTTAGTGAAAACACTTTCTGGCGGGCTACCAGCGAGGCTTGGGAATGGCTTGTGTTCCCAGGCAGTCTTGGCGGGCAAATTTCTGCGTTTTCTGCAAATTCGTAACTGTGATTGGCTTGCTCAGAGCATAGCTCCGCGTTCTCGCTTCCCACGCCCGGGTTCCGGGTTCGATTCCCGGCGGGGTCAGGGATTTTCTCTGCCTCGTGATGGCTGGGTGTTGTGTGCTGTCCTTAGGTTAGTTAGGTTTAAGTAGTTCTAAGTTCTAGGGGACCGATGACCATAGCTGTTAAGTCCCATAGTGCTCAGAGCCATTTGAACCATAGCATAGCTCCGTGACGTAGAAAAATCGGCGCAGAAACTGGCGCCAAGAATCTTCCATTGGTGGAATGGTAGTGCTTCAGCAATAGAGTGGAATTTTTCGCCGGTTTTCGAGTTGCTGATTGGAACGTTTAACCACGGCCACTGTCGTGGGGGCGGGAATGTTCTGTGTTCGGCTTGTACGGGTGCTCTTGAGAGAGTCGGCTCTCCCCTTTCGGTTGGAGTAGGCTACAAAACTGAGCTCCCGCTGCTCTGGACAGCCTGCTTTTCGTTGGCTGTCTAATATACTTTTATTTAATTCTAGCTGTTTGACGAAGTTGCTGAAGTTTTGACTTCAACGTAACTTTCCGAGTACAGTTGCCAATTGAGCGTTCTGCGTACAAGCGGCCTATGTTGTCTGTCTTGAGCAGTTTTGGCTAAAGTTGACTGTATCAGAGTTACTGTGTGACTTCGCTTTTTAAAATCAATCACTGTACTGTCAGCGATTGTGTGGCGGGCCTTCTTCGTCTCCCTCAGAGGCACATTTGTATTGTTAGGAAGTCTTTAGTCTGGAACAACCAGACCAGGAAAATTTGTTTCGGGCTATACTCGCGACATTATCATCACCACAACGGGATGTCGAAGCAACCAGACATCGCCTCTGGTACGCCAGATCGTGTTCTTGCAGTTAAGAACACAGCTTGGTAATGTATGTCCGCAGCACCGGCAGATTAGGGATTTTGCTAGGTGATAATCAGAGCTCAGCAGAACGCGCCTGTTCGCATTTTCCAACTTTGTTCTGTCTTGGGTGTTCATTGTCTGAGTTCTCACTACTGTAGCAGCAATTAATGTTGGGTTAGCTGTGTGTTTCTCTTAAAATTTGAGTTGCAAGGAATTGGCTCCACATAACACATCGTCATAAATGTCACAATCTAGTTTCGGGACAATTTCACCCTCACAGCATTTATTTGAGTATCCAATTTGAGCCAATTTGATGCATTGTAAATGTTCCATGTGTTTTGTTTATTATTTTGAGTTTAGTCATAATAAATCATATTGTTATTTTGGACAGAACTTTCATTCTGTTAATCGGTAGAGCAATCCTTTCATTTCTCACTATGTTAATGAAACTTTCCTTTATTTAATTAGTTTCTATCAAATTAAATTATTGCAGGTGCCAAACTCTTTTCTACTCCACTTGGAGGGTCGATTACAGTCAGTTCGCGTTTCTTCTTAACCATGTGCAACAGCAAAAGTCGGAGTTGAAAAAAGGGTGGGTGGTGGGGGGGGGGGGGGGGCTTAGAGCATCATTTACAGCAGTGCATTAGTGTCGTTCGTGTTCACTGTTGTGAACAGTATACAAGGGGCGTAAACAGACGTTGTCCGATCACTGTGGAGGATATGGAGATACCGCGTACACTTGTGAGACAGCGCTATCAGCACCTAAGTTTGAAAGGGGCGTCACTGTGGATCTCTATTTAGCCAGCTGGTAGAATCGTGCAATTTATGTGGCATTCGGATGTGACAATGGCCTGATATTTGACAGCATGGGAACATGAAGGCACGAATACTTGTCGTCAAGGTTCTGGTCGACCGTCACGAGGGAGGAGCGTCGTATTGTGTACCGAACAGATTGTAACACCATATCTGCACATACCGTACGACAAAAAGCAATGGACTCCCTGCAGCGTCCCGTGTTATGTGTCATCGCGCACCATAGGTCGGAGACTAGCAGAAATTGGACTAGGTCAGTACCGTTCACAACCGCGCGGGGTAGCAGCGCGATCTTCGGCGCCTTGTCACGGTCTGTGAGGCTCCCCCCGTCGGATGTTCGAGTCTTCCCTCGGGCGTGGCTGTGTGTGTTGTCCTAAGCGTAAGTTAGTTAAAGTTAGATTAAGTAGTACGTAAGCTTAGGGATCAATGACCTCCGCAGTTTTGTCCCATAAGACCTTACCACAAATTTCCAAATTTCCACTACCGTCACATGCGTGGGCTGCCGTTAACACCGCAACACAACCGGGTGCTTTTGGAATGGTGTCGCGACTCATAGTCGTGGACTGCTGACGAATGCCGTCGCACTGCATTGAGCGATGACCATCGTCGACGATTATGACGGCTACCCATTCTTCCATTCTTCCAATGTTTTGGAAAGGCACAATGATGTTACATCTGGCATCAGGCGTGGTAAACCACCGGATTTCATTTCAGATATCTTCTAGTAGTGAGTGAGGAAACTCCGAGGACACAATGGTACGTCATGGACAAACTGTGTCCTCCTGTGTTAACTTTGATGCGACAGTGTCGAGATGCCATTTTTCAACAGGACGATAGTTGTTTACATATGGCTCAGGGCTCTATCAACTGCCTGCATAACGCCGAGCTTCTGGTGTAGCAGCAAGATCCCCTGTTCTGTCCCCAGTTGTGTGCTGGACCAGCTCAGATCTCATTTCCGTTCCAGTATTAGTATCCAGGACATTTAGGTTAAAAAATGGCTCTGAGCACTGTGGGACTTAACATCTGAGGTCATCAGTCCCCTAGAACGTAGAACTACTTAAACCTAACTAACCTAAGGACATCACACACATCCATGCCCGAGGCAGGATTCGAACTTGCGACCGTAGCGGTCGCGCGGTTCCAAACTGAAGCGCCTAGAACCGCTCGGCCACACCGGGACATTTAGGCCCAGTTACAATATGTGATGAACGTGTGGGTGCTATTCTGTCATTCTGCGCAACGGATTAATCTGAGATATACCCTTTACCCTGTGGCCCCTGCAAGATGTGAATTTCCACCCCCACACTACTATACAAGTCAGACAGACGCTCCTAACGTTCTAAAGAGAAATGCCTGAATAACTTCCAGCAATAAATATCTTCTGGAGTCATCCACTGTAAGGAAATTACACAAAAATTCACAAAATCTCTTACGTAACTAGTGGAATACTTGTGTACTGGAGTAGTGCTAATTAGTGTAAGAAAAACATGAAACTAACGAAAATTTTTATTTATTTTGCAAAAATTCTGAGAAACTCAATGGCACTTTTAGTTATGAACTGAACACGTTATTTCTGGGTTCTTTTCGGAATGTGAAGTTACCTGTTAAGGGTAGGATTCGCTAATGAAATTTCTGTACAAAGTTTAAGATTGTTATTGACTGGCCGGCCGGGATGGCCGAGCGATTCTCGGCGTTACAGTCCGGAACCGAGCGACCGCTATGATCGCAGGTTCAAATCCTGCCTCAGGGATGGATGTGTGTGATGTTCTTAGGTTAGTTAGGTTGAAGTAGTTCTAAGTTCTAGGGGGCTGATGACCTCAGAAGTTAAGTTCCATAGTGCTCAGAGCCATTTGAACCATTTGTTACTGACTTGGCAGAATGGCTGAGAGCCGCGCCTACTCAATTTGAATAATTATCCATTAGAATGTTGCTAGGTACGGTCAAGGCTGTCGCGTGTGAAATGCAGTGAAGTGTACTGTGTGGAGGAAATATGGGGTCGCAAGAGCTGTAGCGCACAATACCATAATCTGCGATGACTGCTGTCTGCGCCGCTTGCTGCAGACAAATAAGATAACTCTCGTTCTATGTAGACTGACCTTCGACAATCAAACTCTCCCTATGCCTTGATGAAGTCAAGGATTCCTATTCGCCCCTAGTCTAACTATAACTAACTATAACCTGTCCACTGCGATGCCACTAAAAAATTCGCGTGCAGGCGTTTAACTATAACTCTGTCCGTTCACACCGCACAATAAGTGTGGCGGCCAACACAGTGAACAACACTTAAACGCAATGTCTCAATATAGAGTCGCACTCCGATTCGCTCTCGACCTGGGTGCTCTCCCAGTGAAGTACTGAGGAGACACTTGTTCCTCGCTCTTTGAGTACATGTGTGAGCGTGCAGGTTCTTGTTACGTGTTCCCGGCCAACAGAACAGCCCCTCTCCACGCCAGACATGAAGGGGTATATCTTTTGGTCTCTTCCATTACTCCTTCAGCTCAAGGCGTCAGAAATATCGTCTGCCAATCAGCATTGCTCTTCTAAAACAGGAGAATGACGTTTCGTTTAAGGCGACCAATCCGGAAATCTGTAGCATCGGCGTTTGGCGTTTGCTGTCTTCCTGTGAAAATCTCAAACTGTGTGCTATGTCTAAAGAATGCGTAGGCTGGTCGCTCCCACACAATGTAGCAGAATTTGCTTTTAAGCCGAACACGGGTCGTCCTTTCACTCGGGCAAACGCTGTCTGCTCTACGGGCGGTCACCGGCCGACATAGATAGGTTGGGACTGGCCTCCTGGTGTGCGGTTGCTCTCCCAAACTAAAAGCCCCTGCGACCGTCGTGTCTGGAATGTATGTGTGTTCGCCAGCCGCGAGTATTTCAACCACGGTGCACTTACTTGTTATCTGCATATCGTTTACATGCAACATTGACTTTATCTTATCGAGTTTGGGTTCGAATGAAGCGTCTTGATGTGCGGAATATGATTGTGAGGGCGGAATATGTAAGCAATGAAGGTCAGGAGACCACGATGTCTTACAACAATTGTGGTGAGCCATTTTGCCTCAGGAGAGAATACAAATGCTTTGCGTCTTCCTTCATAACCGATGTATTGCATGTACCCAGACCAGAAGCGGTGTAATGTGATACTGTCTTGTTGGTTAATACTGCCAAGTTCTTTGTAATCACTGAAATAATATCACACACCCTCCCCACCCGCGAAGTTTCATTTCGTTTCCTCCTCTCACTGTAGAGACGCTTTTCCGTCAGGCAGTGTATGTTTGATGTTATCAAATGGTTCAAATGTGTCTAAGCACCATGGGACAACATCTGAGGTCATCAGTCCCCTAGAACTTAGAACTACTTAAACCTAACACTAACCTAAGGATATTACACACATCCATGCCCGAGGCAGAATTCGAACCTGCTACCATAGCAGCAGCGCGGTTGCCGACTGAAGCGCCTAGAACTGCTCGGCCATAGCGGCCGGCTCGATGTTATCATGCAGATAAAAATAAAATATATGAATCAAGTGGTGCGGAATAACTGTAAAGTTCAGTTTGTCAGTTGACAAGGACTCAGTCACAACTAATGAATTTATGGAAATTGAGCTACATGTTAAGATAGGCACACACTGTCAAGTGACTGAGAACATATTCCTAGGCCCTCATATAATGAAACCACTTTCATAATAAGTTACCATTTGAAAGTAAAAGTAGCAATGGGAACAGCACCACAAACTCCGACACCGCATAAAGGCTGCCAGCAGGCCCGGCCAAACCATGCGCCACAGAGATTTCCTCACTGCTCCACGCCAACCGACCAACTCCCAGGCCCAGAAACGGTGAAAGGACCAAATATACGCCAGCCGATGAGACGACCAACCGACCAATCGACCAACCAACGGTCGTCCCGCTCCAGTCTCCCTCCGTCGGACAGTTTGTGTGTGTCGGTAATGGTCGGCTAGTACTGACTGTCGGCGCCTCACCGGAGCTCCGTCCCAGACTTCACTGCTGCTGCGTCGCGACTGCATTGCTGGTCCGTCTCCAACTGACTGCCAGACACACGACGACCCGGAAACACTGTCGGCAGCTCCAGAGATGGTACGACAGTGCACTTACCGATACAAGCTGCTGCTGCTGCTGCTCAAGGGGCAAATAAGGCAGGAAGTTGGTGACGCCAGTAATTAGAATAAGAAAACGAGGCGGCAGTGCTGTAACAGAAGATGACAAACAATAAATGGGATAAACAGGAGCCTTGCACGCCTCAGTGCTGCACGGTAAGGTGTCGAAGTTGGGTGACTGTGGGAAGATAAAACACGCCTTAGACAAAATTGTTTGTTACTGTGAAGAATGGCAGCTAGCCCTAAATGTAGAAAACTAAATTAATGCTGTTGAGTAGAAGGAACAAATCTGTAATGTTCGGATACAGTATTTCTAATCTTCCGCTTGACACAGTCAGGTCGTTTAAATATCTCGGCGTTGCGTTGCAAACGATATTGTAACTGGGTAACCTCTTTTGATGCTAGTCAATTGGCAGGATGAGCATTACTACAAAGGGCATTTGATTCTAAAAGCATTATGTCAGGGTGAAAAACACTAAATAAATTACTTTTTCTCTCTTAACAACATGTGGGCAAGGTGGGTTCTTCCTTGGCTCGGGTATGAGGTAGAATGAAACAGCATTTTACATAAGATAACTTTTATTGAAAGATTTGTACAATGGTTTCCTTGCTGGATTGTTCTGGCTGGGAGAGCGGCAGCTGTGTCGTTTGCGAAGCAACTGCTGCGTGAGTGGCGGCGTCTGATTACGCCGGGCGGTGTATATCTCGTGTCGCTGTTTCGCCCAGTTGACTGGAGACGCGCATCGTGAGATGGCCCGTTTAATTATTGAGAACAAAATCGTGAATCGGATGGTGATACCTTGGATGTGGCGCCCCAGTGTTTCTCTTCTCTATGCGGCCGCGTCTCTGCGTGTTGTGCGTCGGGCAGCGGAGTGGCGCGGCGGGGGAAGGCCAGTGTCCCGGACTCGAACAACAGACTCCAGCTTGCCAGTCTCCGGCTGTCAGATCTTCATCACCAGCTCACAGGTGACTGCTGATGTGAGGCCATCTCCTTCCCGTCCTCACGAGTCACCCGGGTATGTAAAGATCAGTCTTCAAATACCTTCTAACTTCTGCCTTCTGGCGGCGAGGCTGCTGCTTGCTATTCCATTACAGTGGCGGACTTGGTGCTTCTGTGTACAATGTAGTCTCTTCCTGTATGACGGTCTTCAGCACCGACTGCACTGTACTGGAACTCAAAACTACTGAAATGAAATGTCGTGTGGCTAGGGCCTCCCGTCGGGTAGACCGTTCGCCTGGTGCAGGTCTTTCGATTTGCCGCCACTTTGGCGACCTGCGCGTCGATGGGGATGAAATGATGATGATTAGGACAACACAACACCCAGTCCCTGAGCGGAGAAAATCTCCGACCCAGCCGGGAATCGAACCCGGGCCCTTAGAATTGACAGTCTGTCACGCTGACCACTCAGCTACCGGGGGCGGACCACAAAACTACTGTCGGGCCCACTGCGTCTTGCATATTTATTTACTTCAGTTCACTGGAGGGGAACAACTTCATGGTCATTGCCTCTTCTGTCACGTTGAAAAGCTTCTCGAAGAATCTTCTTAACGTCGGCCATTGGCTCTTGGAATGTAGGCGAGGGCCTCTGATCACATGTGACAATTGAGAAACACGTGAGCCGGTCGGGCGATGCCCTGATAGCTGAATCGACAGCTTCCGCTTATGTGGGGATGGCGATGGCTTCTCCTGAACGTGCTGACTTGCAAGCGCCAGCCGTTGCCACTGCTGCTCTGCTCGCTGTTTGCCAGTGTGTAATTCTTCTAAACTAAACTAAGTTTTTCATTTATTTTCTGATTTCTACTTCGCTTCACATTGATTTCACTAATTTATTTACCTGTCTTAAGTACCGCTCAACGAGCATGTGAGAACTGTTGTAGGGAAGGCGAATGGTCGACTTGGGTTTATTGGAAGACCGTGTATAGGACACTGGTGCGACGTATTCTTAAGTACTGCTCGAGTGTTTGGGAGCTGTACCAGGTCGGATTGAAGGAAGACATCGAAGCAATTCAGTGGCGCGCTGCTAGATTTGTTGCTGGTAGTTTCGAGCAACACGTGTTACAGAGATGCTTTGAGAAATCAAATGGGAATTCCTGGAGGGCAGGAGACGTTCTTTTCGAGAAACACTGTTGAGAAAATTTAGAGAAGCGGCATTTGAAGCTGACTGTCGAACCCTTGTACTGCAACGAACTTACATTGTGCGTAAGGACCACGAAGATAAGATCCAAGAAATTAGCGTGTAACCTCCCAACAGTTTATTTCTGTAGCTTCGGAATATAAATGTGACTGATATATAACCTTTCAATAATTAACTGACTGTGAATCTAAACTGGTAAACCTGGGCGTCAGGAATGCTGCGTCATGGCCCTGAAAAGTCATTCTGAATAAACTGAAAATTCTTACCTCAATTACGTCGCCAGATAACGCGTATATGTTTGCCCCTATAAGAAATTTTTCTGACGCAGTCCAGTGCAATGCTGGCCACTAGATTTTGTTACGCATAAAAAACAATTGACTTTATTTACGATAATTGGCATAACTACGAATAGAAGAAATTAGTAAAAACTTCTATTCAGATGAATGACTGTCAAAAGTTATCTTTATAAGAAAGATTAGTATTGAAAAATTATTGAAAATTATTTACATGTGACTTTCATATAACAATAGTACAAAATGAGTTGTTGCAAATTACATATGCGCGCGGCAATAAATAATAATAATTTTTGCTTTTACCTTATACTACATAGCTGAGGCACCGCCATCGTTCTCCACGACGGGCCTTGGAAATTCCATATAGGATATAAGTGGTCTCTGTGAGCTATACAACTAGACAACTGCTCTCTAAGAGCGACCTGGCCCAACCGCCCGACTGCGACCTACTACTAATGCTGCTGCTGCCAACACTGCTCTCTGGTCTGCGATTCTATTGCAGCTTACATATCGCAGGCAGCGCATGAGCAAGCCATCGATGTTACATCTGCTCGAGTGCGCTAGCAATAAATTCCTTAGTATGAAATTACAATGAAATGAACACCTTTAGCTCCTTACAGGCGTTGACATACGTCAACGGGGATAGATGAAAATGTGTGCCCCGACCGGGACTCGAAGCTAGGATCTCCTGCTTACATGGCAGACGCTCTATCCGTCTGAGCCACCGAGGACACAGAGGATAGCACGACTGCAGGGATTTATCTCTGCCACGCCTCCCGCGAAACCCACATTCTCAACGTATTGTCCCGCACTACATTCATAGTGCCCCCGCCCATTATACTCATTACTCGCGGCGCTTTGCCGATTCCCGTAAGAGTTCGGGCACTGTTCGTGCATTCGCACAGAAGAAGAAGATGGTCAAGTGGCCGGTGAGCCTTAACTATATGTATATATTAAGATGGTATCTTATGTCCGAAAGAACAGATACCATCGGTGTCAACGCCTGTAAGCAGCTAAGGGTGTTCATTTCATTGTAATTTCATTCTAACGAGCTGGATGGTCACCGATTGTATCTGTTCTTTCGGACATGTCCGAAAGAACAGATACCATCTTAGTGTATATATATATATATAGTTAAGGCTCACCGGCCACTTGACCATCTTCTTCTTCTGTGCGAATGCACAAACAGTGCCCGAACTCTTACGGGAATCGGCAACGCGCCGCGAGTAATGAGTATAATGGGCGGGGGCACTACGAATGTGTTGTTGTTGTTGTTGTTGTTGTCTTCAGTCATGAGACTGGTTTGATGCAGCTCTCCATGCTACTCTATCCTGTGCAAGCTTCTTCATCTCCCAGTACCTACTGCAGCTTACATCCTTCCGAATCTGCTTAGTGTATTCATCTCTTGGTCTCCCTCTACGATTTTTACCCTCCACGCTGCCCTCCAGTACCAAACTGGTGATCCCTTGGTGCCTCAGAACATGTCGTACCAACCGATCCCTTCTTCTAGTCAAGTTGTGCCACAAAATCCTCCCCAATTCTATTCAATACCTCCTCATTAGTTATGTGATCTACCCATCTAATCTTCAGCATTCTTCTGTAGCACCACATTTCGGAAGCTTCTACGAAAGCTTCTACGAATGTAGTGCGGGACAATACGTTGAGAATGTGGGTATCACGGGAGGCGTGCCGGAGATAAATCCCTGCAGTCGCACTATCCTCTGTGTCCTCGGTGGCTCAGATGGATAGAGCGTCTGGCCATGTAAGCAGGAGATCCCGGCTTCGAGTCCCGGTCGGGGCACACATTTTCATCTGTCCCCGCTGACGTATGTCAACGCCTGTAAGCAGCTAAGGGTGTTGTTCATTTCATTGTAATTTCATTCTAACGAGCTGCTTGGTCGCCGATGATATCTGTTCTTTCGGACATGTTCGAAAGAACAGATACTATCTTAGTATATATATATATATATATATATATAAATTCCTTAGTCATGGACCTCTTACACACGTTCATATGGAGGCTTATAGAGGGGCCGGCCGAAGTGGCCGTGTGGTTAAAGGCGCTGCAGTCTGGAACTGCGAGACCGCTACGGACGCAGGTTCGAATCCTGCCTCGGGCATGGATGTTTGTGATGTCCTTAGGTTAGTTAGGTTTAACTAGTTCTAAGTTCTAGGGGACTAATGACCTCAGCAGTTGAGTCCCATAGTGCTCAGAGCCATTTGAACCATTTTTTGCTTATAGAGGATCGTTTTTCCCTCGCTCTATTTGCATGTGGAGCTGGAAAGAAAATGACTAGCAGTGGTACAAGGTATCCTCCGCCATACATCGTGCGGTGGCTTGCGGAGTATCAGTGTAGATTTTTTTTTCAAATAACTTCCGGGAATTCAGCCAGGTAACACTTTCAGCGACCGCCGATATTTCGGCGGGAGAACACCCCGCCATTTTCAAGGCAAACTGCATCGGACAGGCGGCGTACATGCAAATTTAATACCTCGGTTCTCGGACAGAAACAGGAAAGATAACACACACACACTGAACACTGGTGCCACCAAAGATGACCAAAGTCAGAGCTATCGATAGTGAGACTATGAATTCGCAGGTGAGGCAGCATTGACTCTGTTCCTCTGTTTTTTGACAAGGGAGAGAGCCGGATTCCAAGCAGAGTTTAAACAGAAACCTCCATCCCTGTTAACGAGGTTGCTCGCTAATTTAATCTCAACTGCCTCCCTAATAACACTGTCCCAAAAGCTGGACGTGCATGCCAATATCTCGGTGTTATTATATAACATGGGGTGACCAGTATCCAAGCAATGTTCGGCAATAGCAGATCTATTTGGCTGCTGTAATCGTGTGTGCCGTTTATGCTCAGTACATCTGTCCTCCACGGTCCTGATAGTTTGACCAATATATGCCATGCCGCAGCTACAAGGAATACGATATACACCCGCCTTACGCAGTCCAAGATCATCTAATTTTAGATGGAGGTCGGAACACACATTTCACATCGTATTTTTTGGACGTGTTTCCTACGTAAGGCAAAAAGGCAGTAGACTTAGGTGTTGACTCAGAATTATCATCAATCACCCGATGTACAGTTGGTCGATAGCGCAACGCACGTTCAATCTATCACTATAACCATTTTGACGAAATGTAACTTCAAGATGGGACAGCTCAGCTGGCAAAGTCTCAGCGTCTGAAACGACATGTGCCCTGTGTACCAAGGTACGAAGTACCCCTTCACGCTGAGCCGAATGGTGAAACTATTAGCTTGTAAGTACACGTCGGTGTGAGAACGTTTCCTGTAGACTGCATGTCCCAGTGATCCATCATCCTTCCTCCTAACCAACACGTCGAGAAAGGGAAGGCAACCATCCTCTTCCACCTCCATCGTAAAACGAATGTTCGGGTGGATCGAGTTCAGATGTTCTAGAAAGACATTCAAATTCTCCCTACCGTGAGGCCAAACAACGAAGGTATCGTCAACGTATCTAAAGAAACAGGCGGGTTTTAAAGGCGCCGACTCCAACTCAGGTCTCATCAGTGTAGATGTAGATTTAGATGTTAACCATTTTTTTTCAGGCAAATCGGATTCTTGAAATTTGATTCTCCGTGAACCGCGCGATAGGGGTCTGGTGGTATCGATCAACACCTCTGCGGTTGTGGGTACCCAGAGAGAGGGTTAGCTTGACACAACTTGCGCGACCCGAAGGCCACTCTATTTACCTCTACGCACTATGGTCGTCTACGGCAACTGCCGGCAAGCTGCGAGAAGTTCATCCGCACTGTCCGTCGCCGACTGCCGAGCACTGGGGTTCACGACGACCCCCAACGTCTGCGCTGCTCAAGGTGTAGAGGGCGCTGCCCCAGTGCGGCCGTAGTTGGGTATGCAGCGGCCGCTGACGCCGGCAAATCAGCGGTAACCACATTTCGCTCGTCAGGCGGCCAAACATGCGCGCTATTTGGGGCACGCGCGCATAATTATGCAAATATGCGGCCCCGGGTCGCTGGTGCCGCCACTGTTTTATTCCGAATTATCGGCTCTCGTCTGCGAGTCCTCAGCTGCAGCCGTTCCAGGGTCGCGAATTAGCGTCATTGCAACAGAAATGAGCTTTCCGGGAGCCACTTCTGTTTGGTTTCACAACGGCGGATCGTGTGTGAAGCGCGGCTGCTGGTGGTTCGCATAGCAGCCTAATGCTATTTCCACAGGAATACGTGCTGCTGCTGTTGTGTGCTTTATTGCAACTTTTCATTTAATATATCTGAACCGTGGTACTACCCAATTCTTTAGAAAATCGAAATTGCAATCTCACCACAGTTATTTAAAGGAAGGAGGAAGCCCGGGATCACTGGTGATGGACAAGATTGTGATTGTTTTACAGTTTTAAATTGACTCAAAACAGACTTTATTATAAACTTCAGCCGGCCGGAGTGGCCGAGCGGTTCTAGGCGCTACAGTCTGGAACCGCGCGACCGCTACGGTCGCAGGCTCGAATCCTGATTCGAGCATGGATGTGTGTGATGTCCTTAGCTTAGTTAGGTTTAACTAGTTCAAAGTTCTAGGGGAGTGATGACCTCAGAAGTTAAGTCCCATAGTGCTCAGAGCCATTATAAACTTCAATTCGGTCATTTGCCCTCTTACTGATGCAATATACAAATTTTCACTTTGAATTACATAAACACGAATGAGAATCATATTATTTTGCATCCGCAAGCAAAATCATTGATAGTAGGCACGGTGAATAATCAATCACAAACAATCGTTCTTGTTTAACCATGTCTCAACAGACTAACAACACTATACAATTCCAACCAATGTTACAAAAAATGGCTCTGAGCACTATGGGACTTAACATCTGAGGTCATTAGTCCCCTAGAACTTAGAACTACTTAAGCCTAACTAACCTAAGGACAACACAATCATCCATGCCCGAGGCAGGATTCGAACCTGCGACCGTAGTGGTCGCGCGGTTCGAGACTGAAGTGCCTAGAACCGCTCGACCACACCGGCCAGCAACCATTGTTACACAGCCACATAATACCACTACTTCAGAACAAAGAGATCTTAAAGCTTAATAAAACTGAACTGCCCACATACAGGTCCACAGTGAAACATGCTTATACTTAAAATACAAAGTGAGCCAACCAAGGTCGCAAAACTTGCACACAGGTATAATAACAAGTTACACATTCATTAAAGATACACAGATGATTAACATAAGTCTCAAATAAGAAGAGATAGTAATAACTCAATCAGTCAAATGACTTACAAAAACGCCGCTTGCATTTCAGAGAACAGTGTTAAGGCCCGTAACAGTATTTGGATAGTAATAACTCTGCGGCCGGGAGGCAATACGAGCGTTCACTCCCCACGGCTTGTGCACAGCGTCACATAGTCGGCGGTATATATTTCTATATATTCCGACCAGCCCCACAATGGGCGGTCCCGACAAGAATCCATAACCGCGTCGACGCCAGGGAACGAGCAATCTTACCAAATGGCCTGTAGCACAAATAGATTGCAATGAAAACAAGGTGAAATTGCAGCCACACTGTAATATATAATAAGCACGCCCCCAAATTCTTAAGGAGCAATACTCTAACATTAGCCGTCTCCCAGTAAATGAGCAGGAAACTTAGAGATCACTTACAGTTGCACTAAGACACTTTCAACATTAAATAAACATAACAAATGCCGTGACAAATGATTAAACCATTAACTCTACGGCTGCCGGGCACGTACACAACCGCAGCCAGTCCCATGGCGGACAATATGTCCTAAAACAAGTTAAAATCTGCATAAAAACCATTTAAAACATACATTCCACGGATGATCAAAAGCGGGATGAAGAACATCAGCCTCCTTAAATTAGCCACTGTGGAATCAAGATCAGAATCATTTCCGGCAGCTACCCATGCCACAATAAGTTTCAACAATCTTCTTAGTTAAACACAGAATAAAAGTCATGCGTAACTTGGAGCTTGCAAATTACGAGCTGGGAAGCTGTTCTGCGTGAGACGACAAACCCGCCACAATTTTGCACGTCAAGGGGCCAAATGATCGGCACCGAACATCCGGCGCGCGCCAAAAGACAGGGGCGGCGAGCACGGCGAGGCCCATGCACCACGGTTAGGGACGCGGGCTTGTTTCCAACACGAGTTGTCTCGTTGAAAGCCGACCGGAGACTCGTCACACGTTCACCCGGAAAACCCGCCGGGGGAGCAGTCAAAGTGTGGTGTGCCTACTGTAAGACCTTCGGTACACACACCATCAGATTATTTGACTTGTCGCTCTAACGGAGTAGGCGAGTGTCAGCAATACGTCTCGTGGTCTTATCGTGGCGTATTTATCTTCTGCCGTTACGTCAGACGCTTAGAGTAGCAGATTGACGGTGACCAACTTTAAACAGAACATGATTAATTTTCACACACATTTATTAAAATAATAAAAAGCATAGACATTATGTAACTTGATTCTGGGTGCTATTTACAATTGACAATCTGAAGTTCCTTTGGTCTTGGTACGTTAATTTCATTCTCACATATCTCTGATACTTGACAAAGTGTCTATACATTTATCTTCATGGCTATGTACAGGAATATGATAATCTTATTAGGTGCAGATTGAAACTTCACTATAGACTGGTACAGACTAATGCAGATAAATGCAGACTGGTACAGACTGGTGCAGACAAATGCAGACTGACTAAACGGAGGTCTGTACACTCGTTATAAAACCTCGCGCGTTCAGGTATCACTGCGCGAGTGTGATCCGTGAGGAGAAAAGGTCTTACGTTAGCAGCAATCTCATATTAATACGCGGATGGGCAGAAGCAGAATTTGGTCCGTCTCTATGGCAGCGCCATCTCGTAGTGCGGAGACGGACGAGCGCTGCGCCTGCACTGTTGTTTTTAGCGGGGCGCGCTCTAGTGGGAAAGTTCTGTACGCGCTGACTACGCGGAACTATGCACACAACACAAAGATAGCAGGACAACCGAATATCGATATAAGCGATGCAAGTCGAACACCCTAGCGCCAGCCGCCACGGCTCAATATCTTTTTAAATCTATCAGTAATCTAACACATGTCTGGCATTAAAATCAAATGGATCAAATGGCTGCACTGACTGACGCTATTTGATTGTGACCGAAACATAAAAACCAACTTCTGCAAGAGAAGTCTTGGAGTCAGTTCGGTGGCAGGAGGAACAAGACTTTTGGTAAGGTGAATACAGGGTTATAGACACAAAATCAAATAGGGGTAATGCAGGAGTAGGTTTAATAATGAATAGTAAAATAGGAATGCGGGTAAGCTAGTACAAACAGCATAGTGAACGCATTATTGTGGCCAAGATAGATACGAAGCCCACGCCTGCTACAGTAGTACAAGTTTATATGCCAACTAGCTGTGCAGACGACGAAGAAATTGAAGAAATGTATGATGAAATAAAAGAAATTATTCAGATTTTGAAGGGAGACAAAAATTTAATAGTCATGGGTGACTTGAATTCGGCAGTAGGAAAAGGGATAGAAGGAAACGTAGTAGGTGAATATGGGTTGGGGGTAAGAAATGAAAGAGGAAGCCGCCTGGTAGAATTTTGCACAGAGCACAACTTAATCATAGCTAACACTTGGTTCAAGAATCATAAAAGAAGGTTGTATACATGGAAGAAGCCTGGAGATACTGACAGGCTTCAGATAGATTATATAATGGTAAGACAGAGATTTAGGAACCAGGATTTAAATTGTAAGACATTTCCAGGGGCAGATGTGGATTCTGACCACAATCTATTGGTTATGACCTGTAGATTAAAATTGAAGGAACTGCAAAAAGGTGGGAGTTTAAGAAGATGGGATCTGGATAAACTGACTAAACCAAAGGTTGTACAGAGTTTCAGGGATAGCATAAGGGAACAATTGACAGGAATGGGGGAAAGAAATACAGTAGAAGAAGAATGGGTAGCTTTGAGGGATGAAGTAGTGAAGGCAGCAGAGGATCAAGTAGGTAAAAAGACGAGGGCTAGTAGAAATCCTTGAGTGACAGAAGAAATACTGAATTTAATTGATGAAAGGAGAAAATATAAAAATGCAGTAAATGAAGCAGGCAAAAAGGAATACAAACGTCTCAAAATAGAGTTCGACAGGAAGTGCAAAATGGCTAAGCAGGCATGGCTAGAGGACAAATGTAAGGATGTAGAGGCTTATGTCACTAGGGGTAAGATAGATACAGCCTACAGGAAAATTAAAGAGACCTTTGGAGAAAAGAGAACCACTTGTATGAATATCAAAAGCTCAGATGGAAACCCAGTTCTAAGCAAAGAAGCGAAAGCAGAAAGGTGGAATGAGTATATAGAGGGTTTATACAAGGACGATGTACTTGAGGACAATATTATGGAAATGGAAGAGGATGTAGATGAAGATGAAATGGGAGATACAATACTGCGTGAAGAGTTTGACAGAGCACTGAAAGACCTGAGTCGAAACAAGGCCCCAGGAGTAGACAACACTCCATTAGAACTACTGACAACCTTGGGAGAGCCAGTCCTGACGAAACTCTACCATCTGGTGAGCAAGATGTATGAAACAGGCGAAATACCCTCAGACTTCAAGAAGAATATAATAATTCCAATCCCAAAGAAAGCAGGTGTTGACAAATGTGAAAATTACCGAACTGTCAGTTTAATAAGTCACAGCTGCAAAATACTAACTTGGATTCTTTACAGACGAATGGAAAAACTAGTAGAAGCCGACCTTGGGGAAGATCAGTTCGGATTCCGTAGAAATGTTGCAACACGTGAGGCAATACTGACCCTACGACTTATCTTAGAAGCTAGATTAAGAAATGGCAAACCTACGTTTCTAGCATTTGTAGACTTGGAGAAAGCTTTTGGCAATGTTGATTGGAATACGCTCTTTCAAATTTTGAAGGTGGCAGGGGTAAAATACAGGGAGCGAAAGGCTATTTACAATTTGTACAGAAACCAGATGGCAGTCATAAGAGTTGAGGGACATCAAAGGGAAGCAGTGGTTGGGAAGGGAGTGAGACAGGGTTGTACCCTCTCCCCAATGTTTTTCAATCTGTATATTGAGCAAGCAGTGAAGGAAACAAAAGAAAAATTCGGAGTAGGTATTAAAATCCATGGAGAAGAAATAAAAACTTTGAGGTTCGCCAATGAAATTGTAATTCTGTGAGAGACAGCAAAGGACTTGGAAGAACAGTTGAATGGAATGGATAGTGTGTTGAAAGGAGGGTATAAAATGAACATCAACAAAAGCAAAACGAGTTTAATGGAATGTAGTCGAATTAAGTTGGGTGATGCTGAGGGAATTAGATTAGGAAATGGGACACTTAAAGTAGTAAAGGAATTTTGCTATTTGGGGAGCAAAATAACTGATGATGGTCGAAGTAGAGAGGATATACAATGCAGACTGGCAATGGCAAGGAAAGCTTTTCTGAAGAAGAGAAGTTTGTTAACATCGAGTATAGATTTGTCAGGAAGTCATTTCTGAAAGTATTTGTGTGGAGTGTAGCCATGTATGGAAGTGAGACATGGACGATAAATAGTTTGGGCAAGAAGAGAAGCTTTCTAAATGAGGTCCTACAGAAGAATGCTGAAGATTAGGTGGGTAGATCAATAACTAATGAGGAGGTATTGAATAGAATTGGGGAGAAGAGAAATTTGTGGCACAACTTGACTAGAAGAAGGGATTGGTTGGTAGAACATGTTCTAGGGTATCAAGGGATCACCAATTTAGTATTGGAGAGCAGCGTGGAGGGTAAAAATCGTAGAGGGAGACCAAGAGATGAATTCAGTAAACAGATTCAGAAGGACGTAGGTTGCAGTAGATACTGGGAGATGATGAAGCTTGCACAGGATAGAGTAGCATGGAGAGCTGCATCAAACCAGTCTCAGGACTGGAGACCACAACAACAACGACATGTTGGAAGGTAGTGTAAGGGTTACAGATTTTTGTGAAATACTCGATTCCTTTTTGATTACCAAACGGAATTTATTTTCCGAACTACCCTTGTACATTTTGGAAACATGAACCTCCTACACACTGATCATTGAAGAGTGCTTTAAATGCGAATATCGGATCACTGGTTTGTAATTTCAAAATACTCAGTTTATAACTCTCTACAAAATGCATGAGCTTGGCCTTAAAGATTTTGGGCACGCTGTGTTTGCAAATTGTTGAAGAAAATCTGATTTAAGGTTGTATCAGTTTCGGGTCCACTGATTCAAGCCTTATGTCTAAAAAGCACAGTGAGTAGCTGCAGCTGTAGTACAACAAACAGTCGCAGTTGTGCCGAAGTCCACGCCTGTGGAGAGATGGTCGCAAGAAATTTGCAAGGAGTGCGCCAATTATTTCTTCGACAATGACAACTTTGTGGTGATAGTGGAGACAGAATTTTGAATCATTTCCTGAAAACAGATATGTAAAAGAGCAAGGCTGTTTAAAATCCTATTTGTGTTTCCGTTTCTGTCTTTTCAGAGCATTTATTTCCAGTTACCGATCTACTTGCTGGAATAACAGTTCATACTTACTCTTCCTACACTATTGAAAACTACAACTTACTGCGTTTTCGTTACCGTAATTTAGAAAGTATTGCAACTCAGATTACCACATGCCGACTGCCTTATTACAGGGTTTTTTCTGTATTACAGTTTATTATCTTAACAAATTACCCGAAATGCAGTACTTCTAGTGTTGTGTTGGCAGAAGAGCCAACACCGTGTTACTAGTGGAGGCCGGCTCACGCAGGCTGGCGTGAGGAGGGAAGGACTACACTGACGTGATGTCTTGAACATGACAAGGAATTTGAATTCAGAAATCGGACGTAATTAGTTTGATACTTAACTTTAATCCATTAATGATGAACGTCGCTCTTGACGGTACATGATTCACAATGTTTTCTGTTCAGGATACATAGCAACTGAATATGGCGCCTTGCTAGGTTGTAGCAAATGACGTAGCTGAAGGCTATGCTAAACTATCGTCTCGGCATCGCTACCAAAGTCGGCTGTCCAACTGGGGCGAGTGCTAGGGAGTCTCTCTAGACCTGCCGTGTGGCGGCGCTCGGTCTGTAATCACTGATAGTGGCGACACGCAGGTCCGACGTATACTAACGGACCGCGGCCGATTTAAAGGCTACCACCTAGCAAGTGTTGTGTCTGGCGGTGACACCGCATCTAGTGCAGTTTTTTTAATGGTAAATCCTTACCCAGTAAGCATTACCGAAAAATCGCTTCCAACGCAATAAGACATTATTAGGATTTTAAAGTTTGCCTAGGTCTGTCTCTTCATTTTAAGTAATTGTCTTGAAACAGTTTAAACAATAACTTCGCTCTTTGGAAAAACAAATATTATCTTGGGACAAGCTTGGTTTGATGCATACACCTTTGCTCTCTCCTCACTGATTATTTGCCGTTTTATGGATGTAACTACATAAGGCTGTAGTTCTGTGCTATGCTTATCTGCAAAATTTTGTCCAGTTCAGCGTCCTGTATCTTGCTCCGAGTTCATCGGTTTTTTGCTGTGTATTTTTCTCCTCTGCCATCGCAACATTGGTGAGACTACAGCTCGTGGAGGAACAATCTTCAACGAAAGAAACAACTCTGATAGTTCTTTGCGACAGCCCTCCAGCGCGGTAGTAGAACAATATCAATAGATTCCCGGGACGAGTGCTATAGACCGGCGGTGAGTAATTTACCCTCGCCAGCGTCATCCGCCTGCGTTTTCGTCTCTATCGCGTTTCTTCTGCGTATACGGCGACGCACGCAGAAATCCCGTTCTTTTTTAGTAATTCTCAAGCAATATAGGTCAGAAACGCGGGTAGTGCATAAGTAAATAGCGTACACTGCAAACTTACCATAAACTGCGGAAGTGATCGGCGTAGCTGGGGCGAGGATAAGATGGAGCGCAAAGCGCGCACTGTGTAGAGACAACTCCGCCTACGGACCCTGACAAAACAAGGCACTCCCATGTCGGAGTTCTCTGGCCCTGAGAAACGGCCTGTTTCGGGGCCTTCGCACTCTCCACTTACACCAGGCGGCTCCAGTTCTGCTTTGCTTCTCTTTGCAGACTCCAGCTAAAACTTGCGCCACCAACTTTACACAACATCTAGAAGGAGGTGTGTCGCTTAACTCATGCCCCGGAGAAGTTGTGATAAACGACTCTCGCACCTGACTGTTTTTCCATGCAACTAAACGGAACTAATAAACCACGCGATACCGTGTCGATAGACCGATGACATCATCAATATAGTGGCGGTACGAGTCTTAGGAAGAACAAGAGGATGAAGTCACTAAGAACATGAAACCATTATCGAAACAAAAACCGACAAGATATAACCTTGACCATTGTGTGATTGGATTGAAGAGTTCCTAGATAACAGAACGCAGCATGTCATTCTCAACGGAGAGAAGTCTTCCGAAGTAAGAGTGATTTCAGGTGTGCCGCAGGGGAGTGTCGTAGGACCGTTGCTATTCACAATATACATAAATGACCTTGTGGATGACATCGGAAATTCATTCTGGCTTTTTGCGGATGATGCTGTGGTATATCGAGAGGTTGTAACAATGGAAAATTGTACTGAAATGCAGGAGGATCTGCAGCAAATTGACGCATGGTGCAGGGAATGGCAATTGAATCTCAATGTTGACAAGTGTAATGTGCTGCGAATACATAGAAAGAGAGATCCTTTATCATTTAGCTACAATATAGCAGGTCAGCAATTGGAAGCAGTTAATTCCATAAATTATCTGGGAGTACGCATTAGGAGTGATTTAAAATGGAATGATCATATAAAGTTGATCGTCGGTAAAGCAGATGCCAGACTGAGATTCATTGGAAGGAAATGCAATCCGAAAACAAAGGAAGTAGGTTACAGTACGCTTGTTCGCCCACTGCTTGAATACTGCTCAGCAGTGTGGGATCCGTACCAGATAGGGTTGATAGGAGAGATAGAGAAGATCCAACGGAGAGCAGCGCGTTTCGTTACAGGATCATGTAGTAATCTCGAAAGCGTTACGGAGATGATAGATAAACTCCAGTGGAAGACTCTGCAGGAGAGACGCTCAGAAGCTCGGTACGGGCTTTTGTTGAAGTTTCGAGAACATACCTTCACCGAGGAGTTAAGCAGTATATTGCTCCCTCCTACGTATATCTCGCGAAGAGACCACGAGGATAAAATCAGAGAGATTAGAGCCCACACAGAGGCATACCGATAATCCTTCTTTCCACGAACAATACGAGACTGGAATAGAAGGGAGAACCGATAGAGGTACTCAGGGTACCCTCAGCCACACACCGTTAGGTGGCTTGCGGAGTATTGATGTAGATGTAGATGTAGATCATGTTGAGCAATTCAGCTGACGTAATGGAATGTAAGGAAACCGAGGAAGTACTGGAGTATAGCGTTACAGAAGTACGCTGAAAATTAAATGGAGTGAAAAGGTAATAAATGAGGAGAATCAGCATAGAATTGAGACGGAAAGAACTACGTGCGTAACAATAACAAGAAGACGACAGGATGATTGAGCTTGTATTACGAAAGGCGGAAATAACTTCCATGGCCCTAGAAGTAGCCGCAGTAGGAAAACCTTGCAGGGGAAGACGGGGTGTATTCGTAGATGTACAGGGTGGTTCACAAGTACATGTACATCTACATGGATACTCTGCAAATCACATTTAAGTACCTGGCAGAGGGTTCATTGAAACTCCTTCACAGTTCTTTATTATTCCAATCTCGTACAGCGTGCGAAAAAGCGACCACCTGTATCTTTCCTTGCGAGCGCTGATTTCCCTTACTATCGCGATCGTTTCTTCCTATGTAGGTCGGCGTCAACAAAATATTTTCGCTTATGCTTATTCATTACGGATATTTTAGAACCGTGACTGTATATTGAATGTAAATAAGTTACACAAAACTGCAACCAGTCACTTTTTTGAATAATTATGTTTTATTCCATGAACCGGTTTTCGAATCTTTTCAGGTTCATCTTCAGATGGTTTCAGGAAGTTACATCATTATTGCTAACATAATGATGTAACTTCCTGATTCGAACCTTTTCAGGTTCATCTTCAGATGGTTTCAGGAAGTTACATCATTATTGCTAGCATAATGATGCAACTGAAAAGGTTCGAAAACCGGTTCATCGGATAAAACATAATTATTCAAAAAAGTGAGGGGATGCAGTTTTGTATAACTTATTTACATTAAATATTTTCGCATTCGGAGGAGAAAGTTGCTGACTGAAATTTCGTGAGAAGATTCCGCCGCAACGAAGAAGAAAACTGCGCGAAATCTACAGCAAATAGAAACATAGCAATGGATGGTGAATCCCACCACGTTTTCTAACTCACGTTACAGGTGTTGGACAAGACATATTTTTGTGATGCAGCAAACGTCAGTGCAGGCGGAAGATCACGTACGTGAGATTCATTGCTGCCCTGGAAGACGCAACGGCAGCAGCCCGGATTGGAAATCTGTCCATGGGGTTGCTTTCACGCAGACGCGAATTAGTTCGATGCAACAACACGGAGCAGATGATTGGTCTACAAGTTGTGACGAGTCTCTCTCTTGTGCGACTACATCACGGCCTGTATTAAGAATGGAAACTTGGAGACACACTCTATCCGCTGATATGTGGCATTTTTCTGCATTTCTGCACTCTGTAAAGCACGTCGGACTACACCAGTGGTATGTGGGCGAGTGTTATCGTGTTGGAAAACGCCCTCCTGGTATACTGTTCATAAATGTCAGCACAACAGGTCGAATCACCAGACCGACGTACAGCTCTCCAGTCAGGATGCTGGACTAACCATGAGAGTGCTCCTACTGTTATACCAAGTCGCAACCCTGACCATAACTTCAGGTCAGGTCCAGTGTGTCTAGCACGCAGGTAGGAGACTTATGCGATTGCAGTCTTTCTCGGTGTATTCCACGTCGCCAGAAGATGATGGGTATGAAACTCATTGAAACGCTGCGACAAGACGACGCCACCACTCGGTGGATAACCCGAGAAGAATTAATCAGATAGGAGACAGGTTGCTTGCAGGCTCTCAACCAGCCTCTTCCTAACCAACACTCGACCAACACTGGCTCCGAGGCAGATCCAGTTTTCATTAAAAATTCAGCAGACTGTCACACAATGAGCTCTCGCTTGATGCCACTGAAGTTGCATACGGCAGTGGTTTGGGGTTAGTGGAATGCACGCTACAGGGCACCCGGCTCGGACCTGTTCGTGAAGTAACCGATTTGTAACAGTTCGTTGAAGCACTGTGGTGCCAACTGCCGCTCATACACTCCTGGAAATGGAAAAAAGAACACATTGACACCGGTGTGTCAGACCCACCATACTTGCTCCGGACACTGCGAGAGGGCTGTACAAGCAATGATCACACGCACGGCACAGCGGACACACCAGGAACCGCGGTGTTGGCCGTCGAATGGCGCTAGCTGCACTAGCTGCGCCGCCGTCAGTGTCAGCCAGTTTGCCGTGGCATACGGAGCTCCATCGCAGTCTTTAACACTGGTAGCATGCCGCGACAGCGTGGACGTGAACCGTATGTGCAGTTGACGGACTTTGAGCGAGGGCGTATAGTGGGCATGCGGGAGGCCGGGTGGACGTACCGCCGAATTGCTCAACACGTGGGGCGTGAGGTCTCCACAGTACATCGATGTTGTCGCCAGTGGTCGGCGGAAGGTGCACGTGCCCGTCGACCTGGGACCGGAACGCAGCGACGCACGGATGCACGCCAAGACCGTAGGATCCTACGCAGTGCCGTAGGGGACCGCACCGCCACTTCCCAGCAAATTAGGGACACTGTTGCTCCTGGGGTATCGGCGAGGACCATTCGCAACCGTCTGCATGAAGCTGGGCTACGGTCCCGCACACCGTTAGGCCGTCTTCCGCTCACGCCCCAACATCGTTCAGCCCGCCTCCAGTGGTGTCGCGACAGGCGTGAATGGAGGGACGAATGGAGACGTGTCGTCTTCAGCGATGAGAGTCGCTTCTGCCTTGGTGCCAATGATGGTCGTATGCGTGTTTGGCGCCGTGCAGGTGAGCGCCACAATCAGGACTGCATACGACCGAGGCACACAGGGCCAACACCCGGCATCATGGTGTGGGGAGCGATCTTCTACACTGGCCGTACACCACTGGTGATCGTCGAGGGGACACTGAATAGTGCACGGTACATCCAAACCGTCATCGAACCCATCGTTCTACCATTCCTAGACCGGCAAGGGAACTTGCTGTTCCAACAGGACAATGCACATCCGCATGTATCCCGTGCCACCCAACGTGCTCTACAAGGTTTAAGTCAAATACCCTGGCCAGCAAGATCTCCGGATCTGTCCCCCATTGAGCATGTTTGGGACTGGATGAAGCGTCGTCTCACGCGGTCTGCACGTCCAGCACGAACGCTGGTCCAACTGAGGCGCCAGGTGGAAATGGCATGGCAAGCCGTTCCACAGGACTACATCCAGCATCTCTACGATCGTCTCCATGGGAGAATAGCAGCCTGCATTGCTGCGAAAGGTGGATATACACTGTACTAGTGCCGACATTGTGCATGCTCTGTTGCCTGTGTCTATGTGCCTGTGGTTCTGTCAGTGTGATCATGTGATGTATCTGACCCCAGGAATGTGTCAATAGTTTCCCCTTCCTGGGACGATGAATTCACGGTGTTCTTATTTCAATTTCCAGGAGTGTATTACTGGTGCAATACGATGCGCCAGAGCCATGCGCCTAACACGATGGTCTTCCCTCTCGGCAGTGCCAGGTGACCATCCGGAGCCCGGTCTTCTACCAACTGTACATTCTCAAGACCACCACCGACAGCATTCATGTGCGAGAGTAGCAACATTCTAGCCAAACCTTTGTGCCTCAAAGGGATATTTGACGAGGATCAACTCATACGTCAAATCTCAAAGGCAACTAATGCTCGCCGCGCGGGGTAGCCGAGCGATCTTGGGAGCCTTGTCACTGTCCGTGCGGCTCCCACTGTTGGAGGTTCGAGTGCTCCCTCGGGCATGGGTGTCTGTTTTGTCCTTAGCGTAAGTTAGATTAAGTAGTGTGTAAGCCTAGGGACCGATGACCTCAGCAGTTTCGTCCCATAGGACCTTAACGCAAATTTCCAAAAAATCTACCGCTCACGACCATTTCAGTGTATATCTACAGCAAATCTGATTTGCAAAGTTATAGTGGCACTACTGGCGCCACTCTTATGCGACTGGCGCGAAATCTGAATAGACATCATCTTTCGATCTAGAAACAAGCCTACCAACTTTCGTTTATGCCGCACAACTCTTGTTTTCCATTGGTGTAGTTACTTAACACACGGCCATTCTGTAAATTACAATTCGGAGACCTCTAGCGGTAGGGGGTTGCAACTTTGTCAGCGGAGCAGGAAAGTCGACCGAGTAATACGCATGACATGTAAATCCTCAACCAATATTGATAACAGAGTAAAAAAAATCAGAGGCACAACTTTTTCAGCACGGCACATACGTCTTTAACAGGACCATGTTATAAGGATAAGGTAACTGACTCGTGTCTTTAACTTTAGTACTAAAATTAATATTTCACATGCAGTTAACTACAAAAGGTGCTTGATACGCCCCATATTGTTTTCGTTACGCAAAATGTGTATAGCCAGAAACTCTTGTTACACTGTTTCACTGATTTCTGCTGTGCACATGACTTGTGCAACTAGGTCTCTGGCCGACTGTGCTCTGTTCTAATACACAAGATTCGTCATCTATCACAAGAAGAATGTTCAAAAATGTTCAAATGGGTGTGAATTACTAAGAGACCAAACTGCTGAGGTCATCGGTCCCTAGACTTACAAACTATTTAAAGTAACTTATGCTAAGAACAACACGAACACACACACACACACACACACACACACACACACACACACACACACATATATATATATATATATATATATATATATATATATATATATATATGCCCGAGGGAGGACTCGAACCTCTGGCGGGAAGGGACGCGCAATCAGTGACATGGCGCCTCTAACTGCGCGGCCAGTCCGTACGGCCACCAGAAGAAGCAAAGGAAGAAAAGAAGATTAAATTTTTATTCAAATAACTATGTGATTGACGCTTTAGCGAGTGGAATGGCAAATATCAGTCGCCAGGCAAACTTAATTCTTTATCCAACGCTATTTGCTGCCTGTGTTCCGTGTTTTTATAGGTTCGTGTAGAGGCATGCAAAGCGTGACTCGCTGCACGCTAACAGAACCGCCGTCCGCCCCCTACCCTGCCCCAAGCCACAGCAGTCTGTCAATCACGGAGTTAGTTTATTCAGGCTGACGTCAAGGAAGAGATTATTACGAGGTGCATTCAAGTTCTAAGGCCTCCGATTTTTTTTCTAATTAACTACTCACCCGAAATCGATGAAACTGGCGTTACTTCTCGACGTAATCGTCCTGCAGAAGTACACATTTTTCACAACGCTGACGCCATGATTCCATGGCAGCGGCGAAGGCTTCTTTAGGAGTCTGTTTTGACCACTGGAAAATCGCTGAGGCAATAGCAGCACGGCTGGTGAACGTGCGGCCACGGAGAGTGCCTTTCATTGTTGGAAAAAGCCGAAAGTCACTAGGAGCCAGCTCAGGTGAGTAGGGAGCATGAGGAATCACTTCAAAGTTGTTATCACGAAGAAGCTGTTGCGTAACGTTAGCTCGATGTGCGGGTGCATTGTCTTGGTGAAACAGCACACGCGCAGCCCTTCCCGGACGTTTTTGTTGCAGTGCAGGAAGGAATTTGTTCTTCAAAACATTTTCGTAGGATGCACCTGCTACCGTAGTGCCCTTTGGAACGCAATGGGTAAGGATTACGCCCTCGCTGTTCCAGAACATGGACACCATCACTTTTTCAGCACTAGCGGTTACCCGAAATTTTTTTGGTGGCGGTGAATCTGTGTGCTTCCATTGAGCTGAGTGGCGCTTTGTTTCTGGATTGAAAAATGGCATCCACGTCTCATCCATTGTCACAACCAACGAAAAGTAATTCCCATTCGTGCTGTCGTTGCGCGTCAACATTGCTCGGCAACATGGCACACGGGCAGCCGTGTGGTCGTCCGTCAGCATTCGTGGCACCCACCTGGATGACACTTTTCGCATTTTCAGGTCGTCATGCAGGATTCTGTGCACAGAACCCACAGAAATGCCAACTCTGGAGGCGATCTGCTCAACAGTCATTCGGCAACCCGCCAAAACAATTCTCTCTACTCTTGATCGTGTCGTCAGACCGGCTTGTGTGAGCCCGAGGTTGTTTCAGTTTGTTGTCACACGATGTTCTGCCTTCATTAAACTGTCGCACCCACGAACGCACTTTTGACACATCCATAGCTCCATCACCACATGTCTCCTTCAACTGTTGATGAATTTCAATTGGTTTCACACCACGCAAATTCAGAAAACGAATGATTGCACGCTGTTCAAGTAAGGAAAACGTCGCCATTTTAAGTATTTAAAACAGTTCTCATTCTCGCCGCTGGCGGTAAAAGTCCATCTGCCGTACGGTGCTGCCATCTCTGGGACGTATTGACAATGAACGCGGCCTCATTTTAAAACAATGCGCATGTTTCTATCTCTTTCCAGTCCGGAGAAAAAAAATCGGAGGCCTTAGAACAAGAATGCACCTCATAGAAGTGGAACACAAGCTCGGATTAGGAACGATGAGGAACGAGATCATCCTTGCCCTTTTCCATGGATCGATGCAGCCATTTGCATTAATGGATTTAGAAAAGCCATGCATAAACTAAATCTATATGGCCAGACGGGTACTTGAAGCAAAGCCCTCGGAAATGCGGGACCCAGGCAAGTAACACTCGCTTCACCGTGCTCCCGCACCACATGCAGATATCCAAAGATATGAAAGTTACTAATATCAACCATAAACCAAAACTGTGACGAGGTACTTTGTATCGATTCGTATTCATGTCCTTCGAAGGCGGACATAGCCGGACCACATAAGGAGAAGTGAGCCAGTAACAAATACTTATGGCCAGGATAAGAAAACTTTTTAAAAATTTGTTGGCTTCCGGATATTACCCGTATAGCCATCTCAACACAGGAAATGTTACATTTTTTTGACAATTCATGGTAGATATTATTTTAAGTAATACCCTGGTAAGAAGTGACATAGGACTCAGTCAACATAAAGCAACATTTACAATCAGAATCTATTAAAACGAGTAAACAAGACGAAAATGGAACACAGCATACGCAGTGGTAGTGTAGTATAAAAATCCTACTGGTAACACAATAAGAAATGGTAAATCCCAATTGGTACGCATTTGGGACATTCTCAGTTCAGGCCGTATTAATGACTACATGTCTAAATTAACCATAAAATGTTCTTTGTATGTGCTGTGAGAATTGTTACAAAATCTGCGGATACAGAACTGAATATTTTTGCAAGTCTATAAACGCCACTAAGACGGTTTACAAGAACTAGAGTTGTTTATTACAGCCACAAGGATAGATACACCAGCATTCAGACAGGTAGGTATAAGAGGTACATAGTGACATACATTTAGCGGCTGTGCGTTCCAGCATCTTCTGCAGAGCAGCATGTGGGGATATAGTCAGGTAACTGAGCTTTTGGTCTTCCCTTACCATGACCGTAAATATTTGTTATTAGCTCACTTCTCCTTTATGTTCTGGCTAGTGTCCACCTTCAAGGGATATGAATTCGAATCGATACAAAGCCCCAGGTCACAGTTTTGGCTTATGGTTGGCATCAGAACATTAGATTAGCAGTGCAGGGAGCTATATTTTGATGTTGGCATTGTTGACGAACTCGTACAGTAGGCTTATACGTTGCTACGTCGTTGGATACTAACAAGGTTTGGAAGCTGCTTTGGAAGTGATGATCAAGAGCCCGAAGATAACTTGCAAGGACGTTTATGTGATACGTGTCCCAAATACATTGTACAAATATATGGTTTGCTTAAGGTTGAGCCAATGTAAGTGTTTGTCGATCTTCCAATGATTAAATTTCAGCCACTCTGTAACACTCGTGAATCTCCGTGATGTTTATGCCTTATGGATGGTACTCACAGAATCATACGGTGGATTAGCACGTAGTGACTGTCATTAATTTTAGATGTCCTTGACCACTCCTCTTGCAGAACAGTTACGTTAGACAAGAATAACATTTTTGGTACTGCACTGAAGCGCAGACGAAACTGGTATAGGCATGCGTATTCAAATACAGACATGTAAACAGAATACGGCGCTTAGTCGGCAACGCCTGAGTAAGACAAGTATCCGGCGCAGTTGTTAGATCGGTTACTGTTGCTACAATGGCAGGTTATTAGGATTTAAGTGAGTTTTAACGTGGTTTTTATAGTCGGCGCACGAGCGATGGGACACAGCATCTTCGAGGTAGCGATAAACTGGGAATTCTCCCGTACGCCCATATCACGAGTGTACCGTGAATATGAGGAATGCGGTAAAACATCAAATCTACAACATCACTACGGCCGAAAATAGATCCTGCAAAAACGGGAACAACGACGACTGAAGGGAATCGTTCAGAATTACAGAAGTGCAACCATTCCGCAAATGCTGGGCCATCAACAAGTGTCAACGTGCGAACCGTTCAACGAAACATCATCGACAAGGGCTTTCGGAGCCTAAGACCCACTCGTATATTCTTGATGACAACACGACACAAAGCCTTACGCCTTGCCTTTGCTCGTTAACACCGACATTGAACTGTTGATGACTGGAAACATGTTGCTTGGTCGAACGAGTCTCATTTCAAATTGTGTCGAGCGGATGGACGTGAACGGGTATGGAGACAACCTCACGAATCCATGGACCCTGCATGCCAACAGGGGACTGTTCAAGCTGGTGAAGGCTCTGTAATGGCGTGGGGCGTGTGCAGTTGGAGTGATATTGGACCGCTGATACGTCTAGATACGACTCTGACAGGAGATACGTACGTTAGTATCCTGTCTGATCACCTGCATCCATCCATGTCCATTGTGGGTTGCAACGGACTTTTGCAATTCCAGTAGCATAATGCGACACCCCACACGTACAGAATTGCTGCAGAGTGCCTCCAGGAACATTTCACTGTGTTTAAACACTCCCGCTGTTCACCAAACTCCCCTGACGTGAACATTATGGAGCATATCTGGGATGCCTTCCAATGTGCTGTTCAGAAGAGATCTCGACCCCCTTGTACTCTTACGGATTTACGGACAACCCTGCAGGATTCATAGTGTCAGTTCCCTCCAGAACTACTTCAAACATTAGTCGAGTCCATTCCACGTCGTGTTGCGGCACTTCTGCGTGCTCGCCTACACGATATTAGGCAGGTGTTCCCGTTTCTTTGGCTCTTCAGTGTTCGGCACAAATTTTCACTGTCATCATGCCATCTACAATTTATGCGAACTCATCTGATAAGTTTCGTAGCGGCTGTGGTCGCCACAGTGCATCGTCGTCAGAATAACACAGGCACTGCAGTATTGTGGGATGTACTTTGATTGAAAGGGAAACTTCTTTAAAAAATTTAACTTTCACAATCGCAGACAAAAATTGTGTAATTCGTAATGCTGTTATTCCTGTACTTAATGATTCGTAAATACGGTACACGCAATATACGATGGTCATTTAGTGCTTTTTAAGCCACTGATCTTTTAACCTCGATGTTAAACAACATCCATTATTTGCGATCGATTATTACCAAGCCGGTGATGAAATATGAATCAATGTAGATGATTTGTCCACAACTCATTTTCTGTGTGTCATCAGCCTTCCTATTTATTTTGACACCGGCTGTGGCGATATCTTGTCCTGCACCTTCTCTTCATTTTTGAGTAGCACTTGTACGTCCTCGATGATTTGTTCTATATATCCAAATCTCTCTCTTATGCTACAGTTTCTATCCTCTACAGCTCCTTCAAGTGCCTTGAAAATTATTCGCTGTTGTCTTAACACATATCCTGTTATACTGTCCTTTCTTTTTCATGCTTACCATATTTTCCTCTCCTTCATAATTCTTCAGAGAACACTCTAATTTCTTAACAGTTCTCTTTACGTCTAACATCCTTTACACGGCACCACACCTCAAACACTTTGATTCTCTCCTTTTCCGGTTTTGCCATCGGACATGATTCACTTCCGTACAATGCTGTACTCTGAAGGTACATTGAAACTTCTTGTTCAACTTAAGGTCAATTTTGGTACTATGAGAGTTACTTTTAGAGAGGAATGCTCTCTTCATGGTAAAAACTGCTATTTGGTCGCTACGTAACTGGTTGCTCGACAAAACCGCTATAGTATGAGGAACCATTCGAGCTGTGTACCACATGTGGAACAGTAGAATCACACTACAAAATCAGCAGTGTGAAATTACTCTTAACTTTGACACTGAGAGTTTCTGGCGAAATTTTTCGCCAAAACTATTATATATAGCACAGCTGATTCACGCAGATGTGTTGCCCTAGCCGCGTAGACAACAGGGAACAGAGCAGACGTACTACGTTTTGCGAAAGGTTTCACTAAGATCTTTATCAAACGTCACAGAACTATAATACTCCTTTATTGCCACCGAATTATGTGTAAATTACGTCGCTAGATTTTGGACGGATAACGTATACTTTCATATCCTGTATCCTGGCAGTTAGTACTGTCACTTATTAACCACAAAGCAAAACACTTGCCATTTTATGAATCAGAATTTGAAGAAAACTCTGAGGTCATATAAAACGTTTCATCATGGAGGTATGCCATGGTTCCATGAACTTAAGAGGTTATAAAAGAAGTTTTTGTGCTGGTAATACCAATATCTCACCTCCTTATTGTACAAAAATGTGTTCCACCACAAAAAGTCGCAATAAAGAAGCTTAATAATGAATATGTAAGAAATATCACTCGAGGATGAACAGCGAAACAGTGTTCTCCCACTGCGATACTCCCTTTACAATATTTTCCAAGAGGAAGACTCCACTGCAGTAAACAGCATCAGAACACGTTCCGTTTATGCAAAAATATACAATTTTGTTTCTTATTTGCTATTCATATTTTTTTCTACCAAATACTTTTTCCCTTGAATACATTTCTGTTTTTCATTTGCAGAAATGCAACTCCTGCGTTTTGACTTCCCAACACAGAGTTGCATAATTTCTGTCACTAAAAAATATATAAAAAAAATCCTCCAGTACCTTCCGCAAAGTCGTGCTCGTTGTTTGAAGCATGCCGGCATCGTTTGCATGCAAATACTTGTGACTGGTGTGGGGGAGAGGGAGGAGTGAGAAGCGTGCGGTGCCCCCTCCATTCCCTACTCTCCCCCCTCCCCCCCACCCCCTCCTGGCATCCCCATTCAACCACTGGCTTCGCGCCAACAGCCTCGATGAATTCCCTTTTCCTCCTCGTTTCTATAGTCTGGTGCTTCTGTGACACGACGCGAAGTATGCGAAAATGCGTTGAATGCTTATCTCCAGAGTGTATCATGATTGTTGGGCGTGAACGGTGATTCTCGCTCTTGTAGCAAAGTTGCTAACGCATGTCGGTGTTGGGGCGCTCAGCCGGGCGTAGTGGCCGAGCGGTTCTAGGAGCTTCAGTCCGGAACAGCGCGGCTGCTACTGTCGCAGGTTCGAATCCTGCCTCGGGCATGGATGTGTGTCATGTCCTTAGGTTAGTTAGGTTTAAGTAGTTCTAAGTCTAGGGGACTGATGACCTCAGATGTTAATTCCCATAGTACTCAGAGCCATTTGAACCATTTTTGTTGGGGCGCTCGATTGGCAGGTGGTCGGTTCAGAGCCTGGAGACGGCGACGTTTGAAACAGCGTCTGCACTCCATCACATCAACGTCATACGATCTTCATCCAAGTACAGCGAAAACGAGAAAAGAAATCACAATTTCTTTGGCTGCATACACAGGAAGAATATGTCAACAGGCTTATTAAGAAAAATTGCATATGAGAAATCATTTACCAATCTCAGTCCCTGTAATGTTATCATTAAAAGAAGTTGTAATGTACCCCTACCTGACAAAAAAGAAAATGAAACACTCAGACGAGATGGAGGAAACGAAATGAAACTTCACAGACTCAGAGTGTGTGTGACTTTATTACAGTGATAACAAAATTAAGCCAAGTTTAGAGAGGACTGGAAGATCTTCCAACATATCAGTATGATGTAGCACCAACGTCCCGATCCTAAAAATTTTCTCCGCCGTGAAAAATCGTCACAATCGTGAACGGCATAAGCTAAATGTAGCATTAAACATAAACCTGCCAGTGCGAAACCGGCCAAAATGTTAATTTCTCCTAACAAAGAGCATTATTAAAAGTACCAGCTTGCTGTTTTTAGTTTCTTTTCTGAGGTTAAACCTTTATTTTTACACAGCCACGGTGTCACTTTGTCAATTTTCGACTTGCTTAGCATGTTTACTCTGAAATTGCTATGTAAGTCTTTGTAGCTCCCGATGATGTCTCCAGCACTATGAGCCAGAAACTAGGGTACCGTCAGGAGTGCCCCAGGGAAGTGTCGTAGGACCGCTGTTTCTCGATATATACACAAATGATTTGGCGGACAGGGTGGACAGCAATCTGCCGTTGTTTGCTGATGATGCTGTGATTTACGGTAAGGTGTCGAAGTTGAGTGACTGTAGGAAGATACAAGAGGACTTACACAAAATTTTAGCTTTCTGTGACAAATGGCAACTAGCTCTAAATGTGTAAAAATGTACGTTAATGCGTATGAGTAGAAAGAACAAACTTTTACTCTTCGGATACGTATTACTAGTGTTCTGCTTGACGCAGTCAGATTGTTAAAATATCTGGGCGTAACGTTGCAAAACGATATGAAATGGAATGAGCACATGAGAAGTGTTGTAGGAAAGGCAAATGGTCGACTTCGACTCATTGGGAGAATTTTAAGAGACAATGGTTCACCTGTAAACGATACCGCACGTAGGACGCTGGTGCGACATATTCTTGAATACTGTTGGAGTGTTTGGGATCTCTTCCAGGTCGGACTGAAGGAAGACATGGAATTACGAGGCGGGCTGCTAGATTTGTCACAGGTAGGTTCGAGCAACACGTAAGTGTTATAGAGATGCTTTGGGAACTCAAAGGAAGACGACGCTCTTTTCGAGAAATACTTTTCAGAAAAATAGAGAACCGACATTTGAGGCTGAATACCAAACGATTCTATTACCGCCAACATACATTGCGCATAAGGACCACTAATACACCGCGAAGTTGACGTGCTACAGACGCGAAATTTAACCGGCAGGAAGAAGATGCTGTGATATGCAAATGATTAGCTTTTCAGAGCATTCACACCTACAATGTGCTGATTCGAGGAAAGTTTCCAACCGATTTCTCATACACAAACAGCGGTTGACCGGCGTGGCCTGGTGAAACGTTGTTGTGATGCCTCGTGTAAGGAGGAGGAATGCATACCATCACGTTTCCGACTTTGATAAAGGTCGGATTGTAGCCTATCGCGATTGCGGTGTATCGTATCGCGACATTGCTGCTCGCATTGGTCGAGATCCAATGACTGTTAGCAGAATATGGAATCGGTGGGTTCAGGAGGGTAATACGGAACGCCCTGCTGGGTCCCAACGGCCTCGTATCACTAGCAGTCGAGATGACAGGGATCTTACCCGCAGGGCTGTAACGGATCGTGCAGCCACGTCTCGATCCCTGAGTCAACAGATGGGGACGTTTGCAAGACAACAACCATCTGCACGAACAGCTTGACGACGTTTGCAGCAGCATGGACTATCAGCTCGGAAACCATGGCTGCGGTTATCCCTGACGCTGCAATACAGACAGGAGCGCCTGCGATGGTGTACTTAACGACGAACTTGTGTGCACGAATGGCAAAACGTCATTTTTTCGGATGAATCCAGGTTCTGTTTACAGTATCATGTTCGTGGTATCCGTATCTGGCGACATCTTGTTGAACGCACATTGGAAGCGTGTATTCGACATCGCCATACTGGCGTGATGGTATAGGGTGCCATTGGTTACACGTCTCGGTCACCTCTTGTTCGCATTGACGGCACTCTGAACAGTGGACGTTACATTTCAGATGTGTTACGACCCGTGGCTCTATCCTTCATTCGATACCTGCGAAACGCTACATTTCAGCAGGATAATGCACGACCCCATGTTGCAGGTCCTGTACGGGCCTTTCTGTCTACAGAAAATGTTCGACTGCTGACCTGGCCAGCACATTTTCCAGATCTCTCACCAATTGAAAACGTCTGGTCAACGGTGGCCGTGCAACTGGCTCGTTACAATACGCCAGTCACTACTATTGATAAACTGTGACATCGTGTTGAAGCTGCATTGGCAGCTGTACCTGTACACGCCATCCAAGATCTGTTTGACTCGATGCCCAGGCGTATCAAGGCCGTTATTACGGCCAGAGGTGGTTGTTCTGGGTACTGATTTCTCAGGATCTATGCACCCAAACTGGGTGAAAATGTAATCACATGTCAGTTCTAGTATAATATATTTGTCCAACGAATACCCGTTTATCATCTGCATTTCTTCTTGGTGTAGCAATTTTAATGGCCAATAGTGTATAAGATACGAGAAATAAGGGCTCATACGGAGGCATATAGACGTTTTCCGCTAGTTCTATTTGCGAGTGGAACAGGAAAGGAAATGACAAGTAGTGGTACAGGGTCGCCTCCCTGCTGTGTATTGCGGAGTATCTACGTAGATATTGATGTAGACGAAACGCTAGGCACATATGTGTGCGTTGGATCATGGCCTAATCCTCTCAAAAGAAGATTGACCGAGGACGCAAATACCGGTCTTTAAAGCCTGCATTGTTAGTGAATGAACCCTCGAAACGCGTTCTGCTACGGATGGAAAAAGATACTGGAAAATATTATAGTACGAAAGCAGTAAATATTGTGGCTAATGCTCGACAGCTCTCAGAAAGAGCTGACGATGCACGTGGCTTCCCACAGGCGGCTTCTAAACATACAGTGGCGGGGCAGAAAAGGCTAGGACATAATGGTAACGAAGCAGAATTTACGGCCACATCCCCGCCCTTTCGATACAGTGGACGTAGAGGAATGCTAGTCAAACACACAAGAAGGAGCGCACATTGTCCATGGCTGTTGCCTCTGAAACGGTAGGGAGCAATCAGGGAGAGAGCAGGGACGCCCGTGTGGTCTTGCGGCTGATTTATACACGCGTGGGAGGGGGCGTCTCGTGATTTGTGAAGGACCCGCCACCTCCCACGCATAATACTGGTACACGGGGGCGCGAAACTGTGTTAAACGGAGCTGCCAAGTACGGGGGTAGCACTAAGTAAATAAGTTCCTCAAGCCTCCGTGTTGGGGTTTACTCTGTACAGAATTGTAGTGATACATAGAGTTTGACCCATTACCAAGAACCTAATCAAACTGCGTGCCTACGGAGTATCGCCTCAGTTGTGCGACTGGATTCCTGATTTCCTGTCAGAAAGGTCACAGTTCGTAGTAATAGACGGAAAGTCATCGAGTAAAACAGAAATAATATCCAGCATTCCCCAAGGAAGTGTTATAGGCCCTCTGTTGTTCCTGATCTATATTAATGACATAGGAGACAATCTGAGTAGCTGTCATAGATTGTTTGCACATGATGCTGTCATTTACCGTCTTGTAAAGTCATCAGATGATCTAAACGACTTGCAAAATGATTTAGATAAGATGTCTGTATGGTGCGAAAAGTGGCAATTGACCCTGAATAAAGAAAAGTGCGAAGTTATTCACACGAGTACTAAAAGAAATCAGCTAAATTTCGATTACGCGATAAGTCACACAAATCTGAGCTGTAAATTCAACTAAATACTTAGGGATTACAATTATAAATAGCCTAAATTGGAACGATCACATAGATAATATTGTGGGTAGAGCAAACCAAAGACTGCGATTCACTGGCAGAACACTTAGAAGGTGCAACAGGTCTACCAAAGAGACTGCTTACACTACGCTTGTCCGCCCTATTCTGGAGTATTGCTGTGCGGTGTGGGACCCGCATCAGGTGGGACTGACGGATGACACCGAAAAAGTACAAAGAAGGGCAGCTCGTTTTGTATTATCGTGAAACAGGGGATATAGTGTCACAGATATAATACGTGGAGTGGCAATCATTAAAACAAAGGCGTTTTTCGTTGCGACGGGATCTTCTCATGAAATTTCAATCACCAGCTTTCTCTTCCGATTGCGAAAACATTCTGTTGGCACCCACCTACATAGGGAGAAATGATCATCACGATAAAATAAGAGAAATCGGGGCTCGCACGGAAAAATTTAAGTCCTCGGTTTTCCCGCGTGCCGTTCGTGAGTGGAACGGTAGAGAGACAGCATGAAGGTGGTTCACTGAAGCCTCTGCCAGGCACTTTCTTGTGAATAGCAGAGTAATCACGTAGATGTAGATGCAAGAAGCTGGAAGTGAGCTAATGAAGCAATACAAGGTATTTACAGAGATAGTTTTAAACCAGTCAATGATATGAGTGCGGAAAGTGACGCAGGAATAGTTTGGCGTGTATTTGGCGACGCGTGTTCCGTTGCGTGGCTGAGCAATTTTGCAAAATGGGCGCTTCTTGGGACAGAGTAAGAGCAAGGCCTTCAAGTACAAACTCGAGGAAGTCACTGGCCTCGGGCAAAATCTACCTTACCAGGAAACTTCACACAGAAATTTTCTCAGTCGTTGTATGCAGTGGATGCTATTCTAACAACACTCCACCAGAGACTGCTTCTTAGGGTCCTCTGTCTCATTCGATATAAACAGAACCCTTAAAATATAGCTTTGTAATCCGTCTGTCTGTTTGTCCAACTGTTGAAAACTCTTACTCTCAGGAACGAGTACACGTATTAAGGTGAAATTTATGTCACATACTGAGATCTATTGCCCCTTTTCTAAATAAAAAAAAAGCTTGTAAGTCACTACAATCAAAAGATATGGCCGTTTACGTCACATACTTTAATACTCGCAAACTCACTCATCGGAGCCTATATGATATTTTCTGTTGATCTACAATGATGAAATTTGGCAAGAAGTAAGGTTTCACAGTACAAGTAAAGGAAAAAATCCGGAAGCTGTTAATTTGTGATCATATCACATGAAAAAATATTTCTTTTGTAATTTGTTAGGCAACGGCCTTGTCGCAGTGGATAACCGGTTGCCGTGAGATCACCGAAGTTAAGCGCTGTCGGGCGTGGTCGGCGCTTGGATGGGCGACCATCCAGGCCACCTTGCGCTGTTGCCATTTTTCGGGGTGCACTCAGCCTCGCGATGCCAATTGAGGAGCTACTCGACCGAATAGTAGCGGCTTAGGTCAAGAATACCATCATAACGACCGGGAGAGCGGTGTGCTGACCCCACAACCCTCCTAACCGCATCCTCCCTTGAGGATAACACGGCGGTCGGATGGTCCCGATGGGCCACTTGTGGCCTGTATACGCAGTGGTTTTGTAATTTGTTACCTGATGTTAAACTTGAAATTAAAACAATCAGTAGTTCTGCATTCAGGCTGATTATGTCGCGATGGTAAAAGTCAAACACCAGACGAGGAAAGTTTCTATCGTCATTCGTCCAGGAGCGAATACTGCATGAAGTTATGGCATTTCAAGTTGCATGTGAAACAAATATTCTCAGAATGGTTTTGTACAAAAGTTCTTCATAGTTATAAACCTTTGGTGAATTTTAGTCTACTCCTTATTTTCAGCATACATACAATTTTTGGCTGTATCTATAATCTTTACTTACGTTGTAAAATCTTATTTATCAATTATAATCTAGTTATTTTATTTGTGCGTGTGTTAGACGGTGGCATGACATTTAGATTATCGATTTATATGTCAAAGACGTAGTTTGTCATGAAATTTATATCTTTGATGAAAATCATTTCAGATCGTATGTAAAACATAAGATTGTCATATCTACCACTGATAAGAATTTTGTCAATGTCCTCAATATATTTATTTGTGAGTTCTGTTTCTTCCATTTCAAAAGTTGTTTGGATTTTTTGCCAAATCTCTGTAGATTTCTGTTTCCTCTAAGGTATTCATATACATTCTTTTTTCGGCTTTATGAAGAATGAAAAGATTAGTGCTTACATCTGCCGCAGAGTGTCGATTTTCTGGAAGATTCATTACGTGAAGCGCGATATAAACTTTTCGTTTGAGGCCACTGCTACAGCTTAAATGCAACGTGGCATTGCCACACTGCACCATGTGCTATGCAACAGTTTGTGTATGGTTCAGAAATTTTATTCTGAAATAGAAATCTAACTTAGTCGCAGCTTGCTTGCTAATGTTGTGTTTTTGAGACATCTGCAACAATGTTGTCAAGACGCGAGGTAAGTGGACATTTTGATTAGTTCAATTCAAATTAAGTTTTGTCCGTCCAAAGGTTAGCAGACGAGTTTGTGAGTACATAGTTTTTGCTTTACGTAGACTTTCTATAGGGTGGGCAGTAAAAAAGGGCTACAATCTCGTACAGAAACATATATGGTGCGGAGGTTATAGTTTTCGGGTTACTCAATGTGCTTTTTAGCTCATGATGCGTTGTACGGAAGTGTTGACACAGTGGATAGAGTCACGGTCTCGCTGTTTTACACTCGTGTTGGAAACCCGATTATTGCTTTTATTTACGTTTTTGTTTTTCATTATCTGCCCATGTCCGTGGAAGGTTACTACAAGATTGTTTTCCAGTGTACGTTGAAATCAAGTTGTCCTTATTCGTCTAAATTGTCTTCCTGGAGAATGAATTCAAAAATAAATAAATAACAGAACGAGAAAATTATTTAAAACAGTTTCCGGTGAAATTCCTATGGTGTACCTTGATCCATAACCAACTGCAAGCGCCAATTTTCGGAAAAAATGACTCATTATGTGTGGTTTGCCCCGAAATCATTTGTGAAATGCGTGAAATTTTCAGCAATGTTGACGACGTTTCTTTCCCAACTGTCATTCATATCAAGATATGTCACTGCGACGAACTTGCCTTCGTGTGGTGCTCGTGATATTTGGAGTTTATATGTTTCGAATGTTTCTACGATCGATAGCATCCACGGGAATGCACCAAATCTTCCTGAAGAATGAACGTAAGAAGAAAATATGAGTTTGAACCTAAGTATTGAAAAATATAAGAACGGACGTAAGTATTGATATAAGAATGAAGTACAAGATTATGAGAATTTAAAAAGATTGTGACCCCTGAAAATACCACACACACATGTATGTCACTTCTTGTGAAGCCTAGTTGTAATATTACCTTTAATATAACGCCATTGTATCCCCTATTTTGATATGAAACATTTGTGTAGTAACCTCCTGCGAAAAAGTGTAGATAAACGAAATAAAAGGAATCGGGTTTCGAACATGGGGCGGAGAAGTGCAAAATCTCGATGCTAGACAATTCGCCGCCGCTTCAATTGAACTGCAAAAGCGCTAAAAGGCATATAAATTGCGGTGAAAACTCTCTTCATAGAGCGGCCAAGTATCTAAGAGTAAAAAATGGCTCCGAGCACTATGGGACTCAACTGCTGAGGTCATAAGTCCGCTAGAACTTAGAACTACTTGAACCTAACTAACCTAAGGACATAACACATATCCATGCCCGAGGCAGGATTCGAACCTGCGACCGTAGCGGTCGCGCGGTTCCAGACTGTTTATCTAAGAGTAAGCTGAGACATGTGCTCGCTTACTTTGACCCATCTTCCACTGAGCGAATTTGGCAGTATCTAACAACGGAGCCTGGTACTTGGCCGTGCTTACACCACTATTTCCGATTCTGACCACTTTGACTTTTTCGAATTTTTTATGAAAAGTTTAGACGGCGACATTAACAAGTGTTATATCACTGGCTTGTGCTTTTAAGGAATTTCGAATGCCGTTCAGATGTATATCATTCCAAAAGTCCATTTTTTGATTCAATATTTTGCTTGATACTAGAGTCAAGAAAAACTGTATCGTAGTGTATTGTGTCGAATAAGGTGACACAGAATTTAATGTGGTCCATAACAAACTAGAGGGTGACTGATGTAAATCCCAGCTGGCAGGTTCTGTAATGTGGTCCGCTTGTTTCGCGTCTTTCCGCTGCCCCATTAGACCGTGAGAGCTGTCAACCCGACAAGGACGAACCTGCTGGCATTAACGACTGTGCGGTTCGCAGGCTTTTGTGCGGCAGGAGGACGGGCATGCGTGAGTGTGACGCACTTCCCATTACATTATGCGCAGCAATTAGTGTAATTAGCGAGCGCAGCCGACGCTAAGCCGTGGATCACACACCTGCCGCTGGGGAGTATCATCGTTACAACGGAGGACAATCCATTACCCAGCAACGTGCTGCGGTCCCTATTCCTGGCACTTCACGCTTTCCGGGCGCAAGAGTGGGAACCGACCTTAATGAAGTCAGAGTTACCCCGACGTCAAATAGAAGGGGAAAAAAGGAAGTCCTCATCCTAACAGACAAGTTAATTGACAACTTAGCAAGAGAGGTTTGAAATCTACTTTTCTTTAGAATAGAATTTTGCCCAAAAATGCCGGAGTTTATACAGAAATCTGGAAAGTAAGATTATGATATAACATTCCATTCACAACGAGATTGTTAGAGACGAAACATGTTGCCGAAAGTGGTAAGGGCTAGACGAGCAATATGCTGTGTGCTTTGCTGTCTTTTTCCACTGGTTCTGTTTTTAAAGGAAGCATCTCGGCTTGCGTGGATCTACAAAAAGCTTAAGTCTGGATGATAGGACAATTACACTGGTGTCCAAAAGTAAAGCAACAAACGGAAATTTTGCCAGTTAGCGTTTATTTTTCCACAAAATAGTATAAACAGGTGATAGTAAAGAAGAAACAATGTAAAGAATATAGAACGTAAACAACTGCAACTTGCAATGGCAGACAAAAATGCTCTTCGTTTTTTCCAAATTAAGGGGCTCTGGAAAGGCTCAAAATCATGAAAAGTTCAATTTTTACTTTTTTGCGTTTTCTGAATCTGCAGACTATTACCTTTTAATAGATATATAATTTATTCAATTCCGAAGACTACAACTATTTTTAAATTTTTTTTTGAAATGTGTTCTACATGGGCGTGACCCACTGTGGCGCTGTTAAACTGCTGTCAAATGGTGTTATTATTAACGTCCGTGTTCATCAGGTACATTTTAGTGATGTGGGATAAAGTATGTGTTGTGGCTAACCTGTGATGGTTCAATATATATCGCTGGTGTGATTGTCGATTGTTTCATGTTTATTTACTCTGTCGTTATCTCGAAAGTATTCGTAATTAATTCTGTTTCCTGAGTCTCTGTTTTGTTGAAGTATAATAATGAGTAAAAGTAAAGTTATTAGAAATCCTCTGAAGGCTTCTAAGAAAAGGAGAAATGTTGGAAAGCCAAAGGTATGTGTTATTACTGTAAACAATAAAGACGATAACCAAGTGAGTGAACCTAACCTCTCAAGTACACCTGCCCATAGCAGTCAAAGTGGGAAAGAAAATACTTCACAGAAGAAGCTTGGTTCAATGAGTGAAAACTATGAATGTTTTATGGGCGAATCGGATGTGAATGAAATATTTGATATGTCGGTTCTCAAAGGAATTTTTTCAAACTGTGTAAGATGTATTCATTGTAGTGAAGTTGGTCTGGAACTCTCCATAATAAAGCAAGTAGGACTTGCTAGTGAAATACAACTGAAATATGATAAGTGTTCATACATGACCACCTTTTGGAACAGTGTTGCAGTAACTGCAACTGAAGAAAATGGTAGCAAAATCTACGAACACAACAACGAGCGATGCTTGCTTTAGACAAGGAAAGCCTTCGGGCTGCAGACAGGGCTGTAAAGAGTCTAGAAATACAAGCAAGAGTAAACAGGAGGAGGAACAAGAGGAAGCTGGAGGAGGAGTTTGCAGAGGATGAAGATAATCCATCCTATGGACCTGGAATGCACTAAAAAGTTAATCCAATCTTTGTCGCTCGATTCCCAAAACTTTTATTTTTCCATACTAATTACATGTTTTCTAAGAATCTTCCAAACATATTTGTTTCAAACTTTCAGTAAATGTTACACAGTACCTTCTGCATAATTTAACACAGCCTTTTTCCAAAAAACTGTATATTTTTGAATATATAAATAAATAATTGCAAAAAAATGTTGTGAATTTTCATTACAATTGAAAAAAAAAATCATCTTTAATAACTGAACTAAAATTTTGTAAAATCCCTGTGTTAAGTTGTAGCCCATATTCCAATAAATAATCTGTAAAAAGTTCAACTTCCTACCTTGAGGAAAGATGTAATTTATAAGCGTTATTTTAACATTGCAAGTATAGGGCGTTCCGGAGCCCCTTAAGGGATTTGCACACACATTCCAACAACCGGTTAATGTGTTCAGTATAGGGTGTGAACAATTCTAGCAGCAAAACAGGCCTGACAACGATGGTGCATGCTGTGAATGATGTCATCAATCTCAAGTTGAGGCAATAGCACCTATTCTTCCTGCAGAGCTGCTCGCAAATTTTGGTGTGTGGTTGGTGGATGCTGATGTGATGCAATCCGTCTTCCTAGTGCATCCCAGATATACTCTATGGTATTTAAATCGGGAGAGCGAGGAGCCCACCGGCATGCTTGCAATATCTTCGGTTTCCAAGAAAACATTAACCACCCGTGCCGTGTAAGGTCGAGCATTATCGTCCAGCAACACGAAATCCGATCCCATAGTGGCATAGGACATCGCAGCAGCCACACATGAAATCCCAGGATCTCCTCACGATACCTGACAAGCTAAACCTTACGATTCACTCGTACAATATCATAAAGAGGCGTTCTTGTGGTCAACATAATCCCTGTCCACACCACTAGGGATCCTCCTCGATATCGGTCTGTTTGCACAATGTTCGGGTTCCAAAATCGTGTTCCATGTTCTCTCCAGAAGCGAATCCGTCGAGAATTGCTCTCAAGGCCAAATCGGGACTCATTTGTGAAAAGAACATTGGCTCACTGTTCCACAGTCCAGGTGGCATGTTGACGACTATATTATAGACTTCCCTTCTGTGAAGACGCATCAGAGGTACACATACAGCAGGTTTCAGACGTGAAGGGCACTCTGTGGAAGGCTTTTGTTCAGCGTTTGCGTCGATAAAACTCGTCCAGTGGATGTTGCGAGGTTAGATGCCAGTTGCCGTGCGGTTCTAAGGCGGTACCGTCGCGCTTTTACAGCCACATAACGGTCCTTTCTTTCCGATATCACACATAGTCGGCCCTGTCCTGGTCTTCGGGATACAGATTCGGTCTCTACAAACTGTCGCCACATCCGAGAAACAACAGAACGATTCACATTAAGCCATCGGGCCACATCAGGTTGCGACTGTCGCGCTTTCATTCTACCTATGGCCCTCTTCTACAGAGTGTCTGGTAGGAACGTTCTCTGTGCCATTCTGCAACGTCTGTGACTGTGTAAGCCGGCCGCGGTGGTCTAGCGGTTCTAGGCGCGCAGTCCGGAACCGCGCGACTGCTACGGTCGCAGGTTCGAATCCTGCCTCGGGCATGGATGTGTGTGATGTCCTTAGGTTAGTTAGGTTCAAGTAGTTCTAAGTTCTAGGGAACTGATGACCACAGTAGTTAAGTCCCATAGTGCTCAGAGCCATTTGAACCATTTTTTTGTGACTGTGTAAACGGCGATTGTTAATGTGGGACCACCCGGCAAACACTATCCCGTATAATAGGTGCACCGACGTCGTCATTGGCGTGGCTGGCTATTAACCGGAATGCCATCTTCCGTGCATAACACCTGTTGATAGTCTGTATGATTATCTCGTGAATTAGACACAGTACGGGTAAACAGCGGTCTGTTGCTTTAATTTTGGACATCGGTGTATTTGAACTCCGCTCTTCCCGAATACGAATACAGAGTCAAGGTCGCTGCATTTCCTTTCTCTGTAAAATAGAGGAGGATATTCTTAAAAATCTATTGAACCTTTATTCTCAGCCACAGGCATATTTAATGTATCCAGCTAGCGCCGATTTCGCCACTGTGGTGATCTTGAGGTAACATATAATAAGAAGAAATACTACTGTTTGTTTGCGTATAGCACAAAATGCCACAAATCTTAATTTTTTTAATAATTACTATAATAATAATAGTTGCAATATTCCAGTAATGAGAAGATATAACTCACATACACCAAAATGTAACTAGCGCGGAGACACCGTACCTGGTTGAATTCTGGTGCTGTTAGTCTCTGGCGAATTCCTATAGACCTGATCCCTCACTTGAGAGCGTCATGCAGTTTGTACTGATGCTTCTCTACAAACTATTGCCATTAGGTTGTAATTCTTGGATGAAGGTGCAGTTATTTCTTTTAAATCCTAAAACAGATATTAAAAACTATCAATCACGTTATATGGGAAACGCGTGTTGTGTAATGATTCATGACTGTGATGTACTGGTTACCGTCGCTGTATCTCAGTATACACTTTTGCACCAATAAAAACACAGGCAGTTCTAAAGGTAAGATTGACAACAGGGTTTTTTTAACAGTGTAAAGCAAAACCATTTGATATATTTCTCTTATTAGAGTTGATCACATTACGATCGGTATTTAAGGCCAGAAAATATAAGTACATGTACTTGCAATATTTAAAGAAACTGAAGGGAATTTAAATACGAAATGGCTGAAAATGGGACGTATTAAGAAATTATTTTAAGGAAGTAGGTTGCAAGTGCTACTCTGAGATGAAGAGGTTGGCGCAGGGGAGGAATTCGTGGCGGGCCGCATCAAACCAATCAGAAGACAGATGACCCAAAAAAAGGAAAAATTACATTCATTATTCCACGTAATTGTTTTCTTTATCCGCAAAAGGGATGCACACTGTTGCGACCGATATTTCTGGTCACTTATATAAAACGTCTGACAGACAGGAAAGTTTTATTGGAAAAAAAATGAAAACGTTTCTCTTTAACTACTGTTCCGTAAAAGAATGAATATAAATGGTCAGCATGTAGCCTTATTTATATATGAATGCGTAATATGAATTTAAAATTCGTCCACGTTGTTACATTTAATTGTAGAAATGATCTATGGAACGTAAATCTAACTTACGTTTCGTAACAAGCAGCGGCCTGCTTCACCGACGTGTGTGTGGCACGATCCTTACAATAAGAAATTCTTTTGCTTTGTTTAACCCCTAAACATATTTCAACACACATGTGGCATATTCAAGTTTTTTTTCTGTTTCCGAAATATACGCTTATAAATTTTATGTAGATGAGAAATATGTTAACATAAGATTTTGTTTTTTAGGTCACATATATATATTACATGTGATAACGTTTGTATGCGTGTGTCAACAGAAATCAGCCTGAAAGTCTAAATTAATACAGCATGTCATATGTTACACAGTGGTGTTAGGGCAACATCTGAACTAACTTTTTATTAATACTATAACCTCTTAATTATATATTCCGGTCCTTACAGTTGGTGCAGCTGACCCATTCTGAGCAGTACTTAGTTTTTATTTGCCTGCTAAATGTGGTCTTGTTTTTCTTTTTGTGTTTAAAATGACCTGTGGAGATTGATGAACTAAGGTTTGGGTTTGGAAAACTATTTGGCGTGCTTTGCTATTTATGGATTGCGTTACTTGTTTTTGTAGCCATAGTGCACACACAATTTAATAGGAAGTAAGGTACATACGTCATATAAACAACAACAAAATCTGATGCTTCTACTTAAAATTTTCATGCGTGCCTATGATATTTCAGAAGCAATAAAACAAAAAAAACTTAAGGTGGTTTAAACAAAACAATAAAATAAGTTCCTGCAACAAGACGTACTCTATCGAATTATTTTTAGCTATTTTCTGCAAAGACGGGAGGCCGGCCAGAGTGGCCAAGCGGTTCTTGGCGCTTCAGTCTGGAACCGCGCGACCGCTACTGTCGCAGGTTCGAAACCTGCCTCGGGCGTGGATGTGTGTGATGTCCTTAGGTTACTTAGGTTTACGTAGTTCTAAGTTCTAGGGGACTGATGACCTCAGAAGTTAAGTCCCATAGTGCTCAGAGCTATTTGAACCATTTTTTTTTTTGCAAAGACGGGAACAGAGTTTATGACGAATTTAATGTACGGTGCAGCATGATGAAGCGACTTTAAATCAGTATAAATGTACAGAAACCAGTTTGAAGTTGATGTCGTCCTAATTGGAAAAAAATATCGTTGTGGAAGAAAACTAACCCTGTTGTCGCAGAGAGTTGGTCAAGGTTTTCGAGAAAGAATTCTGCGCTGAGTACTATTGCAGGAAACGCTCTTGGACCGTGTAAAAGAAGATCCATTAACAAACAATGTGAACTTGCCCGTCACATGCGCATGAAGAAGTTACAATGTAGCTCTTACTGGTGTAGCAACGATATCAATCCTTTCCTAAACAATGTGTGCAGTCAATGGGAGCCATATTACTTTTAACCTATATTCAGATCTGTCAGTCGCAATCTGTCGTATCTAACAGTTGCTATGACGATAGATTGTTATAGCGTGTACGTCGTAGGCGTCTATAAAAGTAAATATTCATTCGAACCAACGTTTCAATGTACTTCTGTTGTGATCCATCGCCTATGAGCCTAGATTTGGGAAGCTATATACCTGATGAGCTGCCAGTTTTCACAAGACAACACCGAAAACAAATAGATTGCGTCGTAATTAATTTATCGTACGGTGTGTGTGTGTGTGTGTGTGTGTGTGTGTGTGTGTATGTGTGTGTACTGCGGATTACAATGGAGCTAGTTTTTAAGGCCGAATACTTGGACAAAATGATCGAGCACGCCCCACACAACTATTCGTTGCGACATATCTGTTTCTTTTTCCAGTCAAGTGTCATTTTTGGTCATTATCATATAGACGAATGTGTGACACCTATACTCTACATCCAATCATGTTATCAAAGTTACGCCCTCTCGACTGCGGGGCGAGAAGCGGAACTTGGAAGATGTTATTTTAGATATTTTCGTCACTTGACTTTTTCCCCCTGCGTTTCGATTTACGATTAACGTATTTATGCATAAGGGTGCAGACAGAGCGGTAACAAAGCTTCTGGAGCTGAAGGAAGCGACAATGGGGGACGATTTTGTGGACCTCGAACTGTGGAATACATTCAGGTGTCATGCTTCCGCCTAAAGAGACTGCGGAGCGTCTCTTTCGATGTGCGGAAGGAAATTAATTAATAAAGTCCAGTTGTAGAACATCAAGCATTTCAGAAATAACTTATCACCAGTCTAGATTACATTTTTTAATTTTTATTAAGGTATTTCCGATAACCAGTTTCAGCGAGTACGAGGCATCTTACGATCTAAAAACTCGTCGCAGTAACTGTTGCTTGTGGCTGAGAACAGCTGTTGCAACGGGATTCGTCGATCCGAAGTTGGGCTATTCTGGCTAAAACTGGTTACCGAAAATACAGGGTGTCCAGCGAACGAGTGCCAGATTTCAAAATTAAATACGTCGAAAACTAAGATCGATAGACTAGTGCAACAAACGGTATGTTTATTTTGCAAGCTGTAAGAATTTTATACAGAAGTTACACTGAAATTTTGAAATAATTCTACAAATTCCTAACAGATGGTGCTATAATCGCAATACGTAGTACCTATAACTAGTGCACCACAACTCAGAGCGATCAGTACCACGGTTTGAGCCGTAAAGGAGGTTAATGAACCAAAGAAAGAGGCTGAAGTCATGTATTCCATTGGACAACTTTTTCTTCTTCTAGGGAATACCACAGTTTAAAATACAGTCGTACGACAATAAGGTGCATTTCTCAGACACTAACTAAGGTACCAGATGGACCCGATGCGAAAACCATTTGCAACCTCTTCGCCAAATTCCAACGCACAGGCAGCGTGCAGATCATCAAGCGGAGAATTTTGCCTCGTGAAAATTGCAGTTAAGCCAGTAATGTCGCTACGATTTCTCTAATTACTCTGCAAAATCCAAGGAATTCCGTCTGAAGAATTTAAGCAGAAACTATCTGAAGCCTTACGGCACGCAGAAAATAGTAAGACGGAGCCTACACGTTTCCATTCAAAATCCAAAGCCATCAGGGCATCCCGTACGAGTTGTGCGGCAGTGGGCTGATTTCGCGAACACAATGATGTATGATGAAGGATTTCATGTTGGCTGCTTCTGTTTCACAGATGAAGCACATTTGTGCCTAAATGCAACGGTGATTTTTTTTAAAAAAAGTGGCAATTTTGCGGTTCTGAAAATCCCAATTTGTGTGAAACGAAAGCACTGTGTTCTTTCAAAGCTGCAGTACCCAGCATAGGTATTACTGGTCTTTTTAAATGCGAGAAAGGATGACTAGAATACGTTACCAACATTTTAGACAAACAATCTTTTACCGGATCTGCAAGCATGTTTTCATTAATACGCCCTTGTCTTGCTCGCCTTATATACAGTATATACTACTGTCATAAAAATTATAGTGACGAAGACAAGTGTGGTATTCACAGGACGTTGCATTGCAATTCTGGAGCAATTTGTCGCCAAATAGATAGTGTTGGAGGATCGAAAAGGCACCGAGTGGTTCATGCAAGATGAGATCAGAGCACATCTCTCCGGACCTGTATTTCACTTTATTGTTGAATACTTCGGAGCCAGAGTCACTGCGTTGGATTATTGCATTAATGCTGGCACAGGGATGGATTGGCCTCCATATTCATCCGATCTGTCTACTTGTGACTACTTTTTGTGGGGCACATTGAAAGACATATCTACCGGAACCATCCCGCCACGCTCAAAGAGCTTCAGTCGGTGAGTTGTGTGGCATCTCAACCGACTTCTGTTGAGACACTACAGGATGTAATGGCAAATTTCATTGTTCGTTTGCGCAACCTCCGTACTGCGACTGGTAGGCATTTCGAAAAGATTGTGATGCAACTGCAAGACTGCTTGCAGAGCATGAGTTTAGTTATGCACGCTGATATTGTACGAGGTGCACAGGCTACAGTGCCGTCTATATGCAGCTTTTAGAACTATTTCGAAAGTTCTGATCTACATAATTCTTACAGCTTTAATCAAAAGGAACCAAAATTTGCACCATCATAAACAAAGAAGAAAACAAATTAAATACATCTGAACGTAAAATATTAAGAAAAATATTTGAACATCTAAGAGCAGCACTAATAAGGTCTGGATAATATTAGTTAATAATGGGCTCTGATATCTATACAAAACAGATAAGCTCGCCAGAATTAGAATTAAAAAACTACCTTTTCTGCGGCACGTCTTCAGAGACCAGGTATAGTGGAGCTTGAGTTGACTGCCGGAAGATCCCACGAATTCCGTTCTTAATATTAACGGTGATTTGGAAAATTTAGTCCCCCCGACAAAAACCGGGAAATTATCCCTGAGGACAGAGCAAAGTGATTCAGTATGGTTCATCTTGCAGCGAAGAATCTACGTGGCTTGTTCAAAAATGGTTCAAATGGCTCTGAGCACTATGGGACTCAACTGGTGTGGTCGTAAGTCCCCTAGAACTTAGAACTACTTAAACCTAACTAACCTAAGGACATCACACACATCCATGCCCGAGGCAGGATTCGAACCTGCGACCGTAGCGGTCGTGCGGTTCCAGACTGTAGCGCCTTTAACCGCTCGGCCACTCCGGCCGGCTACGTGGCTTGTAATGCTACATAATGGTAACAATAATAACTGTGAAGATCGCACAGGACTTAAAAATTCATCATTCTGCAGGCAAATTCAGAAGACAGTTGTACTAAAGATCGCTTAATACTTCGTAGGATGCTCTGAGTGTTACAGTTCATTAAGTGATAAGTTGTTGTTTAAACCGTTATCATTACATCATTGTCATGCAAAAGTAAATGGTCCAGACAGCAATAATAACAATAATAATAGTAATAATAAGAATAATGATCATAACAATAATAATAATAACAGCTCAATTAGGAACACGATGAAGCTCATGTCAATTCGTCATGAAATGCAGCAATATTGTCCCAGAAATATCAAGTGGTGGCGAACGTCAGAGATTTAGACAGAGAGTGAAAGAAGAAAGCTATTCACTAGCACAATATATGAAAAAAAGCGAGAAAGGTAACACTTGGAAGCTGCTGAATTTACGACAAACCGTGTATCAGCACCGGATAACAGGTGTGCTAATTCGGGCGCACAGCTGACGCAACAAAGTACTACACTGACAATTTGTGGGGATGATCGAAGGTAAAGTAGGTAAGAGAAAACATGATTGTCACGGAACAATGGAATCCTGAAAATGGGAAACATAAGGGCCAATTCTGCACCACAGTAGCAACCTGGAACACAATAAGCCGGACATCGTAACTGTGGAGAAAACGGAAAGTACGGATAGTTGATATTGCTATTACACACGATAGCTTATTCGATGTAAAACAGTTCCTAAAACTTACTGAAACTTCCTGCTAAATCCGCAGGACATGACAGGTAGTTGGAATTGTGCAAATAAGTCAAAATGATCGGCTGTCAGTTCCACTCGAACACGTATAACTTTCCAGAATGAGATTTTCACTCTGCAGCGGAGTGTGCGCTGATATGAAACTTCCTGGCAGATTAAAACTTTGTGCCCGACCGAGACTCGAACTCGGGACCTTTGCCTTTCGCGGGCAAGTGCTCTACCAACTGAGCTACCGAAGCACGACTCACGCCCGGTACCCACAGCTTTACTTCTGCCAGTATCTCGTCTCCTACCTTCCAAACCTTACAGAAGTTCTCCTGCGAACCTTGCAGAACTAGCACTCCTGAAAGAAAGGATATAGCGGAGACATGGCTTAGCCACAGCCTGGGGGATGTTTCCAGAATGAGATTTTCACTCTGCAGCGGAGTGTGCGCTGATATGAAACTTCCTGGCAGATTAAAACTGTGTGCCCGACCGAGACTCGAACTCGGGACCTTTGCCTTTCGCGGGCAAGTGCTCTACCAACTGAGCTACCGAAGCACGACTCACGCCCGGTACCCACAGCTTTACTTCTGCCAGTATCTCGTCTCCTAGGTCCCGAGTTCGAGTCTCGGTCGGGCACACAGTTTTAATGTGCCAGGAAGTTTCACGTATAACTTTATTTATTTGACCAAACATTGCAGTACAAATTCTTGAACTTAGTAATCGGCTAATACACCACACTATCTAATGCCTTAAGGGAACAATCACTTTAATTAAAAAAACTAAGAGCCATTAACTCAAAATTCAGACGCCAAAGAGAATATTTAGAGGGCAAGAGGCCTCAAGATCTACAATTTGGCTGAAGGCACGAAATCTAACACTTGAAAAGCAACAACCTTAATTTAAAGACGGCTGAAGGCCCATGATTTAAGACTCAAGGTAAAATTAAATAAAAAACACAAGGCAGAAGGCTTTATCTTCAATTAGGCTGAAGGCCCCAAACAGTCCGATGCTCGAAAGACAAAGATCCTTAATTTAAAAACGGCTGAAGGCCCCATGACTTAAAACTCAAGGCAAAATAAATTTAAACAACGAAGCCTTGTCTTAAATTAGGCTGAAGGCCCCAAACAATCTAATGCTTGACAAGCAAGGAACTTTACTTTTAAAACGGCTGAACGCCCGTGACTTAAAACACCATTAAAAACAATTCAATTTTTAATTCAAAACCATCGGCTATGAACCATAAAAATACACACAAAAGAAAATAAGAAAAGGCAGTGCAGCTAACGGCGCTCAGAAGTTGGCAGTCAGCAAAGATAATATGCCAGGGCTTATATCGATAAGCGCCGCTGCTGCCGCTCAAGGGCAGGCAAGGCGGCAACTCAGTGACACCAGTAATGGAAATTAACATAACGAGGTGGTATTACAGTAAAAACAGGATGTCAAATGAGATATGGCACGAACACGACCCACGCACGACTCACTCACAACGTGCCTAGACCAGAAATTCTACCTTAAGTGGCTCTGTAACAAAGCACTAAATGATAGTCTCAGTTGTTCTCGATACAATGGGTGGAGGGGCACTTGGTCTCATTAGCGTTTCCCAACTACAAGAAGCTCCATCGGTGGGATCGGTGCGCACTGTCCGCCGATGTAACATTTTGGATTGGATTGGATTGTTTGGGGGAAGAGACCAAACAGCGAGGTCATCGGTCTCATCGGATTAGGGAAGGACGGAGAAGGAAGTCGGCCGTGCCCTTTCAAAGGATCCATCCCGGCATTTGCCTGGAGCGATTTAGGGAAATCACGGAAAACCTAAATCAGGATGGCCGGAAGCGGGATTGAACCGTCGTCCTCCCGAATGCGAGTCCAGTGTGCTAACCACTGCGCCACCTCGCTCAGTCCGCCGATGTAACACTCAGTGCTAGGCACTTGGGAAGTGTCTGTCTGAAGTTAAAATATAAAATCTGGAATAGTTATAGTTACATGGTAAATGAAGGTGCCTGATTTGTTCGAGTATTAACGCGGAGTGTATATCGTGTCGCAGTCGCAGTAATATAACACGGCGTAAGATCTTACTATCGTCTCACTTTTCTTTTTTTAATTCATTGGCTTTCAGTTCATGCCCGTAAAACGACCTCATTGGTGGGATGTTAGTTACGGCGATACGAACGTAAGGAAAACTCAACGCCCAGTCCGCGAACAGAGAAAATCTTCGACCCGGCAGGGAACCGAACCCAGGACGCTTTGTATACCAATCCGAGACAAACAGTCGTCTTTTATGACAAGAAGTAACAGATAAGGAGTTGGGCACAAAGCACCAATAGTAAAATGTTTACTGTGAAGCTGACGTGTTGCGGGAAGCCGTTCCAGGCACAACAGGCAGATGACACATGCTGCTTCTCCGCACTATCAAATGTTCGATTTTCGAGGCAGAAGGCTTCCTGAAAGGTCAAAATGAATAATTCTTCAACCAAGGTCTGATCCAGGTCATCCACAGTTGCGAAAAATGTGTCGCAATGGTGTGATTATGTAGAGGAGGACAAGAGGATCAGCAAGTTTCATGATAGCAGCTTGATTTTCTGGAGGTGCTAACTGAAACTTTACATGTACCCCACGTACAACATGACGTTCTCCTTGGTACCAGATATCGTCAAAGTTGGCCGTATATCTGAACACATTTTCTTAGATTAAGCTGTCTCTGTGTTTCCTTCTGTCTTCACGTTTCGCGGGTGACACTGGCAGGACGTCGCGCAAGCGAAGTTTCCGGGAGGTCCCTCCCCGTCGCTACGACAGCAGGCTCTGCTGCCGCAGCTGGCTGGAGAACACGACAGGCAGCGTGTCCTCACGGCATCGCGTGCTGCGGTGCCGTCACACGACTATCTGCCCGCCGCAGCTGCTCAGACTGCCCAGTTCGCCTCTCTGTCTGCCTTAATGGCTTTTCCGGACAGACTGGAGCGCTGTTCTCAAGGCGCCAACTTCCTCTACCTCGAACCACTGCTCTACTTCGACGAAGATTGTAGTCCGTCACAGTTAGCAACGAAGCAGCATACCACGGCTCGGCACGGGTGACTGACTGCATGGCGACGGTACAACCGCGTTCGTCTGAAATCAGAAATATGTCACGTGACGTTGAAACGTCCCCTTAGAAAAATTTATCAATTACTGTGCTGATAAACCCCTTACGTTATTTGATTTTCAAACAGCTGAGCAAAACTGAACGCGCTCAGACGTTTCTCTCTTACTTATTCCGATCATCAATAAACTGACACACAATATTTTTAGCGCAACGCAAACTGACTTTCAATAATCCCTACAGAAAAATGACCCTGACTAACAATAACCTATACCTTTCATGAATGACTTACCTCACAAAAATCTTCGTTACTCGAACCACTGCAGTACAGCGAGCGCCAATACTGCCAGCTAAATAAAAGATTCTAACTACTGAAGGCATTAACTACTGACAGGCATACTTAGCAAATGAAAGATTTTGACAGAGAACAAACAATGTATTTACTTTAATAGTGTTCAAAAAATGGTTCAAACGGCTCTGAGCACTATGGGACTTAACATCTGAGGTCATCGGTCCCCTAGAACTTAGAACTACTTAAACCTAACTAACCTAAGGACATCACAAACATCCATGCCCGAGGCAGGATTTGAACCTGCGACAGTAGCGGTCGCGCGGTTCCAGACTGAAGCGCCTAGACGTAATAGTGTTCAAAAGTCATAATATATATATCAGTTCATGACACCCAGTCTTACAATTTTACTCTCTCTGATGGACACACGCCCAGATCATCCGCTCTCAAAACTCCGCCATCTCACTCCCCACATCCACCACTGCTGGCGGCTCACCTCCAATTGTGCAACGCTACGCGCTGTTCACAGGCGAACGGTCTACCCGACGGGAGGCCCTAGCCACACGACATTTCCATTTTATCCAACTGCCCAACACTACAACAGCAAAATTTCCAACAATGCAAAGCAGCCACAGACTGCACACAGTACAGTCAGTGATTTTCATACAGAGCGCTACGTGGCGTTACCAACATAAAAACATAAACAGCCTACTTACAACGTCACTCGCTCGTTAATTTGGAAACGCACAGTAGATTTACTTATTTCGTCGTTTTCTTGTTGTAGGTTGCGTGTTACGGAAGTCAACTCCGGCTCTACGATATTTCCGAACCGGGGAAAAAACTTGATAGTGGCATCTACCCCCTCCACTCCCCCTCGAGCGTTTGAGATAGGACTTCAGATTTTTAAAATACTCTGCTTTTCAAAAATATGTTCATATTGTAGCATATGTTTGATATATAAAACATATATGTTCGAGGAAATGTAATATATGTTATTTGCTCTTAAGTCCACCAAAGTGCAGTGCCACGCCTCTTCACACAGCATTCTTCTATCGCAAGTCTTTGTATTCCGCTCTGTGGAATTCAAAAGCGTATATTTTGTAATGGAAGCCTTCAAACGTGTATTCAGGATGGTGCAAATTAAAATGTCCTGTGGTGCCTCTCCTGCTTCCAGTCGCCCAGTTTGACAGCCTAACCCTCTTGACCGAGCGAGGTGGCGCAGTGGTTAGACACTGGACTCGCATTCGGAAGGACGACGGTTCAATCCCGCGTCCGGCCATCCTGATTTAGGTTTTCCGTGATTTCCCTAAAATCACTCCAGGCAAATGCCGGGATGGTTCCTCTGAAAGGGCACGGCCGACTTCCTTCCCCATCCTTCCCAAATCCGATGAGACCGATGACCAAGCTGTCTGGTCTTCCCCAAACCAACCAACCAACCAACCTAACCCTCTTGAAAATGGTTCAAATGGCTCTAAGCACTATGGGACTTAACATCTGAGGTCATCAGTCCCTAGAACTTAGAACTACTTAAACCTAACTAACCTCAGGACATCACAAACATCCATGCCCGAAGCAGGATTCGAACCTGCGACCGTAGCGGTCGCGCGGTCCCTCTTGAAAAGAAGACTCACAATTAATACTGGGTGGGATTATTTGAGACCGGAGGAATAAGAACTCTTTAGAAAATTTGCTCTCTTTATTGCCTGTTAGCTAATAATTTTCTCTTTTGTGTGACCTGAATATAGGAAATAAGAAACCAGTAAAGACAAGAGACTAGCAAGACAGTAGACATTTCTTCAGTCCATGGGTCCCAGCATTTTTTTTGTCTCTAATCTTGCTACAGCGTTACACGACGTGCTTTCCTTTCTGTGAAAGAATCTATTACCTCACCAGAGTTCGTCAAACATCTTGCTGCATGAAAAATCAAAATGTTGTTGTCTAATACTGAAAAAGTTGTTAAAACGAATGGTATCCAAGACTGGCGTGGTTTCTGTCAATGTCTCCTAGATAAAACCAAACAGGCCTTTCTAATATTGCAGCAATTGTAACACACGCCAAGTAAGCAAGACTGACGAGTGTGAGAATTATCACAAAATTAGTATAACAGCTCGTGCCTTCAAGTTGCTGACAAGAATAATATACAGAAGAATGAAAAAGAAATTTGAGGTGTTAGATGAAGATCAGTCTGGCTTTAGGAAAGGTAAAGGCAGCAGAGAGGCAATTCTGACGTTTCGGTTGATAATGGAAGCAAGACTAAAAAATCAAAATACGTTCGTATTATTTGTCTACCTAGAAAAAGCGTGAGACAATGCAAATGTTGTAAGATGTTCGAAAATCTGAGAAAAATACGAGTTAGCTATAGGGACAGACGGGTAATATACAACATCTAGAAGAGCCAAGAGTGAATAATAAGAGTGGACAACGCGGACGAACAAGAACGAAGCGCTGGGATTAAAAAGGGTATAAGACAAGGATGTAGTATCTCACCCCCATTGTTCAAGCCGTGCATCGAAGAAGCTATTACGGAAATAAAAGAATGGTTCAGAAGTGGAATTAAAATTCAGGATGAAAGGATATCAATGACACAATTCGCTGATGACATTGCTATCCTCAGTGAAAGTGAAGAAGACTTACATTATCTGCTGAATGGAATGAACAATCTAATGAATACAGATCATCGATTTAGAATAAATGGAAGAAAGGCCGAAGTAGTGAGAAGTAGCAGAAATGAGAACAGCGAGAAACTTAACATCAGGATTGGCGGTCACGAAGCAGATGAAGTTAAGGAATTCTGCTCCCTAGGCAGTGTAATGGGACGCGAAATTAAAGCACCACCCACCCACAAGGTAAAAAGGATCAGTTTGCAGGTAAATATAAGTTTAAGTTTAATTTAGTGTTTTGTTTATGTATTTGTAATATTTTGTCATGTTTGTAAAATATTTAAAGTTTTGTATGTTTCATGTTTGGAGAGAGCAGCGCAACTCGCGGAAACAGCATCTTCACTGCCGGAACCAGAAAGAAAATTGCTGGCCACTAGACGTCGCGGGTCAACGGCCAACGAGCAGCAAATGATCCTGTGACCGGGTTATTGCATCGAACCTCCAACATTCAAATAAATAAAAATTTGTAATTTTCCATTGTAATGACGTCACAGAATGTTTAGTTCATGTATTTTGTTCAGTTCTGTTTTGTCGAGTCTGATGTTCACATCTGTATGTAGCATATACGAAGACAATAAAACAGTGTATACTCTAAAGCTTAAATACGTGTTCGAGAATTATTTATGAAGAGTTATATTGAGGAAGAATCATTACTGAATTTTTCCAAGATATTAATTTTCAGGAGAGTTTGATTCAGATTTTTTGAATCTTAAAGGTTTTACAGTCTGATTTTAATGTGGGAAAAATAAGATAACTTGCAAGAATATAATTTCCAAGAAGAAATAAACGACTTCTAAATTTCAAAAGTCTGCGCAAACCAGTTGGACTGAGTGACGTAATTTTGCACATACGACTCAACTGAAGGTGTTTTAATTACAGTTTCCTTCAAGAATCTTTTATAGAGAACTTTAAAAGAATTTAAATAATTTTTTGAAGTGTTTTGTAAACGACGAAGGTGACGAAGTCTGCACATGGTCATATTTCAAACAAAAATCATTGAGTCATACGCGTCGTTACAGTACAGCAACAAACTAACTGACCAATGACGGACGGGGCAAGGACATCAAAAGCAGACTAGCACCGGCAAAAAGGGCAATCCTGACCAAGAGAAGTTTACTATTATCAAACATAGGTCGTAAATTGAGGAAGTAATTTCTGAGAATATACGTTTGGAGCACAGCATTGTATGGTAGCGAAACATGGACTTTGGGAAACCGGAACAGAAGAGAATCGAAGTATTTGAGATGTGGTGCTACAGACGAATGTTGAAAATTAGGTGGACTGATAAGGTAAGGAACGTGGAGGTTCTGAGTAGAATAGGAGAGAAAAGGAGTATGTCGAAAACGTTGATAAGGAGGAGGGACAGGCTGATAGGACTTCTGTTAAAACATCATGGAATGTCTTCCACGGTACTAGAGGGAGCTGTAGAGGGCAAAAACTGTAGAGGAAGGCAGAGATTGGAATACATCCAACAAATAATTGAGGACGTAGGTTGCAAGTGCTTCTCTTGAGACGAGTAGGTTGGCGCAGGAGAGGAATTTGTGGTGGGGTTGCATCAAACCAATTAGAAGACTGATGACTCAAAAGGATAGGAATTTCGGCTTAGGAAAATGGAAAATGTTTTCTTCGCTATGGATTGCATCACGTTTTCCTTCTTGTACTTTTCCGTCGTGATCTAATCCGCTCCCGTTATTTTCCATTCGAATGGCCCAACTTCGGTTACCTCAAGTACGTAGCGCACAGTTTATAAACAGCTAAGCCCTGTTGCTTTGTCGAACTACAGATACTTCCACAAATCAAACAATGTCCAGACTCTCACTACGATGAGCACACAAACAGTCGACAGAGCAGTCGCTTCGCAAAAACCTTTGTTTACCGTTACCAGGCAGTCAACTGCATCAGCGTAAGCACAATACAGCAGTCAAAACACTTCTTGCTTCGCCGTGTTCTCAACTCTCAGCAGTTCACCTGTTTGTTTAACTCGGCACCGTATCTACTTATGGTCCTAACTAATAGCTTCTGTTTAGTAGGTAGTGGAGTGGTGTAGGGCTGTAGGCGATGGTGGGAGGGGGAGGGGTGGGGGCGGTAACGCAGAGCGCAGAACAATCTCTGCGACGTCAACTGAAACCTGCTACTTCTAGTAAATACTAACACTTGCACAAACACATACATCCGTTGCCTGTTTTCCACATACAGCGACTGTCATAAATATTCTCATATAGAACTGGTGACAACATGCTCTACGGTTTTATGCAGTGCGTAAACGAAAATATTAATTATAGCCGACACTTTCGTCCCGAGAGCCGAGAGAATCAGTCAGTGTATTGGTAATTACGGCAATTCTGATTTATTCTTCAGTCTCTGTTGCACATTTTTAATTGCACATGTTTCGATCTCTCTGGATCATTTTCAGGTCTAAGTAGTTGTTTCAAAAACCCGTCTTGTCTGTGTCAGAACCTCATATCAGAGTATTGTGAAATCAGAGTACATTACTCTGATGTGAGGTCTGACACAGACAAGATGGGTTTTTGACGCAGTTACTTAGATCTGACGATGATCCAGAGAGATCGAAATATGTCATGTAACTAAAAATATGCAACTGCGACTGAGGGATAAATAGTAATTGTTTTTAAAATAATAATATTTTTCAAGAAATATAGCTTTTATCTTTCCACAGGTAAGATACGAGAGCTATTCGGAAGGTAGGGAACGATAGGTAACGAAATGGAAACCACAGTGAAAGTCAAAACTGTTTTATTTGCAACAGTTAGCTACAACTCCCAGCTACTTATCTCCATAGTCGCCGATCCGACTTAGACGTTTGTCGTAGCGTTGTACCAACTTTCCATTACCTTCGTTATAGAAGGCAGCAGCCAGTGCTCTCCGCCAATTCCCTACGCTGGCCTACAGCTCGTTGTGTGTCCCAAAATGTTGTCTTCATAGCCAGCGGTTCATGTGAACGGAGATGAAACTCAGAGGGAGACAATTACGGGTTGTATTGTTGGTAATCAAACATTTCCAATTGAAAACGATGCAGGAGCATTTTCATTGCCCCTGCAGAATGCGGCTGAGAATTGTCTTGAAGAAAAAAACGCACGACAGTTATGTAATGTTGGTTGCATAGCTTCAGGCGAAATTTCTCACCAGGCTCTCGTACATGGCGGGAGACACTACTGTTCTAGGTATCTTTATGTGCTGCCTGTGCGCTCAGAACTAAATAGAACGACGGAACGCGATCAGCGTGCATACTAGAGACACTGCCCAACACTCCTGTGCACAGTTTCATCGGATTTTCACTGTGGTTTCCATTTCGCGACCGATCTTTTCTTACTTTCCGAGTAACTCTGGTACATAAAATAATTTTTCGATACAGAAAGCAGTAAACGTTTCAAATGTCAAATGTTTGTGAAGTCCTAAGGGCCAAACTGCTGAGGTCATCAGTCCCTAGACTTACACGCTACTTAAACTAACTTATGCCAACAACAACAACAACAACAACACACACACACACACACACACACACACACACACACATATGCCCAAGGGAGAACTCGAACGTCCGGCGGAAGCGGCCGCGCAGTCCGTGACACGGCGACTCAAACCGCGCAACCACTCCGCGCGGCTAATAAACGTTTCAATCCTTTCTAAATTTGAATGAATGCAGTTCGAACAATGTATATTATCCGGTAGAATTTCTACCGTCTCTTCATACGTCTTTTAAACGTTCAAACTCATGGTGAACAAAAATTCAGTCCATCGTTAGGCTGATAATGTAACTGGTCATTCAGTAGTATTTGAAGTTAATATTTAGAACTGACAGGTGGAAAGAAATCTCGGTTGGCTGCAGAGATGCAGGTATTCGTAAAATAAAGGCAACTGACAAATGAGCAACAGGACAATGGGCTTGCAAATACCAGGGAAGCTACACTTATTTAAAGAAAAGGTTAAATGATTTCAATGAACTTTCTTGTTAATTGTGTTTGCATTTTAGTGCGAGAAAAAGAGGATTTACGAAACGGCTACGAAATTTATTGTTAAATAATTCAGTTGGTGCTCACAATCTCAGCTGGTCCCTCAGCTGTGTGGACACAACGATAGAAAATTTTTCAGAACACCTGGGCCGAGATCGTCTTAGTATGGAACGCTTCACTCCAGAAGTTCAAAGCGAGTCTTCATGTGAGACACTTCACTGTTAGACCTAATGTGTGGCTCTTGAATTACTGTTCAGAGGTCACTCAAGAATTGGCTTTTGAGCGCAATGACTGACAGTGGAAGTCACCGTTGCTAAAGCCAAGCCTGCGCACTCCTGCCTCCTGAACAATGCTACCTGCTAATTCCCATAGGCAGTCAAATGCATTGCTTACAGGACGACAATCACCTAGTAACGATTTGCACTGAAAAACTGTAGTCACAACCTGCGTGCAAATGTTCCATTTGTCTCAAGGTTACAGAACTCAAAACAAAGGAAAAATGGCTGTGAGAGACTTTCATTAATACAAGAGAATATTATTGTTCTGTTGTTTAAGTGGTAATGATGGTCATGTAATAATCCTCTTGCAACTGTGTTTCGAAAAGCGTAACCGAAATTAACTAGCCATAGCCAAGAGCAGAACATTTTATGTAAACAAAATCATTATAATGTACTCTATTTGCATTCCTGAAGCCTGTACTCATTATTCCTTTATTTACTGAAATAATTGCAAAAGTTATGCTCAAGTGCTATTATCTTCTGAATAAGAAATAGCATTAAAATTTAGTAATGTGGGGAAGTCTTAATTTGGCAAAATTCTATCTCTTACAATATACAATACTATAAAATATTTAGTCTATTGGTATGATTAAATTTGTAATTGTTTCTGACTATATAAACTGCTGGCTTATTAACGTAAAATTTCCTGTGGAACAAGAGGAATTCCTCCTAGCTGCTTCAGCTTCCTTTAAAATTTGATAAAAGATTTTGGCTGCAGCATTATTCGCTCCTTTCTGAACTACAGAAATTTCAGTGAAAATAACGATTCCTTTCTTTTAAAAAGAGGAAGTACAAGTGATGTGGAGCTGTAGTTCCAAACGTTAACTCCTTGACGTTTGCCCACAAGAAAATGATGAGTGAGGATCGCGTATTATAATTATTACATACCCATCTTCCTTCATTAGGGAGAAATCAACCCATACAATATTAGTGGAGGAAAATATGCAAACTACGTTAACTCACTGATTTGTTTCTCACCGAGGCTTGGAATGATGCAAAAAGCAAAACGGAATCAATTTTGTTACTGGAATTTTAGAACCTCCAGAACATGTGTTTCTCTTTCTTAATTTAATTTTTCATCGTATGTGTATGATCAAGGAACAGAAAGTGGTCTCTCAAGCAGTTGGTTTGGACAAGAAATGGGATAAACTGAAGTTCTGAATCCAGACAAATGACTTATTAAAACTGACGATGAAGCTATTGAAATCGTCCCCAAATATATCATCCTTGGCCATAAAACACATCCGCAGAAACCGGAGTGGCCGAGCGGTTAAAGGCGCTACAGTCTGGGACCGCACGACCGCTACGGTCGCAGGTTCGAATCCTGCCTCTGGCATGGATGTGTGTGATGTCCTTAGTTAGGTTTAAGTAGTTCTAAGTTCTAGGGGACTTATGACCACTGCAGTTGAGTCCCATAGTGCTCAGAGCCATTTGAACCATCCGCAGAAAGCCAACGAAACGGTACGAATTTCACGAAAAATAGATTTGAGTTGGTCTTTGTTCAGAAAACTTTCAAACGCAAACCTAGGAAAAAGAGTCTACAATGCCTTTGTCTTACCAGTAACAACACACTTTCCAAAAACACTGCTTCTGTGAAAACTGAGCTCTCGTGAAATGGATGCTGGCCGTTAGCCTCAAGGAGAAGATCAGGAATGAGGTCATCAAAAGAAGAACTCGTGAAACAGGTAGCTTGGGGATAGTTACCCGACTGAAATGGCAGTGAGCCGACCGCCCAGCGAGGGAAGAATCCAACAAAAGGAGCAGTACTTCATTGGACACCTTGGTGGGACGGGTAAGAGAGCACAGAGAGGCACTGCAAGTCCCTAAAAGACAAGGCTCGATGTTACAAAGAGCACTGCTGTAACAAGATCGTACCTGAAGGTACACATCCGAGTGCAGTGGAAGAATATGGAAGAGATCTTCATTCAACAGTGGATGGGTTGTGGCTAAAGGCGGAGAAGAACATTGGTACCCAGGTTTTTGATGATTCCGCTTTACATACTAATTCTTGTCTATCTACTAAACTTATCGTTGGTGGTGCATTTTGCGTTCCAGAGAACTGTAAATGCTTACCTGAGTTTGATTAAGGGAGACACCGTCAGCAGAAAACGTGAAAGCAATTCTTTTAAAAAGATTTCTCGTGTTACGTAGTCCATTGGAGTTAATTACAACAATTGCGACAACCTGGGAAACATCCAGTTCTCCACGTTTACCGTACATCAGCTTCGGATGGAAAGTGGGACTTCAGCTGATTAGTATATTAGAATTGATGGTAACACTTTCAGGCTGCGTCAAAATCTCTTTAGTCAAATGCGACTGTTTCTAGTGCCTGTCATCAGGACCCTCTATCGGCAAGTATTAGTCCTATAACCAACTTCCCATGACAAGCAATAAAAAGCAAACTCGGCGTCCGTGGACGAGTGAAGTGCCCGCTACACACATCACGCAACTACTCAACTGTAGTCAAGTGTTACCATTAATTCTCAAATACCTTGCACGTTGTGTGAAATCTGTAAAAATAATCTACTCAAAACACTGAATACAGAAAACAGGTGGTGTTTAGGTTTCGGACTACAGCTAAATCACGACCTTAATGGGAAACCAACACCCAACAGTGAATGAAGTGCAATAGTTCGGCTTCATACGCAGTGCTCATCATCACTGCAACAGGTGACCTAGAAATGAATAAACCAGTTTTTTTTTTGGCAATTTTCCATTCACTGATAAGTTACGAACTGGTTATCCAAGTAAAAAGTATCCGTGATACATATTGTTTTCAGTGAAGAAATTATATCTGGTGTTAGTTCTAGAATGTATTACACAAACTTCGCAAAAAATCCTGATATTTTGACTACTTCTTTGCAATACATACATATCCAATAATACTGTCGTTACCAAGAAAGTGCACAGCATGAAGTAATACTAGGACAAAGAATAGCCTCTAAAAAGACTTCAAGAGTGCACATATGCATTAAACGACCTGTCAGAGTGTTTTCAATGCCTTTTGGTTAACGAGATTCTGTTTAAGACTGAAATTAGCGCTCTGTTTGTTTTTGTTACAGTGAAGATTATCTTCAGAGAAATTCTTAAAATTAAAGTTTTACGTCATTTTATTATTAAGTATCTGCAGTGCCCGGTGTTTAATACGTTTAATATTTGCCACAAGAAGTTATTGGCCCTGTGCTTTGTTGACACTCACAGCGAATGTAAGCCGTATGGGATACTGCCATTGCCTTAAATCGAAGGGCATATTTAAATCACGGAGTATCAACGGAATGTGAGGAATGAGTACTTATTCGTCTGCAAAATACCCGGTGGTGATGATGGTCTCTATTACGTTCGGCAATACGTTCTTCACGAACAGCCTTGAATTTGTAACAACGACAGCTAATGAATAAATAGTTTGCAATTATCTTCCTGTTAAATTCTCGAGCTATCACTCGTCCCATCATTTAGTGACCTCTACTTGTATGGTCTGCAAGATGGGTATTGCCGCTGTAATTTATGCTCGCTATAGGAATTACAGTCAGTTCACTACGATATATTTCGCATGTTGGGCATTTAATCTTTTATTAAATCTCTTCACAGTTTCATCTGAATGTAGAAATTTGAAGAAAATCTGTCAAGTACTTTTCGAGATGTTTGATACACAGGATGGTCCATTGATAGTGACCGGGAAAAATATCTCACGAAATAAGCGCAAACGAAAAAACTACAAAGAACGAAACTTGTCTAGCTTGAAGGGGGGAAACCAGATGGCGCTTTGGTTGGCCCGCTAGATGGCACTGCCGTAGGTCAAACAGATATCAACAGCGGTTTTTTTTATATATAGGAACTCCCGTTTTATTACATATTCGTGGAATACGTAAAGAAATACGAACGTTTTAGTTGGAGCACTTTTTTCGCTTTGTGACAGATGGCGCTGTAATAGTCACAAACATATGGATCATAATTTTAGGCAACAGTTGGTAACAGGTAGGTTTTAAAATTAAAATACAGAACTTAGGTACGTTTGTACATTTTATTTCGATTGTTCCAGTGTGATACATGTACCTTTGTGAACTTATCACTTCTGAGTACGCATGCTGTTACAGCGTGATTACCTGTAAATACCACATTAATGCAATAAATGATCAAAATTATGTCCGTCAACCGCAATGCATTTGGAAATACGTGTAACGACATTCCTCTCAACAGCGCGTAGTTCGCCTTCCGTAATGTTCGCACATGCATTGACAATGCACTGACGCATGTTGTCAGGTGTTTGTCGGTGGATCACGATAGCAAATATCCTTCAACTTTCCCCACAGAAAGAAATCCGGGGACGTCAGATCCGGTGAACGTGCGGGCCATGGTATGGTGCTTCGACGACCAATCCACCTGTCATGAAGTATCCTATTCAGCAACGCTTCAACCGCACGCGAGCTATGTGCCGGACCTCCATCACGTTAGAAGTACATCACCATTCTGTCATGCAGTGAAACATCTTTTAGTAACATCGGTAGAACATTACGTAGAAAGTCAGCATACGTTGCACCATTTAGATTGCCACTGATAAAATGGGGGCCAATTTTCCTTACTCCCATAATGCCGCACCATACATCAACCGGCCAAGGTCGCTGATGTTCCACTTGTCGCAGCCATCGTGGATTTTCGGTTGCCCAATAGTGCATATTATGCCGGTTTACGTTACCGCTGTTGGTGAATGACGCTTCGTCGCCAAATACAACGCGTGCAAAAAATCTGTCATCGTCCCGTAATTTCTCTTGTGCCCAGTGGCAGAACTGTACACGACGTTCAAAGTCGTCGCCATGCAATTCCTGGTGCATAGAAATATGGTACGGGTGCAATCGATGCTGATGTAGCATTCTCAACACCGACGTTTTTGAGATTCCCGATTCTAGCGCAATTTGTCTGCTACTAATGTGCGTACTGGCTGCGACAGCAGCTAAAACATCTACTTAGGCACCATCATGTGTTGTAGGTCGTGGTTGACGTTTCACATGTGGCTGAACACTTCCTGTTTCCTTAAATAACGTAACTATCCGGCGAACGGTCCGGACACTTGGATGATGTCGTCCAGGATACCGAGAAGCATACGTAGCACACGCCTGTTTTGCATTTTCATTACAATAGCCATACATCAACACGATATCGACCGTTTTCGCAAATGGTAAACGGACCATTTTAACACCGGTAATGTATCACGAAGCAAATATCGTCCGCACTGGCGGAATGTTAGGTGATACCACGTACTTATACGTTTGTGACTATTACAGCGCCATCTATCGCAAAGAGAAAAAAGTGGTCGAACTAAAACATTCATATTTCTTTACGTACAATACTAATATGTAATAAAAATGGTGGTTCCTATTAAAAAAAAAAACGAAGTTGATATCCGTTTGACCTATGGCAGTGCCATCTAGCGGGCCAACCATAGCGCTATCTGGTTTCCCCTTTCAAGCTAGACGAATTTCGTTCTTTGCAGTTTTTTCGTTTGATGCTTATTTCGTGAGATTTTTGGCCCGGTCACTATCAATTGACCACCCTGTATATGTATATAATAGCCTATATCCACCCAACTATTCATTTTGGGATGCAGAATTTTGAAGTAAATCGGTCAAAAACTTTCAGAGATCCTTTTATTTTAGATATAGTTTATTGCATACATATATGTTTGAAGTAAGATTACGAAATCTGATGTAGAGAGCGATCTTCCTCTTCTCTTGAAGGTGAAGTGTGCAAAATTTCATCAAGATTGGATTGTTTGAATTACAAACAAATTGACAGACGAAATTGACAGACGCTCTTCTCACGGAAGGGGTTCACCCTAGAGGGGATATGGGCTGCAAATAGGGAAATCCATTGAGATAAACGACTTTCACAAAGGGCAGATTATTGTTATGCAGAATCTGCGAATGAGTATCTCGAAAACGGCGAAGCTGGTCGAATGTTCACTTGCTACTGTCATGAGCACCTATGGAAAGAGGTGAAAGAATCACTAGGATTTAAATGGTTGATCATCCACGACTTTTTACAGAACGTGGGGTTCGAAGGCTTGTCGGCTCTGTAAAATAGGATAGATGGCAATATGTGTCATCTCTGCCCAAAGAGCACAATGCTGATGCATGCAAAAATATTTCGGAGCACACCGTTCATCGTACATTGTTGAACATGGAGCTCCGCAACAAACCTCCCCTACGGGACCTAACGACATCAGCAGTTACAATTGCAGTGAGCGCCGGACCATCGGGATTCGACCGTCGACCAATGTAAACATATCGGCTCTTCGGGTAAATCACATTTTTGCCACACTATGTCGATGGTCTTTTCCAAAAACACCATCATCGAGGTGAACGGTGGCTCGAAACGTACGGACGCAGGATAGTGGGAGCAGTATTGTACTATGGGACACATTCTTCTGCGCTTGCATGGGACCTGTGGTAGTAATCGAAGACACGCTGACAGCTGCGAACCACGTGCATCCCTTCAGACTGATGTCTTCCCCGACGGCGATGTCATATTTCAGCAGTGTAATTGTCCGTATCTCGCATCCAGTGGTTTGAGGAGGATTATAGTAACTCACGTTGACGTCTCTGCGGCCAAATTCGCCTGATGTAAATCCTATGGAATCCATCTGGGTCGCTATCGGACGTCATCACCACGTACGCAAATCAGCGGCCCGTTATTTACGCGAACCACATGACCCGTGCGTAGACGACTAACCCACCAACAAATAGTCGGATCGTTGATACGCAGAATCAGTGATATATTTCGTTCCAAAGACGAACAACCAAGCTATTACGCTGGTGGTCTTAATGTTTTGACTCATCAATATACGAGGTGCGACAATAAAGTAATGAGACTGATGTGAGAAAAAAATGTTGCTTACCGTTTTAGTCAAGTTTAGTGTTGTCTCCTTCAAAGTAGTTCCTTCCTGATTGAACACACTTTTTCCAGAGCTTCTGCCATTGATGGTAACATTTATGGAACTCATCTTCTGTAATATCCTCCAAGACCCTCGTCACAGCTTTTTGGACATCTTGTGTTGTTTGAAAATGGTGTCCCTTGACCGCCGTGTTGACTCTTGGAAATAGAAAAAAGTCGCACGGAGCGATATCTGGTAAATAAGGTGGCTGTGGTAGTGCTGAAATTTGTTTTGAGGTTAAAAATTGCTGTACTGACAGAGCAGTACGGGATGGCGCATTATCGTGATGCAGAATCCAATTATAAGCAATGTTGTCACGGACACGAAGAACTCTTTTACGAAGTCTTTCTAAAATTTGTTTGTAGTAATACTGGTTAACTGTTTGTGCAGGAGGCACCCACTCTTTATAAACAATTCCCTTGGAATCAAAGAAGCACACAAGCACGCATCTCTTTTTTGACTTTGACATGCGAGCTTTTTTTGGTCTGGGTGATCCCGTTGAGCTCCATTGCGAACTTCAGCGTTTTCTCTCTGGATCGTACTGAAAAAACCATCTTGCATCACCAGTGGTAACACGACTTAACAATTCTGGATTGATTTCCGTTAGCTCTAACAAATCGGCTGTCACATTTTTCCGTGTTTCTCGCTGTTGTGGTATGAGATTTTTGGGGACCATTTTTGCACAAATCTTTCTCATACCAGGATCTTCAGTTATTATTAGACGAACTGTTTCTCGACTGATGTTTAGTTCTTCTGCAATCATTTTCACGGATAATCTTAGATCTGATAGTACAAGTTCACGCACCCTGGCCAAGTTGACATCCGACCGTGAGGTTGATGGTCGTCCACTGCAGTCTTCATCTTTAACATTCGTTCTGCCTTCACTAAACATTTTATGCCAACGAAAAACTTGAGCTCTTGACGTAACCTCCTCTCCAAAAGCTTTCTGAAGCTTACGGTTTTCACCCAATTTAACGCGAAAAGAGGTGGCATACCGTTGCGCAACATTATGCGGTTCTATTTCCATGACGAGAAGCAGCTTATGGACCTAGGTCAAATATATTGTGCCTACGCAAGCCTGCAGGGTTGCCACATCTTGCAAAGAAAATCAGTCTTATTACTTTATTGTCGCACCTCGTATATAGTGTGACAAGAATATTGTGTAATGCTTAGTCATTTCATTTATTATTCTTAAATGGAAGGTACGTGTTTGACTTGCTTCCAAGCTTCAGAGACCTATCTCATATTGAAGGAATACAGTGTAATGCAATAACACATACAGAATATCTTTAAAGTTATTGGTACCGCAGCAGACGTGAAATCTTATAGATTCACTGGTAAGATATTTCTACAACTCTAACTCCAGTTACTTACGAGTTACGTAAAAAAATACATTGACGCAAGTGCGGTTGCCAGTGAACTGTGCTCTCTTATTTCATCTCTCCCTACCATGGCCCGTAACTCTGGGACAGGTAATTTATGGCGGCAGCGGTTCCGATTGGCCTCCGCTGCCGGGAGGGAACGGCTGCAGCTCACAGGCCATTAGAGACGAACACTTGTCCCGCTGCAGTCTGGGAAGGCGGTCGCTGCACTTTCTCCAGACGAGCCGCTTCCTCATTCCTCTGTCTCGCCGCCGGCAGACGGCGTGCGGGGACGGAGGGGATGGCGGCGGCGGCGGGGGCGGGCGCCGCAATTCTCGCCGCGACGCGACGAGACGAGGCGCCTCCCTCGCCCGCAAACGAGAGATCGATAGCAGTTATTGCTCGACTCGAGGATGGGGCTCGCCTCCGTCTGCCGTAGGGCTTTGCAAGTCTCCGCACCACCGCGTCCTCGCGCTCCCGGAATCGTTTGCTGCTGCTCTAACTTTCATCCTTTCACTAGTTTTTTCCTTTTCTTTATTGTGGTTTCATCCCCCTCTCCATCGGGGGACTGGGGGGGTGGAGCGCGGTGGAGGAGAGACATTCGAGGTACAAACTTTCCGCTCTTCAGCCTAATGGTTTTAAACTCCGTAAATTGATATTACGCTGTTAAAAGGTGAAACATTTACATGGTTATTTAGAATTATTTAAAAAGATGATTTTCATTGACAACTTGTAAATAGTTGTTTTATTGTTTTCTTTCATTTTAAATTTAAATAATTTTATGTCTGCAATTCGGGCCCATGTCGTAGTCTTTTCGTGAAAACATGGGAATAAAATCAGTTACAAATATTTCGAATTAATATGTAAATTGATTACCATAGAATAGTAAAATGTTTACTGAACAAATAAATCACTAGTTCGGACTGTCGCTGGCCACTATATCACCAATGGTCCACCGACGTAATTTTTCATCTCTTTCTCGACACTGCCGTAGATCTTGCATTCGCTCGGCACTATATTTTTAGGATTTTTGGATTCCTTTCGATGCGAATTTTCCTCTGACTTCCGTTTACTACAATTCCAAGCAAATTTACGAGCCATATGAGAAGACTTCTTACACTAACCTGTAAAGTTCTAATTTATACTGAGTTTCGCTTATGTTCCGGCGAATATTGTTATTCCGTCCTCAGCTCATCGTATCGCGGTAGCGTTCTCGCTTCCCGAGCACGGGGTCCCGGGTTCGATTCCCGGCGGGATCAGGGATTTTCACCTGCCTGGAGATGACTGAATGTTGTTGTGTCGTTTTCTCGTCATCATTCATCCCCATTACGGTCGGAGGAAGGCAACGGCAAACCACCTCCACGAGGACCTAGCCTAGTACGGCGGTGCGGGTCTCCCACATTGTTCCCCTACGCTCTGTCAAGGCGTATGGGACTTCATCATCATTGTTATTGTTTCATTTTGGAGCCTTACAGTGTTCAAGCCACATTTTTTAACATGATTTTATTGCACCGCTACTAGATTCCTGCCTGGGGCTATCACCATACAGTTACGTTCATTTCTTGGCAAGTTTTACTTTTGTGTCCAAAAATACCGCAAAGTTTTTCTGATTACAAAAGATATTATATTTGTCCCCTAAAATAGAAAAGGAGCTGTTGTGATTACATAGGTTTGCAAAAGGTTTTACAATGTATATACGCTCTATACATTGCACTTACTTCAAGCCCGGCCGGCCATTTTGGCCGAGCGGTTCTAGGCGCTTCAGTCTGGAACCGCGCTGCTGCTACGGTCGCAGGTTCGTATCCTGCCTCGGGCATGGATGTGTGTGATGTCCTTAGGTTAGTTAGGTTTAAGTAGTTCTAAGTCTAGGGGACTGATGATCTCAGATGTTAAGTCCCATAGTGCTCTGAGCCATTTGAACCATTTTTTTCAAGCCGAAACTAGTAACGGCACAATGAAATCATTTCCAAAAAACTTATGGCTGGTTTAACTATTCCCCGCAGTGTAATTTGCGAAATCGCCTGCGGTATTCGCAAACCAAAATAGATAACGTGATGTTGTATCCATTGTGGGCTCAATCACTGTGTTAACGCATTATTAATCTCGTAGGTGTCAGCGACTCACATCTGTCCGTATTTTGTCACACGAGGAACTTCGGCCGATGAACGAGTAAACGTTTACAAGCCAAAAGTAATAATAAAAAATGAAATAAATATGGCACAGAAACGTGGACGATCTTTTGAATAAGCACTGTATATCCACTGACACTTGAAGTATTCAATGGAATACCTCTTCAACTCTCACATCGAAGAAACTATGAAAGAAGTGACAGAAAGGTTTGGAAGAAGTGCAGTAGGAACAAATATCAAGGCCAAGGTATGCACGCGATACAATATTTCTGGCCAGAGAATTTATGGCAGATGGTAAATGAAAGGGTACATCCTAGTACCCAACACAGTGGCGGAATTTGTCACTACGAATATGTCGCTTTATGGATAATCGGGTCCTTTGCGCGGTGTTTTTGTCAAATTTTAAGTTTTATGGAGATTCATACATTGCAATGTTATCTGAAGCTGCAGCTTACAGAGCTATCAACAGCAGCCAGAAGCTGTTCCCACGACCGGAGAGGTTTAACAATACATACGGCCTGCCATAATTTTATGGTGCTTATAGCGGGTCGGTGGTGTGAGGGACGACTCGAAACGCGAGATGATATCTCGCACAATGATTCGTAGATAAAGGTTGACCCGGAGAATGTGCGCTGAAAAAGCGTTAATTAGAAATACTAATAACAATAACTCCTTTTGATACAGAAAATGCCACGGAAGTCTCTCAGTCACTGGCCACAATTATGTCATTATTAAACGCAGAAAACCTCTAATTGTTCTAAACGAATGATGGTGACAGAGAATACAGGACGAGATACGAAATAGTACCACATTTTAAAGGAGAGGCTGTTACTTGGTTTGGTTACCGTATATACCAAATCTCGGCCGGTGCTGCTTGCTAACGGTATTAACTGAAACCACTATACATCACAATATTCAGAGTAGATGTACGCGGTTCATTGTTGCTGGCGACAGTTTTCTAGTCTTCTATTTGGGTTTTTCTGTTTTTGCAGCTGTAAGTGTTCATTTTCTGGTATAATTAGATCCCATTATTCATTCCGTATTCAGTGAAGTCTATAGCCCGGTTTTTTTCTATTACGAGGGCTATTCGGAAATAAGCGACGGCAAAATGGGAGCCACAGTGAAAATCAAAAATGTTTTATTTGCAACAGTTTGTTACACTTTCCAGCTGTGTCTGTCCACAGTCGCCGATAGTCATTTGATGTAGCGCTGTACCAACTTTCCAATACCCTCGTCAGGTAGTCGCCTGTGCTTTCCGCCACTTCTCTACCCTGGTTTGCAGTCAGTAGTCTGTGCCAAAACGTTGTCGTTATAGCCAGCAGTTCGTGTGAGTAGAGACAAACATCACAGGGAGCCACGTCCGTGCAACATGATGGGTGGTCAAACATTTCCCATCCAAAAAGCTGCAGGAGCGTCCTCATTGCCCCTACAGTGTGCGTCAGAGGATTGTCAAGAAGAAGGAATTGCGTGACAGCTACGTTATGTGGGGTTGCGTGAAATCAGGCTAAATCTGTCAGCGGCCACCCATTCTCGGCGCAAACCATTGTTTTCACCGTGTGTTCATAACTGAAAAGAGCGACGAGACGCTATCGACAGGAATGGTAGAGACATTTGCAAATACATCTGTGCAAAGTTTCATGGAGGTTTTACTGACGTTTCCATTTAGCGACTGATCGAACATACTTTAGCAATAGCTCCCGTATTTTATGAAAGTTACCCATCATTAGTCTGTGATACCATTGACATTAGGTACAGAGTTTTTTTTTCCAATTCGATTTTTATCTGAAATATCTGTTCGGGATTGATGTCATAAAAATTTCCTTAATGGAATTCACATTCCTGCAGGTCATTTCAGTAGTTTTTTCACTTGTTTGAAAAAAGACAAATGTAGGAGTGAGGAAGGGAAAAAGGAGGGATTATCAGTTCGCAAAACTGCCGCTGATTACCAAGTTAATTATTGAATTTTTGCTATATTTTGTAAGAAATCACTTTCACTGAACGTAGAAATACCATCAGCAAATCTTATTGTTAATATCTTTTCACTTCCAGTTTTACTCCCACTCTTGAATTTTTATTTTATTTCCTTGTTTCTGTAAGATGTGGATCTAACTGTAAAGAGAAGTGGACCCCTGTCTTACATCTTTTTTAATCCGAGTACTTAGTTTGTGGTGTTCCATCCTTATTTTTAATAAATGTAAACATCATCTGTAGTAGGCTGTAATGTGATGTTGTAAGTAGGCTGTTTAGGTTTTTATAATGGTAACCCCACGTAGCGCTCTATATGAAAATCACTGACTGTGCTGTGTGAAGACTGTAGCTGGTTGGCATTGTTGGAACATTCGCTATTGTAGTGTTGGGCAGTTGGCTGTTAACAGCGCGTAGCGTTGCGCAGTTGGAGGTGAGCCGCCAGCAGTGGTGGATGTGGGGAGAGAAATGGCGGAGTTTTGAGAGCGGATGATCTGGACGTGTGTCCATGAGAGACAGTAAATTTGTAAGACTGGATATCATGAACTGATATGTATATGACGACTTTTGAACATTATTAAGGTAAATACATTGTTTGTTCTCTATCAATGTCTTTCATTTGCTAAGTATGCCTATCAGTAGTTCGTGCCTTCAGTAGTTAGAATCTTTTATTTAGCTGGCAGTGGTGGCGCTCGCTGTATTGCAGTAGTTCGAGTTTTTTTTTTTTTTGGTCATCAGTCTACTGACTGGTTTGATACGGCGCGCCACAAATTCCTTTCCTGTGCTAACCTCTTCATCTCAGAGTAGCACTTGCAACCTACGTCCTCAAGTATTTGCTTGACGTATTCCAATCTCAGTCTTCCTCTACAGTTTTTGCCCTCTACAGCTCCCTCTAGTACCATGGAAGTCATTCCCTCATGTCTTAGCAGATGTCCTATCATCCTGTCCCTTCTCCTTATCAGTGTTTTCCACATATTCCTTTCCTCTCCGATTCTGCGTAGAACCTCCTCATTCCTTACCTTATCAGTCCACCTAATTTTCAACATTCGCCTATAGCACCACATCTCAAATGCTTCATTTCTCTTCTGTTCCGGTTTTCGCACAGTCCATGTTTCACTACCATACAATGCTGTACTCCAGACGTACATCCTCAGAAATTTCTTCCTCAAATTAAGGCCGGTACTTGATATTAGTAGACTTCTCTTGGCCAGAAATGCCTTTTTTGCCATAGCGAGTCTGCTTTTGATGTCCCCCTTGCTCCGTCCGTCATTGGTTATTTTACTGCCTAGGTAGCAGAATTCCTTAACTTCATTGACTTCGTGACCATCAATCCTGTTGTTAAGTTTCTCGCTGTTCTCATTTCTACTACTTCTCATTACCTTCGTCTTTCTCCGATTTACTCTCAAACCATACTGTGTACTCATTAGACTGTTCATTCCGTTCAGCAGACCATTTAATTCTTCTTCACTTTCACTCAGGATAGCAATGTCATCAGCGAATCGTATCATTGATATCCTTTCACCTTGTATTTTAATTCCACTCCTGAACCTTTCTTTGATTTCCATCATTGCCTCCTCGGTGTACAGATTGAAGAGTAGGGGCGAAAGGCAACAGCCTTGTCTTACACCCTTCTTAATACGAGCACTTCGCTCTTGATCGTCCACTCGTATTATTCCCTCTTGGTTGTTGTACATATTGCATATGACCCGTCTCTCCCTATAGCTTACCCCTACTTTTTTCAGAATCTCGAACAGCTTGCACCATTTTATAACGTCGAACGCTTTTCCCAGGTCTTGATTTTTCTTTAGCCTTGCTTCCATTATTAGCCGTAACGTCAGAATTGCCTCTCTCGTCCCTTTACTTTTCCTAAAGCCAAACTGATCGTCACCTAGCGCATTCTCAATTTTCTTTTCCATTCTTCTGTATATTATTCTTGTAAGCAGCTTCGATGCATGAGCTGTTAAGCTGATTGTGCGATAATTCTCGTACTTGTCTGCTCTTGCCGTCTTCGGAATTGTGTGGATGATGCTTTTCCGAAAGTCAGATGGTATGTAGCCAGACTCATATATTCTACACACCAACGTGGATAGTCGTTTTGTTGCCACTTCCCCCAATGATTTTAGAAATTCTGACGGAATGTTATCTATCCCTTCTGCCTTATTTGACCGTAAGTCCTCCAAAGCTCTTTTAAATTCCGATTCTAATACTGGATCCCCTATCTCTTCTAAATCGACTCGTGTTTCTTCTTCTATCACATCAGACAAATCTTCACCCTCATAGAGGCTTTCAATGTATTATTTCCATCTATCTGCTCTCTCCTCTGCATTTAACAGTGGAATTCCCGTTGCACTCTTAATGTTACCACCGTTGCTTTTAATGTCACCAAAGGTTGTTTTGACTTTCCTGTATGCCGAGTCTGTCCTTCCGACAATCATATCTTTTTCGATGTCTTCACATTTTTCCTGCAGCCATTTCGTCTTAGTTTCCCTGCACTTCCTATTTATTTCATCCCTCAGCGACTTCTATTTCGGTATTCCTGATTTTCCCGGAACATGTTTGTGCTGCCTCCATTCATCAATCAACTGAAGTATTTCTTCTGTTACCCATGGTTTCTTCGCAGCTACCTTCTTTGTCCCTATGTTTTCCTTCCTAACTTCTGTGATGGCCCGTTTTAGAGATGTCCATTCCTCTTCAACTGTACTACCTACTGCGCTATTCCTTATTGCTGTATCTATAGCGTTAGAGAACTTCAAACGTATCTCGTCATTCCTTAGTACTTCCGTATCCCACTTCTTTGCGTATTGATTCTTCCTGACTAATGTCTTGAACTTCAGGCTACTCTTCATCACTACTATATTGCGATCAGGGTCTATATCTGCTCCTGGGTACGCCTTACAATCCAGTACCTGATTTCGGAATCTCTGTCTGACCATGATGTAATCTAATTGAAATCTTCCCGTATCTCCTGGCCTTTTCCAAGTATACCTCCTCCTCTTGTGATTCTTGAACAGGGTGTTCGCTATTACTAGCTGAAACTTGTTACAGAACTCAATTAGTCTTTCTCCTCTTTCATCCCTTGTCCCAAGCCCATATTCTCCTGTAACCTTTTCTTCTACTCCTTCCCCTACAACTGCATTCCAGTCGCCCATGACTATTAGATTTTCGTCCCCCTTTACATACTGCATTACCCTTTCAATATCCTCATACACTTTCTCTATCTGTTCTTCTTCAGCCTGCGACGTCGGCATGTACACCTGAACTATCGTTGTCGGTGTTGGTCTGCTGTCGATTCTGATTAGAACAACCCGGTCACTGAACTGTTCACAGTAACACACCCTCTGCCCTACCTTCCTATTCATAACGAATCCTACACCTGTTATACCATTTTATGCTGCTGTTGATATTACCCGATACTCATCTGACCAGAAATCCTTGTCTTCCTTCCACTTCACTTCACTGACCCCTACTATATCTAGATTGAGCCTTTGCATTTCCCTTTTCAGATTTTCTAGTTTCCCTACCACGTTCAAGCATCTGACATTCCACGCCCCGACTCGTAGAACGTTATCCTTTCGTAGATTATTCAATCTTTTTCTCATGGTAACCCCCCCTTGGCAGTCCCCTCCTGGAGATCCGAATGGGGGACTATTCCGGAATCTTTTGCCAATGGAGAGATCATCATGACAGTTCTTCAATTACAGGCCACATGTCCTGTGGATACACGTTACCTGTCTTTAATGCAGTGGTTTCCATTGCCTTCTGCATCCTCATGTCGTTGATCATTGCTGATTCTTCCGCCTTTAGGGGCACTTTCCCACCCCTAGGACAAGAGAGTGTCCTGAACCTCTATCCGCTCCTCTGCCCTCTTTGACAAGGCCGTTGGCAGAATGAGGCTGACTTCTTATGCCGGAAGTCTTCGGCCGCCAATGCTGATTATTTATCGAAATTTAGGCAGTGGCGGGGATCGAACCCGGGACCGAAGACGTTTTGATTATGAATCAAAGACGCTACCCCTTTTTTTGTTTTTTTGTTTTTTTTTTTAATCTCAATTTGTTCTAGATTGTTCGTTGAATTTGTTCGTGGCGGGCGTCCGATGACGCCTGTTCAGGTTGATCGTTGATTAGTTCACTCAGTTTTTTTGTTAGAGAGGGTAGCTAAACCCTCTGACCGAACACGCTGAGCTACCGTGCCGGCGACCCCTAGACCACAGGTACCATTTCAAGTAACGAAGATTTTTGTGAGGTAAGTGATTCATGAAAATTTATAGGTTATTGTTAGTCAGGGCCATTCTTTTGTAGAGATTATTGAAAGTCAGATTGCGTTGTGCTAAAAATATTGTGTGTCAGTTTAGTGTTGATCAGAATAAGTAAAGAGCGAAATGTCTGAGTGCGTTCAGTTCTGCTCAGCTGTTTGAAGATCAAATAATGTAAGAAGTTTATCAGCACAGTAATTCATAAATTTTTCTGAAGGGACGTTTCAATGTTCATTTAATGGTGCGATTAGCTAATTTCTGCTAAGCGTCATTGTGAAGCACATTTGTAATGAACCTTCCTGGCAGATTAAAATTGTGTGCCAGACCGAGACTCGAACTCGGGACCTTTGCCTTTCGCGGGCAAGTGCTCTACCAACTTGGTAGAGCACTTGCCCACGAAAGGCAAGGGTCCCGAGTTAGAGTCTCGGTCCGGCCCATAGTTTTAATCTGGCAGGAAGTTTCATATCAGCGCACACTCCGCTGCAGAGTGAAAATCTCACTCTGCGCACATTTGTAATATCTGTATTTCAGGTCAGTTTCAAATCAGTCTCAATTAGAAGTAAAAAATAGCCATACTCTGTCATTTCATGAAAGGATCCATACTACAGTGCTACCTTTTAAGATCGTATTCCGAACTTTGTGTACAACGCCTTGGTTACCATGGCTAACAAGTTGTTGTACACAGAGCAAAGTTCAGAATACGGCCTTTAAAAGGTATCACTGTAGTATGGATCCTTTCGTAAAATGTCAGAATATGGCTACTTTTTACTTGTAATTGAGATTGATTTGAAAATGACATGAAATACGGATGTTACATGTGTGCTTGAAGTGACACTTAGTCGAAATTAGCTAATCGCACGATTAGATAAACATCACATTACAGTGTATGTTCTAGAGGCTGTGGATCCCCACAAATGCAAAATTGTATTTTTATTTTTTCCTCTTGGTTCTTCTACACATTTTACAGGGAGCGCCAAATAGATGTTTCTCTAGAAATATTTCTTGCCCCTTAAGATAGGCAGCCCAACTTGTATCAAACGCATCCGAGGCGGATGATGTAAGTTGGGTTGCCTATCTTAAGAGGCATTAAATATTTTTCCCCCCAGTTATATTTTGCGCACCTTATATGTACAGGGTGGTCCATTAATCGTGACCGGGCCAAATATCTCACGAAATAAGGGTCAAACGAATTAACTACAAACAACGAAACTCGTCTACCTTGAAGGGGGAAACCAGATGGCGCTATGGTTGGCCCGCTAGATGGCGCTCCCATAGGTCAAACGGGTATCAACTGCGTTTTTTAAAAATAGGAACCCCCATTTTTATTACATATTCGTGTAGTACTTAAAGAAATATGTATGTTTTAGGTGGACCACTTTTTTCGCTTTGTGATAGATGGCGCTGTAATAGTCACAAACATATGGCTCACAGTTTTAGACGAGCAGTTGGTAAGAGGTAGGATTTTTAAATTAAAATACAGAACGTAGGTACATTTGAACATTTTATTTCGGTTGTTCCAATGTGATAGATCTACCTTTGTGAACTTGTCAATTCTGAGAACGCATGCTGTTACACCGTGATTACCTGTAAATACCACATTAATGCAATAAATGCTCAAAATGATGTTCGTCAACCTCAATGCATTTGGCAATACGTGTAACGACATTCCTCTCAACAGCGAGTAGTTCGCCTTCCGTAATGTTCGCACATGCATTGACAACGGGCTGACGCATGTTGTCAGGCGGTGTCGGTGGATCACATCACGATAGCAAATATCCTTCATCTTTCCCCTCAGAAAGAAACCGGGGACGTCAGATCCGGTGAACGTGCGGGCCATGGTATGGTGCTTCGACGACCAATCTACCTGTCATGAAATATGCTATTCAATACCGCTTCAAGCGCACGCGAGCTATGTGCCGGACCTCCATCATGTTGGAAGTAGATCGCCATTCTGTCATGCAGTGAAACATCTTGTAGTAACATCCGTAGAACGTTACGTAGAAAATCAGCATACATTGCACCATTTAGATTAGCATTGATAAAATGGAGGCCAATTATCCTTCCTCCCATAATGCCGCACCATACATTAACCCGCCAAGGTCGCTGATGTTCCACTTGTCGCAGCCATCGTGGACTTTCCGTTGCCCAATAGTGCATATTAGGCCGATTTACATTACCGCTGTTGGTGAATGACGCTTCGTCGCTAAATATAACGCGTGCAAAAGATCTGTCATCGTCACGTAATTTGTGCCCAGTGGCAGAACTGTACACGACATTCAGAGTCGCCACCGTGCAATTCCTGGTGCATAGAAATTTGGTACAGATGCAGTCGATGTTGATGTAGCATTCTCAACACAGACGTTTTTGAGATTCGCGATTCTCGCGCAATTTGTCTGCTACTGATGTGCGATTTAGCCGCGACAGCAGCTAAAACACCTACTTGGGCATCATCATTTGTTGCAGGTCGTGGTTGACGTTTCACATGTGTCTGAACACTTCTTGTTTCCTTAAATAACGTAACTATCGGGCGAACGGTCGTCCAGGATACCGAGCAGCATACATACCACACGCCCGTTGGGAATTTTGATCACAATAGCCATACATCAACACGATATCGACCTTTTCCGCAATTGGTAAACGGTCCATTTTAACACGGGTAATGTATCACGAAGCAAATACCGTCCGCACTGGCGGAATGTTGCGTGATACGTACCACGTACTTATACGTTTGTGACTATTACAGCGCCATCTATCACAAAGCGAAAAAAGTGGTCCACCTAAAACATTCATATTACTTTACGTTCTACACGAATACGTAATAAAAAATGGGGGTTCCTATTTAAAAAAAAAAAAAAAACGCTGTTGATTTCCGCTTGACCTATGGCAGCGCCATCTAGCGGGGCAACCATAGTGCCCCCTTCAAGCTAGATAATTCTCGTTCTTTGTAGTTTTTCGTTTGATGCTTATTTCGTGAGATATTTGGCCTGGTATATTGCCTATCTTTTCCTGTCCCATACACATGTTTTCCTTAAAATTTCGAACATCTTGCACCCCTTTTCTGTACAAGTGATACAAAAATAGTAATTTTGACAGAAGGCAACTGGTTACGTCGTAGTGCCCGGCAGCGTGGCGTCGGTGGCCTCCGCACGAGCGAAGGCTTCGGCCTCGCTGGCGCGGCCGCTTGCAGATTCCGGGCACGCAGGCCCACCGCACTGCAGCGCCGTCTGGAGGCCGAGGCCGGACAGGGCTCGCGCACGTTTCACCAGCTCTCTGCTCCTCACTTTTCTTCTCCTTTTTTTCTGGACTCTTTCTCTCTTTTGGCTATTCTGATGCGACCCGCCTAGTGTGCCAATTCTATCGTCTCACAAGGAAAGCGTACACCCTACAGCTCACCTATTTTGCTCATCCTTCGCACCATTGTAGTACATACCTAGACGTAACACATGCTGCTCTAGCACGACGCGCTTCTAGAACTTTCCGGAGAAATACAGTTTCAAAGACTGCCGAACTTTCCGAATACCGTACGAGAGCATCGGCCGTACAGCAGGGGCGTTAACGGAACTGGCTGAAGTGGCAAGCTGCAATACAAATCCAATTGCCTTATAATCTTCCATTTTTTTCTTAATCTCTCAACAACTTCTAAATATTAGAAAAGTTACGCTTCTTCGGCCAGGAATCTCATTGACTTGAGTACAGTTGTCTTCAGTGATGAGTCCCGCTGCGAAATGAACGCCGATGACCAGTGAAGAGCTGGCCTCTTTGGCCGAGCGGTTCTAGGCGCTTCAGTCTCGAACCGCGCGACCGCTGCGATCGCAGGTTCGAATCGTGCCTCTGGCATGGATGTGTGTGATGACCTTAGGTTAGTTAGGTTTAAGCAGTTATAAGTTCTAGGGGACTGATGACCTCAGATGTTAAGTCCCATGGTGCTCAGAACCATTTAATCCAGTGAAGACGTGACTGGAGACGTTGTGGACGGCGGTGGGATACCGGTGAAGCGCGCCACACGGACATATAACTAAGAATGATGGTCTGGGAAGCCCTTTTTTTCATATCTGGATCGCTTCGGTTGTCATTCTCGGCTTCATTATAGCACAGCAGTACGTCGACTACATTCTACGCTCCATTTTGTTGACAAGAAAAAAAATTGTTCAAATGACTCTGAGCACTATGGGACTTACCTTCTGAGGTCATCAGTCCCCTAGAACATAGAACTTCTTAAACCTAACTAACCTAAGAACATCACACACATCCATGCCCGAGGCAGGATTCGAACCTGCGACCGTAGCGGTCCCGCGGTTCCAGACTGTAGCGCCTAGAACCGCTCGGCCACCCCGGCTGGCCCATTTTGTTGCCCTTCATGGAAAGTCATCCTGGACTTACACTTCAGCAAGCCCGTCCTAACACTGCGAGAGTTTCTACTGCCTGTCTTCGTGGCTGTCAAACCCTGTCTTGGTCATCAAGGTCCTCGGATCTTTTTTGTCAAAAAAGAAAAGTAGGAATATACTTTCCCATGGCGATAAATACTGAACATAGTAAGGAATTTTCTGTGAACAAGATTGCATAAATACTTATTTTAGACGATCGATGTGAACTGTCTTTGCTGTCATCTTCTGGTCTCGAAAGACTGCAAATGGTTCAAATGGCTCTATGGGACTTTAACATCTGTGGTCATCAGTCCCCTAGACTTAGAACTACTTAAACCTAACTAGCCGGCCGGTGTGGCCGAGCGGTTCTACGCGCCTCAGTCTGGAACCGCGCGACCGCTACGGTCGCAGGTTCGAATCCTGCCTCGGGCATGGATGTGTGTGATGTCCTTAGGTTAGTAGGGTTTAAGTAGTTCTAAGTTCTAGGGGACTGATGACCTCTGCTGTTGTCCCATAGTGCTCAGAGCCATCTGAACCAAACCTAACTAACCTAAGGACATCACACACATCCATGCCCCAGGCAGGATTCTAACCTGCGACCGTAGCAGCAGCGCGGTTCCGGACTGAAGCGCCTAGAACCGCTCGGTCACAGCGGCCGGCCTTTAAACACTATCATGCCGTCGAAAAAAAAAAATATATTTGCGATTCTCGCTATAGAAATATTTTTACCGCGTAAAACAGATAGCTCCTTTTCATTTCTCAACATGTGAAATTTCAATCAGATACTGAACAGATTCTGTTGATTTTCCACCGACTTCAAGTAGCTTAAAACCCACGAAATTTCGACTAACCGCTCGTCGATCATTGTCAAGTTCGCTTTATCACTTCCCAGCAGCTCCGAGGCTATGTAACTCGCCATTCAATTCGACAAGTACGCATTGTACCTGAAAAGGATCGAACTCACCCTTCTTGCGAAACGGTAGATCTGAAAAACTTTGAATACAGTTTTATATTACAGCTGCTAACGAATTAAGAGTTGATTATACATTTGCAGATTCTCTCCGGAAATGTTCAAATTTATGTATCACTTGGTCTCCAGTCCTGCACAAGCTGCAATATGAACATATTATTAAAGTATTAAAGTCCTGATTTGTTCGCAGCTTACAGTGAGAGTACTTCGTCTGAATGGTGGGGAACACCTTGGTGCCACATGCCAGGATCATACATCAAATGTATCAGCACTCAAACGACTGGAGACGTCTCCTGGTAAACGTGGCTTTCGCCAGTAGTGGCTTTACAGTACGGATCCCTCCATCCATCACTGCTGTGGTGTTCTCGCCGCGCCACTAGAGATGACCATCGGCGATGCGCGCTGTCAGCTTGATGACCGATCGTTTCGAACCTGTCACGACGAAACTGGAACGCTGGTGACTCCACAACAAGCTCGTGATGCTCCAATCAGTAGGTATACAACGTTGTACCACGACTTAAAGTGAATAACACTGCCATCCCACTCTCGTGTTCAACATAAAAGATTTATTGGTACCGTTAACCATTACCATTATTGAAGGAGTAGGGTGACAGCATTGATATTGACGCATTTTACGAGAAACGTACAATGATACTGACAACTATACTGAAATGAGGACATAAGTGATATAAACTGTAAACTGAAAATAAAGTGAATGCTTAAAATATATTGTGGGAAGTGAAGCGAAATGGAGAAAGATAGGTGATAGAGCGAAACTTTAAAGTACACTACTGGCCATTAAAATTGCTACACCACGAAGATGACGTGCTACAGACGCGAAATTTAAAGACGGGAAGAAGATGCTGTGATATGAAAATGATTAGCTTTTCAGAGCATTCACACAAGGCTGGCGCCGGTGGCGACACCTACAACGTGCTGATATGAGGAAAGTTTCCAACCGATTTCTCATACACAAACAGCAGTTGACAGGCGTTGCCTGGTGAAATGTTGTTGTGATGCCTCGTTAGGGAGGAGAAATGCGTACCGTCACGTTTACGACTTTGATAAAGGTCGGATTGTAGCCTATCGCGATTGCGGTTTATCGTATCACGACACTACTCCTCGCGTTGGTCGAGATCCAATGACTGTTAGCAGAATATGGAATCGGTGGGTTCAGGAGGGTAATACGGAATGCCATACTGGATCCCAAAGACCCCGTATCACTATCAGTCGAGATGACAGGCATCTTATCCCCACGACTGTAACGCATCGTGCAGCCACGTCTCGATCCCTGGTGAATAGATGGGGACGTTTGCAAGACAACAACCATCTGCACGAACAGTTCGACGACGTTTGCAGCAGCGTGGACTATCAGCTCGGAGACCATGGCTGCGGTTACCCTTGACGCTGCATCAAAGACAGGAGCGCCTGCGACGGTGTACTCAACGACGAACCTGGGTGCACGAATGGCAAAACGTCATTTTGTCGGATGAATCCAGGTTCTGTTTACAGCATCATGATGGTCGCATCCGTGTTTGGCGAGAGCGCGGTGAACGCACATTGAAAGCGTGTATTCGTCATCGTCATACTGGCGTATCACCCGGCGTGATAGTATCAGGTGCCACTGGTTACACGTCTCTGTCACTTCTTGTTCGCATTGACGGCACTTTGAACAGTGGACGTTACATTTCAGATGTGTTACGACCCGTGGCTGTACCCTTCATTCGATCCCTTCGAAACCCTACATTTCAGCAGGATAATGCACGACCCCATGTTGCAGGTCCTGCACGGGCCTTTCTGGATACAGAAAATGTTCGACTGCTGCCCTGACCAGCACATTCTCCAGATCTCTCACCAATTGAAAACGTCTGGTCAATGGTGGCCGAGCAACTGGCTCGTCACAATATGCCCGTCACTACTCTTGATGAACTGTGGTATCGTGTTGAAGCTGCATGGGCAGCTGTATCTGTACACGCCAACCAATCTCTGTTTGACTCAATGCCCAGGCGTATCAAGGCCGTTATTACGGCCAGAGGTGGTTGTTCTGGGTACTGATTTCTCAGGATCTATGCACCCAAATTGCGTGAAAATGTAATCACATGTCAGTTCTAGTATAATATATTTGTCCAATGAACACCCGTTTATACATCTGCATTTCTTCTTGGAGTAGGAGTTTTAATGGACACTAGTGTAAACAAGGATGACAGTCGGCCCGTCCTTCGAGCTGCACGGCAAACGTATTTCCTTGGACTCCTTGTGAAACTATGGCGGATGCGTTTGACGTCTGTGCCAGACACTCGGGAACGGCCAGGCGATTTACCTTAACACAAACAACCTGTTTCTCGGAAATGTTCATGCCATCGTCTAATGCTCTGTGCTGCAGGAGGGTCCACACCGTACCTAGTACGAAAGTCACGCTGTACAGTTATTACTGACCAGCACAGTGCAAAACTTAGAACGTTCTGTTGTCTCAATAACATTGTTCCTGTAACTGAAGTGGGTGCACACTGCTGCTGCCTAGCGGGAACCAAAACTGGAGAGTTTGCTCTTTCTAACAGTACGTTGTTCACTCACATATCTCGAATAACTTCACAGTTATGATTTTTTTAATCGGATGATTCTTTTTGATACCCCCTGTATATTAGCGGTGCAGAGGTGGACGATGAATCATTCCAGTGACAATACGGGCTACCAACGGAGAAATCAACAAAGCGATCTTGACTAAGGGCAGGTTGTAACGACGGGGCGCCTGTGAATGTCCATCTCAAAAACAGCGCAGCTGGTCGGCTGTTCGCGTGCTAACGTTGTGAGCATCAATATAGAGAGGTTGAAGAACGGCGGCAAGGTGTTGACCGTCCATGCCTCACCACTTACGTGCAGATCAGCCTCCCCGCTCTGTAAAACAGGATAGGCGGCAATCTGACGCAGACTACGATGCTGCTGTAGGCACAAGTCCTTCGGATCACCCATACAACGTACATTACTGAACAGTGCAGTGAGCATAGGATCATTGAGAATGGGCTGTGCATCAATAGACACCAATGCACCATGACACGGAAACAGCGATAGTGGTGGTATCAAGCTGTGCGGGATGTTCTCCTCGGCTTCGATGGAGCTTGTGGTAGTAATAGAAGGCACCACAACAGCTCTGGCCTTCATGAACATTTTCGTGGTCCACTCCATTCTTGATGCCTTCCCATACGGCGATGGCACATTTCAGCAGGATATGTGTTATTGAAAACGGGTGGTGATTTGAGGAGAATGACAGTGAACTCACGTTGATGTCTTGACTACTAAATTCGCCTGATCCGAGCCATGTGGAACACGTGTGAAATGGTATCAGGCACCAACACTTCGCCCTTAAACCACTGGGTCACAATCTATGGGAATCGAGTGACCACTGACTATACATACGCTGCCACGTATCAACGACTTGTAGAATCCTTGCCATGAAAGGCTGTATTGCGTTCCAGAGATGGACCAGCACACTACCTCTGTAATATTATGTCTATTCCTCCAGTGGTACACCTACATCTACATACAGATTCCGCAAAACATTCTACCGTGCATGTTGGAGGGTGCGTTGTACCACTCACAGTCATTCCCTTTCCTGTTCCACTCACAAATGGAGCGATGGAAAAACAAGTCTTTATACCTCCATAAGGGTCCAATTTCCCTTATCTCCGCGGCCTCTACGTGAAGTATTCGTTGACGGCATTGGACTCATTCTACAGACAGCCGCAAATGCCAGTTCTCTAAATTTTCTCAATAGCGTTCCGCGAAAACAATATCGTCCTCCCTTCAGGGATTCCCATTTGAGTACAAGCATTTTCATGACACCTGCGTGTTTACTGAACCGATTAATAAGAAGTCTAGCAGCAGGCCTGTTTCCGTGTCTTTTAATTCGACCTGGTAGTTGACCCAAACATTCGAGCAGTGCTCAAGGATGAGTCAGACTGGTGTTTTGTATGTGGTCTCCTTTGTAGATTAGCTACATTTTTCTAGAATTCTCCAGCAACCCGAAGTCGACCATTCGCTTTTCCTGCTACAGCGCTCATGTGCTCGTTCCATGCCATATCGCTTTGCAACGTCACTCCCAAATTATTAAGTGAGGTGACTGGATCAAGCAGCACAGGGCTAATACTGTTTAAGAACATTAGGAGGATCGGCATTTTGCAACTCATCTGCATTAACTTACGTTTTTCTCTGTTTAGAGCATGTTATTATTTATCACAGAAAATAGAAATTCTGAAGCACCCAGCATCCTCTTAGAGTCATTCAACAACGACACTTTACTAGACATTACAGCGGCATCAGCAAACAGTCGTAGACATCTGCTCACTCTACCAGTCAGATTGTTTATTTATACATAAAACAAGAGCGGTCCTATAACACTTTGCTGGGGCACTCCTGACTATACCGTTGTCTCTGATGCACAATGGACCGTCCAGGACAATATAACTGAGTTGCATTGTTTAAAAAGTCTTCGAGCCACTGACATATGCTCAAACCTTCGTTAATAGCCTGCAGTGGGACACTGTCTCCCCCTGAATAAATACACATCGGAAACCGTTTCAAAAGAGTTACGAAACAGTTACTGTAGTCCTCTTTTGGAATTGGATTTATTGCTCCATTACAGTTTCACTGGAAACTGGAAATTTGTAGTAAGTTTCTGTGGGACCAAACTGCTGAGCTCGTCGGTCCCTCGGCTTACACACTGCTTAATATAACTTAAACTAACTTACGCTAAGGACAAAACACACACGCCATGACCGAGGGAGGACTCGAACCTCCGACGGAGGGAGCCGCGCGAACCATGCCAAGGCGCAAGACCGCATGGCTACCCTGTGCTGCACAATTTCATTGGATGTCCATAATTGTCTTGTATTGGTGACCTATCACTGTCAACTTCTATTTGGGGAAAAACAAGAAGTCGGCTGTGGCCAAATTCGGGGAATACGGAGGGTTATCCAGTATTATGACCTGTTTACTGGTCAAAAACTCATAAGTCTGGCTGGTTTGATGTGACCCGCAACGAATTCCCCTCCTGTGCCAAACTGTTCATGTAAGAGTAGTTCTTGCAAGCTACTTCCCCAATTATTTGGTCGATGTATTCTACTCTGTCTTCCTCTACAGTTCTTACCCTCTACAGCTCCCTGTAGTTCCATGGATGTCATCCCTTCTCCTTGTCAGAGTTTTCCGCATATGCATTTCCGATTCTGCGCAGAACCTCCTCATTCCAGTCCACCTAATCTTCAACATTCGTCTGTAGCACAACATCTCAAATGCTTTGATTCTCTCCTGTTCCGGTTTTCAAACAGTTCACGTTTCACTACCATATAATGCTGTGCTCCAAAAGTATATCCTCAAAAATTTCTTCCTCAAATTAAGGCCTATGTTTCATACTTGTAGACTTCTCTTGGCAGGAATGTCCTTTCTGCCACTTCTAGTCTGCTTTTGATGTCCTCCCTTTTTCCGTCCGTCATTGGTTATTTTGCAGGCTAGGTAACAGAATTCCTTAATTTCATCTACTTCGTGACCGTCAATCTTGATGTTAAGTTTCTCGTTGTTCTCATTTCTGCTACTTCTAACTACTTTGGTCTTTCTTCGATGCACTCTCTGTCCATATTCTGTACTAAGTAGACTGTTCATTCCATTAAACAGATCATGTAATTCATCTTAGCTTTTACGTAGGATAGCTATGTCATCAGCGAATCGTATCACATATCCCTTCACCTTGAATTTTCATTCCATTTCTGGACCTTTCTTTTATTTCCATCATTGCTTCCTCGATGGGATTGAACAGTAGGGACGAAAGACTACACCACAGGCTTACACCCTTTTTAATCCGAGCACTTCGTTCTTGGTCGTGCACCCTCATTATTCCCTTTCGGTGTTTGCATATTCTATATTACCCGTCTCTCCTTTTAGCTTACCCCTATTTTCCTTAGCATTTCGAACACCTTGCACCATTTTACACTGTCGAATGCTTTTTCCAGGTCGACAAATCCTATTAAGGTATCTTGATTTTTCTTTAATCTTGATTCCATTATCAACTGCAACGTCAGAACTGTCTCTCTGGTGTCTTTGCCCTTCCTGAAGCCAAACTGATCGTCATCCAACACATCCTTAATTTTCTTTTCCATTCTGCTATATCACATTCCTGTCAGCAACTTGGATGCATGAGCTGTTAAGCTTATTGTGTGATAATTCTCAAACTCGTCAGCTCCTACAGTCTTCGGAATTGTGTGAATGATATTTTTTGGAAACTCAGATGGTATGTTGCCTACAAACACAATACTTAAAACCTGTTAATGTCTCGCTGTTCCACCGCCATTTTCTAACGAGAGTCAGACACGTACTGTTACATACGCTGCCAGGACCTTCTACGCGTCTGTTGTTGAAATTTCAAGGATCGGAACGCCATGACTCGCTATGAGATAGCATTGCAATTTGGAATTGCGCACAAGCAGTCCTAACGGAACTGTGCCGAACTTCATGAGGCTATTTTCATTTCGAATTCATCTCGTCCGTTTACCCTGCTGAACGAAGGTCAATCAGGATGATAGATTTTAGGGTGAGAGTTCTCGCAGTTTACACACCTCCACCATTCAGTGCTTTCCCCGACCGAAAGACCTCCTTTCTGAGTACGAGTCCCCCACAAATGGTAATTTTAAAGTGCTGAGGGTACTTCTGCAGCTGCGGAAGCAACTGTGACACCATTGGCGGAGAGCTGCTCGAACGCTGTACCGGAGACCGCCGGATAGCAGTGCAGCACAGTACAGTACAGAACAGCACGACCAGGCCGTTGTGTTTGGACGTAGCGCAGCGCGGCACGGTGGTCGGCGTGCGTTTGCGCAGCGGCTCAGCGCAGCCGTCCGTGTTTGCCGACGGCTGGGCCGGCCAGGTGCATTATGCAGGCACGCAGTCGGCACACGGCTCCCGTTCGATTCCCGCCACGACCAAACGCTTTATCGCGCTCCCAGAATATCGCTGCTGCGTGCAGAGCTGACGCATCAGCAGAAGCACCTAACTAATACAGGTCTCCCCAGCGGTAGTCACGATTCGCGCCTCCCATGTGACGTCAAGTAGGGGTAACGTTGCAAAGCGATTTCAGATGAAACGAGCACGCAAGGGCTGTAATACAGAAGGTGATTGGTCGACTCACCTTCGCTGGGAGAATTTTAGGAAAGTTTAGCTCATCTACAACGGAGATTGCACAGAGAGCACTAGTGCAATCGTTCTTAGTATTGCTTGAGTGTTTGGGATCACCACCAGGTCGAATTAAAAGAAGACATTTCAGAAATTCAAAGGCTACCCACAAGGTCTTATTACCGGTAGGTTCTATCAACACGCGAGTAGTATGGAAATGTTTCGTGAATTCGACCTGGATGGAGAACGACATATTTTTTCGCGAAACGCTACTAAGAAAGTTTAGAAAATCGGTATTTGAAGCTGACTGTAGAACGCTTCCACTGCAGCTGACGTGCATTTCCGTAAGGAGTACAAAGATAAAATAAATAAAAAAAATTAGCCTTGGTACGTAAGCATATAGCCCGCATCTCGTGGTCGTGCGGTAGCGTTCTCGCTTCCCACGCCCGGGTTCCCGGGTTCGATTCCCGGCGGGGTCAGGGATTTTCTCTGCCTCGTGATGGCTGGGTGTTGTGTGCTATCCTTAGGTTAGTTAGGTTTAAGTAGTTCTAAGTTCTAGGGGACTTATGACCACAGCAGTTGAGTCCCATAGTGCTCAGAGCCATTTGAACCATTTTCGTAAGCATATAGACATTTGTTCCTCCACCAGCTCTATTTACGACTGGAACAGGCAAGGAAATGACTTGCAGTGGTACGAGGTAGACTACATTGTGCGCTATGTGGTGCCTTGCAGAGTATGTACACTGTAGATATAGAACCAAACAACTATTTATTTGATTTGTTGACTATAAGTATGATGAATTATTCGACTTACGCACCAACACCCCGAACACAATCCCGAAGATAGCAGTGACAGATAAGTTAGAGAAATACACGGGATCACTATCGAGCGAGGTGGTGCAGTGGTTAGCACTGTGGACTAGCATTCGGGAGGACGATGGTTCAAACCCGCGTCCGGCCATTCTGATTTAGATTTTCCGTTTGAACAGTTCAAATTGCTCTAATCAATATGGAATTTAACATCTGAGGTCATCAGTCCCCTAGACTATAGAACTACTTAAACCTATCTAACCTCTCATTTCGAACACCTTGTATCGTTTTACATTGTCGAACGCTTTCTGTCGGTCGACACAACCTATGAATGTGGCTTGAATTCTCTTAAGTTTAACTTCCATTATCAATAGCAAGGGCACAGCCTTTAGCTTTACCTTTGCTAAAGCTGAACTACTCGTCATTAACAAATCCTCAATTTTGTGTTCCATTGTTTTCTATATTATTCTTGACAGTAGCTTCGATGTATGAGTTGAGAAGGTGATCTTGGTTCGTTGTTTGATTTAGGCGAGGCGACCAAACTCCGAGATCATAGGTCCCATCGGATTATGGAAGGGTGGGGAAGGAAATCAACCATAGAAGCAGCGTGGTTCCAGACTGAAGCGCCTAGAACCGATCGGTCATAACGGCCAGCGCTCCCTTCATGCACGTACTGCGTCCGGTGGAATGCCTCCTTCATTGAGCGACACGGATGGAAGTCGGACGGTGCGACATCTGGACTGTAGAGTGGGTGAGAAAGGTCCAATGAAGTTTTCTGAACTTCTCTCGGGTCCGCAGAGTTGTGTGAGATCTTGCATTGTCAAGGAGAAGAGAAGTTCGTTAGCATTTCTGTAGGAGTCACAGTTGTGTGAAGCCTGTCGGCACCCGGGAAGTTGGACACGTTTGCCCTACCTTCTTGCGATGATGACAGACCCCTTGCCCAATGACTCACCGTGTTTTAATACGCTGCCTGGTATCCATAGACATTCTGCAAGCGCTTATGTATATCTGCGATACCCTGGTTTTCCGCCGAAAGAAACTCATTGACACCTCCCTGCTTGGAACGCACCTCCGTTATAATGCACGCAAAATGCTGTGGCCGCTAGATGCGCAATCTGCTGGGAAAGCGTGGGGAGAGCAGTAGTGGTGGGGGGTCGCTCAGAATGCTGTAGGGGAAATGCCGCGCGCTGGAGGGGAAGTGCAGTTTTAAACTGAAGCCTACACTCTCATTTTTGTAAATATTAAGTGGGGCCCTCTTCGTTTACACTTGCATGGTGTCCACTCAAAATGATCTTGATTCTAATGGCTCTGAGCAATATGGCACTTAACATCTGTGGTCATCAGTCCCCTAGAACTTAGAACTACTTAAACCCAACTAACCTCAGACATCACACACATCCATGCCCGAGGCAGGATCCGAACCTGCGACCATAGCGGTCACGCGGTTCCAGACTGAAGTGCCTAAAACCGCAAGGCCACACCGGTCGGCTCAAAATGATATCCGCCGGCAACCCAACCAAGGGACAGTCAACGGACTCACCGAGAAGACGACTTGCTTTCCACTCGACCAATGCACAAGGAACTCCAAACGTTGTCAACGCATGAACCTGTGTTCCGTGTATGCCGCCTTTAGAATCTGAAGATGGCCATTGTATGGTCGAAACCGGTTATGACTGTGCCATAAGAATGTAACTGCGTCTATAAATAAACAAAAAATTTTTGCGAAATATTCAGTCACGCACTCCATGACAAAATGTCGTTTTTTGCAAGACCATCCCTATTGAAACCATGTGTGCCGGCAACGGTCGGGCGAGTCATGGCTAGCCGAACCTCACTGCCGCGTCCCAACTGTCCGACCGCCAGGTGGGAACTCCACTGGTGGCGCGTTGCAACTCACTGCCAGATATGAACTAACTTCTCAACCCACGACAACCAGGAAGTAATAGCATTCCAGCCGAGACAATACGGCGGGACACACATCGATGAGAGCTGCTGCTGCCCACACGAGTAGGCAAGGCAGCAACTCACCAGTAATTGAATTAACAAAAGGAGGTGGCAGTACAGTAGAAACAGAATGTAAAAGAGAGAGATGGCACGAACATGAGGCACGCACGACTCAAGCATATCCTCGGTTCAAAAAAGTGTAATTTCTTCACATATGTAGTTATTGGAATAACACGGCAGATAATGAAGTTTTACATAATAATGATATGGTAAAATTCTGTCATCTTCCAAAACCTCGTTTTGATATCTGAAACCGTTTATGAAATATGAGAAATGTTGCCGGGCGCGGTGGCCAAGCGGTTCTAGGCGCTTCAGTCCGGGACCGCGCGACTGCTACGGTCGCATGTTCGAATCGTGCCACGGGCATGGATGTGTGTGATGTCCTTAGGTTAGTTAGTTTTAAGTTCTAGGGGACTGATGACCTCCAGTGTTAAGTCCCATAAGTGCTCAGAGCCATTTGAACCAATTTTTTTAGACATGTTGAGGGTATTTCGCTTTCTTTATCGCTAGCGCGGCGCGATTGCAAATGAGTGTGCTACATCAGATCAGTTTTCTGCAGCTTGGTGACAGATAGATACTTCTACCTCAGTCTAAAGAAAAATTCAATATGTTAGCAAAATTTCATACGCGACAACATATTAAGTAATATGCACCAAACACAAAACCATAGCGACCTCTATTTCGCATTGCAAATTTTTCCGAATTTCGCACAGTGTCTTACTTTTGACGTAAATATCACAATAACTGTGACCATTAAAGAAATGATGGGCACATCATAATGAATCTGACATATAAAGCTACAAGTAAAGCAGAAATGAATTCTTTTACCAAATAGTTTCTGCAAAATCGTTTGGAAAAGACTGCTGGGTGCGCGCCTCGATTCTGCCATCGCCGACATGCCGAAAGGTGGAAAACGCTTTTGGGCCTCCACTTGCGAGCAAACAAATGAACTCGCTCTGCGCTTTGGACGGGGACTGGTCGCTGCGCATCAGGTACTGAATACTGCACGAGATAGACAGTCGCCATTTCTAAGGCTACGTATAGCGCTGCCACCACTTCATGAAGCTATAAGGGCTGAAGCGGGGATATCCCACTATGTCCCACAACAAATCCCACGTTTTCTCAACCGAAACCGTCCGCGAAAAAAATGTGTTGTATTGTTGATTGAACGTCCCTCGTATAGCTGGTTGTAACATGGGGTGGTCCATCCTCCGCCTCTATAACTGCTTGAACTTTACTGCGGCGCTTACAAAGCGTGGGGAAGTGAGAGCCCATTTTTCAAGAGCCGAAACCACATAATGTAATGATGATACACGCTGATGTTTGGAGAGAGGCTGACGTTGCAATTCATCCCAAAAGTGTTGTGTTGGGTTCAGGTCGGGATACTGGGCAGACCAGCCCAGTATAGAAAATGCCTCACGGATGCTGCTTTATGGGGTAGAGCACTGTCCTTGTGATACAGTCACTCATCGGTTCCGAAGTGTTCCTCTACTGTACGCAGTACATAGTACTATAAAATGTGTTCATACCCTTCCGCATTTAGCGTTTTCTTAAGTCCAGTTTTATGCTAGTGGGTCCGCCACTCCTGACACCTAGTGGTCAATTCCGCATTACACAGGGGTGTCTCGATACTTTCCACCAAACAGTCTAACTCTGGTGGGCATTATCGAATACTTAGCGTAGTTTGTGTCTGAATGTCTGAAGCGTTTGCAGAGAAATGTGGTGGCCTTTCCGACTGACATTCGAGCGCTCTCACATGTTTTCGACCCGCTATTCTTTCTAACGATAACTAACATCAGAACCCGATTTCTGCCCACGAAAATTATTTCATGCGGGAGTAGGAGATGCCGGATAGGCCTCTAACACGAATCTGTTTCAAGGAGAGCCGTGAAACATGGGAGTGCGTCACGCAACACTCAAATCGCCTTCGCCCATCGACCTGCAAGGATCTAATCTCTGGCCGCAATCGGCGACGCCTGTTTGAAGCCGGTCACCATTCTGCAATTGATCTTTTCCCCGCGTCACAACATGGAACTCTGCTACATTAGTGAGTGACGATTTGTCGAAATATTCCACTTGACTTCGCGCAGCAGTATTGAGAAAATTTCAGAAGACCGGCACTTGTGACAGACTGCAGAACGATTCCACTGCTACCAAACTGCCTATCACATAAGGGCCGCGAGGCCGTGATAGAAATCAGAGCTCGTACAGAAGTATATAGAAAGTCGTTTTTCCCTTGCTACATTTTGCTTGTGAAACTGCAAAGGGGAAGACTACCAGGTATCCTCCACCATGGAGTGTATGGAGATTTCTGGACTGCGTTTATAGATGTAGATGGTATAAGATTAACGTAATCCACTGTAGCCGACGCATTCGTCGCGAGACAATCAGCACCTATATTGGCAGTTAAAACGGTTCTCGTTAATTCTACAATTTCAGTTCCACGTTTTTAATTACATGTGATGTTTCGATCTCTCTCTGGGCTATTTTCAGATTTAAAACAAAATAAAACTAACTAGTTGAATCATAAATCCATCATCTCTGCGTCAGAGCCTCATATCACTGTCTCTCACGGCGGAATCAACGTGTTCATTGTGCTGTTCAAAGTACCTAACCCGCATCCCTATTTTATTATTCGTTTTTAGACTATTATAGCGTTACCTCTGTCGAATTTTGTGTTTATAACCCTGTACACCCTACCAGAAATCCTGTTTTTTCTGACACTGCACATCGCCAATGTTCGCAATTATACAATATGAAATCATCCATTTTCTAAATACTCTAACCCACGTACTCGAATAAGAAATATGACACACCACATGGCTCTTATTGTACACCATATGTAAATATAATGACGACATAAACCTAAGAACAGACATTGCGGACAACAACATCAGTACCTAAAGCCAGTAAAGTCACATAAATGAATGCAGTTATCAACACTTTGTCGTCAGGGATTTATTTCTATGCGGCCGCTGTGGCCGAGCGGTTCTAGGCGCTTCCGTTCGGAACCGCGTTGATGCTACGGTCGCAGGTTCGAATCCTGCCTCGGGCATGGATGTGTGTGATGTCCTTAGAACTTCTTAAACCTAACTAACCTAAGTTGTAGGAGACTGATGACCTCAGATATAAAGTCCCATAATGCTCAGAGCCATTTGAACCATTTATTTCTAACTGACAACTGATTTAATCTAGCGACCCCCTACCCTCCCCAACCCCTCCATACCCCCTACGTGTCTACGTCCGAATGACTTCTCCAGTGTAACGGTAGCTTTGTTTACCGGGACACTGCATAGAGTTACGATTAGACGTCAGAAAACAACGTTAAATGAAATGGTTCAAATGGATCTGAGGACTATGGGACTTAACTTCTGAGGTCATCAGTCCACTAGAACTTAGAACTACTTAAACCTAATTAACCTAAGGACATCACACACATCCATGCCCGAGGCAGGATTCGAACCTGCGACAGTAGCAGTCGCGCGGTTCCAGACTGTAGCGCCTAGAACCGCTCGGCCACTCCGGCCGGCCGAAAAGAACGATAAGTAACAATATTAACTCCAAATTCTTGTATAACTTCAACGACCCCAGGTGCGCACACCACACAAATTATCAGGAGGCACGATTTAAACGATAAACCATCATACGAGAGGCGTAATGCAATACTTTTCTTTCTCGGCCTATTGAGACTGATGAAATGCAGAATTTGTTGTGCGTCATCGCGGAATATTCCCGCTCAGACACTAGTTTACAGAGCGAGGTGGCGCAGTGGCTAGCTCACTTACCTCGCATTCTGCAGGACGACAGTTCAAACCAGGGTCGGGCCATCCTGATTTAGGTTTTCCTTGATTTCCCTAAATTGCTGCAGGTAAATGCCAGCATGGGTCCTGTGAAAGGGCGCGGAAGACTTCCTTCCGCACCCTTCCCTGATCCAATGGGACCGATAGCCGCACTGTTTGGTCCCCTCCCTTAATCAACCAACCAATCAACCAACCACTATAGTTTCATGAAGTTACGATAACTGGCGGCACTATATGTAGCCTTCAAAATGGCATCTGTAACGGAGATGTGTTCCATGCAGAGAACTGTCATTGAGTTTCTTTTGGTGGAGAATCAGAGCATCGCAGATATTCATGGGCGCTTGCTGAAAGCCTACGGAGACTTAACAGTGAACAAAAGCACGGTCAGTCGTTGGGCGAGGCATGTATCCTTATGGCAAGAAGGTCGCACAAACCTGTCCTATCTTCTGTGTGCCGGCCGGCCGCACGTAGCTTGACTCCTGCAATGTCGGAACTGCGGACACTGTCGTTCGAGGTTTGGCCTAATAAAGCGTGCGTTCCACATGAAGCTGTTTGTGGGCGATGGCAACGTTATTGATGCAACCACAAATTGTCTCTGACGTCGACCAGTAGAGTGGTACCATGCCGGCATACAGGTCCTCTCCTCTTGCGGACACTCTCATTTGAGCTTTGGCAGAATAAAGGAGCACTCCGCGGGAAATATTTTGTGGATGTTGCAACGTCATTCATGCAGCAAGACGCTGTTCTGACGTCGACCGTAAGAGTGATAAAATGCGAGCATAAAGGCCCTGCCAGTAAGGTGGCGTAAGGCCGTCGCCTTGAACGAAAATTATGTTGAAAAATAGGTCTTGTAGCAAAAAGAGTGGGAAATAATGTGGTGAATTGGGTTGGTGGTTGGTTGGTTTGGGGGAAGAGACCAAACAGCGAGGTCATCGGTCTCATCGGATTAGGGAAGGACGGAGAAGGAAGTCGGCCGTGCCCTTTCAAAGGAACCATCCCGGCATTTGCCTGGAGTGATTTTAGGGAAATCACGGAAAACCTAAATCAGGATGGCCGGACGCGGGATTGAACCGTCGTCCTCCCGAATGCGAGTCCAGTGTGCTAGCCACTGCGCCACCTCGCTCGGTAGGGTGAATTGGGCTCCTGAATAAAAGCTTCTTCCAGAAAGAAATGTGTTGCATTACTTATTTAGCGCCCCTCGTAGGTCAGCTAATTTGCACGGAATGTTTATAAATTACTCGCGACCAGCCCCACCTTCGCACAGATAGCGCTACGTATTTACGGCCGGTCGTCGTGTATGGCGCAGTGGTAATAAATTATATTCGTAAACCTTCCTTGTGAATCAGTCTGAGGAAAGCTTGCACATACAAACAGCAAATGCGGCTGGAAACTTTAGTTTATAAGAGTTATAGATGATATGTAGAGATGTACAGATTCTGCTTAAGCTTCGCTTCTCTGTAGTGTGGCGGCGTCTGATTACTTCGCTGCTTTTCACGCCAGATACCGCCTCCTCTGTAGCTGACCTTCTTGCATGTCCAGTAACTGCCACGACGTCACTCAAACGCCAATTAAATATCAACAGAAAACATTACTCACTGCACACCCATCTATCCGATAATTATAAATTATACACATATCAAAACAGTTTTGCATCACCTCGGTTCCTAGAGTTCCGGAACTTGTACAGAAAATTGGAATAGAGATAACGTAAACATCATTTCCAAGCCTTTTATTGCTCATGAAAACCACACGTTGTATATTGTACCACCATACAGAGAGACCTTCAGAGGTGGTGGTCCAGACCGCTGTACAAACCGGTACCTCTAATACCCAGTAGCACGTCCTCTTGCATTGATGCCTGCCTGTATTCGTCATGGCATACTATCCACAAGTTCATCAAGGCACTGTTGGCCCAGATTGTTGCACTCCGCAATGGTGACTCGGCTTACATCCCTCAGAGTGGTTGCTGGATCAAGTCGTCCATAAACAGCCCTTTTCAATCTATCCCAGGCATGTTCGATAGGGTTCAGGTCTGGAGAACATACTAGCCACTCTAGACGAGCGATGTCGTTATCCTGGAGTAAGACATTCACAAGATATGCACGACGGGGGCGCGAATTCTCGTCCATGAAGACAAATGACTCGCCAGTATGCTGCCGATATGGTTGCACTATAGCTAGGAGGATGGCATTCACGTATCGTACAGCCGTTACGGTGCCTTCTATGACCTCCTGGGGTGTACGTCGTCCCAACCTGGGGCCAGCCCTAAACAGCAGGGAACCTTCACCTTGCTGCACTCACTGGACAGTGTGTCTAAGGCGTTCAGCCTGACCGGATTGTCTCCAAACACGTCTGCGATTGTCTGGTTGAAGGCATATGCGACACTCATCGGTGAAGAGAACGTGATGCCAATCCAGAGCGGTCCATTCGGCATGTTGTTGGCCTCATCTGTACCGCGCTGCATGGTATCGTGGTTGCAAAGATGGACCCCGCCATGGATGTGGGGAGTGAAGTTGCGCATCATGCAGCCTATTGCGCCCAGTTGGAGTCGTAACACGACAACCTGTGGCTGCACGAAAAGAATTATTCAACATGGTGGCGTTGCTGTCAGAGTTCCTCCGAGCCATAATCCGTAGGGAGCGGTCATCCACTGCAGTAGTAGTCCTTGGGTGACCTGAGCGAGGCATGTCAGCGACAGTTCCTTTCTCTCTGCATGTCCTCCATGTCCAAATAACATCGCTTTGGTTCACTCCGAGACGCCTGGAAACTTCCCTTGTTGAGCGCCCTTCCTGGCACAAAGTAGCAATGCGGACTCGATCGGAGCGCCGTATTGACCGTTTAGGCATGGTTGAACTACAGGCAGTACGAGCCGTGAACGTCCTTCCTGGTGGAATGACTGGAACTGATCGGCTGTCGGACCTCCTCCGTCTTACAGGCGCTGCTCAGGCATGGTTGTTTACATCTTTTGGCGCGTTTAGTAACATCTCTGAACAGTCAAAGGACTGTGTCTGTGATACAGTACGCACAGTCAACGTGTATATTCAGGAGTTGTGGCAACCGGAGTGATGCAAAACTTTTTTTGATGTTTATATATACAAGCCTTCCTCGTGAATCGCTCCGTCTATTAGTGAAAACCGTATCAAAATTTCTGCAGTGGTTTTTGACATAAGCCATCATCCACAAACAGAAAAAAGCGGCAAAAGTCTTCATCTTACACTAATTATGTAACCAATTTAGCTGTTAAAACAAAATGGGTCCTCCCCTAACGTCGTTGCAGATTTCGTTTTCATTCCTCTACACTGCAGAACCTGCAGAGTACTTTTATGTGTGATTTTTAAAAAAATCTAGTTTTTCACATGTATCCGCTTTTGCTTACTCTGGAAGCGTAACAGTTACATCCTGTTTACCTTGGCGTGTCTTCCGCTAGCAAGATGACCACCCTGAGTAGTGGACGATGTTGATCTCCGACACACCGCTGATACGCTTGCTGAGGCTCATCCATCTAGGTACTCGACCGTCCGTTGCCGCCTAGAAAGCTAGCGGACTCGGAACCGCCTTCCACCCCTCTTTCTCACATGCAATTGACGTCCGTCAGGAATAACTGACGTTAATGAGCGAAATGCTTTCAAATCTACATGATTTAGATCCCTATAAATCACTTATGTAAATATAGACCCGCTTCCGCCTTCCATTCAATTTCTCTCCGATGGCCGGACGGCGGCGGAAAGGGACCATATTTCATTAGCTGCTCAGCGCGACCCTCAATAAAGTTATCTCCGGTAGCCGCGAGTGAAGTTTCGGCCAATGTCGCCGTGAGCAGGGCGCTCGCAATTAGCGCTGATTAATCATGGCCGCATCGAGTCGTTAATCACCTTCCCCACTGGCGACGCCAGCTATCGCGACACAATCACGAGTACAAGTGAAGGTGCGCAGCCGGTACAGTCACTCGAACGCCGCCCTCAGGTGGGCGCAATTATTCTTCGGAGACAGGAGCTAAGAAGACCATGACATTACGCTAGAGCTACCTCAGCGCACTAGAGTGTGCGAAGGTTTTGTTCACATCTTGAATAATAACAGTTCCGCTTCTCTTGTAAATAATTTATTTAAAGACCGGTTTCGTACGCTAGAAGCCACATTATGAGGTTACATCTGCTAAATTAGAAAAAAGTTTTCGCTACAATTGTGGTAGAATTATAGTTACAGTAGTGAGAACAGGTCATATTTATTTGTATGGCGAATCATGATATTAAAGTTGTAAAATGGACTAGACCGAACATTCCTTGTCTATGAATAAGTGACGCAATTAGCAGATCATCAGATAAGCGGTAAATTTAGGTCCATGGTCCCTCAAGCATGCCTAAAGTATCACAATAATTACAGGAGTTTCTATTACCACATCGAAAATATAAGTCTGTGAACATGAACCTGCCGGCGTGAGTGGCCGAGCGGTTCTAGGCGCTACAGGCGCTACGGTCGCAGGTTCGAATCCTGCCTCGGGCATGGATGTGTGTGATGTCCTTAGGTTAGTTAGGTTTAACTAGTTCTAAGTCTAGGGGACTGGTGACCACAGCAGTTAAGTCCGATAGTGCTCAGAGCCATTTGAGCCATTTTTGAACATGAACCTAAATGTTAATAGTTCTGTAAAGTTTCGATATGTATGTTTCGGTTTTGGCTGTTCAGGAAATGTTTGAGCCGTGTACATTCCGTTTATTGTTTGTCATCTTCTCTTACCGTACTGCCGCCTCGTTTTCTTATTATTTTTACTGGCGTCACTAACTTCCTGCCTTACCTACCCGTGAGTGGCAGCAGCAGCGCTTATCGATAAGTGCACTGTTGTTTTATCCCTGGAGCGACCGATAGTATTTCTGGGTTGCCGTGTGTCTAGAGTGCAGTTGGGAGCTCAGTTGCGGACAGACCAGCAGTGGAGTGTCGGGGGATGGACCGGCAGTGCAGTTGGGACAGAGCGCCAGTGAGGTGTGGACAGCAGTACTCGCCCGACCGTTTCTGGGCCCCTTCAGTTGGTCGTCTTGAAGGACGTCGGTCGGTTCCTTTCCTTGTGCAGAGATGTCGGATGGTGTTTTCTCTGCATGGTTGGGTCCAAGCCAATGTCTCCGGGACGTCGTGCGTCCGAAGGGCAGTCGGTCGGTTGGGGCAGAGCAGAGAGGAATTCTCTGTGGCGGATGGTCAGACCAGAGCCGCTGGCGGCGTGCACGCGCGGTTCGAGTTGTGAGACGCTTCTTGCGAGGGTTACGAAGTTCGTCGCCCACTGATCCTGGACACTAAAGCTGAGTGCTCACTTAACCTACTATCAAGCCTCAACTGCTATCACATCTCTTCATTTGATCCTTTCTAGGAGATTCCCACATGTGTACGTTGAAGTCGGATAGAACTGCACCCGTCTTCCTGTGTCGTGTTTAACTTAATTTAATTAATTCATTCATTAGTGAAGTGTACCAGTGGTATCTTCTACCTTGTGGCCATTGACGATCCAGCGACCTGTCCCGGTCGTTGACGTAGTTTTTGGCAGTGTATTTTCCTCGTTGTGTTGATGCTGTCCAGCATGGCGTGTAGATTGACGGCTGAGGTGTTGTTGGTAGGTTTCGGTGTTTATTCTGACTTGGCACCAGTATCCAGAACGTTGTGCTATTGACATGTTGTTGTCGTTTTGCTGGTTGGGTGGAGCAGAACTTATCTTGTTGGTTGGTTCGTCGGCTGGCTTTCGGTTGGGTTGCCTTCCGATTAAGAAGTTGTCAGTCTGGCTGCCTCTCTCACCTAAACGTGCTTTAGTGTAACCATCGCAGGCCGGTCCTTGGAACGTTCTGATTGTCGCTCCTTGTGTTTTACATAGTGATTTCCTTTTTAGTCTTAAGTACTCTGTGTGGCCTTCAGCCGAGTTTTAGCTTATTAAAATTGCAAGGCTTTTCTTCTTAGGGCTTAACCCGTAAAAAATTGTTTCTTGTTTGGTATGTGGCCTTCAGCCGAGTTTCAGCCTTTCAGAATTAAAATTGAAAATTCCTTGTGCCTAGGCCTTAAGCTGTAAATTTGTTTCAAGTTGGTATGTGGCCTTCAGCCGATTTTTGCAGCTTAAATTAAAAATTGGAAAGTTCTTTGTCTGGGCTTTAACCCGTGAAATTGTTTGGGTCTCATATGTGGCCTTCAGCCGAGTTTTGTGTGTATCATTTTAGGGTAAAGCCTTTAGCCTATTTTAGTTGAAAATTAGAAGCTCTTCCCTTTAGGCCTTAACCCGTAAAATTGTTTTCTACACGGTGTGTGGCCTTCAGCCGAGTTTTAACCTCTCTTCGACTGTTGTTGTTGTGGTCTTCAGTCCTGAGACTGGTTTGATGCAGCTCTCCATGCTACTCTATCCTGTGCAAGCTTCTTCATCTCCCAGTACCTACTACAGCCTACATCCTTCTGAATCTGCTTAATGCATTCATCTCTTGGTCTCCCTCAACGATTTTTACCCTCCACGCTGCCTCCAATACTAAATTGGTGATCCCTTGATGTCTCAGAACATGTCCTACCAACCGACCCCTTCTTCTAGTCACGTTGTGCCACTAACTACTCCTCTCCCCAATCCTATTCAGTACCTCATTAGTTATGTGATCTACCCTCCTAATCTTCAGCATTCTTCGTTAGCACCACATTTCGAAAGCTTCTATTCTCTTTTTGTCCAAACTATTTATCGTCCATGTTTCACTTCCATACATGGCAACAATCCATACAAATGCTTTTAGAAACAACTTTCTGACACTTAAATCTATACTCGATGTTAACAAATTTCTTTTCTTCAGAAACGCTTTCCTTGCCATTGCCAGTCTACATTTTATATCCTCTCTACTTCGACCATCATCAGTTATTTTGCTCCCTAAATAGCAAAACTCCTTTACTACTTTAAGCGTCTCATTTCCTAATCTAATTCCCTCAGCATCACCCGACTTAATTCGACTACATTCCATTATCCTCGTTTTGCTTTTGTTGATGTTCATCTTATATCCTCCTTTCAAGACACTGTCCATTCCGTTCAACTGCTCTTCCAAGTCCTTTGCTGTCTGACAGAATTACAATGTCATCGGTGAACCTCAAAGTTTTTATTTCTTCTTCATGGATTTTAATACTTACTCCGAATTATTCTTTTGTTTCCTTTACTGCTTGCTCAATATACAGATTGAATAACATCGGTGAGAGGCTACAACCCTGTCTCACTCCCTTCCCAGCCACTGCTTCCTATTCGTGTCCCTCGACTCTTATACAGGGTGTCCAGAAAAGGACTCCCTGATTTCAAAATTAAATATCTCGAAAACAAAGATCGACAGAGGAATGCAGTAAACGGTATGTTTATTATGAAAACTGTAACTAGTTTATACAGCAGTTTGAAATAATAGTTACAAAAGCTGCTAACAGATGGCGCTGTAATCGCCATACGTAATGCCTAGTATAAATGGTGATCCGAAGCCCAGAGCGATCAGTTCCACTATGGAAACGTGAAAGGAGGTTAGCGTACCGAAGGAAGAGATTAAAACGATGTACTCCATTGAACAACGCGTTTTTCTGGTGCTAGAATACCACAGGTTAGAAGAGAGTCCTACGGCAACAAGGCGAAGTTTTCAAGCACGATTTAATGTTCCAAAAGGACCCGATGCGAAAATCATTCGTACGCTCTTCACAAAATTTCAACGAACAGGCAGCGTAACTTATGATCTAGAGAGGCATGTTGGCCGCGAGCAAACCGCAGTTACGCCTGAAAATATCGCCACAGTTTCTGGAATTCGCACCAGGCCATACCCGTACGAGCCGTGCAACAAAGGATTGCCTTTGCTAATCAGATGCTCACAATGATTGATAGTGAAGGATTTGATGTTGGCTGCATCTGGTTTACAGATGAAGCACTCTTCCACCTGAATGGATACGTGAATAAGCAGAACTGGCGATTTTGGAGTTCCGAAAAGCCATATTGGTGTGAAGCGAAACCCCTGTATTCTCCTAAAGTTACTGTGTGGGCTGCAGTATGCAGCAGAGGCATTATTGGCCCTTTTTTCATTCGAGAAACGGTCACTGGTGCACGTTACGTTGCAATTTTGGAACAATTTGTCGCCACACAGCAAGCGTTAGAGGATCGACCAGGTACTGAATTGTTTATGCAAGATGGAGCCCGATCACATCGGACCGAACAAGTGTTTCGCTTTCTTGAGGAATACTTCAGGAATCGAGTCATTGCTTTGGAATATCCAAAATTTACTGGTGCAGGCATGGATTGGCCTCCATATTCGCCGGATTTGACTCCCTGTAACTTTTTTTTTGTGGGGCATAGTGAAAGACATGGTCTACCCGAAACATCCCGCCACGCTGGACGAGCTTGAATCGGCGATCTCCGTGGCATGTGAATTCATTTCGGTTGAGACACTACGAAATGTGATGCCACCTCTGTAGTGCCAATGGTGAACATTTTGAAAACATTGTGATATGATTGTTTGCAAAGATTGTTTTCATACGATTATTTGACTTATGTATGCTGATATGAGCTGTACAGCGTACAGCGCCATCTGTTAGCAGTTTGTGTAACTATTATTTCAACCTGCTGTATAAACTTCTTACAGCTTTCACAATAAACATACCGTTTACTGCATTCCTCTATCGATCTTTGTTTTCGAGATATTTAGTTTTGAAATCAGAGAGCCCTTTTCTGGACACCCTGTAACTGCCATCTGGTTTCTGTACAAATTGTAAATAGCATTTCTCTCCCTGTATTTTACCCCTGCCAACTTCAGATTTTGAAAGAGAGTAGTCCAGTCAACATTGTCAAACGCTTTCTCTAAGTCTATAAATGCTAGAAACGCAGGTTTGCCTTTCCTTAATCTAGCTTATAAGATACGTCGTAGGGTCAGTATTACCTCACGTGTTCCAATATTTCTACGGAATTCAAACTGATCTTCCCGGAGGTCGCCTTCTACCAGTTTTTCCATTCGTCTGTAAAGAATTCGCGTTATCATTTTGCAGCCGTGACTTATTAAACTGATAGTTCAGTAATTTTCACATCTGTCAACACCTACTTTCTTTGGGATTAGAATTATTATGTTCTTATTGAAGTCTGAGGGTATTTCGCCTGTTTCATACATTTTGCTCACCAGATGGTAGAGTTTTGTCACGACTGGCTCTCCCAAGGCTGTCAGTCGTTCCAATGGAATGTTGTCTACTCCCGGGGCCTTGTTTCGACTCAGGTCTTTCAGTGCTCTATCAAACTCTTCGCGCAGTATCATATCTCCCATTTCATCTTCATCTACGTCCTCTTACATTTCTATGACATTGCCCTCAAGTACATCGCCCTTGTATAGACCCTCTATATACCCCTTCCACCTTTCTGCTTTCCCTTCTTTGCTTAGAACTGGGATTCCATCTGAGCTCTTGATATTCATACAAGTCGTTCTCTTTTCTCCAAAGGTCTCTCTAATTTTCCTGTAGGCAGTATCCATCTTACCCCAAGTGAGATAAGCCTCTACATCCTTACATTTGTCCTCTAGCCATGCCTGGTTAGCCATTTTGCACTTCCTGTCGATCTCATTTTTCAGACGTTTGTATTACTTTTTGCCTGCTTCATTGTCTTCATTTTTATATTTTCTCCTTTCGTCAATTAAATTCAATATTTCTTCTGTCACCCAAGGATTTCTACTAGCCCTCGTCTATTTACCTACTTGATCCTCTGCTGCCTTCACTACTTCAACCCTCAAAGCTACCCATTCTTCTTGTACTGTATTTCTTTCCCCCATTCCTGTCAATTGTTCCCTTATGCTCTACTTGAAAGTCTGTACAACCTCTGGTTTAGTCAGTTTATCCAGGTCCCATCTCCTTAAATTCCTACCTTCTCTTAGATTAAAAATTCAAAATCCTTGTCTTGCCCTTAAGTCATGAGATTGTTATTGTTTAGTATGAGGCCTTCAACCGAGTTTTACGCGAAATATTTTAAGATAAGGTTTTCAACCTTTTCAAATTGAAAGGTCTTAAGCCGTGAAATTGTTTTGTTGGTATGCGGCCTTAAGCTGAGTTTTCAGCGTGTTTAGATTGAACATTGAAAATCTTTGTCTTGGCCTTAAGCCATAACACTGTTTTTGATTTATGTGTGGTCTTCAGCAGAGTTCTGTGAGAAAAATTTAAGCTAAGGCTTTCAGGAGAATTGGGCGGGGTGGGTTTGGGAGGGGGCAGAGCCTGGTAACCCAGATAACAAGATTTGTGGCTGTCTCCTGTACAGAATCAAGCAGAACGATGTCGTCAACTTATACATCGAAACAGAGGATGACGAATTAGACGAATTCCGCTACGTTGAAAGCAAAACAAGGATATAAGAAGTAGACTAGTACGGCAAATAGAGCACTGCTGGTCGAAAGAAGTATACTGGTATCAACTATTGGCCTAAATTTGACGAAGAAATTTTTGAGAATGTAGGTCTGGATCACAGCATCGTATGGATGTGACTCATGGACTAGGGGAAAACTGCAAAAGAAGAGGATCGAAGACTTTGATATAGGACGCTAAAGAAAAGAAATTAAAGTTCCGCTTTCTGGTTCTAGACGAGCCTATCGGTTCCGTGTCGTCCTCTGCCTATAGTGTCATCGGATGCGACACGGTCAGCGCACCGCTCTTCCGGTTGTTGTCAGATAACTCCGACCTTGGAACCGTCAATACTCGGTCAAGTAGTTCCTCAGTTGGCCCCACGAGGCTAAGTGCACCCCATTCTATTCCTCTCACCAAGGAAAAATCCCTGGCTGTATCGGGAATCGAACCCGGGTCCTCCATATGGTACTCATCCCTGCTGAGCACTCAACTGTGAAGGCGGACAACACTGGAGATGGACGTTGAAAATCAGTGATACGAAATGAGGTGGTTTTCCGCAGAGCCAGACAGAAAAGAAATATGAGGGAAACGCTGAAAAGAAGAAGAGACAGACTGACAGCATTATTGATACGTATTAAGACATAAGCAAGTAAATTCCATTGTACTAGGGGTGTTGTAGACGTTAAAAACTATATGGTAAGGCAGTTATTGTAATAAAAGGAACTGTCAAATGAATACCCACCACAATGGGGCCATGCAATGATTCCATTCAGAAATAATCACACAGGAGTTGATATTATTATGTATGTATTATTTATTGTATGATTATGTGATAGCGGAACAAACAGTGGTAGCAGTTACTTCTGTAAAATATCTGGGAGTATGCGTACGGAACGATTTGAAGTGGAATGATCATGCCGGCCGAAGTGGCCGTGCGGTTAAAGGCGCTGCAGTCTGGAACCGCAAGACCGCTACGGTCGCAGGTTCGAATCCTGCCTCGGGCATGGATGTTTGTGATGTCCTTAGGTTAGTTAGGTTTAACTAGTTCTAAGTTCTAGGGGACTAATGACCTCAGCAGTTGAGTCCCATAGTGCTCACAGCCATTTGAACCATTTGGAATGATCATGTAAAATTAATTGTTGGTAAGGCGGGTGCCAGGTTGAGATTCATTGGGAGAGTTCTTAGAAAATGTAGTCCATCAACAAAGGAGGTGGCTCACAAAACACTCGTTCGACCTATACTTGAGTATTGATCATCAGGTCAGGTTGACAGAGGAGATAGAGAAGGTCCAAAGAAGAGCGGCGCGTTTCGTCACAGGGTTTTTTGGTAAGCGTGATTGCGTTACGGAGATGTTTACCAAACTCAAGTGGCAGACTCTGCAAGAGAGGCGGACTGCATCGCGGTGTAGCTTGCTGTCCAGGTTTCGAGAGGGTGCGTTTCTGCATGAGGTATCGAATATATTGCTTCCCCCTACTTATACCACCCGAGGAGATCACGAATATAAAATTGGAGAGATTCGAGCCCGCACGGAGGCTTTCCGGCAGTCATTCTTCCCGCGAACCATACGCGACTGAAACAGGAAAGGGAGGTAATGACAGTGGCACGTAAAGTGCCCACCGCCACACACCGTTGGGTGGCTTGCGGAGTATAAATGTAGATGTAGATTCATCCCACTGGGAAGCGGTCGGCCCCAACGGATGCATAACCGCATCCACTCTTACACTTCTTCGTCCGACTGAGACCGACGATCCACGCATGTCTAATTTCAGGTCGTCAAAGGTATAAAAATCATGTGGTGAAAGATCCGGGCTGTATGGAGGATGTTGCAGTGCTTATCAACCAGATCGCCTTCGTCTGGTTGGCAATATAATCCGGTACACTAAAACCATCTGTCAACGCTAGCTGTCTAGTGAGGTATATGTTCCTGGCTGACTTAAGCTTAGAAACCAGCAAATAAGATGCATGCAATCAACTGCAACAGAATAGACTCACAAAAAAGCGATTTTGGTTCCACATGAGCTGCAGAATATTTCAGAACTATCGAAAATTTTGTGCCAGATCGCGACCCGCACCCAGATTTCCCATTTGTCGCGAGCGGTCTCCTTAACCTCCCTGCGGGATGCGCGCTCGAACGGCCAAAGTTGGTAAGGCGATCACTCACTACAAGCGCGAAAACCGGATGCGGGCCCCGATCCGTCACAGATTTTCATTTCCTCCCAAATATTCTACAGCTGACGTGGAACCATAGTCGCAGTCTCCGAGCTCATTCTCAACTGACTACGGCTGTCGATCGTCAATGTAGTGTCCCATACTGCACTATAAGTAAAACAGGTTTATGTACTGGAAACCGTTGTTTTTTGTACTTAATTCACCAACACAGGACGTGGTAACCGAATATCGAATTGGGAACGTTTTGAAATGACATTAGAATGTGTTCAAAGAAGGCAGTGCGGGATGTACGGGGTGTCCAAAAAGTCTCTCCGCTGTGCCGTATGATTGTTCGCCTGCCTGGGTTACTTGCCTTCAAGTGGACTCTCCCAACATTCCACTGTTTTGTTTATCTCAGCCAGGGTCAGTAGTATCGTTAGTGAGTGTCGTTACGTGTTGGCGCGAAAGTTTAAGTTTCGTTCTTTGATCGTTTGTTTCGTTTTTGTCACTGTTAAAATGCTAACCGTTGAAGAACGCGTGTTTTCAGTCGAACAAGTGTTCAAAGCTGGCGGTAAATACACAGTTTCAGTTCGTCAAATATTTAATTCAGTTTTCCCGGAGACAACACTCACACATCACGATACTCTGCGAGATCTGATTAACAAATTTCGAAATACGGGTTCAGTAACAGATGCACCGAGAAGTGGTCGCCCTAGCGTTTTGTCTAAGGATAAACTGCTCGATATTTCCGATAAAATGCCCATGAGTCCGGGCAATTCAGAAAGAAAACTCGCCCAGGAAATCGATGTTAGTGTCGGAACGGCCCACACAGCTGTAAGGAAAAAATTAGAACTTTTCCCATACAAAGTGACAGTCGTGCAAGAACTGAAAAATACTCATCATGGCAAGAGACTGCTTTATTGTCAATGGTTCAAAAATTTTCGTTCAACAAAATAGAAGGGATATTCTTAATGAAACGTTTTTCACTGATGAGGCGTGGTTTCATTTACCCGGGTACAGGAACTCGCAAAATTCTCGTAAGTGGCGTACTACAAATCCATTGTGTATTCATGAGGAACCACTTCATTCTGTGAAAATAGGAGTTTGGATTGCAATTTCTAGACGTCGAATTGTGGGTCCCATATTTTTCAACGAAACAATAAACGCACAACGACACTGCAGTGATATTCTGTACCCATTCATAGGAGAACTTGTGTTAAGTGAAATACTGAACGGTTATATTCAACAAAATGGTGCAACCGCGCATACAGCTCGCGTTTCAATGTCACTGCTTGCTGATGTTTTTGGTGATTGCATAATTTCACAGAAAGTTTGGCCTCCACGATCGCCTGACCAAACACCACCTGACTTTTTCTTCTGCGGTCAGCGGAAGCAACTGTCTATAAAAACCGTCCAAAATCCATCGATGAATTGAAAACTACAATATCCACTTTCACTGCTTCTGTTACAGAAGAAATGTTACAGCTTGTGTTTGGGAACATGATTAAACGAATTGATTTGTGTATTCATTAACAGGGGGGGACACTTTCAACATTTAATATAAAAATGAATATTCAATAAATTAACAACTTGTATTTCACTGAGTTTCATTTCGGTATATTCACTACGGCATACGGCACTCGCGGCTAATAATCATACGGCACTGTGTAGAGACATTTTGAACACCCCGTAATTGATGCATCAGTACTAACAGGAAAGAGTGAGAGAAAGCAATCTTTATCTACGAACACCACTCGTTCCGACAGATCTTCCTTTTAACCTTAAGAGGATGTAATTTCTAGTGAGATTTGCGTTCACAGATCACGATGGCACATGATGGCGGCTGTCTGTTAAGTGCTTTGGGGTGGAATTGAGGTTGCCATGTTTCTCCTATCTTCATTCAAGAATTTATCTAATATTCGTTCGGTGTGGATACTAAACAAAATGTATATGATAAAGTTGTCTCTTAATTAACTGTTACAGTTAATTTGTAGGAGATTATATTTTACACTTTGTATTTTGTATTTATAACTTTAATTACAGCTAATTAAGTTAACTTTATTTTTCACGCAACAGAGAGATTCCATTATTTTTTCAAAGTTTTCTAGAACACATTTCTCGATAACTTCTTCGCCAGCTAACAGACCCCTGTGATTTAAAAAGAGAGCATGTAACTCGTATTTACAATGAGACTAACATGTTGTATGCTTAGAATTACAAACCGATACCGCTGATGGCTGTCTGGTGCAGGATATTTAACCGTACCATAAGCTCAACCATTATGATGTTCCCGGAGGAATCAGGAGTCAGGTCTTCAACCAGACAATCGCCGGAGACGTGTATGGAGGCAACCTGGTCAGGCTGAAAGCCTTAGACACACTGTTCAGCGAGCGCAGCGAGGTGGAGGTTCCCTGCTGCTTTGGGCTGGCATTAAGTGGGGCTGAAGTACGCCGCTGGTGGTCATGGAAGGCGCCGTTACGGCTGTACGATACGTGTCATCCTACGACCGGTAGTGCAACCGTACCGGCAGCATATTGCTGAGGCACTCGTCTTCATGGTCGACAATTCGCGCCCCCATCGTGCACATCTTGTGAATGACTTTCTTCAGAATCCTGCCTCGGGCATGGATGTGTGTGATGTCCTTAGGTTAGTTATGTTTAAGTAGTTCTCAGTTCTAGGGGACTGATGTTAAGTCCCACAGTGCTCAGAGCCATTTGAACTTCCTTCAGAATAACGTCATCGCACGACTAGAGTAGCCAGCATGTTCTCCAGACACGAACCCAATCGAACATGCCTGGGATGGATTTAAAAGGGTTGCTTATGGTCGACGTGACCCACCAACCACTCTGAGGGATCTACGCCGAATCGCCGTTGAGGAGTGGGACAATCTGGACCAACAGTGCCTTGATGAACTTGTGGATAGTATGCCACGAAGAATTCAGGCATGCATCAATGAGAACGTGCTACTGGGTGTTAGAGGTACCAGTGTGTGCAGCAGTCTGGACCACCATCTCTGAAGGTCCCGCTGTATGGTGTTACAACCTGCAATGTGTGGTTTTCACGAGGAATAAAAATGGCGGAAATGATGTTTATGTTGATCTCTCTTCCAATTTTCTGTACAGGTTCCGGAACTCTCGGAACCGAGGTGATGCAAACCTTTTTTTTTTTTTTATATGTGTATATAATGTTAGCACTGACAAGTAACGGATCAGTACTGGGTAATCAGCTAGTAAGTGGTGAAAGTACCGCAAGCTTCGCTGATGGGCGAGTCAGAACTGCGAGATCTGGGTGCCCGTATGTCGGGCTGCGCGGCGGGACGCGGGCCATTATACTGTTCCGCGCGGCTGAACAAACAATGCATGCTGAACGGGCAGCGGGCTAAGCGCACACACAGAGACGCATTCGCAGCCGGAATAAATCCGACCGGCCCGCGTCCCTGAATTTATTTCCATAAATTGCAGCCGCCTTCACGAAACACGCGAGTGCGCGATGCCTCCCCGTCTCTAGCCGCGCCGATACTATCTGACTGGCCCGGACAAATATTTCTCTTTTTCTCCCTCGTCGCACCGTAAAGCATCTGAGGAGTCGTAAAGTAATGCACTCGGCCAGATTCGTCTCTGTCCGCTGATATCTGATGCGTAAAGGCTCGGCGAGAAAAAGCCGGAGGGCGCCGGGCGGGGATTTCCCCAGGAGATGCACCGCCGCGCACCCTGCTCGCCGGAGCCGTTCCGCTAAACTGTGACCCGTAGGGAAGGGTCGCAAAAAACCTCTGATGGAAATGGTGAACAGACAAACTCGGACAGTGTTCAGTAGATTTTTACTCAAATGAGGATCTCTAAACATAACAAAAAATTCATGCTGCCGGTTTCGGCACATTTTGCCACCGACAGTTGAGGTAAGGATGTTCACAAAAAATGGTTTCATCCAAAGCTAAGGAAATAGTTCTCCTTATAACAACATCGAGAACACATTTTTATAAATATACTCATTCTTTTCCGTACCGTTCATGTTCAATGTAAATGTAATGTATTACTAATTCATAGAAAGAAGGATCCTTTATTGATTATATGATAGCAGAACAAACACTGGTAGCAGTTACTTCTGTAAAATATCTGGGAGTGTGCGTACGGAACGATTTGAAGTGGAATGATCATATAAAATTAATTGTTGGTAATGCGGGTGCCAGGTTGAGATTCATTGGGAGAGTCCTTAGAAAATGTAGTTCATCAACAAATGAGGTGGCATACAAAACACTCGTTCGACCTATGCTTGAGTATTGCTCATCAGCGTGGGATCCGCACCAGGTCGGGTTGACAGAGGAGATAGAGAAGATCCAAAGAAGAGCGGCGCGTTTCGTCACAGGGTTATTTGGTACGCGTGATAGCGTTACGGAGATGTTTAGCAAACTCAAGTGGCAGACTCTGCAAGAGAGGCGCTCTGCATCGCGGTGTAACTTGCTGTCCACGGTTCGAGAGGATGCGTTTCTGGATGAGGTATCGAATATATTGCTTCCCCCTACTTATACCTCCAGAGGAGATCACGAATGTAAAATTAGAGAGATTCGAGCCCGTACGGAGGCTTTCCGGCAGTCGTTCTTCCCGCGAACCATACGCGACTGGAACAGGAAAGGGAGGTAATGATAGTGACACGTAAAGTGCCCTCCGCCACACACTGTTGGGTGGCTTGCGGAGTATAAATGTAGATGTAGAATGTAGATGTGGATCCTGTCTTGTACAGGGTTCGCTTTTCTAAGATGTTACACATTTTACTTTCCGTTATTCAACTTTCTGGGTGGATGCCCTTTCCTGACGCTACAATCTCAGGTAGGGAAGTTTTGTGCGTCATCGGTGTGTTAATCGCATAAAGTGTCTTCTCCGTGTTATCGTATTGTAACTGATTGTGAACTGCATTCTCTGAGGCGCACTTTGGCAGGCTGAACGAGCGCGCGAAACCACCTAAACAACACATCTGACTGTCTGCTGAAGCAGCTCACAGTCTGATCCGGGTCTAGCTCATCTCACTGCGTGACAAACTAGTGCGTTGCACTTAACGCCATTCAGGCAGGTCTTTACTAGAATATTGTGCTAGTCGTTGAAATTGTAACATCTGAAAAGCTAGTAAATAATGAAATTTTGATTACTGTGTGTATACGCTAGTGAAGACGGCAATGCTTCTCAGTTGCTAAATATATATGGCAATTGCATGTACGTCCTAATTTCCTCTTCCCCAATCTCTCTGTCCATCACCTCCTCCTCTATCACCGTCCATGTCCTCCTCTCGCCTCTCTCTGTCCATCACTCGCACCCCCTCTTTACGTTCATCTTATCCTCCCCCTTGTCTCTATCCATCTCACCCTCCTTCCTCAGTCCATATCCTGCCTTTCCCTGTCTGTCCCCTTGTTCCATTTCCTCTTCCTCCTTCCTGTAACCATGAGCCTCATTTATTGCTATTGCAAACAAAACCTTGATTGACAACTGAGGTCTCTTCAAACGAATGGGTAAATCGCTTGGGATCATTGGTGTACGGGGTTTGAGAGAGAGAGACTTCTCCAGCTGTGGCTTCAGTGACAGTATTTCATATAGTTCAACGGCTAGGATTACAAAGTTGGACAACTGAGTCCGTAGCAGTATTCCAATCATAAGCCGACAACCCATAAACACCGATTTCCTATTTTCTGTTAAAACAGACTGTGAGGAAGAAAGCAATAAATAAATAAAAATAAAAACAGAAAACTACGTGTACAATTTTTGTGTAAAATTGTGTGTAAGGAGAAGGGCATTTCCCATTTACGATAACTCCCATCAGCCACCGCGCACAGTGTCACCGTTAATTTGCGCAGACGGCATGGGAAAATCAATTTCGAATGATTGAAATACCCCGATATCGTACATAAATCGGACTGCGAGAAAGAAACCGAAACCGCACATTTTGTCAGCACAGCACTTTTTTCTCGCAGCCAGTTTCAACAGAAAACCTGTAAATTGTTTAAAAATATATGTAGCCTGTATGATGGTAGAGCACTTAGCGAAAAGCGAAGGTCCCGAGTTCGAGTCTCGGTTCAGCACACAGCTTTAATCTGCCAGGAAGGCTCATGTGTAGCTTGTGATTGACCGAATGTTTCTTAGAGACTCGTGTAAAAATTAGAAGTAAATCGCTCATGAGTTGTTGTCGCTTCAAGAAACATTGTTTCTAGATTTTTGGTAACTACATTAAACTAACTATTGTCTTTATATAGCAGTACAGATAAGCGTTCAATATGTCGGTAAATTTATGGGTAATTTGAGGGTGTATAGGTTACGAAATTTAATATACAGAGATAAAACACTTTTGGCAACGAACAATGACTTAACTGGCTAGTCACTTAATCGAACCGCACCTTGATGAGAGGTACAGCTATGTCATTCCTTGCTGTTTTATTCCTGCCAGAATCTGTCAGTCATAGTGGACTGCGACTGTTGGTGTGCAGCCTAAATAGTTGAAATGGCTCTGAGCACTGTGGGACTTAATATCTAAGGTCATCAGTCCCCTAGACTTAGAACTACTTAAACCTAACTAACCTAAAGACATCACACACATTCATGCCCGAGGCAGGATTCGAACCTGCGACCGTAGCAGCAGCGCGGTTCCGTACTGAAGCGCCTAGAACCGCTCGGCCACAGCGGCCGGCTTAATGGCGTGCAGTCTCTCATTAACTCAACACTACATGTTTACAGTGGGTTAGAATTCAAGAAGACTTGTACGCCAGGACAACAATCGAACACCCTCTTATCGAGGTGGGTTAGCACAGACAGGCATCATGTGGGACTTGTGGTGTCTTATTGATAGTTGTCACAGAGACATTGAAGACAGGGCACAGCCGCTGGCCATAACAAATGAGAGATGCAATGGCCACTGTACAAATTACGTTTTGTGTACGGGAGGTTTTCACGGTGGTGGTGTACCCCATACCTACACACGATAATCTGGGTGCCAACGACTGTGTCGACTGAGGTTTGGCAACGTTCTTTCTCCTCGGAGTTTCCACACATGGTTACCCCCATTGTGATGCTGTACGCAAAACCGAGACTCGTGTGAAAAGATGACGTAGTGTTATTGGTGTGTCCAGTGTTGCTCCACTGTCGGCGCGCACCTGCCTACCGCAATGTAAAAGGAAGCTGCAATGATGATCGCTACGTTGGCAGTCCTTGCTACTCATAACTCTGTCGCAATGTTCGTTACTGCTTGTTGCACTAAAAAACTGTCCGCATGCTGAATCAACGTACAGGACGCAGCTGCACGATCCTGTACAGCCGAGCGAACAATACCTATGTCCTCTCCAGTGACAGGCGCTCGGAACCGTTAAGATACAACTTGCGCCTTCCTGAATCCATCAAATCTGTATTCGTTTGACAGTCATCGGATGCTGACCGAAGCGACCACCAGTATCGTGAAATGATGAGCCGCAGTCTCGATAGGCCCACGCCGGATTCCGACAAGTGCTGTTAGACGCTTTTCCTACTTACAGGGACGTAACAAGACCTTGTCACAAACAGTCAGCACAAGTGAGATTCCTGAAAGAGAATTCAGCTGCATAATCTTTCTTTCAGAATGTTTTTGGCTTTACCCCTACCTACTCTCTGCCGCTGCACTGAAATGTTGATCATTTACCTACGAAAGCAATATTTCACGCCACTTTAACGACGTATTCTGCCTTCTCGATGTTGCAGTTTCAATGTGTATAAGTGTGTGCAAGTGCTTATAAGGTTCAAGAGTGGGCTTAAAATTAGGGGAGAAAGGGTATCAATGATAAGATTCACGGATGACATAGCTAGCCCGAGTGAAAGTGATGGAGAATTGCAAGATCTCTTGAATGGAATGAACAGTCTAATGCGTACAGTATATGGACTGACAAGGGGAGGCCGCCAATTGTGAAATTCAGATTCGATTCATACTGCGCATAATTGAAGCTCATGACCAGAGGTGTAATGTGGCAAAGCACCAAGATGCACTTCTCAGCCGTTGTCGAGAAAATCGACAGTTAAAAGAAACCGTTGCGGTGAAATACTCTCTACGTTTAATAATGTTTGTTCATCGTCGTGGCGCAGCGGTAAGCGCTCGGGTTTACAATCCGAAGGTCGCCGGATCGAATCTCGTGCTATGCAAACTTTTTTTTTTTAGTATTTGTTTTTTGTAATTTTAATATCGCCGGATCGAATCTCGCTCCATGCAACCTTTTTTTTAGTAGTTGTTTTTTGTAATTTTAATGTGTATATACACACAATAATTCCCGGCAATCAGTTGCAACAATTATGCATATAATAAGTTGTTGAAAGTCGTTTCTCGTGGAAAAACTGGCGACTTCGAACATCATTATGTTTTCCGCAAACAAAGTTGTATTTCACAAATGTTATTAATTGTCTTCATAATGTTAACCACGTATAGTTAACGGAAGACGTAGAAACGATTTTCCGAAACGAATACGTGTAGCGTAAGTCAAACGTTCGAATTAGAACAGAGACCCCACGAACACAAATTTGCTGTGGCAGGTATGAAATATAAGCTCCGTTACTCGCTCGTTACACTTGAAGGACAGATGTTGAATGGGCCGGGACGAGCAGCCGCATAACAGCGGAGTTGCTTGCTAACTTCGAAAGAAGGTAGATGCGGTCCCTAGCGCAACTTATAACATCGTCGAAAATCAGTGCGACGGGAGAGCTTTGGTACACCCTGTTAAATAAACGGAAAAATGGAGGCGGTACAATTGGAGAGCGATCCGCCTTCACCAACATGCATAAGCAATTCATTAATAGTAATTTGAATTACAAAAAACTAATAAAAAAATTGCATGGCGCGAGATTCGATCGGGCGACCTTCGGATTACGAACCCGAGCGCTTACCGCTGAGCCACGACGCTGTAGAAAATTATTAATCGTAGAGAGTATTTCATCGCAACGGTTTCTTGTAACTGTCGATTTTCTCGACAACGGCTGAGAAGTGCATCTTGGTGCTTTGCCACATTATGCCTCTGGCCATGAGCTTTTATTATGCGCAGTATGAATCGAATCTGAATTTCACAATTGGCGGCCTCCTCTTGTGAGAGTAAATCGAAGAAAGACGGAAGTAATGAGAAGTAGCAGAAATAAGATCAAAGAGCTTGAAATCAAAATTGGGGATTATGAAGTAGACGAACAAAAGTAGCTACCTAGGAACAAAATAGCCCATGATGGACGGCGAAGGAGGAAGTAAATAGCAGACTAGCACTAGCAAAAAGGACATTCCTGGCCGAGAATACTACTATCAAACACGGGACTTAATTTTAGAAAGAAATTTCTCAGAATGTGTGTTTGGAACACAGCATTGCATGGTAGTGAAACGTGGATTGTGGAAAAGCGGAACGGAAGAGAATCGAAGCATTTGAGATCTGGTGCTGCAGAAGAACGTTGAAAGCTAGTTGGACTGATATGACAAAGAATGGGGAGGTTCTTCACAGAATCAGAGAAGAAAGGAATATGTGGAAACACTGACAAGAAGAATGGACAGGATGATAGGGCATCTGTTAAGACATTGGGGAATAACTTCCATGTTAGTATGGTTCAAATGGCTCTGAGCACTATGGGACTTAACGGCTGAGGTCATCAGTCCCCTAGAACTTAGAACTACTTAAACCTAACTAACCTAAGGACATCAAACACATCCATGCCCGAGGCAGGATTCGAACCTGCGACCGTAGCGGTCTCGCGGTTCCAGACTGTAGTTCCCAGAACCGCTCGGCCACCCCGGCCAGCTCCATGTTAGTAGCGGTAGCTGTAGAGGGTAAGAACTGTAGAGGAAGACAGAGACTGAGATGCACCCGGCAAATAATATTGAGGACGTAGATGGCATTGGTGCTCTCAGAAAAGGTTGGCGCAGGAAAAGAATTCGTAGCCGGCCCCAGAAATCCAGCCAGAAGGAATCAAATGCTTTCACTGCACAATACGATAAAAGGTAATGTGAAGTATATTAGCCACAAAATATGGTTCTGTTGAGGCTACGAGGTCAGATTACTACAACAAGTGTCTCGGTGGCCACAGTAGGCGATTTTTTTTGGCTACAGGCAATCACAACTCTTCACAGTACTTAATTATGGTTTTCTATAAGAAAGTTATTTTTCAGATTAATTCAAGTTTTACATAGACAATTACAATTTCAAAAATCCCCCACCCCTCCTGCCTCGTAATGTCTGTTTAAGAGATGATTGAAATGTTGACGTCTTTGACTTCGTATTTGTCTATTACACAGTTATATTTGTACCTTCCAGTATGGTATTTTTCCGTCACCATAGTGCCATCAGTGATGCAGTTTGGTTGCAAACCAAAGTGAAAGTGGTTCAAATTGCTCTGAGAACTATGGGACTTAACGTCTGAGGTCATCAGTCCCCTAGAACTTAGAACTAAAACCTAACTAGCCTAAGAACATCACACACATCCATGCCCGAGGCAGGATTCGAACCTGCGGTCGTAGCGGTCGCGCGGATCCAGACTGAAGCACCTAGAACCGCTCAGCCAAACCGGCCGGCCAAAGTAAAGTGGTCCGAAGAGACTCCTATGATTATCAAATACATCATCTACTCATGTAATTACAGCCCTGTGTGCGTATTAAGTTGGTCAACAACTTTCTTCTTCTCTGTCCTCCGCAGGGAATTTTTTCGCCATCATCTAAGAGATTTTATATTTACTTGCACATTTCCTAGTCTTCGTCTGTATTTTACCATTTGGTCTCCGTCCACACAACTTTTTTGGTGATTCTTTTAACAAACTTCATAAGAACATGTCTAGGTATTATTGCTCTCCAACTTCTTGTTAACCGTACATTGTCGACGCCGTATACAAGGCAGTCCAACCCAGCATTCGTACTAGATCTGCATGAACCGTATCATCTTCAATTGCCCATCTCTCCTCCCGCTTGCCCCCTTCTCCCAGCCTAGTGATCCTCACCACAAAGGCTCCCGCACTGTAAAAATTTAATATTAAATAAAATTGTATTAATAGTGTGTTTAGGGGTCTCTCACAATCTAAAAACACGTAGACTTACTTTGCAAGAGCTCATTGGGCTAAATTTGTCAGTGGTCAGCTAACACGCATTGACAGGATTCACCTCTCAAAAAACGCTATCGCATCTGGCCAGTTACACGACACGTCAGATGGCTACTAAGACTTTCAGAAGAATGGGTAGAAAAATTTTGGAGATCTGAAGTACAGTAGGTCAGATTTCGCGAAAAGTCGTTTAGTTGTATACCTGATCTAATTCAAATCAGGAACCATAAAACGTCAAAAACAGTTTCCTAACATCGAGGTCACTCTAAGGAAGTATTACTCACTTACGGGCACATGCAGTCGTGGCGAAATGTCATTTTCAAAACTTAAGTTGATCAGAAACAGACTTCGAAACTCCATCTCAGAAGACAATCTTAACGTTGCGACGTCGTTCAGGACTGAAAGTGATGTTTTAAGACATCTGAGCCATGAAATTGATATAAGTAGATTTAGGGGCAAACCATTAAGCCAGTAAGATTACTTCAAACGTTCATTATAATCGTAATCGTTAGGAAAGTATTGAATTGTATTAGACATCAATAATATTTGATTCCTTCTATTGGTTGAATTTGTTTAAAATATGTTTGCTTATAGTTACAGTAAGTAATTTTCAAAATTGAAATACTGGTTTCTGGCTTGACAACAATCAGAAAATTTTAAATATATATGTATATTTGTATATATAGTTGTTCATACCTATTGCTCAATATCTTAATGATTTCAGTTACTTTTATTATTTATTCCATCTATTACTGATATAAATTGTACAGGAAAATTTTATATAAAAATAATAAACGTTATAAAACTGCAATATAGGATTTAAATTCGAAAATGGCTTTAAAATGTTATTTTTGCATGTTAGTTATAGCGAAAGTATCCTGGTCGGGCCCGCACCACAAGTTTAGCTTAGCTGTCTGTAGATTCTAAATACAACCCTGCTGCTCCCATCAATTTACGCAGCACCCTGCGTCCAAATATACCGAGCTGCCACTCATCAGAAGGTTACGGTTAGCGTACTAATGACATTGCATATTTGCTGTTTAATCTCTTGTTAAGCATCCCAAAGGACAACTAAACGCGTGGAAGATTCCTATTTACCAGCAAATATTGTTTTTGAACTTTGTACACGATGTGGTAGCCTTAAGCAATTTATTGAGTAAATAACTAAAAAGTAAAGAACAAACAAATGAACGCTGTTCATCTGTGTTCTGATACGTTTAAGGAAAGCTACTGTTTTTCTCGCCCACGCAAAGTCCCTTGCTGATTTTCTGCAAAGCGATATTTGTGGCACGGTGGAGTGTGCTGAGAGGAATGTGGCACTCTACCTACGCGAGCAATCCATTTGCCCAGCGGCCTGGGAAATCAGTGGCAAAACAGAGGGGTTGTTTACAGTGCTAAGTAGCGTCCACGCTGTTGTTCCAGCCGTGTTTTGCGTGCTTGTCCAAGCATCAGGCGCCTGGGACACTCAGCGCTCTTTTCCGCTTGAAAACATATGAGTAATATTTTTATGTCGGCATTGGAGAACTGTGACTAGTAGATTTTTGCTTTTAAAGACTGCCACCTCTGTGCTCTTAGATTCTTAAACACATGCTACAGCAATTACGAAAAGAGATGGCCAAGTGCTAAGAGTTATGTTACCGTGCACGAATCATTTGCATGAGCGGTTTTACCAGACGTTGACGTCAGCGCCTATACACCTGAAGTCCAGCGGTTTTCCATGAGTTGCAACGTTGTATTATGACTGAGCTTTAAGACATGCCGGTAACAAGGTCATTAAAAATTGCTGTTCGTAGACATCACCGTGCTACATCCCTACGGAAACCAACCGAGAATTCGACTGGCGTACACCTATGCTCAACCTGTACCTTCCCTGTCGTACACCGAAGATTGTCAGTATGGTACAATTATTGAATTACGTTACGTTTTCAATCTAGTAGTCAGGCTTATGAATGCGTACAATGTACATTAAGAGTGCATTATTTTTAGGATATGCTGTTTTGCAGCTTTTAACTGTTACTGGAATAACATGATCTAGCACCATAGCTCTACGACGCTTCATTAAAACACCAGTTTTGGTCAAATGATAGAAGATCCCCAGTTATAAAAGATATTAATTACACGACATGTTTAGCCGGCCGCGGTGGTCTAGCGGTTCTAGGCGCTCAGTCAGGAACCGCGCGACTGCTACGGTCGCAGGTTCGAATCCTGCCTCGGGCATGGATGTGTGTGATGTCCTTAGTTAGGTTTAAGTAGTTCTAAGTTCTAGGGGACTGATGACCACAGATGTTAAGTCCCATAGTGCTCAGAGCCATTTGAACCATTTTGAACACCACATGTTTCCAGTATTGATGATCTGCACCTACATCAATGTTACACATTAATCGCATCAGAATTATACACTGGTAGGCAAAACATAGGAACGAAAGTAACCATCGCATGATGTGTCTCTGCCAAGTAACATAGCTCGATGTATTGGACCGTACGTCGGAGGAACTGCTACAATATGGTACAGAGGGTAACAGAGAAATACGCAGTGAAACGAACAAAAACGGTACATTTATTCAAAGATATTAGTTACACACATCAAAAAAGGTTTTGCATTACCTCCGTTTCGAGAGTTCCGTAAATTGTACAGAAAATCGGAATAGAGATCAACATAAATATCCAGAATGAGATTTTCACTCTGCAGCGGAGTGTGCGCTGATATGAAACTTCCTGGCAGATTAAAACTGTGTGCCCGACCGAGACCCGAACTCGGGACCTGGAGAGCTTCTGCAAAGGTTGGACGGTAGGAGACGAGGTACTGGCAGAAGTAAAGCTGTGAGGACGGGGCGTGAGTCGTGCTTGGGTAGCTCAGATGGTAGAGTACTTGCCCGCGAAAGGCAAAGGTCCCGAGTTCGAGTCTCGGTCCGGCACACAGTTTTAATCTACCACGAGTCAACATAAACATCACTTCCGCTTTTTTTATTGCTCATGAAAACCACACATTGTGACTTGTACCACCATACAGCGAGATCTTCAGAGGTGGTGGTCCAGATTGCTGTACAAACCGGTACCTCAAAAATGTTCAAATGCGTGTGAAATCTTATGGGACTTAACAGCTAAGGTCATCAGTCCCTAAGCTTACAAACTACTTAACTTAAATTATCCTAAGGACGAACACACACACACCCATGACCCAGGGAGGACACGAACCTCCGCCGGGACCAGCCGACACCGGTACCTCTAATACCCAGTAGCACGTCCTCTTGCATTGATGCCTGCCTGTATTCGTCGTGGCATACTATCCACAAGTTCATCAAGGCACTGTTGGCCCAGATTGTCCCACTTCTCTACGGCGATTCGGCGGTTGGTGGGTCACGTCGTCCATAAACAGCCCTTTTCAATCTATCCCGGGCATGTTCGATAGGGTTCATGTCTGGAGAACATGCTGGCCACACTAACTGATCGATGTCGTTATCGTGAAGGAAGTCATTCACATGATGTGCATGATAGGGGTGCGAATTGTCGTCCATGAAGACGTATGCCTCGCCGATATGCTGCCGATGTGGTTGCACTATCGGTCGAAGGATTGACCTTCGCTGTATGGTGGCACAATATGCAATGTGTGGTTTTCACGAGCAATAAAAAGGACGGAAAGGATGTTTATGTTGATCTCTATTCCAATTATCTATACAGGTTCCGAAACTCTCGGAATCGAGGTGATGCAAAACCTTTTTTGATATGTGTATATATACATAATTTTAAACAATAATTTTTATTCAAAACAGTGTGCTGTTTGTTTTCTTCCTAGCACTCAGTATTAAGAGGAAACAGGAAAGTCGTACTTATGACTTACTGACTTACGATGATAATACTACTATAGGGATCTAAATCATCCGAAGCCTTACAGTGCTACCCGTTCACAGATTTCATTGATGCTACTATCCTCACAGATCCAGCAGCCGGATAGGTTTCTCCTGTACCCCTGATGTTAATGAGCTCAGCTTATTTTAACCATTCATTTTAAGTGACTTCATTTCGTTTGCAAAAATAATAAACAACACTCGAGGTCAGAGGAAGAGAGGAGAAAAGGAGATGTGCAGCGAAGGGGCCGGGTAGAAATTAAACAGAGAGGGGGAGAAGGGGAGAGAGACGAAGAGAGTGGTAAGGAGAACATGGAAGGAGATTGTGGCGCTGAGGAGATGGACAGTGAGAGTTGAGAGGAGATGAACAAGGAGATGGATTAAGGGGGGAAGAGGAGATGGGCAAAGGGTGGGGGAGGATAAGATAGACAGAGAGTCGAGGGAGAACTAGATAAGAATATAACGGCTGCTTTCCTGCATTATGTGCTATTCTGCAAAACGAGATAGATGATATAATATAACAAACACTGATCAGCCAGAACCTTATGACATACTACCTAACACTCGGCATGTCCACCTTTGGCAAGGATAGTCGACGCCTAGTGGCATGGAAACAATGAGGTCTTGGTAGGTCACTGGAGGGAGCTGGCATAACATCTGAACACACAAGTCATCTTATTTCCGTAAATTACTGGGAGGGGGGCAGTGAGCTCTGACGCCACGTTCAATCACATCCCAGATATGTTGGATCGGATTCAGATTTGACGAGCTGGGTAACTAAGACATCAACCGGAACTCGCCACTGTGTTTCACTAACCACTCCATCACACTCCTGGCCATATGACAGCGTACATTATCGTGTTGAAAGATACACATGCCGCCGAGAAGAATGATCGTCATGAAGGGGTGTACATGATTTGCAACCAGCGTACGATACTACTTGGCAGGAGATCCATAGGTCCCACGAATGCCCACGTGAATGTCCCCCCCCCCCCCCCCTTCATAATGGAGCTGCTGCCACTTATCTTCGTCCGCAATACAGTTGTCAAGAAGCTGTTCCCCTGGAACACAATGGATTACCATGTCATTGGCATTGTGAAGAAGGTATCGGGATTCATTAGGCCATGCAACACCCTGTCACCGCACCAACATCCAGTGCCGATGGTCACATGCTCATTTCAATCGTAGTAGCTGATAAAGTGGTGTTAACATTGGCACACGCATTGGTCGTCGGCTGCGGAGGCCCAATAAGGAGTGTTCGGTGCACTGTATGTTCAGACACACTTGTTCTCCGCCCAGCATTAAAATCTGATTTAAGTTCCACCACAGTTCGCCGCCTGTTCCGTTTTACCAGTGTACCCAGCCTACGACGTCCGATATCTGTAATGAGGGGTTGCCGCCCAACCCCACGACGTCAGGACGTGGTTTCACCTAGTTTCGAAAATGATATAGTCTATGCCCATCTGGATGTTAATAGAGAAATCGTTTAATGTTTTGAAGTAAAACAGTCGAACACTTTTCGAGTTTTTTTCTAACAATGTTTCCTCTTCATGTAAAGCTATGTATTTATATACCACATATCTTTTAAATGTATGTAGATTATGTCCGCCAGAATGATTATGGTGGTATAACGTAAAACAAATGAAAAAAATCGGTCAAAGACTTTTCGAGATTTTTACTTACAACGTTTCCCATTTATGCGTTACATATACAAATATGTACCACATATATTAAAAATATGTAGCTTATGTCCATCTGAACGTTTATTAAAGTATCGCGTAAAAAAAAAAAAAAAAAATATATATATATATATATATATATATATATATATATATATATATATATATGTGTGTGTTTGTGTGTGTGTGTGTGTGTGTGTGTGTGTGTGTGAACGTTTATTAGAGCATCCTGTAAAAATTTGAAGTAAATCGGTGTTAAATTTTCCGAGATTTTTGCTTATAATGCTAAACTACAACTTGTCTTTATATAGTTGTGTAAATTACGTATGACCAATGGCACTAATGTGTAAACTAACTGTGACAAATGCATTAACCTGAATCGGTTAAAAACAACTTGTAAAGTCTGTACAGTAGACCTTCAATGTTGTCGGCTTTGTATTATATCAAGACACTTGTTACGTTTACATGAGATAATTTCCGGAAGACAGACTGCTGTAATATCGGTTTCTGATTACACAGTGGCTGTTTCTCCTCAATTAAGTATCGGAGGTAGGCAAAGTCATGCTCAGTCTAATATTTCTAGTTCTCCTTCACAGCACAAGAGGTCATCGCGTCCAGATTAGCTGATGATTTTTAAAAACGAGACATATTCAGACAATGCAAGCACGCTACAAGTACGGTTGTGCGTTTACATGGGAGTGAAAATGGAGTATGGAAGAAGAATTCCAGCTGCTGGAACCGCACTTCTAAAATCGATATTGGAGTGGTCACACAATCATCTCGAAACAATATGGAGAAAACAATTTACGAAAACCGGTTTCGGAGCCTCATGTAACCGTAATGATTGAAACTGCCAGAGTAATTAAAACGAAAGCTTTGTGTCAGATTATGAACGCTAAATTTGATTGGTATTGAGAGCGTTACAATGTTTGCTTGATTTTGGAAGTTAATGTTGTTGCTCATTAATTAAAAGTCATTAAGTTTGAGTGACAACAACAATTGTTAGATGGCCGGAGTGGCCAAGCGGTTCTAGGCGCTTCAGTCTGGAACCACGCGACCGCTACGATCGCAGGTTTGAATCCTGCATTGGCCATGGATGTGTGTGATGTCCTTAGGTTAGTTAGGTTTAAATAGTTCTAAGTTCTAGAGGACTGATGACCTCAGATGTTAAGTCCCATAGTGCTCAGAGCCATTTGAACAATTATTAACTTTTGAAGTTAACATTGAAAACAACTGCTGAAACCACAGAATTTGGAAAATAATAGTAAATTTTACATCTTATGTAATTATATCATTTAATGTTCTGTGATAGTAATATATCTCATTTCTCAAGTCAACATGTCTTTTCCTGAACACATACTAATCGCACAGCATGAATGACGAATTGTTAGAAACGTTTTTTGATCGGCTTCTGACATTGCATAACGATTTTGCTCTAAAACTTAATATTTGTGGAAAATTCAAACATAAGAAAGACTTTTAACTATCATAGGTAACAGGACATGATAAATGCTCAGCTTCATACCTATAGTTTACGAAGCTAACTTGTGAATAAGAGACTCCGTTTTCACACTATCTTATTACAAATAACATTTTATATGTTTTAAAGTACTTATTAACTGGATAGTTTGTATGTACCAATATCACAGATAATAGCAATGACCACTGCGATATTCCATTATCTCTGCCCGTCATACAAGCTGACTTTTCTAACCGAAAATACTCTCCGAAACGACAAACGTATTTGTCACTGTCGCCTTGAATTGCGATTTACCTATACTACAGGCTATCGTGCTTACTGCAACTGAAAGCATTTGTCGAGTTATAGATTATGTGACCTTTCTGACAGTTCCTGATCTCTGCTCGCCTTACAAGGTGGGACATATATTCCGAATGCATAGCACATTTTTGTACATGTGGAAATGTGTATACAACGATGTATAATAAATTATTGATTATTATTTCTCATAGTTAGATTCATTTTTACAGATTTTTCTTTTCATTTCCACAATTACACTTATCCCAGTGACTACACTTTTTCCAGACAATGTCATTATTTAAAACTATAAGAGTACTAAAGTATGTCCCTCAAAAAACTTTCTGTATGGATGTCTTGACTGTCGTGTTCGAGCGTTTCCATAGTGTTTTACTGTTTCTTTGAAACGATTATGATTTAGCCGGCCGGGGTGGCCGAGCGGTTCTAGGCGCTACAGTCTGGAACCGAGCGACTGCTACGGTCTCAGGTTCGAATCCTGCCTCGGGCATGGATATGTGAGATGTCCTTAGGTTTAAGTAGTTCTAAGTTCTAGGGGACTGATGACCTCAGAATTTAAGTCCCATAGTGCTCAGAGCCATTTTTTTTGATTATGGTTTAAATCAAGTACTACTGAGAATGAACTTAAATTATTTGGAAAAGTATGTTTACGAACATTCGTAATGGTAAATATTATTTTGAGGTTACCCTAAGTAAGTATTATTGCGTAGTGTGCTGCTATGAGCTATTCAGTGTCCATTTTCTTTATGATTACTTTGAACAGTTCTGAGGTTATGAGTATGAACATTAAGTAAGGTTTTTTTTCGCTTAAAACGAGAATTTACTCCCGGGCAAGCACAGATTGACGTTAGAAATACGTGCGTAACCGGTTGTTACTTGAAGTTAAGTCCGATTTCAACAAACTGGTTATTAATTCCGAATCGATGGCTTCGTTCAACTTTAAAATAAATGAATTAATACATATGTGGTAAACAATTTCAAGAAGCTATATACCTAGACACGAATACACTTTTAAATAACTTCCTGGTTGCTGACAGTGCAGTGATCCTAGTAGATAAAGAAGAGCAACTACAGAAAGCAATTTACTTACTGAAACAAAAATAAGTGCCAAATCTGACGTGGATCTCTCATCAGGAGAAACTAAGACAATGGCCTTCATGGGGAAAGAACACGTCAGATCCAAAATAGTTGTAGATTAGAAGATTTTAGAGGAAGTAAGTCACTTCAATTACCTAGTTTGTGAGCTACAGCAAAAATATAGAAACTAAGCCTAGTAAATTCAGATGAGTATGTGGAAGAATTAAGAGAAACCTTAGAAACGAAAATAGGATAGATAAAACAAACACCGCCCGAACAGGCCGTGAAGAACCAACGATATCGACCGGCCGCCGTGTGCTTCCTCAGCCCTTCGGCGTCACCGGATGCGGATCCGAAGGGCATATTGTGAGCACACTGCTCTCCAGGCCGTTGTCAATTTTCGTGACCGGAGCGGCTACTCAATCAAGTGGCTGCTCAATTGGACTCACAAGGGCTGAGTGCTCTCCGCCTGCCAACAGCACGCGGCAGACCTGGACAGTGGCCATCCAAGTGCTAGCCAAGCCCTACAGCGCTTTACGTCGGTGATCTGACTGGAACCGGTTTTAAAACTGTGACAAGCTGTTGTCACAAACTAGGAAAAATACTCAAATTAAATTCTACAAAACAGTTGCAATCCTCACACTGCTCTGTGGAAGCGAAACTTGGGTGATTAACGAAACAAGAACGTTGCAGTCAGGTCCAAGAAATGAAATTCTTGAGACAAATTAGGGGTTGCACATTACGAGACAGACTAAAGAGTAACGAACTTAGAAAAGAACTAACAATTTTTAGTCTAAGTGATAAAATTCTAAGTCATAGTAGAAGGAACACCTAGAAACGATGATGGGTTCAAATGGTTCAAATGGCTCTCAGCGCTATGGGACTCAACTGCTGTGGTCATAAGTCCCCTAGAACTTAGAACTACTTAAACCTAACTAACCTAAGGACATCACACACATTCATGCCCGAGGCAGGATTCGAACCTGCGACCGTAGCGGTCATGCGGTTCCATACTGTAGCGCCTTTAACCGCTCGGCCACTCCGGCCGGCAACGATGATGGGGAATGACAAACTCCCCTCAAAGGCTAGGAATTAGAAGGGCCAAAGAAGAAGAGATAGAGAAAGACCCTGGCAACGATGTGCACCGTAACAAGCAACTTCGCCTGAATATCTCTAAAGAAGAAGAAGATCGATAGCTTTCCGACAAATTAGGTGCACGTAATTGCGGTCGAGTACAGCATAAACCGGTGAAGTGGGTGGGTTACAAGCTGTTGAACCAAAACCTTACTTTTCAAAAATACATTTAGACACCGATCAGTCAGTGCCGACAGCAGTTCCCTGCAACACTTAGGACAGCCCTGAGGTTCGTTACTCGACACATGGGACCTGCAGAGCGCAGTACACGAGAGGTCTGTCGCTGCCCACGCATCGCCTTGCCGATCACGTGGCGGTCCCTGGCGGCAGTCTGGCCACGTAGGGCTCGCGACAACTGAATAACGCGACAAACCAGCCGGGGCGCGTCCGTCCCTCCAATTAGCGGGGGATTGTCGTCCGCTTTCATCAGCACAGCAGCTGCACCTACCTGCGACTACTGCAGGGAAGAGAACCATCCTGCCTCCCCTCCCCCTCCCCCCACCCCCTTCAATCCGTCAACGAATCGGATACAACACCTCTCAAGCTGCACTGTTTCCAGGCAGGATAGCCAGTCACTTAGCTTTTTTACGTCGTGTCCAAGGCGGCGCTGAGACTTCAGTAGTGCCGATTTAAGGGTAACACACATGGGCGTATCAGCTAACCCCCCCCCCCCTCCCCTCATCCAGAAAAAAATGATTACAAAATCCTCACACACACACACACACACACACACACACAAGCACGCTTGCGAGCGTGCGCGCGCGCGCGCGGATTTACCAAGAGCAAACCGAGGGTGCAAGGAAAGACCAGAGGGGGGATAAAAGGGAAGAATAAAAAGAGGGCTGAAGAATTAACCGGAAGAAGTATATTAGTTCACCTGTATCTCTTCTGTTTTACTTGGTAAAAACTTCCGAAAGCCAAGATCGCATAAATATTTCTTTATTTACGAGCAACCGGTTTCGACAGACTTTGCTGGCATCTTCATGTCTTCAAAAATTTATCTTATAAAATGTGCTAATTTTGAGTTGGACCTCACGCAAAGGTGTCACGAAGATAAAATGTGGCAGGTGATGTGGATGAAATGATGATTAGGAGTCCGCAGCTAGTGGTCGTGCGGTAGCGTTCTCGCTTACCGCGCCGGGGTTCATGGGTTCGATTTCCGGCGGGGTCAGGGATTTTCTCTGCTTCGTGATGACTGGGTGTTGTGTGATGTTCTTAGGTTAGTTAGGTTTAAGTAGTTGTAAGTTCTAGGGGACTGATGACCATAGATGTTAAGTCCCATAGTCCTCAGAGCCATTTTTTTGATGATTAGGACAACAGAACACCCAGTCCACGAACGGAGAAAATCTCCAACCCGGCCGGGAATCGAACCCGGGCCGGCTACATACGAAGCGACCAAGTTCCCGCTCATCTTTTTTTTTTAATCACAGTTTGTTCGTTTTCGTTCGTTGCATATGCTCGGGGCGGACGTCGCAAAATACCCGTTTCAGTTCGTCGATGACCCATTAACTCAGTTTTTTTTATTACAGAGGGCAGCTAACCCTCTCTAATCAGGCAGACACCGAAGAGATATCTATTACGAACATAGTTTAAATGGAAACAGTGCAGTTGGTTCATAAAACTGCTGCCTACATTGAGCGCCAATTCAACAATGGCGTTCTTGCTGTTCCTTGGATACGGTATTTTAGGTTTTCAGAGATCGGCGAGAAGGTGCCGAAACAAAACGCTTCCGATTTTTCCCGATTTCTGCGACTGATGGCTGAAGCAAGATGCGACAGTGGAGGAAACAAGAAGAAAAGACCTCCAGCCAGTATTTTTTCTCTGAAATTTGGGCTTCTTCTGTGTCGAATATTCAAATAACTTACAGCAGTGTAACCGCGTAACGCGCTCAACAGTCCCCAGTGTATTGACAGGCGAACGCACCGTCATTTCAAAGCACTACTGAAAAGAAAGGTTTCCGCGTATGGCAACCGCTGCCAGGAGTATTTTTAGAAAAGGAAACGGCATTCGCAGCCACAAATCCAACTTTTATTTATTTATTTTTTTTTTTCTTTTCCTGCAGTTCTAGACTTCAGCAACTGAGTAGCTACTGTATCTTCATCGCATTTAAACATGTAAGTGCAATGAAGACAGCTAGTCAGTAACTCAAATCCAAATCTGCAGTAAAAAAAAAAAAAAAGATTGGATTTGTGGCTCAATGCTGAAGACCTCTTCCTTCCTTAGAGTCTACTGCCGCTATGCATAACGACTCCAATGCAGTGGAATTTTGCTAGCGATATTTTTCGAATGTTTCATTTTCTTTTAAACTATTTACAGATTTATAACGTTTGCTAAATCTGTATAAAAGAACCACCGAAAGTTAGTTTTACAGGGAGACAGGTCGCAACTTTAGAAGATCTGCCAACGGCGCAAGTTCACCACGGTAGGTCTCTCTCTCTCTCTCTCTCTCTCTCTCTCTCTCTCTCTACACACACACACACACACACACACACACACACACACACACACACACACACACACAGACCTGTCACTTCAATATTAATAATACGATGTGAAACGGGTCGTGAACATCCCACATGTGATTGTTAAATATGGTCGCCTCCGGTTACAGACGTCAAAGTTTTATTTATTGCGATTGGAGTTTCAAATATTGCCCCTCATTTTCAAGCAAAAGTCTCAAATACAACTATGCACGCAGGCTTCACTTGTGACCCTTGTCCTGTGGATACGCATTACACACCTTCAATGTAGTGGCCAAGAGAAGTCTACTGGTATCAAACGTAGGCCGTTAATTTGACGAAGAAATTTCTGAGAAAGTACATTTGGAACACAGCATTGTTCGGTAGTGAAATATGAAGTTTTCCGCAGAATCGGCCAGGAAAGGAATAAATGATTAACATTGACAAGAAGAAGGGACCGTATGATAGAACATGTATTAAGACACCAGGGTATAACTTCCATGGTGCTAGATGGAGTTGCACAGAGTTGAAACTTTAGAGGAAGAGATTGGAATACATTCAACAAATAATATTGAGGACGTAGATGCATTGCTGCTCTGAGATTAAAAGGTTGGCACAGGAGAGGAATTCGTAGCGGGTCGCATCAAACCAGCCAGAAAAATGTTCAAATGTGTGTGAAATCTTATGGGACTTAACTGCTAAGGTCATCAGTCCCTAAGCTTACACACTGCTTAACCTAAATTATCCGAAGGACAAACACACACACCCATGTCCGAGGGAGGACTCGAACCTCCGCCGGGACCAGCATCACAGTCCATGACTGCAGCGCCCAAGACCGCTCGGCTAATCCCGCGCGGCAAACCAGCCAGAAGACTGGTGACAAAAATATGTAGTGGTTTCTATTGCCTTCTTATTCTGACTAATTTTAGGGACAGCTCCTCAGCCAGGGTAGGATCAAGGCGATTCCTAGCGGAACTTTTCGGCAACCATTGCTGGTGACTTACTTCAAAATTTGAGCTATAGGTAAGCTAGAAACCAGGATGCAAGAAGTTTTGATTAAAAGTCTAACAAGCTACCCCAAGAGCAAGGGGGGCTACATAAGCGTTATTGCGGACCACCTGCACCCCTTCACGCTTTGTATCTTCCCAGACGGTAATGGCATCTTCCAGCAGACTAACTTTCCGTCACAATGCCAATATACTCCGATTAAAATTACTTTGTGATTGACGTTTGAGCAAGCTGAGTGGTAGGGGGCCAGCCGCCAGCCAACCGTAGTTCATTCTCGGCGCAATGTGCTCGCTAAGTTATTTGTTTTGCAGGTCTGCGCAGCCACTTGTATAGCGTGGGTGGTTGCGTGCCGGTGATATTGCCTCACGCTACTGCAATCTGTCCATCAAAAAGTAATTTTAAACGCAGTATACAGGGTGTCCTAAAAAGTACCAACGAGCTTTAGGAACTGCTTCGTTATATCAAAACAAGAAAAAATTGTCAAGTAAACACGGTTACTAAAATGAATGCCTTAAAGGCTATGAGCACTTTTTCATCTTCAATAGTGTGAAACACATTTCTTCTACTGAAAAAGTGCTTATAGCTCTTAAGATATGCATGTTGAGCCCTTTTTTTCTTGTTTTGGTGTAAGGAACCTGTCCCCAATGCTCGTCGGCGTTGTTTTAGGGGGGGGGGGGGGGGGGGGGGGAATGCCCTGTGTAGTGGTTCCAGGATCATGATAGAGCACTCACGTTGACGTTTTGGCCACTAAATTTGCCGGATGTAAATGCCAATGGACTACGTGTGGAACGCTATTGGATGCCAGTGTCAGCTCCGCGTCTCCAAACCATAGGCCCATGATTTACGGGAACTACGTCGCCTGTGTTTAGAGATCTGGTGCCACATACCTCTGGAAACTTCAAAAGACTTGCCGCGCAGGATCGCTGTTGTACTGCGTTTCAAATATGGACTAACACGCTGTTGAGCGTAGAGCAACTACAAAATTTTTGAGTCGGAATTTTTAGCAGAGGGAAAAAAAAACAGCTGCTATCCGTAGAAATGGATCATTGGAGACGAATTGCTGTAGTCTTGAGGTTACACTACACCAGAAATGATGTAATAAAACCACAAAACAGCAAGGAATATTGTGGAAGCTATTGAGAGGAAGCAGTTAATTTGGTATGATCTTTAAGAAGCAATGCATCCCAGAGAGAAATCGGAAACGAGGTTGATCTTGTGGAAGATTGATCACAGTTGTCAAGCAAGCTATTGATTTCAGGTGTCTTCTATAGGTCCATTAGAAAAACTGTAAATTATGGGTATGAACAAGCTAAAAAATTGTTTATCTTTTACATTCTCGGACCCCAACCTTCCGTTGTCTACTACTACTCAGCCGTTTATTAACAGAACGTACGTCATACACTTTTTTTTAACCTGTTTTAAGCATCTACAGACAGAGAAAATATTCCACTATTGTGGAAACATCCCAGTTCCCACCGAATGAACAACGATCGATTCTCGGTCTGTGTATTAGCACAGCTGAACTACTCTTGCTGAACTGCTTGAAATCTGGTTTCGCAGGACAGAGAGGATCAGGTTGTGGAAAGGGGCCATGGTCAATTAGTGTTAGTTATAGCAAGAACAAACATAACTTTATTCCTTAAACCAGTGCACAGTTTTCTCTTTAAAACAACAAAGATCAATGCACGGCTGAGGGCCCAAGTAACGTCTCCAGGATAAGTTTAAATGACTGCTTTTAAAACACCAGGATTTAGAGTAACAGCTGAAGGCCTTACTTAAGTAAAATTACAATATCTTCCGGCTAAAGGCCATATTAAGAAAAAATCAAGTTAATTCTTCGGCTGAAAGCCCAATTAAAAAAATTTTCTTTACATAATAAAAGGGAGACTTTAAGAATAAGCCTTTACACAGTACAACAGAAAAAAATCTTAAGAAAACTTGAAGTATCTTGTTGGCTGAAGGCCCAAGCAATTACTCAAGAATAATTAAAGGCAACCTTAAGATAAACATTTACAGAATACGGCTGAAGGCCGTTTCAAGAATTTAAAATAATTAAAGAGAAACCTTATAGACAACGATTTACATATAAAAGCCACAGATTCTGAAACAAACGTGGCTGAAGGCCTAAATACAGAGCAACAAGAACTGTAAATGAAACACGGCTGAAGGCTATTCTTAAAGTTCGGCTGAAGGCCATTTTACATAAACAGGTAATATTAGGGCTGAAGGCTTGGCACAGTACCTGCGACCCAATAAAATGACAATCACAAACAACGGGTGCTCAGAGAAGTGTTCCAAGGGTTGGCCTGGGGAGGAAACTCTAACCACAGTTTAGGTGAGACAGACAGCCAAGCGTAACACTAAACAGTTGGGTTCTAACATTCTGCGTGGTGTCTGTTGTTCTACGTAGTGTCTCCCTACCACTTTCGCGCAACGACGGTCTGAGCGTGTTTTTAGGGAATTGACTAGTTTGTACCTGGGACCTGTTGCTGGTAAGGAGACGCCAGACCACACATGACATGTAGAGTTCAGAAGAGTTCAGTGAGACTAGCGATGATATAACCAAATGCTTAATGATTTCAGCATCAGCTCCACTGCACTCCCTGTAAAAGAATCTTAATACTAACTAAATTTAGTGGAAGGGGTTCAAGGCTTTCCTATTTTTAGTTAGCTGGTAAAATAACGTCGAAAAAGCAGTTAAGTTTACCATTGGAAATTTTATTCTACTCACAAAACATTGTTTATAAATTGCACTATTGATAAATGGAAATGTTTTAATACAGGATGATAAAAAGCAACTGCGTTCAACAAAAATGTGAACGAATATTCCCTGAATGGGTTTCCAAGTTCTACAATGGATCGAAGGATGACCTATGCCATATCACATCTATAATCTAGGTTTAAATTAAGTTTCACAAAAGAGAAAACTATCAAAATGGTCTACAGTGACCCTCAATTATCTTTAATTACTTATCTAACTTGTCGTAAATTACAGTGGCTGATGTGGCTCCTCAATAATTATATAAGAGAAAAATCATTGCATTTCAGATTTTAACTTATGTAGCAAATGTGAATACCATGAGCTTCAATTGACGATCGACACTAGTAATACGTAAAAAGGGGATGTAACAGATGAGACTACTGCAGTTCTGAGTGAAGCCTTATGCGCTCAAAAATGTGGCATCGCGTGCGTTCATTACCTTGTCGGTGTTCGTCAGGGGGCGGCGGCCGCCGCAGCTCCATCCATCTCGCCATCTCGGAAGCAACTCCTTTCTCTAACTTCTCCGTACTACAATTTACCGAAGTTGGTTTAAAAAAAAAAACTGTCTGGCTCGGCTTTCATCTGGCCAATCAGGGTCTCAATGCTAACCTTAAGCTCTGCCTACAAAAATTCTGTCTATCCAATGAGAAACGTTATACTTTTCGTGGTGGGGCAATGCTTTTAACGCTTGCAACGTAACAGAGACGCGAAAAAGTCTCACGCTAAAACTTGCGGCTGGTGTGGCCCTTTTAGTGTTATCGTAAGATCTATACTGTTCTTCTGGAGAGCTCTAGCTTTTAACATGGGCTGGGGGGTGGTCCTGGCGGTTAGCTGGAAACGTGGGTGTCCGTCCCTTATCGTAGGGCCTTCTAGCTTAACACTGTTCTGCTCTCGGCTTCTGTTCTCGTTTCTCCCCTCGGAACTGCGTCTGTCTCACGGTGGGAAGGTATGACATGCATTTAGGCATTCTTGTGTTAGTCTGTGGTATTCGATTTGCTCACTCGTTACTCGTATTGCTTTGGTTACTTTAATGTCACGATTTATTCGGAGCTATGTGACACACTACTGGATTTGCTTATCATGTCAGGGTTTTCATGGAAGGTGTTGGATTTGCCTGACACCTTACAGGGTTGCAGCACGACCTACGGGCAGTTGACGAACCAACCAACTGCCTAATCAATTCCCTTCCGTCCGACCAACAGCACGACAACCAAAGGTACCAGCGAAGACGGGGATCGCACCTAGGATTATGTCTTAATAATTGGCATATAAACACAGTCAAGGCAGAATAAACACCCAAAGAGAAAAAGAGAACAACACCAAGCTGTCAAACTACACGCCATGCCGGACAACATCAACACGGTGAGGAAAACACACTGCCGCAAAACTTCGCTAATGACCAGGGCAGGTAGCCACAAGGCAGAAGATACCGCTTGTGCACTTCACTAATAAATTATAATCATTTCAAAGGTTAAACACCATACAGCAAGGCGACTGCAAAATTTTGTCGACTCCAACACACCATCACGTTGCTGCTTGCGGTGACAGCACAGGATGCAACAACTGGCAATTAATGAAGAGATGTCACAACGGTTGAACTTCATGACAGGTTCACTAATTACTCAACTCCAGCATGCAGGTGCTGCGGGCGACGAACTTAGCAGTTCTCGCAGCTGGTGCCACGCAACTCCCACGGCGCGTGCACGCCGCCAGCCGCCCCTGCCTGATCAGACGCCGCAGATACTTCCTCGCTGCTCCGCCGCAACCGACCAACTGCCACACACACCTTGACACGGACATATAACTGCCACACTAAAGAAGTTACAGCAGTACCAGTATCGATAAACGCTGCTGTTGCCACTGACAGAGGCAAGTGTGCAACTCGTTCAAATAATAACTGAGGTGGGAATAAGATGCCACTCGATGGTGACATAATGTCCAAAAGGAAGAACGGCATTAACGCGAGCCGACCACGGCTCACTACTATTTCACAGGGGCTCTCGGCGGCGTACAAATGGAAGTTTCTGATCATACTCCTGTGTGGTTTTATTACAATAACTTTCTGGGGCGCAGTAACTATTTGAATGCTCAAGTTGTTTCTGCGCTTTAAATGGCGGCAGCAGATTGGTAAGTAGCAAAGCTTCTCTTTTGGCGACATTCACTGCAGAGTCAAAACATGATAGGGTACATTGAAAACTACGTCGATTCTTGGTAGTACGAGACTTGATCGATAACAGAAAACCAACATTCGGGAGTAGTTCAGCAACGCACATGTGAGCATTCCGTGTTCTCACATCAACTTCGTTCTCACACCTCGCAGGCGCTAGAGATAGACTGCGCTGCGTAATTTCCCATGGCGCTCATAAAACTTGCACCGCATCTCGGCTCGCCAGCTAGTAGGTAGCTCCGCTTTTCCGCTATAAACACTCTTCCGGTTGCTTACAGTGGCAGAACAAGCAGATTCGCCTTTTCACAGTGGATCTCGGCGGTGTACAGAAGGAAGTTGCCGGCATTTCCGTCTCGTTTTATTAATACAACTCTCTGGGCACAATAACCGTTTGAATGTTCAACTTGTTTTCGTGCTTTAAACAGCGGCAACAGAGTGGTACACTGTAAAACTTCTCTTTTGGTGACATTAACTGTTGAGCCGAAACATTATCACCACCTGTTAAGAGCAAGTTGCCGGCCGGAGTGGCCGAGCGGTTCTGGGCGTTACAGTCTGGAACCGCGCGACCGCTACGGTCGCAGTTTCGAATCCTGCCTCGGGTGTGGATGTGTGTGATGTCTTTACGTTAGTTAGGTTTAAGTAGTTCTAAGTTCTAGGGGACTTATGACCACAGCAGTTGCGTCCCATAGTGCTCAGACCCATTTGTACCATTTTTTAAGAGCAAGTTAGTCGATCTTTAGAACCGAATACAGTAACGATTTTGCGTGGCAGGATTCTATATCTCATTGGTTAGTTTCAGGAGATATGTGCCGCCAGATTCCCGCGCACAGGTCATGAAATTCCCTTGAATTATGGACCGATGATCTGCAGGTTCGTAGCAGGCACCCAGTAGTCTTTCAGATGTATTCCGTCGGGTAGAGATTAGGCAAATTTGGTGACCACGACATCAACATTAGTTCTCTTTCATGCTCCTCAAACTAGCACTATTATGGCCTTATTACACAAACTGCTTTACTGGGAGCTGTCATCGCCTTCGGAAAAGACATCAAGCGTGAAAGAATGCAGATGGTGCAATAACAACATAATCCACCGCTATCGTGGTATCTTCGTTTTCTACCACCCTTGCAATGATCGTGAAAATCGCTCACGGCGTAATGCTGCCCCCAATGGCCGGCGTTGGTGGCACAGGGCATATTTCGATAAGACTTTGCCTGTATGATAGCGTATCCGGTCATGACCTTCGACCTGATGTGAGAAGAAACGTCATTCATTCGAACATAAAACACGTTTGCGTTAATTCACAGTTCGATGATCTCGTCCCACCGGAATCGTAGTTGACCATATTATGGATCGATCTGGGAACACTTAGTGGTCGTCTGCCACGGAAATTCATGTTCACCAATGTGTGCTAAACGGTATGCTCCAAAGCACTTGTGCGTCTGCCAGTACTTTCCCCTGTCATCATATCTGCCACAGATTGTCATCTACCCTGCTCTGCAGAGCAGGCAAGCCTGCGGTCTCCACGTTCTATAATGAGACGTCTAGTCGCCTATTTGTGGTTCCACAGTCCTTCAAAGACTTTCCACTCAGTCTCTGTTAATCCAGTGTGGGCATGGGACACCGGCTGGTCAAATATTTAACAATGAAATTCGGCAAGAGCCACGCAGCTGTTATATTTTTTTTTTCGACTACCAGCTTCGGCGTGGTTCATGGTGTGGGTTCCTGTTGTCATGTCCTAGTTCATGAACCACGGGCAACGCATGAGTGGCCAAGCAAGTGGTCCTGACAGTCAGGATACCAATTACTTTGGAATAAGGCTGGACATCTCGGACATATTCTGAGTCGTGGTCACCTTTGTGTTCAGACGGCAAAGACTACCAAACCCACCGGTTAGTCCCTCAGCCGTTAGGGGTAAAACCCAATGGGACCTGGGGGCAAGTAAGGCTAGCAACCTGCTTCCCTGGCACTTTAAATACGATGCTGGCAACAATCAGAGCAAAATGCCTCGGACCTTTGGAGGTGACGGAGTCCCACCTCTAATTGACAAACCAGGGACTCCTAAGATACGACTCGGCAAACGAATGGTAACGAGATGGGGAGCTATTAATATCAATGGGGGCTACTGTGGGAAGTAGGTAGAGTTGGCAGAGGCTGCAAGTAAGATGGGGTTGGACGTTTTAGCTGTTAGTGACATTCGGCTAAGGGGTGAGAAAGAAGAGGAAGTGGGAGAATACAAGGTTTACCTATCAGGAGTCAAAGCAGGAATAGCACAATGGGGTGTAGGGCTTTACATTAGGAAAGGAATGGAATCCAGCGTAGTTGCAATAAGGTACGTAAACGAACGACTGATGTGGATACATTTGACAGTGTCTAGCAAGAAAATTAGGATTGTGTCAGTATATTCGCATTGTGAAGGGACAGATCAAGATAAGATGGATAGTTTTTATGACGCACTCAGTGACGTAGTTGTTAGAGTAAAGGACAAGGACAGTGTTCTGGTCATGGGTGATTTTAATGCCAGGACTGGAAATCGAACAGAAGGGTATGAAAAGGTTATGGGTAAATTTGGAGAGGATATGGAGGCCAACAGGAACGGGAAACAACTTTTGGATTTCTGTGCCAGTATGGGCTTAGTAATCACAAACTCCTTTTTTTAAACATAAGAACATTCACCGGTATACTTGGGAAGTCAGGGGAACCAGATCTGTCATTGACTATATAATAACAGATCTGGAATTCAGGAAGGCTGTGAGGGACACACGTGTATTCAGGGGATTCTTTGATGACACTGATCACTACTTAATCTGCAGTGAAGTTGGTATTGTGAGGCCGAAAGTGCAGTAGGTCAGGTCCATATGTAGGAGGATAAGAGCGGAGAAACTTCAGGATAAGCAAATCAGGCACAAGTACATAACAGTGATCTCAGAAAGGTACCAGTTAGTTGAATGTAGTCAATTACAGTCATTGGAAAAGGAATGGACAAGGTACAGGGACACAGTACTAGAAGTGCTTAAGAATGTCTTGGAACAGTAGTGTGTAAAGGTAGGATGAAGCAAACAGCTTGGTGGAATGACACAGTCAAGGCAGCCTGTAAAAGGAAAAAGATGGCGTATCAAAAATGGCTACATACTAGGACTCACGTAGACAGAGAAAGTTATGTTGAAGAAAGAAACAGTGCCAAACAGATAATTGGAGCATCCAAGAAGAAATCTTGGGAGGACTTTGGAAACAGGTTGGAGACTTTGAGTCAAGCTGCTGGAAAACCATTCTGGAGTGTAATTAGCAGTCTTCGAAAGGGAGGTAAGAAGGAAATGACAAGTATTATGGACAGGTCAGGAAAAATGCTGGTGAATCCTGTTGATGCCTTGGGCAGATGGAGGGAATATTTTGAAGAGTTGCTCAATGTAGGTGAAAATACGATCAGTAATGTTACAGATTTCGATGTACAATGGGATAGGAATGATGATGGAAATAGAATCACATTTGAGGAAGTGGAGAAAATGATCAATATATTGCAGTGCAATAAAGCGTCTGGGGTGGATGAAATTAAGTCGGAACTCATCAAATGCAGTGGAATGTCAGGTCTTAAATGGCTACACAGGATAACTGAAATGGCGTGGGAGTCGGGGCAGGTTCCATCAGACTGGACGAAAGCAGTAATCACACCAATCTCTAAACATGGAAACAGAAAAGATTGTAACAACTACAGCGTTGTGGATAAAATCTTCTCAGGTATTGTTGAAAGGAAAGTGCAAGTGTTAGTTGAGGACAAAGTGGATGGAAATCAGTGTGGGTTTAGGCCTCTTAGAGGTTGTCAGGACCAGATCTTTAGCTTACGGCAAATAATGGAGAAGTGTTACGAATGGAACAGGGAATTGTACCTATGCTTTATAGATCTAGAAAAGGCACATGACCGGGTTCCTAGAAGGAAGTTATTGTCTGTTCTATGAGATTATGGAATAGGAGGCAAACTTTTGCAAGCAATTAAAGGTCTTTACATAGATAGTCAGGCAGCAGTTAGAGTTGACGGTAAATTGAGTTCATGGTTCAGAGTAGTATCAGGGGTAAGACAAGGCTGCAACATGTCTCCGCTGTTGTTAATATTATTTATGGATCATATGTTGAAAACAATAAACTGGCTAGGTGAGATTAAGATATGTGAACACAAAATAAGCAGTCTCGCATATGCGGATGACTTAGTTGTGATGGCAGATTCGAATGAAAGTTTGCAAAGTAATATTTCAGAGCTAGATCAGAAATGTAAGGACTAAGATATGAAGATTAACATCTCTAAAACGAAAGTAATGTCAGTGGGAAAGAGATATAAATGGATTGAGTGCCAAATAGGAGGAACAAAGTTTGAACAGGTGGACGGTTACAAAGTACTTAGGATGCATATTCTCACAGGATGGCAACGTAGTGAAAGAACTGGAAGCGAGGTGTAGCAAAGCTAATGCAGTGAGCGCTCAGCTACGATCTACTCTCTTCTGCAAGAAAGAAGTCAGTACCAAGACTAAGTTATCTGTGCACCGTTCAATCTTTCGGCCAACTTTGTTGTATGGAAGCGAAAGCTGGGTGGATTCAGGTTACCTTATCAATAAGGTTGAGGTTACGGATATGAAAGTAGCTAGGATGATTGCAGGTACTAGTAGATGGGAACGATGGCAGGAGGGTCTCCACAATGAGGAAATCAAAGAAAAACTGGGAATGAACTCTATAGATGTAGCAGTCAGAGCGAACAGGCTTAGATGGTGGGGGCATGTTACACGCATGGGAGAAGCAAGGCTACCCTAGAGACTCATGGGTTCAGCAGTAGAGGGTAGGAGCAGTCGGGGTAGACCAAGGAGAAGGTACCTGCATTCGGTTAAGAATGGTGTTGAAGTAATAGGCTTAACATCAGAAGAGGCATCAATATTAACACTGAAAGGCATAATCAGTCTTAAATGATGATGATGATGATGATACCAGTTTCGGGATTCCATTATGCCATCTTCAGGCTCCGTATGCACCATTCAAAAGTAACAGACTGAGTCAAGTCTTCGAAGAAAGCACTTGGGGTCCGGTTTAGAATTCACGATGTCTAGGAACCTATAGCCCCAGTATGCCAATATAGTTTATTTCTGAAAGATACATAAGGGGCCTGAAGATGGCGTACCGGAATGCCGAAACGGGTAGTCAAAATAAAATAACATCTCAGTAGCACGGCAGTTGGCGAATTTCATTGTTAAATACTTTCCACCGATGCTCATGACAGCAGTACGCGAACAGCCTCCATCTTCGCCGTTTCCTAGGAGCTCGTTCCCAGGTAGCGCTCCATAACAGTTTAGCCTCTGTCAAAGACACTTATGCCAGTGGTGTACCCTATTTGCAGCCCGTAACGTCACTCGAATAATTTCATATTCGTCTCTGCTCCGTTTATACCGCGTGGTTATAAAAATTGGGTTGTTTTGAAGTTCAGCCTTATGCAGACACAATTGAAAAAATGGTTCAAATGGCTCTGAGCACTATGGGACTCAACTGCTGTGGTCATAAGTCCCCTAGAACTTAGAACTACTTAAACCTAACTAACCTAAGGACAGCACACAACACCCAGCCATCACGAGGCAGAGAAAATCCCTGACCCCGCCGGGAATCGAACCCGGGAACCCGGGCGTGGGAAGCGAGAACGCTACCGCACGACCACGAGATGCGGGCAGACACAATTGATTTATTTTATATGTACCGAGGCATGTTTCGACACCTATGTGTCATATTATGTGGAACAAATTTTTATTTCTTACAATTACGTCGCTAAATGAACTGCATTATCAAACATCGTTCTTTGGGCTTTTTTCGTCCTTTTGACAGCATGGCATCTGCAAAATTTTTCGTCCTGTTGCGAGTCTGTGGTTGATGTCTCAATCAACTACTACTCAGCGCCCTGTTTCCACACAGTTTTTCACAAAACACCTCTCACTGAGAGTGGAGTCAGAAGGGTCTGCTCAGATCACGTTTCGCCACATTTTGTGAAAGTACATTTGAGGCGAATTAGTGAGCGAAAATTTTGTAAAAAACTGAGTGGAAACAGTGCTCTGAGTAGCAGTTGATCGAGACATCAACCAGAGACACACAACGGCGGAAAAGGGCACAAAAACCGATGTATAATAATGCAGTTCATATAGCGAAATAAAAATTTGACCCACAGAAGACGACACATAGTTGTCGAAACATGTCTCGGTACATATAAAAATAAAAAATAAATCAGTTGTGTTTGCGTAAGGCTGAACTTCAAAACAACCCAATTTTTAAATCGCAGACACGGGAAACCATCAAGAGGAGCTTCAAACGTTAGTAAAACGGGAGGTGATAATTAAAGAGCAGCTACTCAACGCAGTCCAGTGTGGGCTGTAGCTATTGTACGACAGAGAAACTTGGCAGATATTCTGATGCATTAATGCGGAGCCGATTTACGCTGGAGTAAATTAGTTCCAAGTGTTGCAAATTTGACGCTGAACACTGTTTGTTTGACGGTATGACATCCAAGCTGTCATTTGAAAAGCCATAACGTTAGTGAACAGTAGGGCTATCGAGAACAGAGACCCCGAACTGTTAGTGAAACTGTTTTATGTGAACGGCAGCAATTACAGAGCTGTATCCTCCCGTTAGCTCATTGGTCAGCTCGGCGGAATGCCACGCCAAGGGGCCCGGGTTCGATTCCCAGTTGTGGCAGGAGATTTTCTCCGCTCAGGGACTGGGTATTCTCCTCATCATTTCACCCCGAACTGTTAGTGAAACTGTTTTATGTGAACTGCAGCAATTACAGAGCTGTATCCTCCCGTTATCTCATTGGTCAGCTCGGCGGAATGCCACGCCAGTGGGCCCAGGTTCGATTCCCAGTTGTGGCAGGAGATTTTCTCCGCTCAGGGACTGGGTATTCTCCTCATCATTTCACCCCTATCTCCGACGCGCATGTCGCGCTATGTGGCGTCGAATGCAATAAGTACATGCCCTCGGAGACCGAACTTCCCCAAATGGGGTCCTAAATGCCGAACGCTCATTTCCATTTTACACTGCTGTATTAAGAAAGTATCGCCTGCCGAATGGTTTGAGGAGAGGCCCGAAGTCATTAAATGGCTGAAGGACGATCATAATGAAATTCGAAAACTCGGGTGAGCCTTCAGTGGCACCTGGAAGGGGGAGGAGTCCTATCCCGTTGGAAGTTGTTGACGGCGTTTCCGATGATATAACTGAGCAAGCCACACTTGTCCCGGTTAGCGCTAGTGCTCATGCGGTGTCTTAAGAATTGTCTCTGCGATGTTCAACAGCACGGAAGTTTCGCGGTCTGCTTTACCCTAGCACCCGTACAAGATCCAGACGGTGCAGCAACTGAAACTTCCCGATCCGCAACAACGTTCTCACATTGCTCTTCGATTCTCGTAGGGATCGGAGTCGATGACATGTGTTCGGGTAATATTCTATGGAGTGACGAGGCACGTTTTACATTACATGGTGCAGTGAATACACAGAACTATCGGATTTGGGGTACTATTAAACGGCATGTTGTGCATGAAGTGCCACTGCACTCGTTGTCTGTGACTGTGTGATGTGGAATCATAAGCACCTATATTCTCGATCTGTTCTCTTCAAAGAGAAAACCCTCAGAGGGCCTGTCAGGTGTATCGTGAGGTCTGCGCGTTATCGAGACCTCCTTGTACAGCATGTGATTCCTGCTTTGGAAGAGTGCAACTCTGTGGAAACCAATGTTTTCAATCAACATTCCAAAACAAGGCCAAAACAATTTGGATCATTAATAAAACGTTCTCGGTTTTCCAGCTGCGTCAATTCGAATAAAATTCACCACTGATCGGTACTTGAACGCCAATAGTTTCCACCACCCTGTACGCAAGAAAGTTGTCCTGAACACGTTGGTTCGTAGAGCCAAGGTTATCTCTGACGACGACCACTTACAGTCTGAATTGCAGAACTTAAAACGTGTTTTCAGGGAAAAAGGATACAGCAACAGCGACATCGCAAACGCTTTGAAGGGCCGCCCGCGAAAGACAAATGGTGAATCTGTAGAAGACGCCAAGCGGACTGCATTCCTGCATACTTTGGAGCAACTAGCAGTAAGTTAGGACGTCTGCTGCAGAAACATGGGCTAAGACCAATCTTCCGGCCCGCTCACAAGATACGAGATATGTTGCGCCCTGCTAAAGACAACATTTCTCTTCGAGTGTCCGGTGTGTATGGTGTACCCTGTGAATGTGGCAGCATGTATATCGGACAAACAATTCGCACGGTTGCGGAGCGTTGTACCGAGCACAAGTGCTATATAAAACAAAGGGAGCTTGACAAGTCGGCCATAGCGGAGCATTGCCTAGAAAACGGACATAAAATACAGTTCGAAAATACAAAAGCGTTGGCTCATGCGTCTACATATGGGACTCGGTTATAGAGGAAGCGGCCGAGATCTCAACAGAGACCAGGGATACTCGCTCAGCAAGGCATGGGGGGGGGGGGGGGGGGGCGGCGTTGGACATCGAAAGAAAGCAAAGACAGATGCGCGACGCGGGAGCGGCAGTTTAAAACGTGGCGCCTGCCCCTGGCGCCACCTGAAGTCATCGGTGCTGCCACGGGCAATAGCTCCGCTAGCTGCCCGGGTCGACTTAAGCACGCGCGCCACATTGGGTCTATCTGATTGGCTGCTGATGATGTCATCATGTCTGTATAAGCGAGAAACCATAGCAGTCCCGGCAGTCAGAGCGAGCTTCTGACGACGATGGCGGAGATGGCCATCGAAAGCTCGAGGATTTTATTCGAATTGACGCGGCTGGAAAACCGAGAACGTTTTATTCATGTAGGACGTCGCGAAAGACTCCGAGGACAAATTTGGATCATTATTAAATAAGAAACGAACAACAATAGTTCCCACACGAAATTGATTCCCCAGAAAATGGACATCATAGAAACAGTGACGCTTTCAAATTATTAGCCATTAAATTCATTACTTGTGTTGTGGATTGGCAAGAGAGCCAACCCACTATGAGAGGAAGCCGAAAGGCACGCGTTTTAGCTCACGCAGGCTGGCGTGAGGTCTGGGACAGGACAAAGAATTTAGACTTTAGCAAAAAAGGACGTAGCTGTTGGAATACTTAACTTTAATCCGTAAATGGTGAACATCGCTCTTGACGGTACATGTTTTACAGCATCAATAGTAACTGGTAATGGCGCCTTGCCAGGTCGTAGCAAATGACGTAGCTGAAGGCTATGCTAACTATCGTCTCGGCAAATGAGAGCGTAATTTGTCAGTGAACCATCGCTAGCAAAGTCGGCTGTACAACTGGGGCGAGTGCTAGGAAGTCTCTCTAGACCAGCCGTGTGGCGGCGCTCGGTCTGCAATCACTGATAGTGGCGACACGCGGGTCCGACGTACACTAATGGACCGCTGCCGATTTAAAGGCTACCACCTAGCAAGTGTGGTGTCTGGCGGTGACACCACAACTTGCTCGCAGTGACAGCAAACACTGCAGAAAGAGTACCCATACTACAGTCTGTAGGAGAGGAAGAGGGTGCTAGACCTGGAGGTACGAAATATTTAGGCACTTTTATTATTTAAGCAAGTAAATTTATCCTTTATAAATCAGATTTATTCGGCAAGGAAAATAAAAACAGAAATTAAATTTATAATATTCTTATCACTACTGTGGGGCAACACCTCACGACGCTTGCCCAGTGAGAGATGTGCTTAATGCAACCTTCCAGGAAATTTTCCAAACGCACGGCCTGCAAGATCACCTGATCTGAGTCCATGTGAATTCTGAGTCTGAGGCCATCTGCCGTAAAAGAACGCGTTTGCTAGGGCCACGTTGGTTATTTCGGGCGCTGATGACCACGCAGTTGAGCGCCCCACAAACCAAACATCATCATCACGTTGGTTATTTACGTGATCTGAAGGCCAGTATACGCGAACACATTCCTCATATTCCACCAGAACTGCTCCCAGCAACTGTTGATCACGTTGATTTACGGAGACCGTTAATAATAAAATCAACATTATGCCTTTATCACTTCTCTGACCTTTTTGGTTCATGTCCCGTTCCAATTCAATTCTCTATGGAAAATATTTTATACTTCTTGCATTCATAGTGCCAGATTTGCAACTGGTGTCTAAAACTGGAATTAATTCTTTTCCATAGTAAATCGGTAACACATTAATGCTTTGTAAGTTTCAGTGCCCACACTGGACCTCTGTGATTAGCTTCACTTTAAATCTAACCAACCGGTACAATGTCAGATGCACGCGCCGCCAACAAGACGGTTTGAATCTTACGGTGAGCAGTGGTCATAATGTTACTCAGTAGCAGATAGTTAGCACTAATCACCCTGCTCCCACAGAAGAATGAAAAAATGAAGGGTTTTCGATAGACTTCTTCCGTCATTAGTTCTTTCCAATAGTTCATTTTTTACCTTAGCTGTCTGCTCAATTTTGAATTATCTCACAACGCCGAGAGCGTTCTGAATGAAAAGTGATGCATCCGAACTTTTTATGTGAAAACTCTTAAAACGTTTTAAACAAAGAAACTTTATTTTTTACATCTTTATTCTTCGTGTCTACAAATTCTCAGCCCTCTGGCGCTAGACGGCACCGAGTTGAAAGGTGTGTAACATGGCGATGTGTAACGTAAGTACGCTGGCGCGTGAAACGAGCAGGCTGTATTCGAGTTTCGAATACGAAGAGTTCGTCCACTGAGGGAGCACCATCTGCTTCAGCATGACAATTCCAGACCACACACGAGCGCTCCTATATCTGCAACAATCCGTCGCCTTGGGATCACTGTCATCAATCATCTTCCATAAAGTTCCGACTTGGCCCCATCCGATTTTCGTTTGTTTCTAAAATTTAAAGGGCACCCCTAAAGACTTCACTTTGATTGTGATGATGAGGTTCAACTGGAGGTGAGGTTGTGTCTCCGTCCACAAAGTCAAACCTTCTATACATCTACATTTATACTCCGCAAGCCACCCAACGGTGTGTGGCGGAGGGCACTTTACGTGCCACTGTCATTACCTCCCTTTCCTGTTCCAGTCGCGTATGGTTCGCGGGAAGAATGACTGCCGGAAAGCCTCCGTGCGCGCTCGAATCTCTCCAATTTTACATTCGTGATCTCCTCGGGAGGTATAAGTAGGGGGAAGCAATATATTCGATACCTCATCCAAAAACGCATCCTCTAGAAACCTGGACAGCAAGCTACACCGCGATGTTGAGCGCCTCTCTTGCACAGTCTGCCACTTGAGTTTGCTAAACATCTCCGTAACCTTATCACGATTACCAAATAACCCTGTCACGAAACGCGTCGCTCTTCTTTGGATCTTCTCTCTATGTCCTCTGTCAACCCGACCTGGTACGGATCCCACACTGATGAGCAATACTCAAGTGTAGGTCAAACGAATGTTTTGTAAGCCACCTCCTTTGTTGATGTACTACATTTTCTAAGGACTCTCCCAATGAATCTCAACCTGGCACCCGCCTTACAAACAATTAATTTTATATGATCTTTCCACTTCAAATGGTTCCGTACGCATACTCCCAGATATTTTACAGAAGTAACTGCTACCAGTGTTTGTTCCGCTATCATATAATCATACAAAAAAGAATCCTCCTTTCTATGTATTCGCAATAGATTACATTTGTCTATGTTAAGGGTCAGTTGCCACTCACTGCACCAAGTGCCTATCCGCTGCAGATCTTCCTGCATTTCGCTACAGTTTTCTAATGCTGCAACTTCTCTGCATACTACAGCATCATCCGCGAAAAGCCGCATGGAACTTCCGACACTATCTACTAGGTCATTTATATATATTGCGAAAAGCAATGGTCCCATAACACTCCCCTGTGGCACACCAGAGGTTACTTTAACGTCTGTAGACGTCTCTCCATTGAGAACAACATGCTGTGTTCTGTTTGCTAGAAACTCTTCAATCCAGACACACAGCTGGTCTGAGATTCCGTAGGCTCTTACTTTTTTTATAAGGCGACAGTGTGGGACTGTATGGAACGCCTTCCGGAAGTCAAGGAAAATGGCATCTACCTGGGAGCCTATATCTAATATTTTCTGGGTCTTACGAACAAATAAAGTGAGTTGGGTCTCATACGATCGCTGTTTCCGGAATCCATGTTGATTCCTACAGAGTAGATTCTGGGTTTCCAGAAATGACATGATACGCAAGGAAAAAACATGTTAAAAAATTCTACGACAGTTCGATGTCAGAGATATAGGCCTATAGTTTTGCGCATCTGCTCGACGACCCTTCTTGAAAACTGGGACTACCTGTGCTCTTTTCCATTCATTTGGAACCTTCCGTTCCTCTAGAGACTTGCGGTACACGGCTGTTAGAGGGGGGGCAAGTTCTTTCGTGTACTCTGCGTACTCTGTGTAGAATCGAATTGGTATCCCGCCAGGTCCAGTGGACTTCCCTCTGCTGAGTGATTTCAGTTGCTTTTCTATTCCGTGGATACTTATTTCGATGTCTCATTTTTTCGTTCATGCGAGGATTTAGAGAAGGAACTGCAGTGCGGTCTTCGTCTGTGAAACAGCCTTGGGAGAAGGTGTTTAGTATTTCAGCTTTACGCGTGTCATCCTCTGTTCCAGTGCCATTATCATCCCAGACTGTCTGGATATGCTGTTTCGATCCACTTACTGATTTAATGTAAGACCAGAACTTCCTAGGATTTTCTGTCAAGTCGGTACACAGAATTTTACTTTTGAGTTCACTGAACGCTTCACGCATAGCCCTCCTTACGCTAACTTTGACATCGCTTAGCTTCTATTTGTATGGGAGGTTTTGGCTGCGTTTAAATTTGCAGTGAAGCTCTCTTTGCTATCGCAGTAGTTTCCTGAGTTTGTTGTTGAACCACAGTGGGTTTTTCCCGTCCCCCACAGTTTAACTCGGGACGTACTTGCCTAAAACGCATTTTACGATTGCCTTGAACTTTTTCCATAAGCACTCAACATTGTCAGTGTCGGAACATAAATTTTCGTTTTGATCTGTTAAGTAGTCTGAAATCTGCCTCCTATTACCCTGACGGCAGCAGCCCGCTGTGCCCGAGCGGTTCTAGGCGCTTCAGTCCGGAACCGCGCTGCTGCTACGGTCGCAGGTTCGAATCCTGCCTTGGGCATGGATGTATGTGATGTCCTTAGGTTAGTTAGGTTTATGTAGTTCCAAGCCTAGGGGATTGATGACCTCAGATGTTAAGTCCAATAGTTCTTAGAGCCGTTTTTTCTGAGGGCATCAACTAACTGATCTCTCGCTAGGAGAAATGTGTTTCGTCCTCCAGGGTGGCTAGGAACGTTAGTAACGTTTGTTTTATTTAAAAAGCTTTAAGAGTTTTCACGTTAAAAATTGCGAGGCATTACTTTTCAACAATCCTTCGTATATCGAAATATCGATTACAGGAACAAATACGGATGTTATGATTCCTGGAGTGTTGGTCCTCAGTAAAAGCGGCAAACATATCCGTCTGAAACCCTGGCGTCGCCGTAGCTTCCTGTTCCGCGTCATAGACTTCGACAAAAGTTTTGCGATGAAATGTGCTCTGCTGAGTTGAGTGCCGCAACCGCTTCTCGCAAGTGAATGGTGCTCAACGCTAGGAGACTGACGTACGAAATGAAAAATCCGACAAGGACAGCAAATTAATCAAGACGGCGTAAAGATAACAGCAGAATAGCGACCGGCTATGCTATCTTACTTCTGCTGGAGATGAGCGCGGGATTTGTATTCAAGGCAGAGCCTCCGCTTGGCTGGGCATTTGGAACAGGCGAGCGCGAAACAGTCGGAATCCCATTTTGCGTGAGCAGGCGGTGGGGCCACCTCTTCCCGCCGGAGATTGTGTTCGCAGTAGCCGCTTCCAGCAGGCGCAAGTCGAAACAACGGACAATTGCATTTTACAGCCCGCCGCTTGACAAGTGTGTCTACAACTTAGCATGTTATTTCCCTGCGAGGGAGAAAGTTTCTTTTCCGTTTCCCCGACATCCTGCGAATTTGCCAAGCTCTGCTTACGACTTCTTAACTTTACGGGCCTCTCTACAGGGGTAGCATGTCGAAGCGCGATACAGTCAGCTGCGGATGCGGCGAATCGAGAGGGGGGACTTCAAACTTTGACTTCTAAAGCCCTTTGAAGATTTCATACCCTACAAACTGTATCACTCATAAAGCGCGAATAACGGCGGGCTGACTTCGGAGAGGTGCCTGGCGAGAAACTGCTCGTATCCACCGTTTTCGCCGTTGCTTTTCGTCGTGATAATCATCGTGAGCTACGGAGGGAAGGAATTCGACCGTGTCCTTATCAAAGAAACCATTCAAGAATCTGCCTTAAGGGGGGTAGGACGTCAAACAGGCCGATTTGGAGCAGGAGAGGCTCCACAGGACATTTTAATTTCCACTGTCTATACTTTTACAAATAAATTCATAAAACTTTGTCAGCATGACCAGGAAGGATTCAGGATTCACACTCATAGCAGTGGAAGTGCAAAAACATAAAAAATATTTTTTTTTTACATATGAAATTTCATCATTTTTTCACTTACTGTTGGCTGCATTTGTTGCTATAGGTACATTTTTCTTCACAAGTAAGAGAGATTCTTTGATGAATTTTTCGCAGCATACAAACCATACTTACAGGTCCAGAATGAGATTTTCACTCTGCAGCGGAGTGTGCGCTGATATGAAACTTCATGGCAGATTAAAACTGTGTGCCGGACCGAGACTCGAACTCGGGACCTTTGCCTTTCGCGGGCAAGTGCTCTACCAACTGAGCTACCCATGCACGACCCACGCCCCGTCATCACAGCTTTACTTCTGCCAGTACCTCGTCTCCTACCTTCCAAACTTTACAGAAGCTCTCCTGCGAACCTTGCAGAACTAGCACTCCCGAAAGAAAGGATATTGCGGAGACATGGCTTAGCCACAGCCTGGGGGATGTTCTGGAAACTGGCAGAAGTAAAGCTGTGAGGACGGGGCGTGGGTCGTGCATGGGTAGCTCAGTTGGTAGAGCACTTGCCCGCGAAAGGCAAAGGTCCCGAGTTCGAGTCTCGGTCCGGCACACAGTTTTAATCTTCCTGGAAGTGTCATACTTACAGGTGTATGAAATTCTAGAATTTTCCAAATCTATTAAAAATTGTGGCAAAAATTGAGATAATTAACTACAAAATTTGATTTTTTTCTAAACATAAAGTTTAAAACGTAACAGCTCATTCATTTTTTCATAAATTAAACAGATTCTATAGTTTCAAACACCTGTAAGTATGGTTTGTATGCTGCGCAAAATTCATCGAACAGTCTCTCTTACTTATGAAGAAAAGTGTACCTATAGCAACAAATGCAGCCAATAGTAAGTGAAAAAATGATGAAATTTCACATGTAAAAAAAATTATTTTGTTATGTTTTTGAACTTCCGCTGCTACCAGTGTGAATCCTCAATCCTTCCTGGTCATGCTGACAAAGTTTTATGAATTTACTTGTAAAAGTATACAGTGAAAATTAAAATGTCCTGTGGTGCCTCTCCTGTTCCAAGTCGGCCCGTTTGTCCCCCCCCCCCCCCCCCCCCACTTAAGCGTTTTAGGGAAAACCTAAATCCGGACTGGAAAATCAATAGCGTATGCGTATATATTCAAGTGTTCTGACACGAGTTGCGGTGTTTTGCACCACATTATTGGAGGTTGGGACGAACACTTACATGTCTTTCCAGTGAGACAGACGATATTCGACAACAGAAAATATCATAAACAATATTACGTTACAAAGTTTGTCCCATTTATCTTAGACATCATACCGCTTATCCACTCAATCGTCTTCAGTGAAATAATGTACACCAACGAAGAGAAGATGAAATTTGTTGATTCAGCCATCCTTCATTTGAAACCCGTATTTTTCGTATCGTTGGCGGGAAAGCTCTTTGCCCTTATTTTTCGATCGCACGTTTATTGATTCCGATATTTGTCTCTGCTGCAAGGAAATTATTTAAGTTTTAGTTTTGGTCATTGTATTCGGAAGCTCGGCTAATGAACGACGAACGAGGGAACCGCACGCACTTCCCCACACCGATTTGCTTCATGATGGAAGGGGGTGTAGGTGGCAATTAGGACTTCAAAATATGTAAACAGGACGATGCAACTCTCAAACGTTTTAGAGGAAATCGAGTGTCAAAATTGCAGGCACCATTATATACTTTGTAGGGTTGCTGGTCTACAACATAGCCGTAGCCGATCGAGTAAGCGCTTTGTTTCATAAGCCCAAGGTATTTGTTTCAAATCTAGCTGCTGGTAACGTTTTCATCATTCCCACGTGGTTCTGACAACAAATTTACTATGACTGTGCAAATTATCAACATATAATGATTCATTTATTATTTGACTTATCTTTATCCTGAAAAAAGGCTAGTTTTTTCGTAAGCGATCGGAATTCAGAACAGGATACACAAGAACTTCCAATTCAATCAACATATTCATTTTATTGATATTACTGTATCTACATTCGTGACAAGTACGTGTAACTTATGCAGGACAGCACGAATCAGTATGATACCGATCATGGAAACACAGAAAACAATAATTATTGCATCATACAGCATCTGTAGTGAACGCCGAACACGGTTATAATGGAAACAAGCTTCCAAACCTTTAGAGAAAAATCCGATTTTTCAGGGTGAAGATTATAAAAACAATGAACTCTTCAGTAAATATTTGTAATTTGGACAGTCATAATAAATCTATTGTCAGAATTACGTAGGAACAAAAAAAAAAAAAAAACAGTACCAGCAGAGAGATTCGATGCTCCTGAAACTAAGCGCTTACTTGTTCTGCTGCGGACGCCTTCAACACAGACGACCACACTGAGTGCACAAGCACGCTTAAAATTATGATGCGCGGTTTCCTCGACAACGGTTGAGTTGCGTCTTCCGGTTTACGTATGTTGACGTCCTAGTTTTACCCTACACTCCCTGTCAACATCACTCAAATTGGTGTGGAGAAGTTCGTATGGTCCCCTTGAATGCGAGGTAACACCACATGACTATGTAAAATATGAATGGGAGGAGAAGCGGTTGTAGGAAGTAAGTCAGTCTGCAGTGGTCAAACGTGGGCAGTCGTAAGTGGTCTCGTCATGAATGCAGTGCATGTTGTTGTGGGTTAGTCGACGCTGGGCGGTTTTACGTATGTTGTGAGTTCGTGAGGGCAGGCAAAGCTGGAGAAGGCTATTTGAAAGACGCTTTCATCAGACAAGCTGTGTTCTAGAATGAAATTTTCACTCTGCAACGGAGTGTTCGGCAACGGCTACGGGAGAGCTTCCGTGAAGTTTGGAAGGCAGGAGACGAGGTACTGGTGGAATTAAAGCTATCATGACGGATCGTGATTCGTCATTGGGTAACTCAGATGGTAGAGCATTTGCCCGCAAAAGGCAAAGGCCCTGAGTTCGAGTCTCCGTCCGATTCACAGTTCTAATCTGCCAGGAAGATGAATGCTATGGTCTGATAATTCTGTTGCCAAACAGCTGAGGGGGAGGAGTGCAGAATATTGGAACTGGTATTGAGAGTGGCTACATTATTATATTTTCAGAGAGCGAGCTATATTTTTTGAATTGATTACGTCAGGGACACATCACTTGTGTTTATTCTGCTCAGCGATGCGAGCTAAGTTGTTATTGTTTTACTCATCGTTTGATGTGTTATGTAAAGGCAATGTGCCCTGTTAGGTTTTATTACGAACCGTGTAACAGAGTGACGATTAGACCGAGATCAATATACAGCATTTTCATTATGTTGTCGTGCCACATTAAATCTGTGATAGGTAGTAGCTGAATCCTTATTTTATTCAACAAACAGGTGAGTAATATTTCTGTGTTTTTTTTTTGTTTTTTTTTTTTAATATTACGGATTCAAGAATCGAGCAGAATGCAACTGTATTAAGAGTAACAGATGGTTCGTGTTCTGTTAATCAATGTCAGTGTGTCTGAATAATTATTCCAGTAAATCAGAAGTTTATTTGAAATGTCCACTATTGTTAACTCATTCATACTAATACTACCATCTCATGCCTTCCTGAAGTAACCTTTCTGAAGTAATAATAAATAGCCGGCCGGGGTGACCGAGCGGTTCTAGGCGCTACAGTCTGCAACCGCGCGACAGCTACGATCGCAGGTTCGAATCCTGCCTCGGCCAAGGATGTGTGTGATGTCCGTAGGTTGGTTAGGTTTAAGTAGTTCTAAGTTCTAGGGGACTGATGACCTCAGAAGTTAAGTCCCATAGTGCTCAGAGCCATTTGAGTCAATAATAAAAATGGTTCAAATGGCTCTGAGCACTATGGGACTTAACATCTGCGGTCATCAGTCCCCTAGAACTTAGAACTACTTAAACCTAACTAACCTAAGGACATCACACACATCCATGCCCGAGGCAGGATTCGAACCTGCGACCGTAGCAGTCGCGCCAGAGAATAATAAATAACCATTTTGTGATCAACGCTGGTCTGGCCTGTTAACTTCTTTCTGCCTAAGTAAGATTTCTGTGAGGAGTCACAGTAGTATAATACGGTCAATTTTGTAAATGAATGATAAATCACACTGCAGAACGCGAAACTGCGACTGCTGAGCGCTTGCTCTTTTCAAATGGTATGCACAGTCAGTCCCTGTTCGAGTAAAAGTATGCATGATAAGTTTCTTCATAACATATATAACGATAGGAACCGGTCGTTAGCGGCATTCAGAGATTATTTACTGGTTGAGTCACACCGGCCGGCCGGAGTGGCCGAGCGGTTAAAGGCGCTACAGTCTGGAACCGCACGACCGCTACGGTCGCAGGTTCGAATCCTGCCTCGGGCATGGATGTGTGTGATGTCGTTAGGTTAGTTAGGTTTAAGTAGTTCTAAGTTCTAGGGGACTTATGACCACAGCAGTTGAGTCCCATAGTGCTCAGAGCCATTTGAACCATTTAGTCACACCGGAATATCGTCAATATGATACACACACCAAAAAATGTTTTTCATCACCCAGTTCCCAGAACTCCTGAAGATAAAAGTTGACTGTGGATATTGTATAACAGAACAGTCCCTTTGACTGTTCAGAGATGTCACTAAACCCGCCCAAAGATGTAAACAACCATGCAAGAGCAGCGCCTATTGCAAGGATGGGGTTCGACAGCCGATGAGTTCCAGTCATTCCACCAGGAATGAGGCACACGACTCGTGTTGTCTGTAGTTCATCCATGCCTAGATAGTCACTACCGCGGTTAGATTGCGTACGCATTGTTACTTTGTGCCAGGAAGGGCTCTCAACAAGGGAAGTGTCCAGGCGATCAGAGTGAACCAAAGTTGTTCGGACATGGAGGAGATACAGAGAGACAGGAACTGTCGATGACATGCCTCGCTCAGGCCTCCCAAGGGTTACTACTGCAGTGGGAGACCGCTACCTACGGATTATGGTTCTGAGGAACCGTGACAGCAACGCCACCATGTTGAATAATGCTTTTCATGCAGGCACAGAGCGTCGTGTTGCGACTCAAACTATGCATAACAGGCTGCATGATGCGCAAAAAATGGTTCAAATGGCTCTGAGCACTATGGGACTTAACATCTATGGTCATCAGTCCCCTAGAACTTAGAACTACTTAAACCTAACTAACCTAAGGACAGCACACAACACCCAGCCATCACGAGGCAGAGAAAATCCCTGACCCCGCCGGGAATCGAACCCGGGAACCCGGGCGTGGGAAGCGAGAACGCTACCGGACGACCACGAGATGCGGGCCACGATGCGCAACTTCACTCCCGACGTCCATGGCGAGGTCCATCATTGCAACAACGACACCATGCAGTGCGGTGCAGATGGGTCCAACAACGTGCCGAATGGACCGCTCAGGATTAGCAGCACGTTCTCTTCACCGATGAGAGTCGCATATGCCTTCAAGCAGACAATCGTTGGAGACGTGTTTGGAGGCAGCCCGGCCAGGCTGAACGTCTTAGACACACTGTCCAGCGAGTGCAGCAAGGTGGAGGTTCCCTCCTGTTTTGGGGTGGCATTATGTGGGGCCGACGTACGCCACTGGTGGTTATGGGAGGCGCCGTAACGGCTGTACGATACGTGAATGCCATCCTCCGACCGATAGTGCAACCATATCGGTAGCATTTTGGCGAGGCATTCGTCATCATGGACGACAATTCGCGCCCGCATCGTGCACATCTTGTGAATGACTTCCTTCAGGATAACAATATGGCTCGAGCAGAATGGCCAGTCCGTTCTCCAGACATGAACCCTATCGAACATGCCTGGGATGGATTCAAAAGGGCTGTTTATGGACGACGTGACCCAGTGTGTACAGTAATTTGGACCACCACTTCAGAAAGTCTCGCTGTATGGCGGTACAACTTGCAATGTGTGGTTTGCATGAGCAGTAAAAAAGGCTGAAATGGTGTTTATGTTGATCTCTATTCCAATTTTCTACAAGTTCCGGAACTCTCGGAACCGAGGTGATGCAAAACTTTTTCTGATGTGTGTAGTTTGAACCGTTGCCCAGTAAATGAAACGGTGTCTCTTTAAACGTGCTGCCATACATTCAGATGTATATCGATACGATTGCTAAATGAGTATACTTAGCTATAAACAGACGCCGTATGAACACAAAAATTCTACTTATCTATAGGTAATGTAAGTTAGTAGAAAAGTAACTACAATAATGTATTTCTAACTTATATTATCGCAAATGAATGTAATTTTTATCTTGCAGTTAAATCGGGGACGACGCATGTCTTCAGCCCGAGATGGCGGTCGGAATTTTACAGGCCAAGCCGAGATGAAAATGTTTTAGCTGATCAAAAGTATCCGGACAACCCAACGCAGTACGTAATTGACTATCAGATGTCTCGAGAAGCGGACCCGCCAGTATAGAAGAATGCGAAAAATATTGTATTGTCAGTAGAGAAAGGAAAGTGCAGTGACTTAGAACCTGGACTAGTCGTTGGACCTCACGTGAGTAATCTGTCGGTGATGTGATTGTAGATTGTGAAGTGGTGACGCGAAGGAAAAATCGCATCTAAACCAAGATCAGGCAGATCTCATTTACTGATGGGCAGAGAGCGTCGAGCGTTGATGATGGTGGTTGTAAAAAATCGCATTAAATCAGCGGAAAGAATCACTCGTGAACTCTGAAGCGCTACCACAAGTCCAGCCTGTACAGTGACTGTTCGTAAGTCCAGCCTGTACAGTGACTGTTCGTAAGTCCAGCCTGTACAGTGACTGTTCGTAGGAAATCAAAAAGAATGGGCTGCAATGTGTAATGTCCCCACAGAAAACACCCTCTACCACGCACCAATTAATCATTGTCAATCAAACCATCCACATTCATTCACTTTGGAAAAGTATCTGATCTGATTTTCTCGTAACATATGCGGCGACAGCTCGACGACGCCAAAGTATTTTCTAGTGCGTTTATTCTTTGAAATAACAGAGATGCATATATGCATTCTCCATGGTTGTTAGAGTGGTAACTAGGACAACTTCTGGAGTATCTGTTGAGGGATTGGCGTGTTTCTGAGAGATACATATTCTGCTTTTCTTCTCGCTAAAGCGAGCCAATTAACATTTGTGCCGCTAGCGGTTTGTTTGAAGAGAAAGAGACTGTAAACGGAAAATAATTAAGACGTGGAATCACCGGAGATCTGGACATGTAATGGAGATGGATTTAATACACAATTTCCTTCATAAATAAGGTTTGTGACTTTTTTGTTCTGGAGTGAATGAACGAATGAGTTTTCTGAATTATTTGATGATCACGTTGGCCCTGTAATTAGTGGGGAGGTTTCAGCTGTGTCGAAGAGAGCCTGCAATCACTGAGTCTGTGTTAAATCGCCCAAAAAGGCTTCGTACACATCTGGAATTCGCAACCTTTCGTAAAAGGAACAAATTGTCCACACGATTGATTCTCCCGACTGAATGCAGTGTTTAACAGTAATAATAAATGTAATGATCTCTTACAACAAGCCAGCCGCTGATTACCAAGACGAAGGACTCCACCAAAGATTCTATTTGGCTGATTTCACGTAATGAAATATTATATTGAAAACTGCACATAGATAAAGGAGAGAAAGAGAGAGAGCGAATGAAAATAGAGATAATACTAATAATTCTCCATTAGTCTAACTTTTCGCCTGTCTTATCACGGATCAGCCAAGAAATGAGAGGCCCTTACTTTACTGTATAGAGTTATGTGTGAAGGTGAAGGGATCTTAAAGGCAACAGATACACGTCTATACAGACAAGACATTACACAAAGTTAGCGGCTAGCTGCATTCATCATCTATTCTAAGATGAAGAGACGGCAACTTATTATCCTTAACATTTAAAAAAAAATGTTAAAAATAGATGGCCGAGTCTAAATTCCATAGGCTACGGTTGATGACGATGGTGCCGTTATTTATTACTTGAGAACTTTAGTGAAGTTCTTATAATTAAATGTTTCCCTGAAACATTTAAAGTCTTTTTTTACGATCTAAGATAATGACCGAAGCAGACGAAATGAATTAAAATTTGTGCTGCAGCCGGGACTCGACCCCGAGTCTTCCTGCATGCTAGGCAGAAAATGCTAACCATTACACCACCACAGTACGGCTGTCAACATTGCTGCACGAACTACCTAAGGTGAGTGCCCTCCCCAACACAAACTTCAATTCATTTTTTCCTTGCATATTCGAGTCCTGGTCGCAGCACAAATTTTAATTAATTTCGTCTGCTTCGATCATTGTCGTAGATAATAAATGTGGTGTCGATAGCTACGATGCCACGGCGTAGGTACAAGTTATTAGGTTGCACTACGACGCCGACGCCTCTAGCAACGCCACCTAGAGAGAAGGCCTGAGTGCTCCCTGCGAACAGCATGACGGGTAGCCAAGAGTAGTCATAACAAAAGGAAGCGAGAAGTGTGTTATAACGTTGTGCTGTGCATGGGAGTATGTGAATGCAGCATAACGTAACTGTTTTAGAACGTTTTTAACGTTATTTATGTGATGCACAGTTCGAATTTGTGTTAGTGACAGACAAAATGCCGTACAGATGTTGTGTGACCGGGTGTAAAGGCAATTACCCGACGGGACCGAAAGTGCAAGTTTTTTCATTTCCAAAGGAAGAAAAATTATTAGAAAAGTGGAAACGGGCTATCCCAAGGGAAAATTTAACAATCAGCAAAACAACAAAGGTAACTAATTTAAGTTCATTTACGATTATACTGTAATATAAAGTAAACAATGTGAGCCATAACCTTAAATTTACACATCCCCTGGCACTTACTGTGTTAATCTTTTGAGAGTATTGTATTATTATTGTTATTACCGCCACTAATGTACCTTAAATTCTGTAAGGGGAAATTAAAGCTAAAAGCGTGTCCATTGCAATTTTGATTTTCAACGTTCTCGCTGAATTCTCAGAAGTTAAGGGACACTAAACGCCAATTTCTGTTGAGTTATGAGCGTAACACTAATATTTACTTACTTGTTTTTTTTTTTCCTGTCCGATTTTAGTTGTTTGCTTTCCATGAAAGTGAAGCCTAATATGGAACAAGAGAGAATCATTATGTGGTTTGGCGTTTTCCACGTAATGTGTTTAAAGAGATTGTTTTGTTATTAATTTAGAGAACTGCATTTGAGGAGTTACATTACTATGTCAGCAGCCCTGCTCTTCTAAATCTAACAAGGCGTTGTGTTTAGCAGGTTTAGATGTTTAGGTCTGTTAGCTTTTCATCATGTTTATCATAGCTTCATCAATTGAAGTTATACATGTATGCAGCTCTCTGCGATTTTAAATAGGCTATTATAGGGAGAACTGATATTGGTCTATAGTTACCTTGTATGTCTCTGTCACCATTTTTGTGTATTGAAAGTGTAACTATAATTTTAAGGCATTCAGGGAAAGGATTATCATCAATAATTTTATTTACAAAATGGAGCATTGGCTTTCTAATTTCCATAAGTATACATTTTAGAACTGAGTTGCTGTGCCCATGGTAGTCCTCTGTTCTGGAGCTGTTCAGCTTGTTTTCTGAGTTGGGAAGATCTGTAGCAGTAGTTTTTCTCCAAGTGATTCTTTTATTTGTTTTACTCTGTAATTGCAAAAGGAAGGCCCCCACATAAGATGCATCATCACTTTTTGATACAAGGAAACTTTCAGAGTTCACAAAATATTCATTGAAGTTAATTGGGATAGTGATTTCTTCCCTTCCTATGTTTGTTTCACTTTTTAGCACGTTCCAGGATGGTTTACATTTCTTTTTGGAATTTAAAATGTACTAATTAGCTTTGATTTTTGCTGCTTTAACTTCAAATATGTACATTTCTCTCAAGCTTATAGAGTTGTTCTTGTTCTTACAATTGTCAGCAGTTATGTTCTTCACCAGCAGTACAATATCCTCATTTTACTGAGTTGTGGTGTGGGTAAATTTTTTTAGTGTGTGGTTAGTGATTATAGTATTGCCAGTGTGTCATCTTTAGAAACAAGAGAGCTGTTACTGCCTAGTGTGTGCTTCATGATGGAAATGAATGTGTAGAAGCTGGTCAGTATAATGGACCATTCAATTAGTTTGAAGTCATTTCTCATTCTTTCAGTGTTCTCTTCACTGAGAATTCTGTACTTAGTTAACATCTTGAAATTATCAGTAGACAGTTTTCCATCTTTGAGCCATATGCCATCATGTCATATATTCCTAATTTGATGGTATCACATTCTGCTTATTTCTGCTCATTGCCATGCCATGCTTCCATCCTGGTTGGTTTTTTATTTAAGCAACATAAATTCATTGAGCTTACCACATTCAGCAAATACCATTTTTTCTCTTTACTTTTTATTTCTGGGTTAATATCCCCAGTGACAAAAATTTTGTAATGATGATATTTTGGAGTCATTAGAATTAAAGTGGAGAACCTTCTTGTGACTGTTTCTTCATCAGTAGCTGGCATTTGGTAAACAGATGCAATAAGAAGTTTGTGAGTGTGAAATGCCATAGCAGATGCTTCAAAAACAACTTGTTGTCACTGAATAAGCAAATTGTACAAACAAGTTTTTGTCTGTACTTTTAATCCAATGTTCAGTCAAATAGAGATTACTGCACTTAATTTCATCCAGCCATTACTGGAATTAAGTAACTATACTACTTAAGGATTGAACATTTACATGTAACAAAATTAACTCATTTTCGCTACAACAAGGAAGTGGGCCTAGTTTTTTCATTAAATTTTAGTGTGTCTTTTGTACTATGTTCTGCTGTTCTTTGTCGTTGCCAAGACCAATATATCTCTGGCTTTGTCGGGCTTATACATTTCTCTGATCAAGTTCTGATGGTTGAGACATGTGGTACTACTTGCTAGTGCAGGCCAATTTATTATTTCCCATGTTAAATACTTTTTGGGTTAGTTTTAATGAATGAACTGCTCTAGAAAGAGAATGTAGTACTCACAGTGCTCAAGATATTTGCAAAAAGTAATGATGATCTCAACCACCTTTTTTAATAACGTGACTCGGGAAATAACAGGTAGCCTTATATGAATGGTCAGACAGTGAGGTCAAAGATAACTCAACTAATAGTTCCTAAATATCTGCCAGAAATAGTTATAAAATGTAATATTCAGTATTTACATATATGAAAGTTTCTTTTGAATTTAGTCCCTCAGTAATATTAGTTCATTTACTAAGATCATTGTAATTGGTCCTGCATTGTCATGTGGATTATTGGTTGTAGGTGTGTGAACAGCATTTTCACCCTCATGAAATTATAACAACATCTCAAGATATCAGAAGAAATGGAGACGTTCCTCGCACACTTGCAAGACCAAGTTTGCTTTCGACATAAGTTCCTTCTGTTTTTCCAAACTGCCCTCACTATTTGAACAAACCTTCAAGCTACAGAATTGGCCCTGAGGTAAAGAGACAGAAACTTGAAGAGCAAAATATTCAGGCAGCTGTTCAGGATAGTCTGAAGGAAAGGGAAATATATTTAAAAGCTCAGTCCATTGCATCACTGTGTGAGTTAAAGGCAAAACTGTCAGTGTTAAAGCTATCTGATTTCTGGAGTATCATTACAAACCCTACATCTGTATTGTTTGCAAACATTGAGACAGTTCCTTCTCCTGTAATAAAATATTCTGTTCTTGTTAGTGAAGGCCTTGATGTATCAGCATTTGTCCTGAACAAGCAAAGAAACAAAATAGGACTAAATGGGGACAAGGTTTTAACAAGGGTTTCAAGCATTGTTGAATTAGGTAATCTGTTAGACTGTGTGGAAAAAGCTGACATGCAGATTAATGTTCGAAATAATATTGAACAAACTTTGTGTTATGTATGTGACATTCTGCAGACACTTAATTTATCTGAGTATGAAAAGAGCAAAAACATACACTTTATCACTGAACAGTTGAAATTACTATCATCAAAGAAAATTCCATACACTCCATCATTAATGATATTTTCTTGTTTATCTTACAGTATTTCCCCACTTGCCTATAGGTTTAATAGAGATTATGGTTTTTTTGTAGGCCTTCATCCATCAGCAATTCAAAGAGTATGTTCTAATATTAACATAGGCCCCCAGAAAGAGCAATGTGAAAATAATTTTTTATCATATGCGAGAGGTAAATTTAAATTTCTTGAACCACATGAATATCATGTCAACCTTTTAATAGATGAGATACATCTAAAAGAACATTTTGACTATAAAGGAGGAAGTGTTGTTGGTATGGTTAATGGTGATGTTTGACAGCAAATTCTGCATATGTTTTCATGATCAACAGTATACTGAGTAACTTTAGAGATGTTATCCATATTTTACCAGTCAAGAAATTAACAGGTGATAATTTGCATCAATGGATCAAAAGAATAATATTGGGTCTTGAAGATACAGGATTCAAAGTACTGTCTGTGATTTCAAATAATAATTCCATTAATAGTAGGGCAATGTCATCATTTTCAAATCCCTCTTCAGTCTCTTATGCATATAACCATCCTAAAGATTCAATGAGACCATTTTTTTGGAATTGACTCTGTACACATTATGAAGTACATTTGGCATAATTGGTTAAAACAAAAAAAAATCCTGTATGATATATCCCACATTTCAAAAAAATGATTCTTGCATACATTATGCCTGTTTTGATACCTTACTGAGGATATATGACCTTGAAAATGAAAAACTGGCAAAATATTGTTATGGTCTGACTTTGAAAGCTATGAGACCAAATAACTTTGAAAAACAAAATGCTACACTAGCTCTGCAAATTTTCTGTGATGTCTCGGCTAATGCCCTTGAAACACTGGGTCCAAAACACTCCTTAGTTCACTGTATGGAAACAGCAAATTACATTAGTTTGTTTACCAAATGGTGGAAAACAGCGAATGTGAAAACACTATTTAAGGGTAATAGGTTAAACGATGAATTCATGAGCCCTTTAAAACAATGTACAATAGATGACCCCAAGTATGCATATCTTACAGGAATGTTAGAATGGCTAAGCAGATCGGAAAAAATAAACATCCGATATCCTGAGGGCTCACTAACAAAAGAAACATGTTCAGCATTAATTCAAACAACACAGGCCTTTATAAAATTGTCTGAATATTGTATTAACGAGTTGCAGTTTTCCTACTTTTTACCTGGAAAATTTCAAACTGATTTGCTCGAAGAGAGATTTGGAAAGTATAGGCAGTTATGTGGAGGCCAGTACAATGTCAGTATCAGGCAGGTGTATGAGGTAGAAAATAAGCTTTGCTTGCAGTCTGTAATTAGGCTAAATTTAAAATCAACCACTTTTGGTGAAATAAGTATACAGTCCATACAGGATGTTTTCTCAGATGACCCAAATACTGACATTGAGATTCCTTCCATATATGATGAAATAGTAGTCAATCCATCAGAACTTACTGAAAATTCCAGTGAAGATTTGCCTGTTCTTACACATGTAGCAGGGTATTGTTGCTACTCTGTTTTGAAAAATACTAAATGTGAGTTTTGTAAAGATATTCTGGTGTTAGATAACATTTTAGATGATCGAGAAATGTATTCCCTAATACAGAATGTAAGAAGAGGAAAATTACTCATTCTTTGCTCTCAGATTATCAGTGTGGTTGTCACTACTTACCTGACTGTTATGAAATTGTATCGTAAATTTGAAGCTGAGTTCCTTAAAGTACCAAACCAAAGAGAACTGGTTTTTCACCTGGCTTGGAATTCAGTTTTAATGAATGAACTGCTCTGGGAAAGAGAATGTGGTAGTCACAGTGCTCAAGATACTTGCAAAAAAGTAATATGGATATCAATCAATGTATTTCTTAATAATTTTACCAAAAAGAAAAATCTAAGCATTGTGAAGGATGCTGTCCCTAGAAAGAAAAACATATTCAACAGAAGTAAGTGAAGCCTGAATTGAACATTAATTGTAAACAGCATGCTGAATTTATGCAGTTTGAATACATGCTGTACACACACATTGTAAGAATATTTTTATTCATATTCTCTGAAATATTGTGATTACTAAAGCTATTACTTAAAAAAGAATGCTGATTAATTGGTCAGTAAATGTGAAATCAACCATTGGTCTGGTTCTTGAAACCTCAGATTTTCATAAATTTTTTGTGAATTTTGCTCAAATTTGCTACAGCTATTATTAATTTCCATTTTGATGATTTGAAACAAATGCAAACAGTAAGTATTCCACTAGCTCCAGCTATAATACAATTTTTTGGCCTTAATACAGCATTTTTGAGAATGCAATTTTATCTGAAAAGTTTGTACACTTCTCTTACATGTCTTAAAATTAATTTGTTTTCAACATACATTGGCTTGCTATCACCATCTTTTCCCATAGAAATGTAACCACGTTAGTCAGGTGTTCACCTGCTAGTATTACCATTACAGTGAAATTTTTCACTAACAGAACAGTTTTAGCAGACAAAAACTGTCAGGGTCTAGGGTCAGAAGTAAAGAGCCGGCCCTGTTCTTCCACTATTTTTGTTTCACACGCTGCAGTTGCTTACTTCAGACTCTTTTTCTATATGAGTTGGGTAGGAAAGTCAACACTGAAAATTTTTCATTTTTACTAATTGTGTTTAAACTTGGCAATCATTTCTGTTTGTGTATCATCACAGCCAAGTATTTCCTGATTTTCACCAGTTTCTTCCTGAAAGAAGGTTTCACTTAATTTCAATGTTATTTTGTCAGCTTTATCTTTACAATATTTTTTGAGACAAACATTTCTTTATTACTGAGGATTTCTGTAATGAAGGCAAATACTTTCAACAAATACAAGCCTTTTTCAGCATCCACAAACTCAGGGCCATTAGACATACTTCAACTCAGTTGTACCTATCCATAAGATTTTTTGCTTTTAATTATCAGTAGTTCAGGTTTTCTTTCATTAGATGATTTCACTCTACATGAAATCTTTCTTAAATACGCAAGCTCAGATTAATCGTCCATGAATTACATTTCCATAACATTTACTCATGCACTGTAAGTTTCTTTTGAAGGGATTACAACAAAATTTTGACCACTTTTTATCCACAGTTTGTCTTCTTAAGAAATCATAGAAGGATAAATCACAACTATCAAAAAGATGAAACAGACAAAAGATATAAAAACTTAAAATTCATTAGTTTAAAGCAACACTTTTTTGAGATACCATTATTCAAACACAGTAATGCCTGACAGTGAAGTTTAGTGCTGGAGTTTTCAGAATGTACTGAATCTTATTGCATTCTGTGTAAAATGCCACTACTACTATTTTAAAAGGCTGCTGTATGTATGCTTGACTCGTGCATTATAAGTGTTGCATTGCTGCAACCTGCTCCCCTTTCTCCTTCTAGTGCTTTGCTAATTTTCTTTCAACAATTGATATCTCTTGAAGCTCATTATTGTGTCAATAAAACTGAATGGTTTTGTTTTATTATTGTTTATTCCATAGTATTTATTTTCTGTTGTGTTAGTTACAATTCTTAAGCCAAACAGCTTTAGACGCTGATCTGACACCCACTGAAGACACCTTGTATATAAGGCAAAATGGGTCTGTGTGCACAAGTTAAATAAAAAACACTTAATGTGCAGCTTGCAAAAGGCCTTTTTCTTTTAAACTACTGCAATTTATACACATCATCTGCAAAAACTGCTACCACAAGTAACTTGTTTATTTCATTTTAACGTAACTGTCATGAACCAGTCTGCGAAAGTTGTGATACAGTTGGCAAAGCAAATTGCAGTTAAATAAAATTTATTTCAAGAAACTCTAATTTTGAAATTTTAAGGATTAAAAAATTGGGGTTTGGAAGAATTCAGCGTTTTTGTGAATCTAGTAAAGTAGCACACATCTTTAAACTGTAGAAGAAACTGAATAAAGTGGTACAAATTTCAGGTCTGTAAGTCAAATTGTTTTGGGGTTGTGACCTTTTTAAGGTTACAAAGCAAGACAAAAGTGGGAGAATTTTGGTCATTTTAATAATTAAGAACTCTAAAATAAAAAGCACAAAAAAATATTCAATTTAGGATTTTTCATCATTTTGATAGAATAAAACCATCAATGTTAAATTAAATTTTGTATTGATGGATTTCACATGGAGAGATCTTGATGTTTTCATTATTAAAAATGCTAATTTTTGTGTAGTTAAGAACGTGTGTATAGGCCTAATGAAGCCATCAATCCCGTTACAAGTTTTGGATTTGCAGTGTAAAAACAGGTAAGTTTTAATGTATTAGTGTGTGAAATAATTGATATAAGAGAAATTTTGTTGAAATAGCGATGTACGACAATAGAAATAAAACATGTAGCCAGAGAAAAGCGTTTCTAGAAGCTCCTGCCAGTAGAAGCCGCTCTTGGACGGACGGAACTTGCATGACTACTCTTGGCAGGCGAGCTGCTCAGCGCACAGGCCTTCTCTCTAGGTGGCGTTGCCTCTAGCCGGCGCTGTGCAGCTCTACGAGCGCCGCTCCAGATTCTCCCCATTTGATTCCGAGCGGACGACCAAGCAACGTTGTGGGCGAGCCGCTACAGATTTTTCCTTTGTAACTTCCAGCCGCTGTTAGATTTGATTGATGAACGGCTTTGCACCTACGTGCTCATCTGTACGCAGAGTTAAGTAAAAGAGTTATAATCTATACGCAGTACCGAAACATTTCACCTTTTCTGCTCCTACTCACTTCCTACATTCGGCCTTCACTTCAGTTTGCAGGAGCAGACCCACGCGCCGCCTTCCAGGCGGGATACAAAAATAAAATGAGACTTTAATGTCTCAGGGAAACATTTAATTGTAAGATCTATAAGATGACCAATGGTACAAGGACGTCCCATTACGCCCAATGCTGGGGTGCTTGCCAATATCGGAGAGTCCTGGCAGTAATGACAATATGTAAGGGAAAAATGAATTGAAGTTTGTGTTGGGGAGGTCACTCAGCTTAGGTATTTCGTGCAGCAACGTTGACAATCGTACTGTGGTGGTGTAATGGTTAGCATTTCTGCCTCTCAAGTAAGAAGACCTGGGTTCGACTCCCGTTCGTAACACAGATTTTAATTCATTTCGTCTGCTTCGATCATTTTGTAAAGTTGTTAATACACAGGAAAAGTTCATCACAAGCTGTATTTTCCACTAACCATGAAAAAGTTCCACCTGATGCATTTCTTTCTTTATTAGATTCTAAAGCCATAATCACTCATTAACTAAATGTTTTCAGCACTTTTGTATCCTGAAAATTTTTTTATGGTGAATATTCATACAGATCTTCTAAAGAGTATGTTTGTTATCTGTAGAGAAATGTGTATTACCATGTGTCATTTTTCAGGCCTTACACTTCAGTAACTTAAAGATGTGCGCAGTCAGTGTACTCCTGTGAAAGAACTGACAGTTTTTCTATAAAATTCCTGATGCACAAGCGTCTTTACGCACGGAGAACACGTTCATCAAACCGTAAGCAACGTCTAAGGATACCTTAAGCGTAATGTTCTACATAGGAGAATATGTATGCCGTTCTTTATTAAACTCATCGTGGGATAAAATTCACAGAGAAAGAAATGTAATGCAATTCATTTACTGAATCCATTCAGAAGCAGCCATCTGATTCATTATGAACTTGTATAGTCACACGGCGTATTACTTGCTCCATAAAACTGCTAGAATGCAGCCGTAACAAAACGTTGACTTCTGTTAATATTTCTGCTGCAAATTGTTCAGTATTTAAAAAACGGCTCCTGGAAAAAACGATTGACTACACATGGTTTTGGTAGTGTATATATTTGTGGTAAGATGTGCCAGAAATAGGTGCTAAAGATGTCACATTTTGAGAAGTATTTTCACAGATAGGTGTTCGAAAATAAGGAACAACTGCTTTGTAAACAACTGAAAACGTAAGTTACTCACATTTAGCAAATAAACGTAGGTTCCTGTGCATTGGTGTGTTTTCCATACTAGATTCCCCATTCGATTGTTTGATCTCCTGTGCCACGTAATAAACAAGCTGTATTTTTGACACTGGACCAAGCCCCAAGGCTGCACTTTCACAGAAGCTCGAAAATAAGGCAAGCAATGCCTTTAAGGTACCGTGTGTTTTCGTTTTTACAGTTTTTACTCCCCTAGTCAGTTTCTCTCCTACATTGCATAATCTGCAATAAAAGCACAGTGCATAGCAGTTTATAAGTTAGCGCCAAGATCTCATACTGGACATAGCACCGTGAAGAGCTAACGCAGTCAAGCTTGGGCCTGTGCGTAGTACTCAGGCTGTGACGTCGCTCGTGATAAATGGAGGCCTCCACATCGAACTTGTGACTTCACATCAGTTGCCTTGCCCAACACGCGGCTCCGTCTGGGGCCCACAGAAAGACAATATGTCAGTGATAACGCACTCACTAAAACGCGTAACTTAGTCGTGTGTTATCAAGAGCCAGAAATTATTTAAAAGTGCAGTTACTCATTATTAAACTCGCCTGAAATAGTAACTAGTTCCCCGCCAGAGGAGGTCGTTGGAACTCGTAAGATCTGTAGTGTCACATGCTGTGATGCACGCAGCAGGACCTACATACGTTATTGGTCCCGAGGCAGTCGCAGGCCGCCAAACACTTAGACCTCGGCCGAGCACGCCACGCCTGGCTTCAGTTGGCCAGTGGCATCTCACCGTCACTCGAAAGAGCAAGCCACATTCAGTTTGTTTAGAGAAACAACATATTCACCCATAGCACATCTTTCAGGAGAACGCAAGTAGATAATGAGTTTTGCAAGGACTGAACAGGACTTAAAATGTTACCTGAATTTTATCAAACAATAAAGAAACAGTGCGGGCTGAGGAATGTCAAGCAAGCATACGCTAATAAGATCTGGAGTAAGAATAAACAGAACCAAACTCAGAGGCAGGAGACAAGAAGAAATTATTCGAGTACAGGAAGGTGCAGAATTTTTCATTTTAATTGGAGATTAGACCACGTTTGCGAAATATTAGTAAAATATTAAAATTTTACCCAGCAAAATAAAATTCGTAATAAGTTGTGAATTTTAATATTTTACTAATAGGGAGGTATGCTAGACTAAGTTGAGCAACAAATTCATCACCTCAAAAAGAAAATATTGTACAGCTACAGCTGAAACAGATGGTCGTGCTTTGGGAAACTAAACTATATTGAAAGTGCAAAGGAAAAACCTTAAATGGAACAATGCAGCTATGAGGGAGAAGGTGGAAGTCTCGAATAAACGATGATGGGAATGTGACAGAATACAGTGAACTAAGCAAAACTGTTCAGAAATGTTCCTGAGGGTATCTTTGAAACTACAAAAATAAATAAATAAATAAATAAATAAATTGATACGATAAACAATTATAGACAATGAGAATATGAAACAGTAACTTATAGTAACTTATAACGAGCAGACGTTAGCTACATTTTATCGGTTAAGATGTCAGATGCACAGTAATAATCAAGAGACTGGAAATTGTAGAAGCATTTCAAGAATACCTGAAATGTTTGGATAGTTCAAGAAATGCATCATACACACAGGTAGATACATAGTTTATAATGAAAAAATGGCATTTTGAAATTAACGCAAGATGAAGTGTATAAAATCATCCAAGTCATGAAGAAAGAAAAAACGTCTGGAGATGATGGTGTCTCAGTGGAAATGGTTAAACCTGGAGGCAAATTAATACAAAGAAAAATGCAAAATTGTTTACATAAATCTGCAAAAGAACTCCAGAACAAAGGAGACAGTCCTTTTCTTCTTTAATGTAGAATTATCTCCTGTAACTCAATAATATGTAAGATATTCACTAACTGCCTAGAAACAACCTCAGATTTTAATCAAACGAAAGATCCAGTGGCCTTAGCTGTCGATTTAGTACAATCATTTTCAAGGTGAGAATAAAATTATAGAACGCAGCAATAACTATGAATTGCTAGTTGGCCTACGATTCAGAGATTTTGAAAAAGCTTTTAGCTCAGTTTGTACTAAGTGTACGCTGGTAACTATTAAGAAACGAGGATTGATTCGAAGTACATTAGCACAGTGAAGAATGTACACGTATGTGCTACAGCTTCCATTGAGCACCACCAGAATAGTGAGAATTTTAGGAAAGAGAGAGAAATGAAATAAGAAGATTCTGTATCACAAACAATATTTTCAATAGCCCTAGAATAAGTATTCAGAATTTAAAAGTGAGAAAATTTAGAATTAATTCGCGTTAATGGAGCACACCTGAGCCACCTTTGTTTTGCTAATGTTAGAATGCTGTTTTCCTCTGGTGCTGGTGAAGTTTAACGCGAATTAAAGAGCTTCATAAAGCAAAATGGAAAGTAGTATTCAAAGTCAATTAGAGTAAGACTAAAATGAAGTGTAATTGACTCAATGAGTTCAAAAAAATTAAGTCTTTTAGTAGAAGCAGCTGATGTGGTCTTGTATTTAGGACACTTTAACAAAATGGCTTGATGAACAAGCAAAAAAATAAATACTAAGAAAAAATCTTGCGTAGTACATTTGGTAAACTACAGAGTTTTCAAAAATGATACCAATGTCTGACATGGAAAGTTTTCAGTTAGTGTATTCTGAGAACAGTATCATTTTGTGAATGTTCTCACACGACCTTCAGACTTGCTGATGCAACAAACAGTCAATTACTACAAATTCCATGATGATTGTCTTACTTACTTGCACAGCAAAGGCAGCCACAGATGAAGACTTTACTCACCTGGAAAAAAATAACATTTTTTTAATTAATTCTCAGTTATTTATACCCTCAGTTGCATCTAGTAAGCCAATAAATTTGGATCATGTATTAGATAGCACTATTGACAGCAACTAAGACCGAAATGACGTAACATAACATACACACATCAAAAAAAATTTACATCAACCCGGTTCCCAGATCTCCTGAAGACAGACGTTGACTGTGGATATTCTATCAGAGACACAGTCCCTTCGACTGTTCAGAGATGCCACTAAACCCGCCCAAAGATGTAAACAACCATGCACGAGCAGCAGATATTTGACACAGGGAGTCCTACATCCACCAGGAAGGAGGTGCAAGGCTCATGTTGTCTGTAGTTCAACCATGCCTAAACAGTCAATACCGCAGTTCGATCGCGTCCGCATTGTTACGTTGTGCCAGGAATGACTGGCAATGTTTGTTGTCACATCATCGTGTACTGAACGCAGAAAGGATAGTGGTGGTTCAGTAGAAGTATCAGTGTAATTAACGTAGCAGTGATGGCCTAAATCTTCAAAGGGTGCTAAGTTCTTATGTCAGTGTCATGCTGAAGTAGTTGTTGCCTGTTATGATGTAAATTTGTTTGATATAATAGCTTAACAGGGGAGCACCTGTTTGATTGAACATAGCCATACTGTGATATGTATTGATGTTTAGCTCTTAAACATCAATACATATCAAACATCAGTACCTACCAAGTATATGTATGAATCGTGAATTCGCAAAACGACCTAAGTCCACATTTACATGGTTTTGAGTTATGGGCACAGCAGTGACCTAATGCCCAACTCGCATCGCTTAATACCACAATGGCTTCTATACATTATTTTCAGTAACAGAACATTCGTGTTTACCAGCGAATCAGCTGGTTTGTTTGTCAGGTAACGATAATTATTAAAAGATTCATGTGTAGCTTTAAGGTGGTAAAATGTCTATATTACTTTCGTTTGTGTAGTAGACCTGCGATATGTAAGTTCAAAACGAAAATGGCGTCTAATAGCAGTTCTTTATGTATTGGTGTTGTTGCAAACGAACAAAATAATGACCAAATAAGGAGGAAAGGAATTAAAAGGGGCGCAGAATAAAAGAAAGATACAATAAAACATATTAAGGTTACATATTAAGGTTAAAGGCTTGTAGCATGCAAATCATGTGGGGGAAATTTGTTTCACCTACACAAACAGGATGTGCTTGTGAGTAAACAGTTTACATTTAGTTTTGTTTCACAATACTGTTGTACACAATATTCTTGTACATGTCATTGTAGATTACCAAGATACATAATAACATTAGTAATACAGATACTTGTTTATAAATCATTGTCATATATTTCAGATGCGGTAAATAGTGTTTCATGCACAAGACACCCAGATGCACAAGACCCCCAGATGCCCAAGGCCGCCAACACCCAAGACTCCCCAGAAGCCCGAGACCCCCCAGACGCCCGAGGCCCCCCAGACGCCCGAGACACCCCAGATGCCCCAGACTCCCCAGACGCCCCAGACTCCCCAGACGCCCCAGACTCCCCAGACGCCAGAGACTCCCCAGACGCCAGAGACTCCCCAGACGCCAGAGACTCCCCAGACGCCAGAGACTCCCCAGACGCCAGAGACTCCCCAGACGCCAGAGACTCCCCAGACGCCAGAGACTCCCCAGACGCCAGAGACTCCCCAGACGCCAGAGACTCCCCAGACGCCAGAGACTCCCCAGACGCCAGAGACTCCCCAGACGCCCGAGACTCCCCAGATGCCCAAGACTCCCCAGATGCCCAAGACTCCCCAGACGCCCAAGACTCCCCAGATGCCGAAGAGTCCCAGACGCCGAAGAGCCCCAGACACCGAAGAGCCACTGATGCTAAAGATTCACAGATGCTAGAGACTCACAGATGCTAAGGACATTAACAATAAGTGCATTGGGTTTTTATAGTAGTTGCGAAACGAAAGGGCCTACGTTAGAAATTCGTTGAATAAAGCCTCCTGCTACTTTGCAGATAATACTCTATTCCACTGGCTCTTATTATTATTTTATTTAATTTTCTCTACTTTAAACGGGAATTCATGATTTTATATGAAATATGGGAATTGTTTATGGATAGGCCGCATAAATTTTTGTTTAAAAAAAGACAAGATTTGCAACGAGAGATTACAATGTATAGCAATCATCATGAGAATGGACGGCTCGTATGAGGAAAGAAAGTCGCCTCTAAGACCCTGGAAAGGCTACAATAATAACGGTAACGATATTTATGAGCTTAACGGAAATTAAAGCCTGACAGCCACAAATAGCAGGATTGTAAGACCCGCTTTCAGATATCGTATTTTGATGAGTTAATAAGGGAGTCAGCCATTAAACAAGGACTAGCATTAAAGCATTTTTTTACTTATTAACACGAGCTACACCACTGAAGCAGTTTGGTTAACTGAGCACCGAATTTTTCCTGTTACAGATACATCTTTCCGCTATCCAAGCAGACGCAGAGCTGAGACGTAAGAGCACTTGTTTCAGAGGTGGTCTAGGAAGGGGGCAGGGTAATGTAGCATGCGATAACCTTCCGAGCTGTCTCTAATTTCATGTCACGATGGTCATATCAACATGACCACTCATGTATATGTAAAGTTATGCAAATAGCTCGAAAGTGTAATTTGAGGAACATCCTCTTAAAGCGGTTAGCTACTGCGGCCGCCATAAACTGTGCTGATGGTGCCATCACCGACAGATGGAGAAACGCCGCCTACAAGACTAGTGCCGGGCGAGTATCGGTAAGTGGGAGAAAGTCGGAGAGTGGGATTGGGCGCCAGCCGGCAAGGTGCCTTCTAGAGGGCGCCCTAAACTGCTGTCGTTTGCTAGCGGCGTTAGTGACTGTTACCACCATCATCCACTCTTGAGACGTTTTTGAGTAGTGCTCGAAATAATGAAACACGAACTTGTCATTACGTCGGTACAAATTCTTTGCACACTCTGTCTTGCCTTTTGAATCCGTTTACTTCCACCCATATGGAGCCATGGGAAAACTGTGTTAAATGCCGATCAGTTTGGCATTAGGAGAGGCAATTCCGACTTTTCTGTTGATAGTGGATGCAAGACTAAAGAAAACTCAAGATACGTTCATAGGATCTGTCGACCTGGAAGGAACGTTCGACAATGTAAAATGGTGCAAAATGTTCGAAATTCTGAGAAAAATAGGGATAAGCTATAGGAAGAGATGGGTAATATGCAATATGTATGAGAGCCAAGAGGGAATAATAAGAGTGGACGACCAAGAACGAAGTGCTCGGATTAAAAAGGGTGTAAGACAGGGTTGTAGTCTTTCACCCCTAATGTTCAATCTGCACATGGAAGAAGCAATGATGGAAATAAAAGAAAGGTTCAGGAGTGGAATTAAAATTCAGGATTTAAGGATATCAATTATACGACTCTCTGACGACATTGGTATCCTCAGTGAAAGCAAAGGAGGATTACATGATCTGATGAATGGAACGAGCAGTCTAATGAGTACAGAATATGGATTGAGAGTAAATCGAAGAAAGAAGAAAACAGTGAGACGTAACAGAAACGAGAACAGTGAGAAACTTAACATTAGGATTGGTGCTCACGAAAGAATTCTGCTACCTAGGCAGCAAAATAACCAAAGCCGGACGGGTCAAGGAGGCCATAAAAAGCAGAGTAGCACTGGAAAAAGGTGTATTTCTGGCCAATAGAAGTCTACTAGTATCAAAGACAGGCCTTAATTTGAGGAAGAAATACTTCAAAATTTACTTTGGAGCACATAATTGCATGGTAGTGAAACATGGACTGTGGGAAATCGGAACAGAAGAGATTCGAAGCATTTGAAATGTGGTGCTACAGACGAAAATTACATGGACTGATAAGGTAAGGAATGAGAAGGTTCTGCGCAGAATCGGAGAAGAAAGGAATATGTCGGAAACGCTGACAAGGAGGAAGGACAGGATGACAGGACAACTGTTACGACATCAGGGAATGACTTCTGCAGTACTAGAGGGAGCTGTAGAGGGCAAAAAAGGTAGAGGAAGACAGACATTGGAATACATCCAGCAAATAATTGAGGACGTATGTTGCGAGTGCTACTCTGAGATGAAGAGGTTGGCACAGGAGAGAAATTAGTGTTGGGCCGCAGCAAAGAAGTCGGAAGACTGAAACTCAACAAAAACAAAAAACAAATTCTTTTCGCTGCACAGTACGATAAACAGTAACGCGAAATACATCCTCGTACACTGAACATAATACATTAATAGCGCAGTATGACTGCTTGACAGTTGATAAGGAACAGAGACATTGTTGGACAGGAATAATAACAGCCAGTGACGGATGACATGAATCACAGCACATATGCAATACAGATGGAGTGATATATTTGTATCGAGAAATGGTACACATTTCACCACATGGGAAAGCAGGATGGTCCCGATGGGCCACATGTGGCCTGCAGATGGAGTGCTTTTTAAGTATTCGATAAGCAGATATGGCAATCGTGGCGAAGGTCGTAAACAAAGGAAGGGGAGTAAGATAATAATATGGCGGAGACCAAACGTATGATAAATGCTGTATGATGTTGGGAAAAACCGTATATGTTAGGATACTCGTCATAAATAAGAACAAGAATGGGATTAAACTGTTCAACATCCCCTCCGAACGTCACAGCAGAAGAATATTCATTATAACGTTATAAACTTCTGAAACTTGATGTTGCGATTTATAGAATCTGATGTTCATTTGAACTTACCTATAGTTAGCTCAGAAATGGATACCGGTCATGACGTGTTCTGCTGAGATCAGAAAGGAGAAAAAAGGCGTATTGTTTTCAACGTGAAGTTATAATGCTAACTGCAAAGCAAGAAAGGATATTCTATATAAAACCAGAGCACGGGTGAATTCCAGTCGCGTAAATACCACCCGAACGCTCGGCGCTTGCTGAAAGCTCGCCTAGTGCTGCAAATTGTCGGTTGAGTGCACCCATCTCGAAAGCACAAGACAAGTGTCTAACTCTGAGTCACGTGCGCTCAGTGTTTTACCAGGAATAAGAGGTGCTTCATCTTTAAAGTGCAGGAGACATCCAACTGACAAATACACACCCAGCTCGGCACCAATCAAAGCTTTCGTGTGTATCTAAGAAAGAATCGCCGATTACTGTTGGGAGGATATACCGCTCCAGCAGCGTCCAGTAGGTAAGGATTGTCTCTGAACCCTCAAGTGACACGTGTGGCACGCGAGCGGGCTGTTGTGAAGGAGACTTGGGCTAAAATGGACTCCATATATCCTACACCATTCGCGAACTCAAGCCTAACATCCCCCATTGTTTCCCCTCTAATTGCCAATCCTGATATGCTGCGGCACGTAGACCGACACATCCCACCCACCACTCATACACACACTTCACACTCTTTCGTAGTGAAACTCTACACGACTCGCTCTCCCAGACAATGAAATCTGACTAATCCAGTCGATCAACTCTGACTCTTCCCTTATTGTCCTACTTCACCCCCATGCAATAAATGTACACAGACACGCAACATGAACGTAATATCGCGATTTCAGCATGTGCATCTATTCTGATGGTGAAAACTGATTTGGCGAAACCGATTATTGCGTTATGTAATGCCTTTGTCGTTGCTGTCGTAATAAAATAAGAGAAGATAGTCGATTACGTAATCTCTAGATGTACGCGTATTCTCCGCAGGGCACTTTACGGTATGTGGCGGAGGTACTTCTCGTACCAATTTTGCCCATCCGCGTTCCAATCGCGAACAGCGCGTGGGAAGAATGTCTGCCAGACTATCTCGGTATTATCTGTCATCTCTCAGATATTTCTCGTTGTGGTTATTTCCTGGGACGTTTGTGACAGAAATCAATATGTTACTCTACTCCTCCGGGAACGTAGGCTCTCATAATTTCTCTATTAAACCTCTCCTTGAATCACTTACGACTCTCTCGTACGATCTGCCACTGGAGTTTCTTGAGCATCTCCATTACTCTCTGGTGCCGACTAAACCATCCAGCGACGAACTAAACTCTGCGTTGTATCTTGCCTACCTCTTCATTTAATCCTACTTGGTAAGGGTCGCAGACTGACAAAAAAAATTTGGATAACGGTATTCTGTTTTTTGTGTGCAGTACTGATCAAATGGTTCAAATGGCTCTAAGCACTATGGTACTTAACATCTGAGGTCGTCAGTCCCCTAGACTCAGAACTACTTAAACCTACCTAACCTAAGGGCATCACACACATCCATGCCCGAGGCAGGATTCGAACCTGCGGCTGTAGCAGCAGCGCGGTTCCGTACTGAAGCGCCTAGAACCACTCGGCCACAGCGGCCGGCCAGCACTGATCAATGGCCGGTTTTCCTTAATTCGCTATTCGTATACTCTGGCTTTGTAGCCAGTTTTCGGCACTCAAGAAAATCTCGTTGATATATAGATCACGTTTTTGGCACTATACATGTAAATCGGATAATATGTTGCACAAAAGGAAACTATAATATCCATATTTAAGTTCAGAGCCAAAAAACAAGACTATTTTGCATGTACACTGTGTGATCAAAAGTATCAGGACACCTGGCTGAAAATGACTTACAAGTTCGTGGCGCTCTCCATCGGTAATGCTGGAATTCAATATGGTGTTGGCCCCCCCTTAGCCTTGATGATAGCTTCCACTCTCGCACACATACGTTCATTCAGCTGCTGGAAGTTTTCTTGGGTAATGACAGCCCAGTCTTCGCGGAGTGCTGCACTGAGGAGAGGTATCGATGTCGGTCGCTGAGGCCTGGCACGAAGTCGGCGTTCCAAAACATCCCAATGGTGTTCTGTAGGACTCACGTCAGGACTCTGTGCAGGCCAGTCCATTAAAAGGATGTTATTGTCGTGTAACCACTTCGCTACAGGCGGTGCATTATGAACAGGAGCTCGAACGTGTTGAAAGATGCAATCGCCATCCCCGAATTGCTCGTCAACAGCAGGAAGCAAGAAGGTGCTTAAAACATCAATGTAGGCCTGTGCTGTGATAGTACCACGCAAAACAACAAAGGGTGCAAGCCCCCTCCATGAAAAACACGACCACAACATAACACCAACGCCTCCGAATTTTACTGTTGGCACTACACACGCTGGCAGATGACGTTCACCCGGTAATTCGCCATACCCACAACCTGTCATCGGATGGCCACGTTGTGTACCGTGATTCGTCTTTCCACACAAAGTTTTTCCACTGTTTAGTCGTCCAATGTTTACCCTCCTTACACCAAGCGAGGCATCATTTGGCATTTGCCGGCGTGATGTGTAGCTTATGAGCAGCCGCTCGACCATGAAATCCAAGTTTTCTCACCTCCCACCTAGCTGTCAGAGTACTTGCAGTGGATCCTGATGCAGTTTGGAATTCCTGTGTGATGGTCTGGATAGATGTCTGCCTATTACACATTACGACCCTCTTCAACTGTGGGCGGTCTCTGTCAGTCAACAGACGAGGTCGGCCTGTACTCTTTTGTGCTGTACGTGTCCGTTCACGTTTCCACTTCACTATCACATCGGAAATAGTGGACCTAGGGATGTTTAGGAGTGTGGAAATCTCGCTTACAGACGTATGACACAAGTGACACCTAATCACCTGACCACGTTAAAGTCCTTGAGTTCAGTGTAGCAAACCATTTTGCTCTCTCACGATCTCTAATGACTACCGAGGTCGCTGATACGGAGTACCTGGCAGCACAATGCACCTAATATGAAAAACGTATGTTTTTGGGGGTGTTCGTATACTTTTGATCACATAATGGAGATACAGTTGTAGTTGCTAAAAAGGAACAATTACATTCAAAAATGGTTCAAATGGCTCTGAGCACTATGGGACTCAACATCTTTGGTCATCAGTCCCCTAGAACTTAGAACTACTTAAACCTAACTAACCTAAGGGCATCACACAACACCCAGTCATCACGAGGCAGAGAAAGTCCCTGACCCCCGCCGGGAATCGAACCCGCGAACCCGGATGCGCGAAGCGAGAACGAATTACATTCACATATAAGCAAACGAAAAAGAAAAGTCATTGCCCTAAAAATAATTCAGGAAACTAGAGTGGGAAATGAAATTTGATACTTGGTATTCATGCTACGTAGTCTAACGCCTTCATTTGTATGACAATTCTCGCTCGGGGCTGGTCCTTCAGACAAATAAGTGAACATAATAAAACCGGATTTGGACAACGACGCGGCGGTAAATGAACGATCGTAGCTACAATGCTGTTTGGTAGCCAAATCCAGTGCATAGATGTGGCCTGGTGTGGGGGCGGAGGGGGGGGGGTTGCGACGAGGATGCTACACAGACGCTAAGACGTGATGCCAAGGGGCATAAAACCCTCCGGCAATAAAGTACATGCGTAAACAGGACGCGTTAAGAGCGGTAGTGCTGCGCGAGCTGGCAACGACGGCTTTTAAAGCCGTATAACTGCAGTTATAGATTATCTTAATACGCCGCGCAAAGCACAAGTGCTCCAGAAGCTTTACACCGTGTACCGAAAGTCTGGCAGTTTTACAACGGTGCAACATAGCTATTCCAACTGTCCGTTCGACGATAAGCTCTTTCCCACGTAAAAAGCGTAGAGCGTAAACCGCTATTTTAAGTGCTCCTCACTCGTAATTTCTGTATCGTTGTCTGTTGCTGCTGACGGAGTACTACAATATGAATTGTTCAGGCTTTTATTCTGTCATATTACGCAGCAATTGCGCGTTTTTGGACATTTACAATTTTTGAACTTCTCTCGAAACATACTCGGTTTAAATAAGGAAATTGAGGCTACACAGTGAGAGATTTTCAGATGCTGCAACATGACCTACTCATTATACGAAACACAATACGTCAAAACACTACATGAATCCTGTATAAAGCAATCACAAAAAACTAGTTTTCCTCCTCCGAGTACTGGATGCAAAAAAATAGTTCCGACACACGGTATAATACTTAGGCTAAAAATTTGTAAATTATTAGATAATAGTTTTATAATTGATTACATGACATGGAATTCTGAGCCTACATATTGTATTTATCCTCTTACACAATGTACTTAAGCATCCAGAAAAATACTTAATCAGTAGACAGATATAAATAATATTAATTATCTTATCAAATTGGTCGATATTTTCAAAAGTAATGAGACTTCTGATATGAGTAGCCATGTGAAAAATAGAAAAAATGAGTTTGTCTGCTGATATTTTGTAGCTTTTATTGTATTTCTGCAAGGTTACCCACTACCCCTCCCCCCCAATTAGCCCTCTGCACTTACAGGTGTTCATGTAGATATATACATACTTCAGAAAGGTACTTTTCTGTAAGTATGAAATTAATTGTTATTAGATATCTTCTTGGTATAAACAGTCAATATTGTCCTGCTAAAAGTTGTACTCAATGGCAGTCTCCACATACGTATTTTACAGAGGATTATACTTATATGGTTACCGTACATTAATCTGAATCTCATGTGAAGGAATTTAGGGATATAGTATTTTTGATTTGTGGCTTTCAACACTTCCCGTTTTCCTTGTCTATTACTGTATGCTTCACAAACTCGTGTTCGTGACCTAGAGAACCATAATGTGGTGTTACAAGTTTCTGTCTGTTTCAGCTATAAATAATAATATATAAATAATAACATATAACTGAAGCACACGCGGACTTCTTATAATATATTTTGCTCTGTGTTAGTCTATTTTGGAGTGCATAATATGGTTGTTTTGGTAATAACTCTGATTTTTAGTTCAGCACTGTGCATATGGTACTATGATTTTCACTCCCACTATTATTAACTACAATGCTAGTTACACTTTCAGTCCCCCACCTCGCACTGGCTTCTCCCCCACTTCATATGTAGATTAGGAACTCATTGATGTTTGATTAAATTATGAAGCTCCTTATGCTATCTTGAAATGTTGGCTTATAATTTAATGTGTTTTTTAGCATACAACTGCGGATATTTAGTTATTACTGGTGTGTATATATTGTGAATCATGTACTGCAGTTTCTTTATGAAGATTATGTACTCAAGAAATATTGGACTTTAGATTTGCTACTATATTTCTTAATATGTGTCCACTGTATAGGACTTAGGTAGGATTAATTAATCGAGTTGCTTATGACATATCAGATTTATTTTCTTATTTTCTTGAAGCACTGCTTATGGCTTTTTGTATTGTAATCACATGAAAATATAAGGATTTCCGTATTTTATTTTCTTTAAACCTTTATGTACTCATGAGTTACTAAAAATGGATTTTAATTAATTCCGTGATGTGGAATTTTTAGCCTGCATATTATATTTCTCATTTATTTACATAACAATACAAAAAATGGTTCAAATGGCTCTGAGCACTATGGGACTCAACTGCTGAGGTCATTAGTCCTCTAGAACTTAGAACTAGTTAAACCTAACTAACCTAAGGACATCACAAACATCCATGCCCGAGGCAGGATTCGAACCTGCGACCGTAGCGGTCTTGCGGTTCCAGACTGCAGCGCCTTTAGCCGCACGACCACACCGGCCGGCAGCCGTTTTATCATTTGCCACAGACTGAGCTACTTCCAACAAAATCTGCATCTGTGTGGTTACTCTGCAATTCACAGTTAAGATCCTGGCAGATGGTTCATAGAAACGCCTTTAAGCTACTTCCCTACCGTTCCACTCCCGAACAGCGTACAAGTAAAACGACCACTCAAATCTTTCCGTGCGAACACTGATTTGCCTTATTACATTGTGATGATCGTTTATCCCTATGTAGGTGGCGCTAAAAAAAATATTTTCACACCCTGAGAGGAAGTTTGGTGATTGAAATTTCGTGAGAACGTTCTGGCGCAGCGGAAAACGGCTTTATTTTAATGACTGCCATCCCAATTCGTGTATCATATCCGTGGCAATGGCTCCCCTATTTCGCGATAATACAAAAAGAGCCGCCCTTCTTTGAACTTTTCCGATGTCCTCCTCAATCTTATGTTATGCGGAACCCACACCATACAGAAATACTACGGAAGAGGGCGGACAAACGTAGTGCAAAGTCTCTTTAGTAGACGTGTTACGTAAGTGTTCTGGAAAAATAAAAATATGGAATCGTTTGGCGCCCCTTATCGCTAGCACTCATTACTTCGTGAGAATAACGTGATAGTTGTGTTTCACAAGAACGATCTTTCGGAACGCAACTTTCTACGAGCGAACGGGTTTATGTGACTGCTAAGTGTGGAGATACTGTATCAGCATACTCTGACTAGTAGGACCGGAAGTCTTTCTTGCCTTTCATAAGTGTTTTAAGCTGCTGCGCTGCACTGAGGATATCTACTTCTAAGTTATTCATGTTGGCAGCTGTTCTTGATTCGAACTCTGGAGTATTTAGTTCGTCTTAATACTGGTTCAAAATGGTTCAAATGGCTCTGAGCACTATGGGACTCAACATCTGAGGTCATCAGTCCCCTAGAACTTAGAACTACTTAAAACTATCTAACCTAAGGACATCACACACATCCATGCCCGAGGCAGGATTCGAACCTGCGACCGTAGCGGTCGCGCGGTTCCAGACTGTAGCGCCTAGAACCGCTCGGCCACCCCGGCCGGCCTTAATACTGGAAACTATAATCATTTTTATAGATAATCTGACTACGATCAAGACTTGTAGGACATGTGATGTTGTTATTGTGTTCTTTTGTATGTGTTTGAAATTGATTGTTGGTTTCATAGGACATAGCATTCTGTATTGATGATACACTATGTTCTCGCAATGAAATGAACACCCTTAGCTGCTTACAGGCATTGACATACGTCAACGGGGACAGATGAAAATGTGTGCTCCGACCGGGACTCGAACCCGGGATCTGCTGCTTACATGGCAGACGCTCTATCCATCTGAGCCACCGAGGACACAGAGGATAGCGCGACTGCAGGGATTTATCTCTGGCACGCCTCCCGCGAAACCCACATTGTCAACGTATTGTCCCGCACTACATTTGTAGTGCCCCCGCTCATTATACTCATTACTCACGGCGCGTTGCCGATTCCCGTAAGAGTTCGGGCACTGTTTGTGCATTCGCACAGAAGAAGAAGATGGTCAAGTGGCCGGTGAGCCTTAACTATATATATACTAAGATGGTATCTGTTCTTTCGGACATGTCCGAAAGAACAGATACCATCTTAGTGTACACTATGTTCACTTCTGTTTTGTCGTTGTACAGTTACCTAGAGGATGGTCAAAGACCAAAATAGATCGTAACAAATCATTATTGCAAGACAGCACTGTGTTATATATTTGTTCAAATTTATATATGCTATTAACTGAAGCCAAAAAAAAAAAAAAAAAATGTTCGAACACAACTGAAATAAGCTAGAATATGGGCGACGGTACTCTTACAATAAGATTTTTTCTAGAAATATATACACAGAACACTGTTATTATTTCTTGTATAAATACCGGAAGCAATGAACAGGGCAACAACAGCTGATATCTTGGAAAGTAGGTTCGAATCCTGCCTCGGGCATAGATGTGTGTGATGTCCTTAGGTTAGTTAGGTTTAAGTAGTTCTAAGTTTTAGGGGACTGATGACCTCAGCAGTTAATTTGGAAAGTAGGATGAAATTTTACGTGAGGTGGGAAACGCAACTGGGAACGACCCTGGAGCATTACACCGGAAAAGAGTAGTCTTAAGCCACGGAAGGAGATACCGATATTTCAGCGTCTGTGTCGTCAAGAAGAAGGAGCAATATTTCTTCGGACGTGCATGCCGTGAGTTGTGCAAGGATAGCCAAAGCGGATGCGTCGACTGTTCACTAAAAAACGGGAAATCTGGGTTCGAATTCCTGTCCGGCACAAATTTTCGTTGTCGTCATTCACTTATACAGTTGACGGTTGTTCGCTGTGTCTTTGACTTGATTTGTTAAGAAAATAAATAATGCGTCACTAGAGTGAATTTTAACTCTGTTGCTGAGTGAATGCAGATTTGAAACCTCCTGTCATGTTTAAGCTGTGTGCTGGTCAGGGATTCGAGCTTGGGACTATTCGCTTTCAGAGGCAATATAGGCGATGGGTGCTGGCCGATGTAAAGCTGTGAGTGCGGGCGGTGAGTTGTGAGCCGTGCGTGGACACTTCATTCGGTCGAGCAGTTGCTTCTGTGAGACAAATGTACTAGGTTCGAGTTCTGATCTGGCACATAGTTTTGTTCTGGCAGGAAGTTTCAGTACCCAGCTAATTCCACTAGTAAACTATGAAGTTGATGCAATATTTAACCAAAAAAATCTTCTTTAAACAAATTTTACTTTAATAATGGTACCGCGTTTTCTGTTTTGCAACTGGTAATATTGATGTTCAGCTTTAACGTAACCTGTAACAAGAGAGAATACATTTACGCTGATGAGCCGAAACACTGTGGACAGTGCCCACAGCTATACTGAATGCCGCATAGTTGCCTTGAGAGCTCGTGGCGCGGTATGTGAACTATGGGTGTGGAGTAGAGACGAGCCGCGGCGTAGCCGCGCGGTCTGGGACGCGTTGCTCTACCCGCGCATGGGTGTGTGTGTTGTCATTAGCGTAAATTAGTTTGAGTTAGGTTAAGTAGAGGGTAAGCTTAGGGACCGATGACCTCCGCAGTTTGGTCCCACAGGGGAAAAAAAAAGTAGAGACGAAACTAGCCGTAAATGGGTAAATCCGCTTACAAAAGGGCGGACTGCCATGGCCCGGAGCCTGGAAACGAACATCTCGGAAACAGCGGAGCTGGTCTGCTGTTCGCGTGCTACTGTGGTGAATATCAGTGGAAAATAGTTGAAGGGCGATGAAACTCCGAATATGCGTCGAAGTGTTGGCCGTCCATGCCTCATCACAGAATGTGGAATTTGGAAGATTGCACACAGTGTAAATCAGGGTATGTGGAGGTTCAAATGGCTCTGAGCACTATGGGACTCAACTGCTGAGGTCATTAGTCCCCTAGAACGTAGAACTAGTTAAACCTAACTAACTTAAGGACATCACAAACATCCATGCCCGAGGCAGGATTCGAACCTGCGACCGTAGCGGTCTTGCGGTTCCAGACTGCAGCGCCTTTAACCGCACAGCCACTTCGGCCGGCTGGTATGTGGAGGCCTGTGGCATTTATGATGACAGATTTCAATGCTTGTGCGGGCACAAGTGTTTTACAGCCCATCTTCAGCTCGTATTCTTGAACATGGTGCCTCGCTGCAGCGACCCATACGGTTTCTCACATCGGCCAAACGACATTGCCAATTACGATAGCAGTGGGCGTGGGAACGTCGAGACTGGACAGTGGATCAACGTTAACTTGTCGCCTGGTGGTCCGTGTAACAGTTCTTCTTGCAGCAGGTAGAAATGAGCGCCCATTGGATCCATGGTACTATTCAAAGGCACTATGACAGCTGTGGGCTATGTAAACATTGTTGAGGATCGCTTGCATTCCTTCATGCTTTATACTTTCACCGACGGTGATGTCACCTTCCCGCAGGATATCAGCCAGAGACCAGAGTCGTGCCACAGTGGTTTGAGGAACGTAATTATGAATACACGGCCACCACATTTGTACTGATGATTTGTATTTGTATTGATGATGGTCGAAGTAGAGAGGATATAAAATGTAGACTGGCAATGGTAAGGAAAGCGTTTCTGAAGAAGAGAAATTTGTTAACATCGAGCATAGATTTAAGTGTCAGGAAGTCGTTCCTGAAAGTATTTGTATGGAGTGTAGCCACGTATGGAAGTGAAACATGGACGATAAATAGTTTGGAAAAGAAGAGAATAGAAGCTTTTGAAATGTGGTGCTACAGAAGAATGCTGAAGATTAGATGGGTAAATCACATATCTAATGAGGAGGTGTTGAATAGAATTGAGGAGAAGAGGTGTTTGTGGCACAACTTGACTAGAAGAAGGGACTGGTTGGTAGGACAAGTTGTGAGGCATCAAGGGATCACAAATTTAGCATTGGAGGGCAGAGTGGAGGGTAAAAATTGTAGAGGAAGACCAAGAGATGAGTACACTAAGCAGATTCAGAAGGATGTAGGTTGCAGTAAGTACTGGGAGATGAAGAAGCTTGCACAGGATAGAGTAGCATGGAGAGCTGCATCAAACCAGTCTCAGGACTGAAGACCACAACAACAACACCATTTGTATAATCCAAAACTGACGGAACACTCATGCCCTCCCAAACCGCAGGTCCGTAATCTAACCAGATTCCGTAACTGTGTCTAGGCTTCAGTTGCTGTATAGCTCAGTAAACGTACCAAGGACTTTTCGAATACACGTCACGCAGAATCGCTGTAGTATTGCATGTCAAAGGTGGACCAACACCCTATTAAATAGGTGGTGATAATCTTAGTTCAAATGGCTCTGAGCACTATGGGACTTAACTTCTGAGGTCATCAGTCCCCTAGAACTTAGAACTACTTAAACCCAACTAACCTAAGGACAGCACACACATCCATGCCCGAGGCAGGATTCGAACCTGCGACCGTAGCGGTCGCGCGGTTGCAGACTGTAGCGCGTGGAACCACTCGGCCACCGCGGCCGGCGATAATCTTGAATTGGTGCCTAAGTTTTTCCATAAGTTTAATAAACACAACAGATACATGTAACAGAGACTTCGTTATTTACGACACTCTCCCAACGCTGCCGCAGCTGTAGAAATCACGAGGTTTTGAGGCGAAGATCTTGTCGAGCCATGTTCGTAGCGCATTTTCCTCCAGAAAGGAAGTTCGTTGAAGGATGTTGGATAGAGAGCGGAAAAGGTGAAAATCTGAGGGCACAAGATTAGGTTCATAAGTTCGGTGCGGAATGACTTCCCAACCAGGGTGCCGTACAGTGGTTTTTGTCAGTCTAGCAGAATGCTGGCGGGAGTTATTGTGGAGTACCATCATTTAAAGCTGTCTTCCTGATCCTCATTCATGGATTCCGTCTGCAAAGCGTCTCAGTTCAAATGGTTCAAATGGCTCTGAACACTATGGGACTCAACTGCTGAGGTCATAAGTCCCCTAGAACTTAGAACTACCTAAACCTAACTAATCTAAGGACAACACACACATCCATGCCCGAGGCAGGATTTGAACCTGCGACCGTAGCAGTCGCGCGGTTCCAGACTGTAGCGCCAGAACCGCTCGGCCACCAACGGCCGGCAAAGCGTCTCAGTTGTTGACAATAAATATCAGTAGTGATGGTTACACCTCGGGGAATCAATTCTAGTACACCACACCGTCGCTTTTCCACCAGATGCATAACATTGTCTTTTCTGGCTGTGCGCAGGTCTTTGAACGGGGAGCTGCTGCTTAGCTTGGGCTCAGTCATTCTTGTCTTTTTCTTATGTTACCGTAAAGATACCATTTACAGTCACCAGTAACGCTACGCGACAGGAATGGTCGGTGTTGTTCACGAGCCAGTTCATGACGATCAGCCGGCCTCTGTAATCGAGCGGTTCTAGGCGCTTCAGTCCGGAACCACTCGGCTGCTACAGTCGCAGGTTAGAATCCTGCCTCAAGCATGGATGTGTGTGATGTCCTTACGTTAGTTATGTTTATATAGTTCTAAGTCTAGGGGACTGATTACCTCAGATGTTGTTCCATAATACTTAGAGCCATTTGAACCAAGACGATCAAGCTGAGATGCACAATGGCCACCCGCTGATTTCTGTGATTGGTTTAGAGCGTGTGGCGCCCACGATTTTTGAACCTTTTCCATTGCATCCGAATGTCGCACAGTGGTGAAGTGATCACAGTTCATCACACCTGCTAGCACTCGAGTACAATGACCTGTATTGTTGCAGATTAATACGTTTAAACGGTCTTCATCAAGCCGCGAAGGTCTTCCTGAAAATGGAGGGTCAGCAATGTCAAAAAGATCGTCCGTAAAACGAAAAAACCATTTTCTTGGTGTGTTTTGTCCAATGGCATTATCCCCATACCCGGCGCAAATGTTTCAGGCTACCTCCGCTGCTGTCAGCAGTCTACTGAACTCAAACAGAAGAAAATGTCAAAAATATTCCGATTTCTCCACTTGGCCCTCCATTTTCTACCATCTACAGCTCCACTAGCTATTTCGAAATGACAAAATGACACTATGTAAATTCAAATTGCAACACTAAACTACCATCTGTTGACTCAGGGATCGAGACGTGGGTGCACGATCCGTTACAGCCATACAGATAAGATGCCTGTCATCTCGACTGCTAGTGATACGAGGCCGTTGGGATCCAGCACGGCGTTCCGTATTACCCTCCTGAACCCACCGATCACATATTCTGCTAACAGTCATTGGATCTCGACCAACGCGAGCAGCAATATCTCGATACGATAAACCGCAATCGCGATAGGCCACAATCCGAGCTTTATCAAAGTCGGAAACGTGATGGTACGCATTTCTCCTCCTTCCACATGTCAGCACGTTGTAGTTGTTGCCACCGGCGCCAACCTTGTGTGAATGCTCTGAAAAGCTAATCATCTGCATATCGCAGCATCTTCTTCCTGTCGGTTAAATTTTGTGTCTGTAGCACGTCATCTTCGCGGTGTAGCAATTTTAATGGCCAGTGGTGTAGCTTGTGAATTGATGGATATCACCTACAGTGAAATAACTACAAAAATGATTCTGTAATCTGCTCAATCAATTGATCGTTGACGTCAGTGACTCAATCGTTACGCGGGTTGCGGTTGATTTACACGCAGCTGCGCACCACGAGTAGTCGATTTCGACAGCCGTGCCGCACGTGTAAAACTGGATTAAGTAGAGACGTGAGTGAAGCGTCAGTGTGGCTGTTGCACAGTATCGGCTGCACTCGCCGCCTCGCTGCTACACGGCGAGACGTCCGCGCTGATGCGGCTGACGCCCGCCGGACGGACGTGGCTCCTGAATAATTGAGCGCCACTGATGCAGCCGTCGACGGCAGACAGCGCAGCGACTCCACAGGGCTTCCCTGTCGCGCCAGAGAAGGCCTCCACGCTTGACACGGTTTGGTCGTACGCGAGGCCTTGGCGACACTCCGATTTATACCACGCAGCCTTTCGATAATATCATCCAATGTAAAGAATATGCAAACTTAAAGATACGAGTCATTATTACCTACTTTACATGTAGGGCAACCGCAGTCGAAATACTCCACGCTATGAATAAACGAGACCGCTGCGACTGTTTGGAGAACATGACGAGTTTCGCAATTAAATTTGCATCTTCAGGTGCTTCAAGTCGAAATATTAAGATTCTATCTAAACCAGATAAAGCCATTCCCAACGTTTATATCCAGGCGTTTAAAACTTCCGGCTAACAAATGTGCGAGCATCTATGATAAAATTTATTGAGAGGCTAAAGCCATCCCCAACCCCTGGTGATGGGGTACCATTCTCGCTTCCCGCGCATTGAGTCCGGCGCAAATCTTAACCATCCCGACAGAAATTGCGCGAGCACTAACGAGCGCAGTGTACTACCTGTTGTGGCGTCGAAATATATTCAGAGTGGAGCAAGCAACGTGCTCGCTGCCAACGACAGAAGGGGGACTAGGTCTAGTTGATATAAAGACCAAATGTCCAGCCCTTCTAGTAAACCGAACGCTCGCCATCCACAACAAAACCTTTACAGCGTCACAGCCAAGATGATTGGAAGATACAAGCCCGTATCAGAAGAAGCGCCGGTCGACACGAGGCACATTCCCTTCAGAATGCGACACGTCAGGCTGCACTACGCCAACAAAAGTTACGTTTTGAACACTGTGGTGAACCCCAGCCACAGAACAGCCAAGAGAATATACTGGGACCTCAGGGGGAAGCCGGCAAAAAACAAAATTGAACACAAACTCCCGCAATACAATTGGAAACAAATATGGGGAAACGTCTCGGAAAACGTGTTGCCTAAACATGCGGAGACATGGTATAAAATAGTTAACAGAACGGTACCATCCAACCAAAGACTGGCGGAGATAAAACTCGTCGCATGTGACAACTGCGACGTACGTGTCATGACCGACTCCCTCGAGCACCGATTCACCTGCGGGAATGCCATCAACATCTGGGAAGCGTGCCAGCAGATGGTGGCCCACGTCAACAGAACGGCGCCGGGAAGCATCACAGTGGAAGCAATCACCACCCCAGACTGCAACCCATTTCCACGACCCAAGCTACCGGCGACTCTCTGGACCCTCACCATGACGGCACACGACATCGTAGCGCGGAGGCAGACCGACCAGCTGGCCTTCCTGATGGACCTCTGCGAGGAGAACAAGACGGCCCAGCAGCACAGGCGATACCACGAGAACTTCAGAAACCTCCTGCAGTTTCCACTGCAGCCAGCAATCGCCAGAGTCCTTCCCAGCCTGTGACCCACAGCACCGCCACCTCACCACACTCACCACAAGAAGAACGTGTGCAGTGCTAGTGAATAAGTGAAATAGAAAAGATAAAGTGCTTTCTCCTCTCGCATCAAATAGTGAAGTATAGTAGTATAAATTGTTTCTTCTTTGTGAATCAGTGATACAAAGTGCTTCTCACCAAACATCTGTCATGCTCGCAGCCAAAACAGTGACAAAATATGCCGAGTAGTACTACCAGTTTTTTAATTTCTTTTTTTTTCCATTATTTGTACTATATTGTCTAGGAGACAAGCATTACTTAGTGGAAAGCGCCAACTACTCATAATTTTTTTTTATGATTTTCATTACTATGTGCCTATAAAATTTTATTGTTTACTCACACTCTCCTTTCTGCTTCTCTTATGTAATATGACAAAATTCTCTCTCTTCTTCAATTTATGTATAATCTGTATTATATGTAAAAAAGTTTCTTCCATTTGTGTTCCATTTATCATGGTGATGTTTCCCTCATACTGTCCCACCTAACAGTGCAAACTAGAGGAAAAGATCAAACCAGAACTCACAATGTGCCTGTGGCATCACAAGTGCATCACATACAGAAACATGAACTCAAAATCAATGAGTCGATGCTACATATAAATTATTATGCCTGTCCTGCAATGTTTTACCCAAAAAAAAGATGACAAATGGCCGTGTAAAAGGGTTCAAGGAACAACGATAAAAGAAAAACGAAAAAGGAAAAAAATATAAAAACTAAAACCTATAAAATGACAGTAATACTAACCAACACTAGGAATATAATAGGTTAATAGAATAACATGTCTTTTTTTAAATGTATCGTTGTTAATATATCTAAATAAATATATATGGTTACAAAAAAAAAAGAGGTTCGGTTCCCAGCGGGGTCAGAGATTTTTTTCCGCCTCGGGATGGCTGGGTGTTGTTTTGTGTTGTCTTCATCATCATCATTCATCCCCATTACGGCCGGAGCAAGGCAATGGCAAACAACCTCCGCTAGGACCTTGCGGTGTACGGCGGTGCGTCGTCCCCTACGCTCGTCGGAGTATTGGACCTCATCATCAACCTCCACTGTAGACAGACTGTTGAGGGATCGCTGATGTTGGCAGCGCCGTAATTCTTCAAGTGGCTCAGAAAGTAATTCATTTAATGAAGTGCTATGTAAGGTTTTAAATGGTTTTTAACTTAGAGTCTTGCAATTTTACTTTCGTCACTAGTAAATTTTGTCACTGTAATGGCGCTTTGGCTTGCAGCCGCAGTAACTTTATGGAGTTTAAAGTTAATTGAACGTTTGGAGTTTTAAAAGAGAAATTGCGATTGAGTTTACTTCTGAAATGCATCCTTGTTTAAGTCCATTTTGGCCACGATCTGTTAAAGGCGTAATTAATATCCTATTTATCCTCTGGGAAATTTTATCTGTAATATCTGGTTTTTTTTAAAGAAATATTTGTTTGTTAGCTAATCCAGCCCCCCAACCGGCCGGAGTGACCGAGCGGTTGTAGACGCTACAATCTGGAACAGCGCGACCGCTACTGTCGCAGGTTCGAATCCTGCGCCTCGGGCATGGACGTGTGTGATGTCCTTAGATTAGTTAACTTCTGAGGTCATCAGTCCCCTAGAACTTAGAACTACTTAAACCCAACTAACCTAAGGACATCACACACATCCATGCCCGAGGCAGGATTCGAACCTGCAACCGTAGCGGTCGCGCGGTTACAGACTGTAGTGCCTAGAACCGCTCGGCCACTCCGGCCGGCTAACCACTTTTCAAGACATTATCCAGTCTACTAATCTTTCAAGTTCTTTGCCATATCCGACAAAATTGCAACTGCCCTTGGCAAATCTTAAATTTATTAAAAAAAAATGGCTCTGAGCACTATGGGACTCAACTGCTGTGGTCATAAGTCCCCTAGAACTTAGAACTACTTAAACCTAACTAACCTAAGGACATCACACACATCCATGCCCGAGGCAGGATTCGAACCTGCGACCGTAGTTAAATTTATTATTTCCTCTCTCTCCGGACTTCAGTTGTGCCGCAAAGTCGCGCCGTTGCTGGCGGCAGTGAAACACGAGACACACTCCCAGCAAGAGAAGCGGTGAACAGGGAGGCAGGTGGAGGCGAGTACTTGGCACAGCTACTTAGCGTGATGGGTTATAAGAGGGCGCGGCCGAAAGGGCTGATCGGCAGCCGACAAGGCGTGGTGGATGGAGGCGGGGGGGGGGGGGGGGGGCGGGGAGGGAGGAATGTGGGCCTGTCGCCGGAGGCGGTCTCTTCTCTGCCCACTTAATACGCCTATTTTAAAATTATTAACACCCTATCGCCCCGCTGTATATTTTACCGCGCATTCCTCGCGGCCGCCGACGTAATAAAAAAGAAACACACGAGGCGCTACTGCGCAAGCTGAGTTGCATCTCAGCTGTTTGGTGTGTTCCGTCATCTAAGCCTTTTGCTTTATCGGACGTAGGAGATTAATAGCATTCTCATGCTAAACGTAGCTCGTATCTGGGAACGTGTGACGGAAGAAGGCACCGGTGTTGCCTAAAGTCCATCTGCTGGAGCTTTTCCATTTGATGTTTGTTTTGTCAGATCCTGTCGTAACAAACCGGGTGTTAATGCCGCGTTATTATGTGAACAGAATGAAACGCGGCAAACAACACGGCGCGTTCAGAGAATTTTGTGGACGCCCGAGTAAACAAAACGATGTTTGGTATTCGCGAAGTCAATATAGCATTTACATTTAGCTACAGCCGGCGGCAGAATATACGAGGTGCGGCTAGAAAAAAACCGGACTGATGCTGGAAAAAACATTTATTTACAATTATTTACAATTTCATGTTATCTCCTTCAATGTACTCTCCTCCTCGGTCTCTACACCGCTCCATACGAATTTTCCACTGTTCATAGCAATGCTGCAGATCATTTTCGGTGAGTCCATACATTACTTCCGTCGCTTTTTCTTTTACTGCTTCAACAGTCTCAAATCTAGTTCCTTTCAAAGCTGACTTGACTTTAGGGAAAAGAAAAAAGTCACAGGGGGCCAAATCAGGTGAGTAGGGTGGATGATCTAAGATGGGAATGTTGTGTTTTGCCAAAAACGTCTTCACTGACAACGCACTGTGAGCTGGGGCATTGTCTTGGTGAAGGATCCATGACTTTTTTCTCCACAAATCGTTCCGTTTTCTCCGTACTCGCTCCCGTAGGGTAGCCAGGACGCTAATGTAGTAATGCTGAATCACTGTTTGTCCCTCTGGTACCCAATCAATGTGCACAATCCCTTTGATGTCAAAAAAAAACAATCATCATTGCCTTGAATTTCGATTTTGACATTCGTGCTTTTTTTTTGTCGTGGTGAACCAGGAGTTTTCCAATGCATCGATTGGCGTTTAGTTTCGGGATCGTAATTAAAAAACCACGATTCATCGCAAGTAATAACATTTTGTAAGAAGGTGGGATCACTTTCAATGTTTTCCAGGATGTCAGAACAAATCATTCTTCGGTGTTCCTTCTGTTCAATTGTGAGACACTTGGGAACCATTTTTGAACACACTTTGTTCATGTTGAAACTTTCATGAAGAATCTGCCTAACACTTTCCTTGTCAACTCCTGTTAACTCAGACACTGCTCTGATTGTTAAACGGCGATCTTGTCGAACAAGTTTACCGATTTTTTCAATGTTTGCATCAGTTTTTGCTGACAATGGTCTGCCAGTGCGAGTGTCATCACTGGTGTCTTCGCGGCCATCTTTAAATCGTTTAAACCACTCAAACACTTGTGTTCGCGATAAACAATCATCGCCGTACACTTGTTGTAACATTACAAACGTTTCACTTGCAGATTTTCCTAGTTTGAAACAAAATTTGATGTTAACACGCTGTTCTTTCTGTACACTCATCATTTTCCGACGCACAGACAAAACGTCAACTACTTAAAACAGACGCCACGGGCAGACTGAGTGCAGGAGGCAGATGAAACTCGAGCAGTAGGCGGAGCGAGAGTCACGTGACAGGCCACGCGACTTTCAGCCTTATTGCATTCGTTTTATTGTTTCACCAGTACTAGTCCGGTTTTTTTCTAGCCACACCTCGTACAGAGGCGTTTTAAATACCAAATACGAGAACGTAACATTTTGTTGGACAGACAGTGCAAATATAGATATATGTTGTAGGACACCAGTTTCCTGTGTGTAAGAGCTGGAGACAGCACAAGCTTTGCAAGATGAACAATCACGAACCTGCTTTTCTTTCGCTCATTCTGATTATGCACGGTCCAGTCACATTAACGTGACCGCGCTAGCGTTCGACGTTAATAACCATTCACAGACGACAGGTGGTAGCACTAACAGCGCAACGTATATGAAATTAGCTGGAGTGGGTGGGGGTGGGGGTGGGGGAGGAAGGGGGCGAGGGAAACACTGCAGTTGTTGTCGCCGCCGCCGCCGTCGTCGTCGTCGTCGTCGTCGTCGTCGTCGTAATGCGAAAATGGAGCGATTTATCTGAAGTCCAGAAGGGCATGATCATTGGCTTTGAATGGCGAATGATCCTCAAACGCATAGCTTATTATGTGGACAAAGCCCTCATTAACGAACAAGCCCAGAAAGTGTATAATGTTACTAAGGACTACACCCTTTCTATGTTCGTGCAATGCATGCTACAGAACAGGCGCTACTATGTAACCTTACAATCTAAAAACAGCCGATGGAGGACACAGAAAAATGGACTTGCACAGGGTAGTGTCTTGGCTCCAATATTATTTAACATCCATACGAATGACCTTCCCATCAGCCACCATACACGAATGTTCATTTATGCCGATGATGCAGCAGTGGAGGAGAATCTCACAGGAGCCGTAACAGAACTTGCTACCTATTACGAAGGCAATAACCTCAAACCAAACCCTAGTAAATCTCAAGTATCCGCCTTCCATCTTAGGAACAAACAAGCCAAACGGAAACTCAGAGTCATGTGGCAAGGGGAAGAGCTGAAGCATAAAAACAGCCCAAAATACCTGGAAGTAACATTGGACAGAGCGCTTACCTTTAAGCAGCACTGTCACAACACTAAAAAAAAAGGTCTGTGCCAGGAACAACATACTGCGGAAGCTAACAGGTTCATCGTGGGGAGCTCAACTACACGTTTTGCGCACCACGGGTCTTGCGCTGAGTATCTCAGCAGCGGGATGCGCGGCGCCAGTTTGAAGGAACTCTGCTCACACTAAGGAAGTTGGCGTCACCGTAAACGAAACTGTAAGTATTGCCACAGGATGCCTCAAACCAACTCCCAAAGACAAAATTTATCCCATCATAGGCATAGCACCACCCACTATCCGCAGACAAGTAGCCGCCGAGATCGAAAGATCAAAACAAAAGAATCATCCTCGACGCCCGATGCATATGCTCCGACAACAACTTGTCCGGCTGAAATCTCACAGGAGTTTCATTGAAACTACTGAAGAGCTCGTCACCAAGACCGTCGCAAGGCGGCTATCTCTTTGCGAAGAAATGGCGCCACACTCCACAATGGAACTACTTGAGGAGGGATCTGCAGGATTTCAACTACCTTTTACAACTTGGAGGTCATTAAACCGGCTGCGCACTGGAGTAACTGGGTGCAAATCAAACCTATTTAAATGGGGTTACAGTGATAGCGATAGGTGTGAATGCGGAGCAATACAGGAGTTGGACCACTTATTGATTTGCCCAGATACGTCTATAACATGCACTAAAGACGATATTTTGAAGGTCAATGACAAAGCAAACTACGTTGCTAATTACTGGGAAGGGAAGATATAATTGGTGCATCCGGATACGGAAGAAGAAGAATTGGCTTTGAAGCCAAGGGTGGAAGCGTTTCCGAAATGGCTAAGTTTGTAAATGTTAAACAAGGACAGTTGCGACTGTTGAATATCTTCACGCAAAGACACGACGAGTTTCGCAAACTATATACATAAAGCTGGCTTTTTAACAGATCGCTCTGTGCATCGACTATAAGCACTTGATGAAGCAAATACAGTTCGCAAAACAGGTTGTGTGTCTGAATAACTTATTTTAACTTTCACAACGGCCCATCTTATTCAACATGGACTCTTTCGCCTGTGGAACAGTTTTAGAGTACCACTGTGGTTAGAGTACAGGGTGTAAATTTTAAGTTGACAAACCAGAATAACTCGAAAAATAAGCTTCACAAGAAAAAATGTGTAGAATCCAATTGTTTTCGAGGGGGACATCTGCTAGTGCTAAAATTAGCCCCCCTTGGGTTGGGCGGGAGGTAACTTTAAAATTTCAAATGCGAACCCCCATTTTTAATTTTGCAAAATCAGATTCTACGCAATAATCTACGCACATTTTGTCTTAAACATTTGTTTTGATTCTTGGTAGTTGGCGCTGTAATTCAAGAAAATCTATATTCTCATTTTTGCGTGGAAACTGGTTACGAATAAACAAAAAATATTTACTTCGTAAATTTTGATTCGCTTAAAAGTAAAGCCCTCCCTCTCCCTCTTGACCCAAATATTAATTTTTTCCGCAGATTCGAATAAGTTTTGTTTGTTTTGTGGTCAACATTTGTAAAACTCTAATTCCTCTCTCCATCGACAGACAGACTCTTGTTAGGACCCTGAAGAACAGAGGACTTGATGGAACTACACAACAACTCATAAAAGAAATTCTGACAGACACAAAAGCAAGGGTGAGATTCAGAGGAGTGCTGTCAGAAGAATTTGAGATCAAGACTGGTGTTAAACTGGGAGATGGATTGTCACGATTGTTATTCAATATAGCACTGAACGAAGTGATCAGGCAGTGGAGAGCAATAAACGAGGAAATTGGAATACCAAAGACCCATGTGGGGGACAAAAAGGACACCAGGGCTCAAGTGGATTGCCTAGCCTTTGTATGTAGATGACATAGCAATAGTAAGTGAGACGGAAGAAGACGCAAAGACACAACTCGACAACTTAAGTAAGGTAGCCAGAAAGGTGGGACTGAGGATCGCCTATAACAAGACAAAGACATTAAACACCACTGCAAACTGGGAAACACCGGAAGGCACTGTGCAAATGGTGGACAAATTTAAATACCTGAGAGAATTTATAACAGGAAGGAACAGGAGCAAGGAGGGAATAACAGAGAGGATAAAGAAGATGAGGTCAGCCTTCTGCATGACGAGAGAGGTATACGATAAAAAGAATATATCCACAGAGGCAAAGATAAGCCACTACAAGGCAATAGTGAGGAATGCAGTATTATATGCTGCTGAGATGATGACACTAGGAAGAAATGGGGCAGAGCAACTAGAGAAAGAAGATAGGAAAATACTGAGAAACATACTAGGTCCCAATAGAGGTGGATGCGAAGACCTAGGGAAGAATTGTACCGGAACATGAGAACAATATTCGGGGAAATCAGACTCAAAAGGGCAAGGTTTGCTGGGCATGTAGTTAGGATGAGTATGGACAGAATGACGAAGAGAGTGTGGGAAACAACAGGGAGGACAAGGGGAAAGACAGGAACCAAGTGGATTGTTGAACTTCGGAAGGACTGGTTGGAATTGGGGATCAAGGTCGAAGGAAAAGAAAATTGGAGGGAGAAATATACGCCGACAAATATACCGCAGATCATTGTCAGAGAAGAACACAGGAAACGATTAGAATGTCACCAGTGGAGCCGCCAGGAGAAACGGAAACTGAAGATCTCGGAAGAAGAGCGGGAGAGAAGAGAAAGAATGAAGAGATTCTGGGAGAAGAGGAAAATGCAGTCCATAAAGGGGCTACGCGTGGTCCTACAGAGGCTGTAACGCAAGAAGAAGAAGAAGAAGAAGAAGAAGTATCTTTTATTTATGTGAAGTCATTTTCCACGCAAAAATGAGAACATGGATTTTCTTGACTTACAGCGCCAAGTACCAAGAATCGAAACAAATATCTAAGACAAAATGTACGTAGTTTTTTTTTACGTAGAATCTGATTCTGCAATAAAAAATGGGGGTTCCCATGCCTCCCGCCCAACCCCAGGGGGGCTAATTTTAGCACCAGCAGATGTCCCCCTCGAAAATAATCAACTTTGGATTCTACACACTGTTTTCGTGTGAAGCTTATTTTTCGAGTTGTTATGGTTTGTCAACTTAAAATTTACACCGTGTATATGGTGCATGGACAAAAAGGCACTATCAAAACAGACTCCGAGGCAATTACGGTGCACCATAGGCCATAGATGACATGGGTGAATGACGGCTGCGGAGATGTGTAGGGGCGAATAGACGTGCAGCTGTTGAGCAACTTACTGCCCGGATGTACCAACGGGCTACCAACAGTGTCTCTCAACTACAGTGAATGTTCAAAAATGGCTCTGAGCACTATGGGACTTAACTTCTGAGGTCATCAGTCCCCTAGAACTTAGAACTACTTAAACCTAACTAACCTAAGGACATCACACACACCCATGCCCGAGGCAGGATTCGAACCTGCGACCGTAGCGGTCGCGCGGTTGCAGACTGTAGCGCCTAGAATCGCTCGGCCACTCCGGCCGGCTCAGTGAATGTTGCTACGTGGTTCATGCACCCATGCCGACTGCTGTTCGTCGGCGACAAAGGCTGGGATTTGCACGTTAGCACTGCAACTGACCGTCCACGGAGTGTCATAGGTGGCCTCTTCAGATGAATCACATTTTATGCTCCCTCAGACTGAAAGCGAACACCGTGCAACAATCGTCGGTAGGTTGCAGGCCGGAGGAGCGAGCGTTGAGGCCTGGGAAATGTTTTCGTAGCGTTCCCAGGGTGATCTCTTCATTCTGGAAGGTACAGTGGATTAATAAAAGTATGCATCTATGCTTGGGGCCCACGTCCATCCCTGCATGCCAATTGTTTTTCCTCGGCACGATTATGTCTAACAGCAGACCAGTGAAACGTGTCACGCAGTTTGGAGTGTTCGTCCGTGGTTCGAAGGTGAATTCATCAAACTCCTCTGGCCGTTAAACTCCCCTGATTTAAGCCCAATAGAGAACCTCTGGGACAACCTCTATAGAACTATTCGCGCCAAGGATCCTCAACCGAGAAACCTAGCGCAGGTACTCACAGCACTTGAATTGGCATGGCTCTTCACCCGTCTGTACCTTCCAGAACCTCAAAGAGATTGTTCATGTCGAAGCGGTTATTCAGGCTTTTGCTAGATGGCCACATTAATGTGACTGGACGATGTACCATATTTTGTTTCCTTCATTCAGGCTTTTGAAAGACGGCCACATTAATGTGACTGGTCGACTTACCATATTTTGTTTCCTTCGACCTGAAAACGGATAAGGCGCTGCAGTCTTAGGGAGAACCTAGAGCTTAAAGTGGAATCTGAAGCCGGCCAGAGTGGCCGAGTGGTTCTAGGCGCTTCAGTCTGGAACCGCGCGACCGCTCCGGTCGCAGGTTCGAATCCTGCCTCGGGCATGGATGTGTGTGTTGTCTTTAGGTTAGTTGGGTTTAAGTAGTTCTAAGTTCTAGGGGACTGATGACCTCAGATGTTGTCCCATAGTGCTCAGAGTCATTTGAACCACTTTTTGGAAACTGAACCGTGGTGGAACTTTAATGTGTTGTCAGAACTATTTATAGAGTGTATGTTCAGGAAAACTACGGAAACAAAAGCACGAGACAAAATATTACTCTAATACTGTGTTACACAGCCTGTAGCCTCGATAACGGCTTCTGTTCGTCAAGACTGAGAGTTCAGAAGTTTCTCCATATCGAGTTGAAGCCATGCATTGATGATTAGATTCCGTTGATAATAAGTTCCACATTGCAGAATTAAACTGGGATTAAAATCTAGTAATTTAGCGAGCCAGTTGACATGTAGTAGGGTATCTGAGAGAAAGTCAAACCAGTATCATGTACATGAAGCTCATTTAACATGGCTGTTGACGTCTTACAAGGAAACCTCCAGGCAATGAGCTATTTTTAATTTTTTATATTTATGGTAGGTGAAGATCAAAACTCAAATATTAATAGGGCAAAACATCGCGATACGATTCTAAGAAATTCTCGAGAAAATCAACTTTGAAGTAGTCCATGGACCTTACACTAAAATTAGATGATTTTTCTCGACGGGTCGTATGGCGTACTCGATTGTGTTTATTATCTCTGTTCCCTGCGGCAAAAGAATAAAAAAAGAGATAAGTGTAAATAATTATGAAAAAATTTTCAAAACTTTCTAAAAAATACCGTTAGAAAATGAATTCGGATTATTTTAAGGCCTAAAAAAGTCTAGTCTCCTAAGACTTAGACTGATCTCCAAATTTAAAATACAACTACAAAAGCTACATTTTTCCAACTTCCTTATTTTCTCACATATCAGTTCTGTTTTCTTTTAAACTGTTATTTCAATTCCTTTTCCTCGTTTAACGTATGTTCGGATTTTGTATGATTTCTTAACGTATACGAGAGAGAGAGAGAGAGAGAGAGAGAGAGAGAGAAAGGAGAGACAGACCAAGAAGAAGAAGAAGATTGAGGAGGAAGAGTAGGAGGAGGAGGAGGAGGAGGACGAGGAGTTCAAGAAGAAAAGTACAAAAAAAGCAGAAGTAATCGGTTATTCAATGGATCGCTTGTTCGAATCTCAGTATGGTTTTTTTTTCATTTCATTTTACTTTCGATCAGTTAGTTTTGTAGGAAGTGTTCCTATAGCACTGAGCAACACCATAAATTACAGTAGGCGTATAGCACTGAGCAACACCACAAATTACAGTAGGCAATGCATTACTCACATACCAAGTATGTCAAAAGGTATTTCTCTCGGTATTTCTCTTTGGACTGAGATGTAAGTGCAATGGTACGTGTTTACGTAGAGTTAGAAACAGCTGATACTTGGATAGTTCATTCCTGTCTTTCACCAACAGTAGTACCGAATGTGGCCAAACGATGTAAGCTTTTTGCAAAAGGTGTCTGTATTCGTTGGGGTGCCTGTTTTTACGATTTACACGAACCGATACTTAAAGGTTTGACTGTTGTAATTCCTAATTTATTTATTTTTACTGCATTTGAAACGAAAAATGAAATTCAACAAATGTATGCTAATTAAAATATATCTTACTTCTCATTTTTTATGAAAAATGCTCATGTTCTTCTTGTTAATCACATATTGCACCCAAAATTCTAATTTTCATTGCAAATATAAATTCTTAATCATAAATATTTTATAGAACATTGTTTACAAATTTATCAACTTTTTTAACAATCTTTTATAAACAAGTGAAAATCAGGAATTTGTTTTGTAGTGCACGCGATATCTAATTATAATAAAGAAAAAGTACATTTTTCATAAAAGAAATGGTTGATTAGCATACATTTGATAAAATTCGTCTGTAATTTCGTAGATATTCGGAACGAAGAAAAAAAATAAATGAAGAAAATTCGAACCAGCGATCCATTCATTTCGTATTTACCATTCTTCGACACTGCCGAGAGTGCCGCGCGGCCTGTCGCGAAAGTAGCCTCAACTTCAGTGAACTACACTTCGTCGAGAATCTTGAAAGTCAGTTTTTTACAATTGCATCGAATAGCTTTATTTGCGTTCTTAGCTTCACGTACCATAAATATAGAAAACTGTAAACACCCGTTGCCGGGTGATCTTGTTAGAATCGTCTCCAGCATACTTATCGTCGAGACACTGGGTAAATGGCAACAGTTCGCTACCAAGAATGATGAAATAAACCGACTTAACACGTAACCATGATGAGTGGGCCCAATTTGAGGTAGGAGAAAGACCGTCAAACATTGCATAACTATCTGCGTTCTGAACTATACACTGTACACACTGTGGGTTACAAAACGTATTGGGCCATCGTTGGATTCACCTTCTCACATCGTACAGAAAGACGTAACATAGCGACTCGTCGGAACGCGTTACATGTCTCCAGTCAGCTTTTGTCCAGTGTCTGTGATGTTCGGCCCAGAGAGGACGTGAGCAATGTTCTTTTGCGAGGTAACAGACTTCAAATGTTCACCTGCCTTCAAATGTCCAGCGCATGCAGTTCCCTTCGCAATGTTCGATGGAAACTGGTTGATCTCTACCTGCACTCACGAATATCAGCAACTCCCGTCAGATTTTAAAGCGCTTAACGTTGACAAAGCTTGACTCTCGTCTCCAGTCATTGCCAGCTAGGATTTTTTTTTTTTGCGACAATTGTTCATGCGCCATGTTACATGGCAGCGAGTGGTATACCATTCCTTGTACATACATAGTTGCATCAAAACAAATCTCGCAATTTCATTCCTGACGTGGTCGTGGAAGCGACCAAACACCGTAGCTCCGCTCCGTTATTTTGTCACCCATAGTCTCCGGCTCATCTCACTGCACTGCTTCCATATAATCGAGTCTCACTCACGCAGCACTACATTGCCATGACCTACATAAGCAATAGTGTGCTTCTTCAGGGACATACTAATATTTTGTCTCGTGAGCTTACTTTCTGATTCTGCGAGTAGCGATTGCGTCATATGTTACACATTTCTGTAGACAAACAAAACTGTTTTATTACCAGCGTCTAAAGTTATTGACTGATAAAAAAAGGATTCTGCTTTCTTTCACTTGTGATTTACTCATTCATTTCGTATTAAACAACGGTTTCAGATGCAATAAAAATAAATAAATTAGGTACTAAAACAGTCAAACCTTTAAGTACCGGTACGTGTGAATCGTAAACTAAGGTACCGCAACGAATACAGACGCCTTTTGCAAAAAGCTTACATCGTTTGGACACATTTGCCGCTATTGTTGGAGCAAAATACGAATGAACTATCCGAGTATTAGTGGTTTATAATTTTACATAAACACGTACCATTGCACTTACTTCTCAGTCTAAAGAGAAATACCTATAGAAATATATTTTGACATACTTGATATGTGAGTAATGCACTGACTACTGGAATTTATAATGTTGCTCAGTGTTACAGGGTGTAATGGTACTTGAATTACGTAACCATTACGGCACCTCAACTCAACCTCTCGATACCAGCAATATTCTACTGTGTTTCTGTTAACTACTTAACATATTTCTGAGACAACATTCAGATTTTATTTTATTTGTGATACATCGATGTGTTTATGTTGCAATGATAATATTCTTATGCGTATTCTTTCTTTTGTCACTACGATCTTTGACGTACTTGTAACTCTGATTTTTGGGCGCATAAGCGATTATTAGTTAGTTACTTGTTAGAGAGTCGGATCTTAAGTCTCGGACGTCATGTTGGAAAGACGCGTATTGTAGTCAACTTATAAAATGTGAACTTTAACAGTGAGGAAGATGTTTTCAAGTATGTTTTGTATTGTGATGTTTTGTGTGTTACGTGATATTGCAACAAAAGCAATAAAAAGGAAGTGTAACTTAAATTCGGAGTGCTGATTGTATTTTTTACATCATTATTGTGCTAACTGTGAAAGGTTTAGTCTTCAAGAATGGTTTGTGAAGCGCATCTACAAAACTTTTGAATATAGCAGAATAAAACCTAGGCCTCTCTGCATCCGAGCTTGGAATCATCACCACCTAGATTTTCGACGATTGAGCCATGATTTTAAAAAGAGACCAGCGTGGGAAATACGAAAAGATGAGTGCCTAGTTTATTCATTATTACATGAAATGACTATTATCTGTGCTCTAATGACACCTGCCACATAATAACTCAGTTGTTGCCCGAAAATGCAGTATTTAGCAGCGTGAGAAACACCACAATCATTATTAAATTTTGACCTTTGTTGTGGTAGGGTTGTTAGAAGGGAAACTCACTACAAAAGTAATTACGGTTTTCTCTACACATTACATTAAATGTGTAGTTTTCAGTAAATCTCCTTTTCCAGGCACGTCGAAATGGTGCACTTCGGGCAAAAGGAGGTCCGACACGAGGTTAGGAGGTATCCGCGACTTTGGTCACCTCGGTGTATTCATCGACTTCTGTGCCGCGGCAGGTGACCGGCCTCTACTTGCCTCTGCGCGCAGCCGTCGTTACACGCGGAGGTCCCGCAGAGCTACGGCCCGGGCATCAGAGATGAGCCGTTCGATTTATGTGGGGCGTATTACGCGTGAATTAAGGCGGCGGGGCGGCCGGCGCCTGATTTGAATAACGATTCGTGGCGACGCCCAGGGCGCCGGCCACGGCCTCCGCGGCGTCTGATGCCGGCCCCGGCCGAGCAGTCCGCATTCCTCGACCCCAGATTAGCCAGAAATCCTGAGCGGAAATCTGGGAGCGACGACTCTAACGGCCGCTGCTCGGACCTTATCGCCGAGGCACGTAGCGGCAGGTCGTACGCAGTTCCAGAAACGCCATTACACGGATTCTCTTCCTCTCTGCTCGTCCGTCTTCGCGTCCATTTAATACCACAAAGCTTCAGCTATTGGAATTCCTAACAGGCTTCGCACTCCTCTCTTCCAAGAATTGTCTCTTTTGGGTTAGGAACTGCATCACGCAACGCATGTGACTTATTTCGCTCACAACTGAAACGCAGCAGTCGGGTTTTGTCATGTAAACACCTAGAATGGTAAGGAATGTTGATCTTAGGCTAATAGGACACCCAGCGTCATGTTACAGCGCAAAATTTCAGGCACACGTAGTACGAGAACCATATATTCAACTGTGCGCGTTGCATTTAGGTAACGAATCGCATTTTGCAGATGGTACACCGAGAGAGGTGGCGCAGTGATTAGCACACTGGACTCGCATTCGGAAGGACGGCGGTCTAGCCATTATGATGGTTCAAATGGTTCAGATGGTTCTAAGCACTGTGGGACTTAACATCTGAAATCATCAGTCCCCTAGACTTAGAGCTACTTAAACCTAACTAACATAAGGACATCACACACATCCATGCCCAAGGGAGGATTCGAAACTGCGACCGTAGCAACAGCGCGGTTCCAGACTGAAGGGCCTTTGAAAGGCCACGCCGGCCCGGGTGGCCGAGCGGTTCTAGGCGCTGCAGTCTGCAACCGCACGACTGCTACGGTCGCAAGTTCGAATCCAGCCTCGGGCATGGATGTGTGTGATGTCCTTAGGTTAGTTAGGTTTAAGTACTTCTAAGTTCTAGGGGACTGATGACCTCAGAAGTTATGTCCCATAGTGCTCAGAGACATTTGAACCATTTTTTGAAAGGACATGACCGACCACCTTCCCCACCCTTCCGTAATCCGATGGGACCTATGACGTCGCTGTTTGGTCCCCCGCCCGCCGCCACATAAAAAAAAGAAAAAAAAAAGGAAGAGGGTGTACTGAACTGTGCAAACAGGAGCACAATAGGGTCAGTGAACGGATCAGGTTCAAGATATACAACTTCGAGCGATTTGCAAGAGCCAGGCGTCGTGGCTATATTGTCACTGAGTTGGACTGCAAAGCGGAAGATTCGTGTTCAAATCTTCGTCGCGCCCTCTTTTTTTTCATAAAATGAAGAACTGTTCGTCCGGTTATTGAAGTGCCTGTTCGCTGTATTCAGATTTGGGCCTGTGCCGTGGTGTAACGTCCGTTTGCAATAGCGAGGTGTATGGAAGGGGCCAGTAATGAAAGTTGTTTCCGCGATCTTGTGTGTTTTCACCGGTACTTGACACTGGTTCAAATGGCTCTAGGCACTATGGGAATTTACATCTGAGGTCGTCAGTCCCCTAGACTTAGAACTACTGAAACCTAGCTAACCTAAGGACATGACACACATCTATGCCCGAGGCAGGATTCGAACCTGCGACCTTAGCAGCAGCGCGGCTCCGGACTGAAGCGCCTAGCCGACCGGAGTGGCCGAGCGGTTCTAGGCGCTACAGTCTGGAACCGCGCAACCGCTGCTGTCGCAGGTTCGAATCCTGCCTCGGGCATGGATGTGTGTGATGTCCTTAAGTAGTTCTAAGTTCTAGGGGACTGATGACCACAGCAGTTAAGTACCATAATGCTCAGAGCCATTTGAACCTTTTTTTGAAGCGCCTAGAACCGCTCGGCCCACCTTCCGGCGCGACACTGGGTTCCCGTGGTTACAGCGATGACCCTCCAGACGTACGTACCTTCTATCTGTTTAACACAATTACCGCATTTTGTGTGTCTTGAACCCCGTTTTGAAAGTTTTGGCTCTTGAATTCCTTTGTTATAACATAGTTCCCACCCGTCTATTTGTTGTGTTCATTTCTATGAAAGGTCTATGCGCAATTCGCCTGCTCATCACATTTATTTGCAACGGTAATACATTATTACCACATAACTTATATTCTGTAACCAAAGTATAGTACGACAGTTGTCGAGACTACAGAAAGAGAACAGATGGGTCAGTGATCGAAAGGAGAGTTCATAATTTCATAAAAAAAGATTTGATGCAGGTCACCCACTTTGCAGTTCAACACTATGACCACATAACCACGACGCCGCGGCTATTGAGGTTTGCTCGATGCTGCACCTCTTAAGTTTGGACCCTTCACTGTTTCTGTTCTGCTTTCTTTCTCATAGTTCAGTAAACCGTCCTCCTGTTTTCATGCTTGATCTGTGTTGAGTGTTTGACGGGCTATACACTGGGTCATCTTACCATTGAACCTAACGATGGTGCGATGCGGAATTTCGCTTGTGAGAAGGTGAACGAAAGATAATTCTCTTTGTAAGACCCCCAGGAAATTTATCTTTCTTTATATTTACGAAATATGAAGTGCGTGGACCAGATAGTCCATAAATGTTAGGAAGTACCTGCAAGACTTTCAGTGATAATGAAGGAAGGCACAGCCTTCACATGTTTTCTGTGAGATGCCTTGCTGTTTCGAATTTCTTTTATCCTTCAGCTTTCACCGTGCAAGCGTCTATCTTGTTAGCTCTTAAGAACCATGAGCACATATACGTATATTTAATTTAATAACGACGGCCGCGGTGGCCGAGCGGCTCTAGGCGCTTCAGTCCGGACCCGCGCGACTGCTACGGTCGCAGGTTCGAATCCTGCCTCGGGCATGGATGTGTGTGGAGTCCTTAGGTTAGTTAGGTTTAACAGGTTCTAAGTTCTAGGGGACTGATGACCTCAGATGTTAAGTCCCATAGTGCTCAGAGCCATTTGAACCATTTTAATTTAATACTTTTTTGATTAAGTTACTTAACAACCCAAACATCTCCCTTTGCGTTACTTTATTGTAATTATCAGCTTTGTTCGCAGCTATTCGTGAAAGAAATGCAAAAGTACTGATGTGAAACACGCCCGGCATTGGTGTGAGCCAAGTACTGATTAGCAAAGTGAAGGATCGTTTAATGTGCACCAATGAACCCGCAGTCTCTTAGAAACGAAGTCTCACACTCAGTTACCTATGCAGCATAAAGTGATTGTCCACATCCGTTTCTCTCCAACACCAATCTGGAGCAACAGAAAATTACAACAGGAATTAGCAAGCAGCGCTCGGTTAATTTCCGCTAACATTGCTGAGTTGTCTCTCTGCTGTGAAGTGGTAGATGATTACGACTATATTCTTTACATTCCCTGTTTTCCTTCCACCTTCTCAAGCAGACAAGAATGTGCACTTAAGGGGATAAATTTCTGTTCCCTCGAGGATTTTGACTTTCCTGCCTTTATTGAGTAGTTGCAATATGTGCAGGTTGTGTGCTGCGTCTGTCATTTGATGTCCACCGTCGGGAATATGCAAGGCAAAAGTTGATCTGAAAGTGTGTGCTGACCGAGACTCAATCTGGAAACATCCCCTAGGCTGTGGCTAGTTCTGCAAGGTTCACAGAAGAGCTTCTTTGAAGTTTGGAAGGCAGGACACGAGGTACTGGCAGAATAGAAAGTATGAATACGGGTCGTGAGTCGTGCTTGGGGGGCTCAGTTGGTAGAGCACTTGCCCTCGACGGGTCGTGAGTCGTGCTTGGGGAGCTCAGTTGGTAGAGCACTTGCCCCGAAAGGCAAAGGTTCCGAGTTAAAGTCTCGGTCCGGCACACAGTTTTAACCTGTCAGGAAGTTTCATATCAACGCTCACTCCGCTGCAGGGTAAAAATCTCATTCTGCGAAAGTTTATTTGTTTAGATTTTCTATCGGAAACATAAACCTTACTGTGAAATAGCCTAGCGCGATGTGTTACAGTACATACTCGTACATTGTTCTTTAAGCAATGTATAGTTGCACAGAGACACGTACCGCCGGCCAAAGTGGCCGTGCGGTTAAAGGCGCTGCAGTCTGGAACCGCAAGACCGCTACGGTCGCAGGTTCGAATCCTGCCTCGGGCATGGATGTTTGTGATGTCCTTAGGTTAGTTAGGTTTAACTAGTTCTAAGTTCTAGGGGACTAATGACCTCAGCAGTTGAGTCCCATAGTGCTCAGAGCCATTTTTGAAGAGACACGTACCAAGTTTTAATATCGAAAATATTAAGTCTATCAAATGACTTCAGAAGAATTTTCGAAATGCGTAAAAAAATCTTCGGATGCAATTTCCGATATAAACAAACGCCAAAGCTGGCCACATAGCGAACGCTGCACTGCATCATTCAAACCGAAAGTGCGTTGTTCTGGATGTAAATGCGACAACGGAGCTAGAAGGCACGGGATAAAAGTGAACCTAATTACTAAATAAACGGACATGTACAACTCACGAAACGTGGTAGCTGAACAAATTATTTTGAACAAGGCAGATGCAACATTCTAAATGCAGTTGACAGGAACACTGTATCGATAGTAATATGAACGTGATACGCCAATCTGAGATGGATGAAGGCTCGAAACACGTCTCCACAAACAGAGACAGATAAAAAGTTGTTGGTTGCTATACTTGCTGCAGCAATTTAGTCTGCAGCTGTCATCGTGTGGATAAATGAATGTTAACAAAGCACAATCAACGTCCAGTGCTATTAAGTCACAGAAAATAAATTTTATAAAGAAGGTATAGCAATGTAGTATAGTAGGAACGAATTAACTTCACAGAATCGCTTCTCACGAGTATTAAGTATTATGTGAACCAATTAGACAGGGGTGTACGTGAGAGTATTACCAGCAATTGTATAGCGCGCGCACACACACACACACACACACACACACACACACACACACACACACACACACACGAGAGCTGAACGTCTGTGTAGGTTTTCGCCAGCTAATTGGCCGCATTGCACAATGGCCTTCAGCAAGCAGCTTGGAGGTCATCAGCGGGAAGAAAGAGTTGGCGGAATTACTCGGTCCACCGGTGGCGGTCAGCGTCTGCGCGACAAAGAGCAGCGGAAACAAAAGGTGGACGGCACCACAGGTGGCCCGTATCAGTGATTATCCCGGCCAGAGGGGGCGAGCGCGGATTTATTCAGCGCCAACAAAGACGAGAGCGCGGCGCTCAGGTTACACTCAACGGGCAGCGGGACGCCGGTGGGTCCTCGGATAAATGGCTAATTTCCTTTGCCCGGTGACTTGTGTGGAAAACACATTGCTCTCCAAAAGCTGAGGGGGTGGTAGATAAAGTAACATGTTAGCAACTCGGGGGGAATGAATAAAAGCGCAGGAACATGTTGCCTGCGCTGGGGAGACATGCAACAAGGGGCATACAGAGGTTGTCGACGGCGCTGGTGGAGGGATGGGAACCCTACCACAAGAGTTCTGGTTCAAAATGGTTCAATGTGTGTGAAATCTTATGGGACTTAACTGCTAAGGTCATCAGTCCCTAAGCTTACACACTAATTAACGTAAATTATCCTAAGGACAAACACACACACCCATGCCCGAGGGAGGACTCGAACCTCCGCCGGGACCAGCCGCACAGTCTGTGACTGCAGCGCCTAAGACCGCTCGGCTAATCCCGCACGGCTTCAAAATGGTTCAAATGGCTCTGCGCACTATGGGACTTAACATCTGAGGTGATCAGTCCCCTAGAACTTTAGAACTACTTAAACCTAACTAACCTAAGAACATCACACACATCCTTGCCCGAGGCAGGATTCGAACCTGCGACCGTAGCGGTCGCGCGCTTTCAGATTAAAGCGCCTAGAACCGCTCGGCCACAAGTACTTCATCCCAACATAGTGGCCAGCATGGGAGAGCGTTGCAGAGCACGTATCGGCGTCCGGGGTGATCTCTCACTCAGTCTCTCTCTCTCTCTCTCTCTCTCTCTCTCTCTCTCACACACACACACACACACTACTAACCCTTTCAAATCCAACAATATAAAAAACCGATTTAAAGTTTTCAGAAAATTGACCTTTATTATCGAAATATGCAATGAATACAGGAATAAATAGGCAAAATATAAACAATCAATTATTTTTAAGAGTTGTTTCACTTTGGAATACAGTTTTAAATTTTTTCACAATTTGAGCTTTACTATCAGAGTAAGCAACAAAAACAAGAATAAATTGGCTAAAAGTAAACAATCAATTGTTTCAAAGTTGTTGTTTCACTTTGAAATCACTGGGTTATACAGGTTTAACCACCCTTCATTTCATGAGATGTATTAGAAAGGAATTTCGCGTTTTTCCAACACATTTCAAAACTTCCATGAGCTCATAATTCCTAAAACAAATTTAACAACTTTATATCAAAAGTTCATACTAGCCCATTGATTTCATTTCGAAGCCGATCATAACAACAATAACACAAACTCAAACTTACATTACAATACCCTTCGATATACTTACTTTCACTGTAAATGATCTCCTCAATGTGATTACTAAAATCTCCTGCACTTACGTAGCACCATTTCCCGGCTGACTGTCGCTTTGAACGCTGTGACTGTTGCAATGCACTAGAATCACAGAAGTACCTCAGTGTACCACTAGATGTCTTTGTCTTACAGTAGCATCGGTGGTTTCAGGCGAAAGGTAGTGGTACTAAAAGAAACCTAGTTTCAAGCAAAAACCACTGGTACTCTTTAAGTAGGCTGTTTAAATTTTTATGTTGGTAACGCCACGTAGCGTTCTGTATGAAAGTCACTGGCTGTGCTGTGTGGGGTCTGTGGCTGGTTGGCATTGTTGGAATATTCGCTATTGTAGTGTTGGGCAGTTAGATGGGAACAGAGCGTAGCGTTGCGCAGTTGGAGGTGAGCCGCCAGCAGTGGTGGATGTAGAGAGAGGGATGCCAGAGTTTTGAGAGATAAGCGGGCGTTCTGCACGTGTGTCCGCCAGAAAAAGGAAATTTCTAAAGATGGATGTCATGAATTGATAGATATATATATGATGACTTTTGAACGTTATTAAGGTAAATACATTGTTTGTTCTCTATCAAAGTCTTTCATTTGCTAACTATGTCTATCAGTAGTTAGTGCCTTCAGCAGTTAGAATCTTTTATTCAGCTGGCAGTATTGGCGCTTGCTGTATTGCACTAGTTCGAGTAACGAAGATTTTTGTGAGGTAAGTGATTCATGAAAGTTATAGGCTATTGTTAGTCAGGGCCATTCTTTTGTAGGGATTTTTGAAAGTCAGATTGCGTTGCGCTAAAAATATTGAGATCCAGTTTAGTGACGATCAGAATAAGTAAATAGAAAACTGTTTGAGTACGTTGACTTTTGCTCAGCTGTTTGAAAATCAAATAACGTAGATGTTTTTTCACCACTGTCATTCATAATTTTTCAAAGGGGACGTTTCAACTCATAAGGTTAAAATCATTTCCAGCCTTTTGTAATGTCCAGAGTAACATCATAAAGCGCGGTTATTGTCTTTGAATTAAAGTGTCATTTCTGTTTGTCCCACTGTTTATTTATTCCAGTTACCCTCCGTACTGTAGTGTAGCAGTTCTTTCTAAATAAAGTCCACGACTGATTGAGCTACTCGCCAGGACAAGTCGTGCGAAATCAGCTTTCGTCCTTAAATATCTAAATAGGGGAGACGCATAGGCTACTACTAAGCGACAAAAACACAATAGCAGATAATCTCTAGACATCTTGAATAAAATTTGTAGGTATATATCCTTTCAGTAGAATATCTTGGCAACCCTTTCTTTGTTTGATGGCACTTATCAACCATAAGGTCAGTGGCACACCAATCCGCACTCAGTACTTTCTTTGTTCATCCTGTAGACTAATATTTGTACGTGATCTTCTAGAACATAAATATAATTAATCCACAAACAATTCGTCATAATACACAGGGTTCTACAGCTGCCCCTATCACTGGGTGTTATGCAACCCACAATGACTCATAAACCATATGTGTGTTTCCGTCAAAACTAACACTGATCAGTGCTATTAATAGCTCATACTTCGCGTCAAGTCGTCTTCAGTGCAGCCGAGCCAGTCATTTAAAACTGCTTGTATGACGAGTTGCAGATGGCGGTATCTTAATCAGTAGCAGAAGTGCCGACACACAAACAGTGCACGCATTCACGGCCGGTATTTACATCCATGGTGAATTCTGAGGATATCTGTAGAACTAGGAGGCCAAATGTAAGGCACAGAAACATTTAAACATTCCTTAGAACATGGCTTAATTTCGATATAAGAGAAAGCATCAAATATCCTTTCACTGCCTTTGATGCGACAACATTTACGTGATGTATTACACAGCTATTCCCGGTCAAAAGTCGTTACTACTATTTCCAAATAAGGCCATTAGGACTACGCGCTGTACAGAGAGATGAGAATTTGTCTTTCTTTGTGCCCATCTATCTTTCATTCTCTTCCCGTGAGATTTCTTTCTCCCTTCAAACCGTTTGTTGTTCTGTCTTCTTCTTTGGTTTTTCATACTGCTCAGCTTACTATTTTTTAATTTTTTTACGTGAAGATTTCGCGGTTTTGGATATCTTCCGGAGTAATTTCTGCCAATTTCAGATCAGTTTCGATCTCGTCCATGTATTTCATCGTGTCCGTTTTGGCTACGCTCCTGTTGTAAAATAAATAAAGTCTTTTAACGTGTCCACAGGATCTTAATTTGCGTTTTCTAGTGTCACTATGCGTATCTGTGTGTTGTTTAATTGCCTGACTGCTTCTGATTCGATAATTGCTCGTCTACAAATTCTGGATCAAGAATTTTTCTTATAAATTTGTGCTCCGTTTTCTCAATGTTTTCATTGTCTGTCTTCCTGTACAAAATCAGTGTTTCAATAAAGACACTCTGGTTTAATTACTGTGTTGTAATGTCTTTATTAATAAATCCAGATGAACTGGTGTTAATACTGGTGTTAAAGCTATACGGGAGTACAAAGTATAAAACACGTTTTAATGGCGCACAAATATTTCCTCTGAACTGTACAATAGCTTGCGGAGCATACAAGCTAATGTATTTTTACAAGAAGATGTAATTATCATATTGCAAATGTTTACTGTGTAATGTGTGCGACACATCTAAACTAACTTTGCCAATAAGATTCAACGAAAAGTTTCATTTTCAATTTCCATACTCCATTAGTCACGTCGCAGCCCTCAGAAATTTTTTGCCGCATTCATAAATCTCTCTAAACCTCCAAAAGAACTTGCAAAAACATATCTAAAGAACGATGAGTGAAGGTATATCTCTCTCTACGCCCATATGCTACAGAGTAATACCCTTAAAAGTATTGCGCTCTGAAATGTTCCTATCTCTTACGTCTGACTTTTATAGCCTGTATTTCTTTGTACGTGAACGGATATACTGCGGGGCAGAAATCACATGTAATAGCCGTTCTACGACGTTTAAAAAGCAGCAAATCAATTTAATCGCTTCAAAAGCGACAAACGTTTGACCAGAAGTGACTTTCTTCCACAAAGTTGATACGACCGAAGAAGCACCGTAGAAAGACTTCTAAACACCGTCCGCTGCGAAACTTAAAATGTTTCCCCCGTTTCAATTGAGTTTCATTTCGGAAGGATAGAATCAGAGCAAGTGTGTTTTAGAAGAAAACACTATATAAAATAATTTTAACTTTTTCTTAAGGATTAACAAGTATTCACGACGCTTGAATATTCTGGCTTACAAAGGAAAGGAAAGATGCCGTGATTTATTCCTTTTAAACACTCTGGGATTTAAAATTATAGGAAGCATTATTCCAATTGAAAGTACACAGCGATCGTTGTAAAATGATAAAACTCAATCACACAGCCTCAATCGCAACAGATGTTTATTCTGGTTGGGAACTGGTTTCGGTCTATAATTTAGACCGTCTTCAGGCCGTAAGCACCAAGATGGCGGCTGATGGTGGTGAACGGAGCAAGATCGATAACATGGGCGTCAACTCTGGGATATTTCAGGTAACCAGTTGTTAAAATTCTGTGTCGTTTAGGCATTTGCACTATGTCTTGGTAATATGTGTGCAACTTGTTAAGAGTGAAACTGTTTAGGGAATTCGACACCACCTATTACGCAAACACGTATATTGAACACTGTATTTTGTGAAGTTCATAGTTTTACTTTGTGACCATGGTTCATTAAATACACTGAAGCGCCAAAGAAGCTGGTATATGTATTCGAATTCAGAGATATGTATACAGGCAGAATATGGCGCTGCGGTCTGCAAAGCCTATATGAGACAAGTGCCTGGCGCAGTTGTTAGATCGGTTACTCGTGCTACAATGGCAGGTTATCAAGATTTAACTGTTTGAACGTGGTGTTATTGTCGGCGCACGAGCGATGGGACACAGCATCTCCGAAGTAGCGATGAAGTGGGCATTTTCCCTTACGACGATTTCACAAGCGTACAGTGAATATCAGGAATCCAGTAAAACATCAAATCTCCGACATCGCTGCTGCCGGAAAAATATCCTGCAAGGACGGGACCAACGACGACTGAAGAGCACCGTTCAACGGGACAGAAGTGCAACCCTTCCGCAAATTGCTGCAGATTTCAATGCTGGGCCATCAACAAATGTCAGCTTGTAAACCATTTTATCGAAACATCATCGATATGGGCTTTCGCAGCCGAAGGCCCACTCATGTACCTTTGATGACTGCACAACACAAAGCTTTATGCCTCGTTTGTGCCCATCAACACCGACATTGGACTGCTGATGACTGGAGACATGTTGCCTGGTCGGTCGAGTTTCGTTTCCAATTGTACTGAGCAGATGGACGCGTACGGGTATGGAAAGAACCTCATGAATCCAGGGCCGCTGCATGTCAGCAGGGGCTGTTCAAGCTGGTGTAGGCTCTGTGATGGTGTGAGGAGTGTGCTGTGCAGTTGTTGTCATATGGGACTCCTGATACGCCTGCATACGACTCTGACAGGTGACATGTACGTAAACATTCTGTCTGATCACCTGCATCCATTCGTGTCCATTGAGCATTCCGACGAACTTGAACAATTCCAGCAGGACATTGAGACATCCCACGAGTCCAGAATTGCTACAGAGTGGTTCCAGGAACTCTCTTCTGAGATGAAACACTGGCGCTGGCCACCAAACTCCGCAGACATGAACATTATTGAGCCTATCTGGGATGCCTTGCAACATGTTGTTCACAAGAGATCTCCACCCCCCTTGTACTCTTACAGATTTATGGATAGCCCTGCAGGAATCATGACGTCAGTTCCCTCTAGCACTACTTCAGACATCAGTCGAGTCCCTGCCTCGTCGTGTTGCGGCACTTCTGCGTGCTCGCGAAGCCATATACAATGTTAGGCAGGTGTACCAGTTTCTTTGGCTATTCGGTGTATATTAACCGTGTATGTGTAGGTATTTCTACAAGCGTATGTGGTTGAGAATAAATTCTGTAAGTATAGAAAGACATACATTGAAACTTCCTGGCAGATTAAAACCGTGTGACGGACCGAGACTCGAACTCGGGCCCTTTGCCTTCGCGGGCAAGTGCTCTACCATCTGAGTTCCCCAAGCGCGACTCACGCACCGTCCTCACAGCGTTACTTCCGCCAGTACCTCGTCTCCTACCTTCCAAACTTCACAGAAGGTCTCCTGCGATGCTGCAGAACTAGCACTCCTGGGAGAAAGGATTTTGCTGAGACATATCTCGAGACATACATCGTCTGACCAAAAGTTTCGAGACACCGCTATATAAAAAACGACGCCATTGGACAGTGTATGACTGGAAACTAGTGACTTGGAGTAATGAATCACGTTATACCCGGTGGCAATACGATAGAAGCGTTTGGCTTTAATGCCTGGCGAATGTTAGTTGTCATTACGTATAGTGCAAGCAGTAAACTACAGAGGCGGCGGTATTACGCATGGGGGTGTTTTTGGCGGCTTAGTTGTGGTGAATTTGTTGTTCTTAAGAAGACCCTAAATGCGAAAGGATACAGACACATTTTAAAGGATTATGCACTGTGTATATTAGAGGAACAGTTTAAAGATCATAACTGTTTATATCAGCATGGCAATGCAGCCTGTCAAAATCATCAACTTCACTCAAGTGTCCAACACGACTTCCTAGTCTGGTTTCGAGTTTTCAGGAAGAATGGGCTGCCATTCCTCCACAGACTTTCAGATACCTCATTTAAATTTTCCTCCGATGTGTAGAAGCCATCATAAAGGTGAAGAGTGGACATTCTCCATATTAACGTTCACTAATAGGTGTCTCGATACTTCTGATCATCTAGTGCATATTATATTTGAGTCTCTTTTACCATGTGTGTCATAAAGCAGCATTTTCGAAGCAACGGTTTGAAGACAGTAACAATCCCGGAATGGACTGGCCTGTCCAAAGCTCCGACCTGAAGCCAAGGGGACACCTTTGCCATGAGACAGAACAAACCTCAAGTGTCCAACACCGCTTCTTATCTGGTGTCGAGTTTTAAGGAAGAACGGGCTACCATCCCTCCACAGACTTCGAGATACCTCATTAAAATTGTCCTCAGATGTGTTCAAGCCATCAAAGGTCAAGGGTGGATATTCTCCATATTAACACCCAGTAATAGCTGTCTCGATACTTCTGATCACACAGTGCCTATTGTATTTGAGTCTCTTTTACCATGTTTTGATAACATTTTTTGTGCCATCTCACGACATTCATAGTGCATGTATTTTGAGTGTTTAGAGAGGCTGATTCAGGTGCCCTTAGCAATGGGTTTTATGCAACATGCAACACCTTCAAATAGCGAGATTTTGATGTTCCCTCTCTTGTTATGTGCAAACGATTAGTCCTACAGAAAAAGTGAACAGGACTTTTTAGTTGGAAATTTAATGTAGCTAAATTTGGTACTGGGATACGTTTTTGCTAGAGCTCGTAGTGTTCGAGTTATTAAAGAAAAATGTACAAAAACGCCTATTCTTGAATAACTCGAAGATCATGGCCTCCAGTGAAAACGTAACCTAGTACAAAATTTTACTGCATTACATTTCTCACAAAGACTCATTCCCTTTTGTTGGGCTAATAGTTTGTGCATAGCGAGCGAGAGACATGTATATCTCAAGTATGGTTTTTGAGGTATTGTGGGTTGCATAATACCCAGCAGCAGAGGCAGCTGTATCACCTTATGTATCACGACGATTTTTTTTTAAATGGCTCTGATCGCTATGGGACTTAACATCTGAGGTCATCAGTCCCCTAGACTTGGGACTACTTAAACCTAACTAACCTAAGGACATCACACGCATCCATGCCCGAGGCAGGATTCGAACCTGCGACCGTAGAGCCGGACTGAAGCGCCTAGAACCGCTCGGCCGCAACGGCCGGCGACGAATTGGTTGTGAATGAATTATGACATCTGAAGATGGCAATTAATTGCCGAAATTGTCAGTGTAAATACTATAGTAATTAGGTGCTACTGACGTAATTAATTATTTTGTACATTGGCATGCAGCTTTCGAACTGACAACGAAGCGTCCTTCACCACCGCTGGTCCTCCATCACCGTGCCATCTGTTATAGAACGGGCGAAGTTGTGCACACTCTACTCTTCGCAAATGCATAGCGGATTCCCTACAGTGCGATACTTAAGAAGCGTACCTGACGAACCCGGTGGATTGGCTTGGATACCTCGGACTCAAAATAGCTAGGCACCATGTAGGGAACTGCCTCTGAGTGACACTCAGGCTACACAAGGCTTGCGCCACCTGTCAACTTTATAATGCACCCCTGGCAAGGAAGAGCAGGAGAAAGGTTCGCCCCTACGGAGCATCCCCAGCGAGATGCAAGTCACGGCCCCTGCAGCGCTACCCTAAGCAGCATGTCTGGTCTGCGCCCCCCCCCCCCCCCCCATACCTCTCCCCACCAACCCCCTCTACCCTCAGGCAGATAAATCGCCCCTACGGCGGCCAATAGCGCGTCACGTCGGCACGCGATTTATTGCGACCGCCTTATCTCAGCTACCGAATTCTCCCAGCGCCTTGCTGCAGTTGTATTTTACTGCGTGCATCCCACCCTCCAGCTCGAGGACTGCCCTCCCGGATATCTCTATATGTCCTCTTACCCTCCTATTCGGCCTGTTCACTTCCTGCTGGAGACATACATTTTCCGTCCCCCCTCATATGTCTTCACTTTAACGGTATTTTAAAGGGCGACCGCAAATGGTCCGCCAAACATATTAGTGTGTGGTAACCATGTGCTTGACAATTGCTAAGGAACAATGTTGGACAGGAATAACCATAATGATGAACGACATGAGACACGGTAATACATAACAGAGGTGGCGTGGTATATTTATAACGAAAAATGGTACAGATTTCACCACATTGGAAAGCAGTATAACAGACATAAAAAAACACTTATGTATGCCACAGGCCAGATTTCTAACATGAAGGTCGATATCTGACTCTCTGTAAAAAATGTGCACTTCTTGGACACTAATGGACATCTTAAACCTGTCATTCGTGTTGGCTACCAAACTGTTGAGGTGTTCTTGTGTGATAATGTCCACTCCTCTCTCAAGGCGATTTTTAGTTCTCGCACGGTTCAGGGAGGCAGTGTTCGTTGAGAAAAACGTCTGCCAGGAGCATCCCAAGGTAAGGTTTAGGTTTCCAGTGTGTAAGACACTTCAGCGACCTTGCGTGGACGGTTAATGTCGTCCATAAACAGGAAATCGGGACCTACAGCTCACCTAAACAGACGAAAACGATCCATTTCAGTATGAAAAACAGCCAACTTTGCAAAATAGCCCTTTTTAGTGCTTGATGATGACAAGTTTCGAGTTTTTATTCATAGAACGCCGAAACTAGTTATCATCAAGTAATAAAAAGAGCTATTTTACAACTTTAGATGTTTGTCACATTGAAATACGAGGGTTGTTCGGAAAGTAAGGAACGATCAGTCGCGAAATAGAAACCACAGTGAAAATCAAAACTGTTTTCTTTGGATATTTAGCTACACCTTCCAGGTACTTCTCTACATAGTCGCCACTCCCACTTGGACATTTGTCGGAGCATTATACCAACTTTTCAACACCATCGTCATAGAAGTCAGCCGCCTGTGCTTTCCGATAATTCTCTACGGTGGTCTATAGCGCGTAGCCTGCGCCGAAGTGTTCTCTTCATATCCAGCGTATCATGTGAACAGAGCTGATACTCAGGACGAGCCAATTAGGGCTGTGTTGTGGGTGATCGAACAGTTCCCATCGAAAAGGTTGCAAGAGTGTCTTCACTGCCCCTGCAGAGAGCGGCTGAGAATTGTCATGAAGAAGGAAGTGCGTGGCACTGGTGTCGGTGGACTGCTTTCATTAAGGGGGTCACACCCTGCCTGTCTAATACATATTAATTTAGGCACCTATTTGACCCATTTCTGAAAAAAAATTATTTGATGCTGCACCTTGATATTTTTACTGTATATTACATGATGCTAATAGAGTCAACTGTATTAAAATCTACTTTATACATTTTATTGTTTTTAAGAAATACTTTTATAAATTTAATAACAAAAAATATTATGTTTTTTCTGCAGAAAATATTTTTGTGAGCTTCCTAATGGGGGAATATTAATGAATGTATTACCAGAGGAGGCTTTTTATGTTATGCAGAGTCTCCGAATATTTCATTCATTTATCTATGATAGTTTCTGAAATAATGGGACATATGTACTGAAAATTTTAGTTTACGGGAAATTGACTTTAAAGAAAAAACTTTTGAAATTTGTTACTTACAGTAAATTAAAACTGTCCTGCTGTATATGATGGCCCTTATTTGGCCTCTAGCAGGTCTTCCAGCTTCTTCTTCACCTTCCTGGATGTTTGTCTTGCTTTCTTGGCCATATTAGAAGCAGATCTGTCTGCATCGGCTATCCTCATTTTATCGCAATGTTGCAGCCCAGTGATCATATTTTCACCAGGATTAATTCCCAGCTTTTTCAGTACCCAACACTTTCCAATATTAGAAAAATTGAATGTAATAACAGTATCATGAACTCCTAGTTTCATTGTATGCATGTCTACAAATACAGTTTCAGGAAGGCGGTTCCCAATTATGCTGTTGAAACATTCATTTGGGTTCTGTGTCTGCCCGTGCAGACATTTCCTTAGAAGGTCAGGATGAGCCAAGTCTCTGAAAATGCTGTAATAACAGCAGCAGGAAGAGAATGCTGGTGAGGATAAAATTCTCCAGTTGCCTGAGGCAGTTGTATTTGCATCACGAATTTTCTCCTGATAGACACAATCCATGACATGGCTTATCATAATAACAGGACTTATGGAAGAATATGGCCCAAACACCTCTCTTCATGGCCTCCAGATTTTCTTTATTTCTCCTAATTGCCTGCCCATAGTATACGTGTAAGTTTTCTACTTCAGTTTTAGTTAACCCACCCTGTCCAGTCAACGATTTTCCATCTTCTAATTGAAAGCGTGTTGTTTACAAACAGAAGAAACAAAAGAATACCGACCTTTGCATTCCAAGGATAGCCAGCACACTCGGGAGTAAAAAAAAACCCTAACGTGTAATGTAGGGGATATAAAGATCTAAAATATATGCAGAAAAGTGGGTGACAGAAAAGTGGGCGTGTCACATAAACACACCTGGTAGGAAAATGCTGTTTAAATGCTCGAAAAAATTTTTTTTCAGAAAAATCCTTTTCAGAGTACTTAAATAAAACCTTAATCAATCGAAATATGATGAGAACCGAAAATCGATTTTTTTCGACCTGAACCACGGTGTGGTCCCCTCAAGGCGAAGCCTCTCAGCCAACCCTCCTACTTGGCGGGAGACACTGTTGTTCTAGGCACCTTTATTCGCTCACAGTGCTCTCACAGCTGAAAAGAGCGTCTTGATGCGATCTACGGGCGTACTAGAGACACTGCCCAAAACGTCCGTGAAAAGCCTCGTCGGATTTTCACAGTGGTTTCCATTTCGCGACCGATCGTTCCTCACTTTCCGAATAGCCCTCGCAGTATCACTGGCTGCTGACCCTTCAATATCCCAGCATGCTGGAAATCCGGATATGGTGTAGAATAACTTTCCTGCAGTAGCAATGTGCTGCAACGGTAGCTCGCGCAAATATATGCAGCGCAGTTCAGCCATTGTCCATAATGCCTGCCCACACCGTAGCACCTAGGTCATACTGACGACTTTCACGAACGGTCTGTGGTGTGTAACGTTTTCCCCTCTATCTCCAGAACCACTTGCCGTAGTGAAGCGGGAGTCGCCGCAGAACATCACTCTGGACGGTTATTGCTGACCCCGAAGAACATGCCCCGTGCACCAACACACTCGTTCTCCACGATGGAGTGACTGGAGTGGGATGCACTTCAGAGGCTTCCGAGCATATATTCCAGCCGGGTTTAATCGCCACGAAATTGTTCTGGCAGAGACACGTGTACTGGTAGCGGTTGCAAGGTGTGCAGCGATCTGCATAGGAGTGAGATGTCTGTTACTTTCCGCCACTAGGGCTACGTATCGATCTCTTTGCTGTGTGGTGGTCCGTGTACCACCACCGGGACGCTTTCGCACAGCACTTCCAATCCAAGCGAACTTTCTTAATCGCGAAGCGACACTTTGGACACTCCCATTACTGTAGCCACAGCAGTGACACTGACCGGCTTCGAGCCGTCCAACTCCTCGTCCACGGACATAAGCACTGAAATGATCTCTTGCAGGCATGAAATGATAATGAAATCAAGACCCTAATCTGCCGACAGGTGTTGATATACATCAGCGGGGATGAAAATGTGTGCCCCGACCGTGAGTCGAATACGGGATATCCTGCTTACATGGCAGACGCTCTAACCATCTGAGCCACCGAGGCCACAGATGATAGTGCGACTGCAGGGATTTATCCCTTGCTCGCTCCCCGTGAGACCCATAATCCCAACTTAATGTTCACACACTACATTCGTAGTGCCCTTGCCATTATTTAAGGCTAACCTGCCATTGACCTTCTTCTTCTGTGTGGATGCACACGCATTTCCCGAATTCTTACGGGACTCGGTAAGATTGTCTGCCGCGAGTACTGGGTGTAAAGGCAGGGGCACTACGAATGTAGTGTGTGAACATTAAGTTGGGATTGTGAGTCTCCCGGGGAGGAGCAAGGGATAAATCCCGGCAGTCGCGCTATTCATCTGTGTCCTCGGTGGCTCAGATGGATAGAGCGTCTGCTATGTAAGCAGGAGATCACGGTTTTAATCCTAACAATAACAAATATAATGCGTGTCTGTGGTCCTCATTGCAACTAACGTATTTGATGGATCGAGTTCTACACTAAAATGACGGATCGGATTCTGTACTAAAATGAGTGTGTACGCTATCTACACTACTGGCCATTAAGATTGCTACACCAAGAAGAAATGCAGATGATAAACGGGTATTCATTGGACAAATATATTATACTACAATCGACATGTGATTACATTTTCACGCAATTTGGGTGCATAGATCCTGAGAAATTAGTACCCAGAACAACCACCTCTGGCCGTAATAACTGGTCTTGATACGCGTGCAGCTTCAACACGATACCATAGTTCATGAAGAGTAGTGACTGGCGTATTGTGACGAGCCAATTTCTCGGCCACCATTGACCAGACGTTTTCAATTGGTGAGAGATCTGGAGAATGTGCTGACTAGGGCAGCAGCCGAACATTTTCTGTATCCAGAAAGGCCCGTACAGGACCTGCAACATGCGGTCGTGCTGAAATGTAGTGTTTCGCAGGGATCGAATGAAGGGTAGAGCCACGGGTCGTAACACATCTGAAATGTAACGTCCACTGTTCAAAGAGGTGACGAGACGTGTTACCAATGGCACCCCACACCAGCACGCCGGGTGATACGCCAGTATGGCGATGACGAATACACGCTATCAATGTGCGTTCAGCGCAATGCCGCCAAACACGGATGCGACCATCATGATGCTGTAAACAGAACGTGGATTCATCCGAAAAAACGACGTTTCGCCATTCGTGCACCCAGGTTCGTCGTTGAGTACACCATCGCAGGCGCTCCTGTCTTTGATGCAGGGTCAAGGGTAACCGCAGCCATGGTCTCCGAGCTGGTGGTCCATGCTGCTGCAAACGTCGTCGAGCTGTTCGTGCCGATGGATGTTGTCTTTCAAACGGCCCCATCTGTTGACTCAGGGACCGAGACGTGGCTGCACGATCCGTTACAGCCATTCGGATAAGATACCTGTCATCTCGACTGCTAGAGATGCGAGGCCGTTGGGATCCAGCACGGAGTTCCGTATTACCCTCTTGAACCCACCGATTCCATATTCTGCTAACAGTCATTGGATCTCGACCAACGCGGGCAGCAATGTCGCGATACGATAAATCGCAATCGCGATAGGCTACAATCCGACCTTTATCAAAGTCGGAAACGTGATGGTACGCATTTCTGCTTTTTACACGAGGCATCACAACAACGTTTCACCAGGCAACGCCGGTCAACTGCTGAGAAATCGGTTGGAAACTTTCTTCGTGCCAGCACGTTGTAGGTGTCGCCACCGGCGGCAACCTTGTGTGAATGCTCTGAAAAGCTAATCATTTGCATATCACAGCATCTTCTTCCTGTCGGTTAAATTTCGCGTCTGTAGCACGTCATCTTCGTGGTGTAGCAATTTTAATGGCCAGTAGTGTACTTTCATTACAGCAGATGAAGTGCAGCTGTCCATCACTCTGGTACTGCCTATGACTTTCCAAGGCCCCTTCCCCCTCCTGCTCACTCCTTCTTAGGGATCACCCCCCTTCCCACCTCCCCCCCCCCCCCCCCTTTTCTCGTTGGTGAGCTGCCAGCCCGGCGCCTCAGGAATCTGCTGCCTCCGCCCGTCGGCGCAGTAATTTATGGCGGCGCCATTACCTGATTATCTATCGCCGGCGCATTATTAATTCCCTCCTCGGCGGGAGAGATTTTCGGATCAATTACAAGGTTTGTGTCCCCGACCCGCCGGCGGGCAGGTCTTCCCTTTGCCGTGGCAGTCGGGCCGCGTGAAATATTGCCGCTGTCAGCCGTGGTAGCGTCACGGATCACTCAGTCCGCGGTGGCCGGCGTAACGACGTGGCGGCGTCCAGTCTCCGTCCAGCCCACACCCTGCCGACTCTTCGAGACAAGTCAGCTGCGCACGTCTGAGCTATACTGCGGTAGGGCAGCAGATATAATTATTAATTGCAGCCGAATCCAAAATACAGTTATATGTACGATAATGATCGAAGCACAAGAAATGAATTAAAATTTTGTGCTGCGGCCGGGACTCGAACCCGGGTCTTCTTCCTTGCTAGACAGAAATACTAACCATTACACTACCACAACACGATGGTCAATATTGCTGCACGCTTCCTTGGAGTCTTTCACATACATGAATAAAACGTTCTCGGTTTTCAAGCCGCGTCAATTTTCGGGGAAAATGGATACAGCAAAAGAGACATCGCAAAAGCTTTCAAGGGCCGCCGACGAAATACACCTGGTGAATCAGTAGAAGACGCCAAACGGACTGCAGTCCTGTCATACCGTGGAGAAACTACCAGCAATTTAGGACGTCTGCTGCAGAAACATGAGCTAAGACCAGTGTTCCGATCCGCCCCCATGATACGAGATATGTTGCGCCCTGTTAAAGACGACATTGCTCTTCGAGTGGCCGGTCTGTACGGTGCACCCTGTGAATGTGGCAGCATGTATATCGGACAAACAACTCGCACGGCTGCGGAGCGTTGTGCTGAGCTCAAGCGCCGTATAAAACAAATGGAGCTTGACAAGTCGGCCTTAGCGGAGCATTGCCTAGAATACAGTTCGAAAATACGAAAGTGTTAGCTCATGCATCTACATATTGGGACTCCGTTATAAAGGAAGCGGACGGGATTCGTTTACACAACAACAGTTTCAACAGAGACCAGGGGTGCACACTCAGCAGGACATGTGGGCGGGCGTTGGACATCGAGAGAAAGCAAAGACAGATGGGCGGCGCGGGAGCCCCTGGCACCACCTGACGTCACTGGTGCTTCCACGGACAATAGCTCCGATAGCTGCCAGGGTCGACTTACGCGAGCGCGCCACATTGGGTCTATCTGATTGGCTGCTGATGATGTCATCATGCCTATATAAGCGAGAATCCGTATCAGCCCCGGCAGTCAGTGAACTCCTGACGACGATGGCGAAGATGGTCATCGAAAGCTCGAGGATTTTATTGGAATTGACGCGGCTTGAAAACCGAGAACGTTTTATTCATTGCTGTACGAACTACTTAAGTAGAGTGCCCTCCCCAACACAAACTTCAGCCTATTTTCCCTTACATTGTCACTACTGCAAGGGCTCTCCGGCATTGGTATAGCACCCTAGCTTTGGAAGTAATGGGAAAGTCATGTACAATAGGTGATCCTATAGACCTGATAATTAAATGTTTCCCTTAGACATTTAAGTCTCTTTATCTATCATAATGATCAAACAAAAGAAATTAATTAAATATGTGTAAATTTTGGTATGCTCTTTAACACTGTTGAGTCAGATAGGGTGATTTCGTATTCTTTGCATACTAATAAGCTGATGAAAAACATGAATTGCGTCAAATCGTACTATGTACACCGCAGCAGACGATTGAAAACGTATTATTTTCAAGACATGCTTTCCAGCCTTCGTTATTAGCTCACTCTTCTGTTTGCTTTTGCCCTATTTTCAACCTGCACTTCACACTGTGGCTTTGATTGCGTGATCGTGCACTCGTGAGCGATCTAAAGGAAGCAGAATGAAAATTAAGGCTGATAAAGCTGATGGACAGCACTCTGTCCTCAGTCTCCTCACAAATGGCGCCCCTCAGAGTTTTCCGTTCTCCACTACCCTTTGTCATCTATGTCAATGACATTCCGCTACTGCCTCGGGTGGTGTTTGACCAATTCACTGACGACACCGCTCTGCTGGCCAGTAGCTCAGGAATCAACGCGATCGTCGCTCGCCTACTCACGGTTGTGGAAGATTGGGCCAAAGGAAAATACAATTACTATCAATGCAGACAAGACGACAGTGGTGCTGTTTACCCGACGCAGCCCGGATTTGAGAGACAGGCTGATTCTTCACTGTCAGGAAATCCCATGGAGCAGTCACGTCAGGTACTTTAGGGTCACAATCGACAATAAGATACTTTTCAGACTGCTTCTACGGGATAAGAGGATTAATATTTCACAACACATCTGCCAACTATAACCCCACTGGCCAGCTCGCAGGTGAACGTCAGTAAGAAGCCTCGCCTTTACAGGGCAACAGTCCTTCAAGCTATTTTACATGATTGTTCTACGTGAGGGACAACCAGCCTTTATAATTAGAAAACCATCCAAACTTTGCAAAAATATGTCTTCGCCTCATTCATGCTGCGCCCAGGTGGGCAGGAATCTGTGACCTACTAGAACAGCTTAACCAGCGAACGAACGAACCAACCAACCAACCACGCAGGAAACGGTCATGGAACTGCAAAATCTAATGGCAACTCCCCCATTCGGATCTCCGGGCGGGGACTACTCAGGAGGACGTCGTTATCAGGAGAAAGGAAACTGCCGTTCTACGGATCGGAGCGTGGAATGTCAGATCCCTTAATCGGGCAGGTAGGGTAGAAAATTTAAAAAGGGAAATGGATCGGTTAAAGGTAGATATAGTGGGAATTAGTGAAGTTCGGTGGCAGGAGGACCAAGACTTTTGGTCAGGTGAATACAGGGTTATAAATACAAAATCAAATAGGGGTAATGCAGGTGTAGGTTTAATAATGAATAAAAAAATAGGAGTGCGGGTAAGCTACTACAAACAGCATAGTGGACGCATTATTGTGGCCAAGATAGACACGAAGCCCACGCCTACTACAGTAGTACAAGTTTATATGCCAACTAGCTCTGCAGGTGATGAAGAAATTGATGAAAGATAAAAGAAATTACTCGGGTAGTGAAGGGGGACGAAAATTTAATAGTCATGGGTGACTGGAATTCGAGAGTAGGAAAAGGGAGAGAAGGAAACATAGTAGGTGAATATGGATTGGGGCTAAGAAATGAAAGAGGAAGCCGCCTGGTAGAATTTTGCACAGAGCATAACTTAAACATAGCTAACACTTGGTCCAAGAATCGTAAAAGACGGTTGGAAGAATCACGGAGATACTAAAAGGTATCAGATAGATTATATAATGGTAAGACAGAGATTTAGGAACCAGGTTTTCAATTGTAAGACATTTCCAGGGGCAGATGTGTACTTTGACCACAATCTATTGGTTATGAGCTGTAGATTAAAACTGAAGAAACTGCAAAAAGGTGGGAATTTAAGGAGATGGGACCTGGATAAAATGAGAGAACCAGAGGTTGTACAGAGTTTCAGGGACAGCATAAGGGAACAATTGACAGGAATGGGGGAAAGAAATACAGTAGAAGAAAATGGGTAGCTTTGAGGAATGAAGTAGTGAAGGCAGCAGAGGATCAAGTAGGTAAAAAGACGAGGGCTAGTAGAAATCCTTGGGTAACAGAAGAGATACTGATTTTAATTGATGAAAGGAGAAAATACAAAAATGCAGTAAGTGAAGCAGGCAAAAAGGAATACAAACGTCTCAAAAATGAGATCGACAGGAAGTGCAAAATGGCTAAGCAGGGATGGCTAGAGGACAAATGTAAGGATGTAGAGGCTTATCTCACTAGGGGTGAGATAGATACCGCCTACAGGAAAATTAAAGAAACCTTTGGAGAAAGGAGAACCACTTGCATGAATATCAAGAGCTCATATGGAAACCCAGTTCTAAGCAAAGAAGGGAAAGCAGAAAGGTGGAAGGAGTATATAGAGGATCTATACAGGGGCGTTGTTCTTGAGGACAACATTATGGAAGTGGAAAAGGATGTAGATGAAGATGAAATGAGAGGTATGATACTGCGTGAAGAGTTTGACAGAGCTCTGAAAGACCTAAGTCGAAACAATTCCCCGGGAGTAGACAACATTCCATTAGAACTACTGACAGCCTTTAGAGAGCCAGTCATCACAAAACTCTACCATCTGGTGAGCAAGATGTATGAGACAGGCGAAATTCGCTCAGACTTCAAGAAGAATATAATAATTCCAATCGCAAAGAAAGCATGTGAAAATTACCGAACTATCAGTTTAATAAGTCACAGCTGCAAAATACTAACGCGAATTCTTTACAGACGAATGGAAAACTGGTATAAGCCGACCTGGGGGAAGATCAGTTTGGATTCCGCAGAGGCAATACTGACCCTACGGCTTCTCTTAGAAGAAAGTTTAAGGAAAGGGAAATCTACGAGGGCAGTTCAATAAGTAATGCAACACATTTTTTTTCTCGGCCAATTTTGGTTGAAAAAACCGGAAATTTCTTGTGGAATATTTTCAAACATTCCCGCTTCGTCTCGTATAGTTTCATTGACTTCCGACAGGTGGCAGCGCTGTACGGAGCTGTTAAAATGGCGTCTGGAACGGATGTGCGTTGCAAACAACGGGCAGTGATCGAGTTTCTTTTGGCGGAAAACCGGGACATCTCAGATATTCATAGGCGCTTGCAGAATGTCTACGGTGATCTGGCAGTGGACAAAAGCACGGTGAGTCGTTGGGCAAAGCGTGTGTCATCATCGCCGCAAGGTCAAGCAAGACTGTCTGATCTCCCGCGTGCGGGCCGGCCGTGCACAGCTGTGACTCCTGCAATGGCGGAGCGTGCGAACACACTCGTTCGAGATGATCGACGGAACACCATCAAACAACTCAGTGCTCAACTTGACATCTCTGTTGGTAGTGCTGTCACAATTGTTCACCAGTTGGGATATTCAAAGGTTTGTTCCCGCTGGGTCCCTCGTTGTCTAACCGAACACCATAAAGAGCAAAGGAGAACCATCTGTGCGGAATTGCCTGCTCGTCATGTGGCTGAGGGTGACAATTTCTTGTCAAAGATTGTTACAGGCGATGAAACATGGGTTCATCACTTCGAACCTGAAACAAAACGGCAATCAATGGAGTGGCGCCACACCCACTCCCCTACCAAGAAAAAGTTTAAAGCCATACCCTCAGGCAATAAAGTCATGGTTACAGTCTTCCGGGACGCTGAAGGGGTTATTCTGTTCGATGTCCTTCCCCATGGTCAAACGATCAACTCTGAAGTGTATTGTGCTACTCTTCAGAAATTGAAGAAACGACTTCATCGCGTTCGTAGGCACAAAAATCTGAACCAGCTTCTCCTTCTTCATGACAACGCAAGACCTCACACAAGTCTTCGCACCCGAGAGGAGCTCACAAAACTTCAGTGGACTGTTCTTCCTCATGCACCCTACAGCCCCGATCTCGCACCGTCGGATTTACATATGTTTGGCCCAATGAAGGACGCAATCCGTGGGAAGCACTACGCGGATGATGAAGAAGTTATTGATGCAGTACGACGTTGGCTCCGACATCGACCAGTGGAATGGTACCGTGCAGGCATACAGGCCCTCATTTCAAGGTGGCGTAAGGCCGTAGCATTGAATGGAGATTACGTTGAAAAATAGTGTCGTGTAGCTAAAAGATTGGGGAATAACCTGGCGTATTTCAATGCTGAATAAAACAACCCCTGTTTCAGAAAAAAATGTGTTGTATTACTTATTGAACTGCCCTCGTACGTTTCTAGCATTTGTAGACTTAGAGAAAGCTTTTGACAATGTTGACTGGAATACTCTCTTTCAAATTCTGAAGGTGGTAGGGGTAAAATACAGGGAGCGAAAGGCTATTTACAATTTGTACAGAAACCAGATGGCAGTTATAAGAGGCGAGGGGCATGAAAGGGAAGCAGTGGTTGGGAAAGGAATGAGACAGGGTTGTAGCCTCTCCCCGATGCTATTCAATCTGTATATTGAGCAAGCAGTAAAGGAAACAAAAGAAAAGTTTGGAGTAGATATTAAAATCCATGGAGAAGTAATAAAAACTTTGAGGTTCGCCGATGACATTGTAATTCTATCAGAGACAGCAAAGGACTTGGAAGAGCAGTTGAACGGAATGGACAGTGTCTTGAAAGGAGGGTATAAGATTAACATCAACAAAAGCAAAACGAGGATAATGGAATGTAGTTAAATTAAGTTGGGTGATGCTGAGGGAATTAGATTAGGAAATGAGACACTTAAAGTCGTAAAGGAGTTTTGCTATTTGGGGAGCAAAATGACTGATGATGGTCGAGGTAGGGAGGATATAAAATGTAGACTGGCAATGGCAAGGAAAGCTTTTCTGAAGAAGAGAAATTTGTTAACATCGAGTATAGATTTAAGTGTCAGTAAGTCATTTCTGAAAGTATTTGTATGGAGAGTAGCCATGTATGGAAGTGAAACATGGACGATAAATACTTTGGACAAGAAGAGAATAGAAGCTTTGGAAACGTGGTGCTACAGAAGAATGCTGAAAATTAGATGGGTAGATCACATAACTAATAAGGAAGTATTGAATAGGATTGGGGAGAAGTTTGTGGCACAACTTGACCAGAAGAAGTGATGAAGGGATCGGTTGTAGGACATGTTCTGAGTCATCAAGGGATCACCAATTTAGTATTGGAGGGCAGTGTGGAGGGTAAAAATCGTAGAGGGAGACCAAGAGATGAATGCACTAAGCAGATTCAGAAGGATGTAGGCTGCAGTAGGTACTGGGAGATGAAGAAGCTTGCACAGGATAGAGTAGCTGTATCAAACCAGTCTCAGGACTGAAGACCACAACAACAACAAAGGCAACTAGTGTAATATAGACAGATAATGTACTCACATTGTCAACTAGACGCTCACTCGTATAAGGCAAAGCTTTGTGCTGCTTTAGTGACAGACACACAGGACGACACATGGTCGGCTTACCGTATAGGGATATGAAGACGAAGTGGCTGAATTAGACTCGCTAGAAAATTTGTCCGCCAGTCGTTTTCGTATATTCGAGGACGCCGCCTGGCAGCCGTGACACATAAGAAGAAAAAGGGCGATCTCGCCTCCTACGGGGAGGGGTGAGTGGATTTTCCTCGGCTGCCGTTTTCGTGTCCGCAGGCCGGAAATTGCGCATGTGGCCGCCCGCGAAATGCGAGGCAATTCCGGAAGGGTGGGCGCGGCTGCTATTGGTATGGGTCCACACAGGTGCGCTGCAGCCGCTATCCTCGCCTCGCCTCGCCTCACCTCGCTCCACGCCGTTTTATTCCCCTGTAGGTCTGGGCGTTGTCTACCGATGACAAATCTTCCTTCCACAGGGAGATGCTAGCAGAACAGCGGAGTCTCCTGTAACGGACAGATCACTACCTACTCGACAGATATTTCACCTTCCACAAGTCCAACTGGCTTCGAATCCCTTTAAATGTAGTGATTAAATTTGTGGCTGATGGCATGGTTTTACGAAGCTGAATGAAGAGTGACCGAATAATTAATCACACCTCCCTCACTTTTTAACAGATGTCCTATCATCATGTCCCTTCTCCTTGTTTTCCACGTATTCCTTTCCTCTCCGATTCTGCACAGATCTTCCACATTCTTTACCTTATCAATTCACCCAACCGTCTGTAGCACCACATCTCAAATGCTTCGATTATCTTCTGTTCCGGTTTTCCCCACAGTCCATGTTTCACTATCACACAATGCTGTACTCCAGTCGTACATTCTCAGAAATTTCTACCTGAAATTAAGGCTGATATTTGATATTAGTAGACTTTGACTTTTTTGCCATATCTAGTCTGCTTTTCATGTCCTCCTTGCTCCGTCCGTCATTGGCTATTTTACTGCCTAGGTAGCAGAATTAGTTAACTTCATCTACTTCGTTACCATCGATCCTGATATTAAGTTTCTCGCCGTTCACATTTCTGCTACTTCTCATTGCCTTTGTCTTTCTTAGATTTACTCTCAATTTATACCCTGTACTCATAAGACTGTTCATTCCGTTTAGCAGATCATGTAATTCTTCTTCACTCAGGATAGCAATGTCATCAGTGAATCGTATAATTCGTATACTTTCAACTTGAATTTTTATTCCAGTCCTGAAATTTTATTTTATTTCCGTCATTGCTTTCTCGATGTACAGATTTAACAGTAGGGGACAAAGGCTACATCCTTGTCTTACACCCTTCTCGCACTTGTCAGCTCTTGCCGTCTTCAGAAATGTGTGGATAATGCTTTTCCGAAAGTCAGATGGTATGTCGCAAAACTCATACATTGTACACACCAACGTGAATAGTCGTTTTGTTGCCACTTCCCCCATTGATTTTAGAAATTCTGATGGGATGTTATCTACCTCTTTTCCTTATTTGACCTTAAGTCCTCAAAGGCTGTTCTACATACTGATTCTAGATCCCCTGTCTCTTCTAAATCGACTCCTGTTTCTTCTTGTATAACATCAGACAAATATTCCCCCTCATTGAGGCTTTCAATGTATTCTTTCCACTTATTCACTCTCTCCTCTGCATTTAACAGTGGAATTCCAGTTGCAGTCTTAATGTTACTAGCCTTGCTTTTAATATCACCGAAGGTTGTTTTGACTTTCCTGAATGCTGAGTCTGTCCTTCCGACAACCAATTGTTATTCGATGTGTCCACATTTTTCCTGCAGCCATTTCATCTTAGCTTCCCTGCATTTCCTATTTACTTCATTCCTCAGCGACTTGTATTTCTGTATTTCTGAGCTCCGCGGAACATTTGTGTACTTCCTCCTTTGACCAATCAACTGAAGCATTTCTTCTGTTGCTCATGGTTTCGTCGCAGTTACCTTCTTTGTACCTATCTTTTTCTTTCCAACTTCTGTGATGGTCCTTTTTAGAGATGTCCATTCCTCTTCAACTGTACTACCTACTGAGCTATTCCTTATTGCTGTATCTATAGCCTTAGAGAACTACCAGCGTATCTCGTCGTTCCTTAGTACTTCTGTATCCCCCTTCTTTGCGTATTGATTTTTCCTGACTAACGTCAAACTTCAGCTTACGCTTCATCACTACTATATTGTGATCTGAGTCCATATCTGCTCCGAGGTACGCCTTACAATCCAGTATCTGATTTCGAAAACCATGATGTAATCTAACTGAAATCGTCCCGTATCACCCGGCCTTTTCCAAGTATACCTCATCCTCTTGTGATTCTTGAACAGGGTATTCGCTATTACTAGCTGAAACTTGTCACAGAATTCAATTAGTCTTTCTCCTCTGTCATAATAATTAAATAGTACAAAATATGGTGAGCCATGGCGGTTTTAATTTTGGCGGACATGGCACTACATTGGCACCACGAGCTCAAAAATGGTTCAAATGGCTCTAAGTACTATGGGACTTAACATCTAAGGTCATCAGTCCTCTAGACTAAGAACTACTTAAACCTAACTAACCTAAGGACATCACACGCGTCCATGCCCGAGGCAGGATTCAAACCTGCAGTGCTGTTACGGATTGGAGCGCCTAGAACCAGTCGTCCACAGCGGCCGGCCCTCCACGAGCTCCTTGTGTTGCCGATATCGATCCGATCATATGGTGGGAGCTAGTGTCTTTGGTCGAGGCGTGTGTAGTTCACTTCGCGGGCCCTGATGATGACAGTTAGATCGAGGGCACTTAGTTGGCAAGTTTTAGGTTTTGGGGTACTCTTGATGTTCTGTACGGTCCTCGAGAAACCTCGAGTGGCTAAATCGGTCGTGTAGTATCATTGCCACAGGTGCTACTACAACGCCGCGCCAACACAAGGTTGGCAGCCCGTCGTCGACTCTAAACAGTGAGATACAATAGGTCGGGGGGCAAGCTTTGTCAGCTCGCTTATGCATTGGTGGCGGCAGGTTGCGGGAAGAGCATTGGACGTTGCGTGCAACCTGGCCAGCAAGTTCCCGGCCTACTCTGTAAACTTAAATTTTATTGCACGTCGAAGACCGCCTTTACGGATTGGATGCAATAACACCCCGGCTTTGAATCCGGGAAGTCACGGCTTCTTCACACCTAAGTGTCGTTTTTTGTTGGTGCCTGTTACCGTAAGGCAACGTTTGTCTGTTTATGGAATTACACTGTCATATTATCGCGCCTCCGAGTGATTGTGTGTATGGTCATCGGTTATGTTAGGTAATTTGTTGTTCCAGGCCATTTTTTGTGCAAGTGTACGAGCATACTCTGTTATAAGTTGAGATGATCAACTTGAAATTGTAACACAGTTTGTGTGGAAGGCAAGGCAACCTTTGTGGATGAGTATGCCCTCGTCTTTGCATTAGCAGGCGCTGATATTTCACCCTCTTAATTTTTAAATACAAGGTGTACAACTTTGTTTCCGACGTTTGCCGATAGATGGTGACAGCGGTAAGCAGCAGTCGAAAGAAACAGATCGCAGACGTCAGCCAGTTACCTTCGATCTCGGTAAGCATAACCTCATTCAAACATTCGTCGATTTGTGTCTGCATCATAAAGTTGTTCTTGATTGAAAATGTCAGTTTACGAGCCTAATTCTCGTCATTTGCGGGCGGTGTTACAGTTTTGTTTCATCATGAAGAAAACAGCAGCTGAGTCTCATCGAATGCTCTCAAGTACGTATATTAAGGACGCTAGTGAAAGAACGTGTCGTGAGTGGTTTCAAAGCTTCAAGAACGTTGATTTTAACTTTGTAGACTGGCATAGTAGTGGAAGAGAGAATGTTTTCGAAGATGAAGAATTGGAGACATTACTCAGTGAAGACTAGCATCAAACTCAAGAAGAATAGACACGATTAGTGGGAGTGACACAGCAAGCCATTTAAAAAACGTCTCAAGGCTATGCACATGATTCAGAAAGAACTTGGGTCCCGTGTGAGCTGAAACGAAGAGACGTCAACGGCATTTGTGTGTTTGTGAACAGTTGCTTCAGAGTCAAAAACGGAAGGGATTTCTGCATCGCATTGTGACCAGGGACGAAAAATGGGTTCATTACAATAATCCTAAACGCAAAAAATCATGGGTATATCCCGGCCATGCTTCCACGTCGACGGCCAAATCGAATATTCACGGCTCCAAGATTATGGTCTGCATTTGGTGGGACCAGCTCGGCGTCGTGTACTATGAGGTGTTAAAACCAAGTGAAACTAACACAGGTGCTTGTTATCGAACGCAATTAATGCGTTTGAGCAAAGCATTAAAAGACAAACGGCCGCAATCCAGTGAGAGACAAGATAAAGTGATTTTGCAGCACGACAACGCTCGACCCCACGTTGCAAAACAGGTCAAAAAGTACTTGATAACGTTCAAATGGGAAGTCCTACCCCACCCGCCGTATTCTCCAGACTTTGCTCCCTCTGACTTTCACCTGTTTAGATCAATGGCGCATGGCCTGGCAGACCAACACTTCCGGTCTCATGAACAAGTCACAAATTGGATCGATTCGTGGATCGCTTCGAAAGATGAACAATTTTTTTTTAACGCGGGATTCGTACACTGCCCGAAAGATGGGAGAAAGTAGTGGCCAACGATGAAAAATACGTTGATTGATACACGTGTAACAAATTGGTTTCATTAAAGCCTCAAATGTTGGGGGAAAAACGGCGGAAGCAAAGTTGTACACCTTGTGATTTAATGGAGTGTTAAGCTTGTAGCTTGAATGTGTAGTCGCTTCCGCAATAAGTTAATATTGGCTACGTCCTAGGCATTCTCGTCTGTAGCCTTATTTGCGCAGATTACTGTTCCCCTCTGATGTGTGTTGGCAGGGTAGTTTTGCCAGAGGACGACGCGGTCCTGTTTCCTGGGCGCAGAGCAGAGACGTATTTCCCTTCTGCTGCAGCTACACTTCCATCGTCGCACCACGTCTAAGTTGGCCCTCAATCTCGTGCCTCTACTAGCCGCATCGTGTTGGCTCGAGTTGAGTAAAGTTGATCGTTTGATACGTGCCACGGCTGAGTGTCGCCATTTAATCTAGAACTCTTAATCTATCCAATTTGTGATTTCAGTAAGCTCATAAGCTTTGAAGCATGTTCTGCAAGCCCCAAGTTCCTCCTCCTTCCTAAACTACTCATTTAAACCTTGCACCCTGATTCCTACCTCTGGAGCGTGCTAAGTTTTAAGGCCTTTTACTTATAACATGAACTGTTGACCTTTTACTTTTACCCAGAGTCATCAGCTAACTCCACTCCTTATAAAACTTGCCCACTTGTTGCGTGTTGTCTGTGATACTTTGTATTTTCTAGCTTCTCTTGTATTTGGGAGGTTGCATATTTATTTAATGGCCATTGTCAATGTTTCTGTTGGAGTGTACCAGTTGGGAGTCATATTTAAATTCCATTCCTTTCCCAGCTTATATTTTGAGGAACTGTATATTTATTTGAGGGTTATCCTCAATGTTTCTACTGGTGTATCAGCTGGGAGTCACATTTAAATTTCCAGCTTTGTTTGTATTTTGAGGGATCGTGTATTTTATTGCTTAAGGGATTGTATTAAGGGCTTTCCAATAGCCGTAATCAACGGCGTGACTTTTTATCCTTTCTGTATTTCCGATGGACGTTATCCACTTGTTTAGCGTGTTATCCATGCTTGGCAATTGTTAGCAATTGTTAGTTTATTTAATGGCAATCATTTGTAATTCATTTCACTAATAGAACTCATTTTGTTGAACCCGCTTGCAGACACACTTGGCTGGTCTGACTTTTTACTTGTATTTGGGAACTGTGTAGTCCTGGTTTCATACATTGTTCTTAATGGTGCAAAAAATTTGGAAATTTGTGGTAAGTTCCTATGCGACCAAACTGCTGAGGTCATCGGTCCCTAGGCTTACGCACTAATTGATCTAACTTAAACTAACTTACGCTGAGGGCAACACACACATCCCATGCTCCAGGGAGGACTCGAACCTCCGACGGGGAAAGCCGCGCGAACGGTATAAATTGTTAAAAGTTGTTATAAATTAATTGATCCTGTTCTAAGTTCCTTAAATTATTGTGAGCGTTGTTATTCTTTTAAAAAGATTTTTAAATTGTAATTATAATAACTGTTTCTAAACAATAAAGTGTATTCCATGGAACAACAAATGACGAATATGTGCCTCCACCTTCCATGCGTTTTTCCTTAAAATTATCCCAACCCTCGTGTGAGGTATGGTATTGAATGATCCAACCCCTAAATTAAGACAGTGCGCCCAGAGATAGCTGAAATACTAACAGTCACGAGAATTGACGGGCCCAGCGCAGGCTGAAATTGCTTTCGAGGAAACATTATACAATTCCCGCAGCAACCGTTTGGCGTACACTTATCGCGTCGCTTCGAAATTATTACCGATTATCAAGCGATTACTAACCGTGCTGTATCGTGTAGCGCGATCAATTGCCACCACCGATGTAATCGGCATGCACATTCGTGCGTAATAGCGGCAACTCATTCGCGGACGATTGTCTGGAACTTGCACCTATTAAGAACTGGCTGGCTTCAACTGGGGCGTCGAGAGCACCTGCCGTCACTTTTGTGTGGCAAGGCCCGACGACATTGTCTGCCTCCGCCAATAAGAACAGGAATTCCCAATAAAACAGTACCGATCGCCGTTATTTAGGTTTTATTTTTAGGCTATCAGTTACGACGATACATTGCGTCATCTGCAGTCCTGCTTGAATCGAGTAACTTTCGTGTTGCAAAATACAGTAGCACTTTTAACTGGTCTCGTAACGATTATTGGGGGCATGCGTGCTCCTTGGACAACAGTCAGCAACACCAGTATTTTCCTAGATTCTTCCCTTAACACTGGCCGGCCAGGGTGGCCGAGCGGTTCTGGGCGCGACCGCCACGATCGCAGGTTCGAATCCTGCCTCGGGCATGGATGTGTGTGATGTCCTTAGGTTAGTCAGGTTTAAGTACTTCTAAGTTCTAGGGAATTGATGACCTCGGAAGTTAAGTCCCATAGTGCTCAGAGCCATTTGAAGCATTTGAACCTTAATACTGGTTGTTGTAGGTTTGTGAGTGGGCTTTCGTGGAATACTTGATGCGTATCCTCAACCGTTTGCAAATTCATGTTTTTCGACTTTCCCATGACACTCTCCCACACATAAAGGAGGTAACTAGCAAAACTCTCATTCGTCTGAAGGCTGATCGTTGCTTCTCAGTTTGGGACCATAATCACGTAGAACTGATAGAGGAAATAGAGAAAATCCACAGAGGAGCAGCGTGTTTCGTGGCAGACTAGTCGAGTAATCGCGAAAGCGTCAGGGAAACGCTCATGCAACTTCAGTGGATGACTCTACAAGAGAGGTGTTGTGTGCCATGGCGTAGCTTACTGTTGAAGTTCTGCGAGAACATGTTCCATTTGCTTCCGGCTGCACATATTTCTTGAGAAGACTACGAAGGAAAGCTTAGTAACAGAGTTTTTTTTTTTCGCATGCCATTCCCGGCTGGAGAAGAAGAAGAATAATGGAAGTGAATGAGATACACGAAAATCCACCGTCACACACCGTAAGGGGTGTTGTGTAGGTAGATGTAAATGAAGAAGAGGCATTATTAAACGCTCGAATTGGCAATCTGGTAATGGACTATCACTTTCACCAATTTACCTGTAATTTTCAACCATTATTCATTGAGGTTCGTTGGAAGAATTCTCTGGAAATGTAGTCCGTCAACCAAGGAGGTAGCTTACAAAACTCTCGTTGGAGCAATACTCTAATGTTGCTCGTTAGCACAGCAACCGTAACAGATATGATTGATTGAAATAGAGAAAGTGCAAAGAAGATCGCGCGTTTCGTAACGGGATCATTTAGTAAGCACCAAAACGCCACGGAGGTGATCAACCAACTGAAGTTGCAACGCTGCAAGAGACGTATCACACAGTGGTTTACTGTTGAAGTTCCTAGTGCACACGTTGCCAGAAGAGCCGACAGATGTATTGCTTCCAGACTTAATTTTCTCGTGTTGAGAAATGAGAAGGAAAATCTGTTTTACGTGGTAAAATCTTTCTACAACCAAGATCACTGCACTTTTTATTTTCGACAGCCGGTTTTGACAGCCTTTTCTGTCATCCTCTGGGCTTCAAAAAGTTTTGTTACAAAACGTGTTCATTGTGAGTTTGAACCTTATTCCGAGTGGTCTTGTTAGTGAATAAAATTTAGCACATTACACCTAGGTTTGACAGAAATAAAACATTTACAATCAAAAAGCACCTGTTGTTCATGTCCTTGAACGTATGTGTAGCACTCACAGATAATTGTTAAGTCTTAAAAATCACAATATACAGGAAAATGCACATCTGTTTACGTTGGCTTGCCATGTTCTATTCACTGAAGATCCACCTTAGACAGCGTACCATATGCGCCATCTAAGGCGGATCGCCAATGAGTGGAACATGTCAAGCTACCATAAACGGATGTGCTAATGTCCTGATTACTGTATACTGTGATTTTTAAGACGTGACACAATCATCTAAGAGCGCTATATATGCAGTCATGGTCATGCGCACAATGTTTCAGTTCCGACAAACCTTGGTCTAATGTGCTACGTTTATCCACTAACGTGACAACTTGACTTGAGGTTCCAACTGCGGCTGGCAACAAAATGTCGATACGTCGACACATCGATATTATTTCTTGAAAATTATGGATAACATCAGCTGTAGTTTCCAGCAACGTATCGATTTCTAAATCACAATATCGAGGGCAGATATTTTTATTTTATGCTATAGGTTTATCGCAGTTTTCAGTAAATTTTGGAGTTGGTCTTTTGAAACTGTAGTAGAAAATAATTTTACTTTCACTGTGTGAAGGAGTCTTACTACGTTTTCATCTTTCTTACGTCCAGTCTTTCTCAAAAATGTTCAAATGTGAGTGAAATCTTATGGGACTTAACTGCTAAGGTCATCAGTCCCTAAGCTTACACACTACTTAACCTAAATTATCGTAAGGGCAAACACACACACCCATGCCCGAGGGAGGACTGAAACCTCTGCTGGGACCAGCCGCACAGTCCACGACTGCAGCGCCTGAGACCGCTCTGCTAATCCCGCGAGGCCCCTGTCTTTCTCATTGACTGTGTCAAGCAAGTACAGGTGGCACAAAAGAGAAAGTCCGATTGCACTGGGCGTTGGCGTTGTGAATCGAATAACAAGATTTGCGATGTGAAGAAATACCACAAGAGTTGCACCAAAAAACAATATTTAACGCAACTGGTGTGCTATTTCTTCACATCGGCATTCGTTAAAAACTTGCTGGAAATGATGAACGAATGTCTAAATGACAAGATTGGTCTTTGCGGTTGGGCGGAGACGTATGACGGGAACTGCTGACGTAATCGGCCCTAGACGCTACTAACAGAAACTGCAGCGTTTAACTTCACCGCGCAAGTTTGACACTACAACTACGAGTTCGCTTGCGTTTTCAGAAATAGGAAAAAGGGAAGTCGACAGGAAGCGTTCCAGGAAATCCGATATGTGACGAAACGGAAAGACGGACTCATCGGCCACCTTTTATTGTGACACTTAACGTGCAGTTTCTATTGTCAGCAAAGTAGTTTTTGCCAAGTTTGAACCTGCATCGTTTTCACGATATTTTTTAAAAATAACAACAGTCCTAGTTCCAGCTCACAATGAATACGTTTCGTAACTTTTTTTTTTTTTTTTTTTTTTTTTTTTTTTTTTTTTTTTTTTTTTTACGGACAAGTAGATGTCGGCAAAGTCTATCGAAACCGATTGTCGAAAATAAAGAGATATGTATACGATCTTGGTTACAGAAACTACTTTACCAAGTATTGCTTCCTCTTATGCGAGAAGACCAAGAAGATAAAACTATAGAGATTCGAGGGCATATGGAGGCTAATCGGAATCGTTCTCTCCGCTAACCATTTGCGACTTAAACAGGAAAGGAGCAAAGGGACAGTGGTGAACGAAGTACCCTCCGTCATACACAGCAAGGTGGCTTGCGGAGTGTAGATGTAGAACGCAGCTCCTAATATGTCTGAACTAACTCGTTTTCTGGCGTAAACTCGTAAAGCACCTAGTATAAACAGCATTACTGTCCCTAACTTTTAGGCCACATATTATATCTTTAAACTGAAGCCCTCTAGTCGGCGTAATTAGAGATACTCCTTTTCGATAATGATTCTGGAGGTGGTTAGGGGCCATCTGTCATGTATTTCGCTATACGGAACCACTGAAACCTCTCGTTCGAGCGACGTAAACATCTCAGGGACTCGTTGTTATGCGTAGAAGAAAAACGGGCCATCCATCGTACCCTCTTTGACAAATGCCTGCGTCGCTGGCGGCAGTAAACAAGTCTGATTAACAAATAATTAGCAGATCGTTACGGCCGAAGTGTATTTTTCCCTCCGTGGCGCCGTCCGTACGACTCGTGATTAAGAGGACGAACCCGTAACGAATGCTGCCGGATACCAGATACAAATGGCATTATTAGGTAGCGCCAGGAAATGAGCTGTAATTACATTATTATACGAGTTAGATTTCAATATCGGTGGTGCCTAATGTGGCCGAGCCCTGTTATTACGAGCCTTTTAAATATTTCATTGCCACGGCTGTGGTCTTAGTTGGTCTTTTGTGGCGCTCCAAAACTTCGAACGGACACAGGCATTTGGGGATAATTGTCATTGGTGGTAGGTTTCGCTTGGACCGGAACTGACAAGTACAAATCGACTGTATGACAAGTACAAACCGAGTTCTCAGACGGCTAAACACAGGTGACCAATTTATCTATTTTTTTACAAGTTATTCGGTTTATTTAGGTTTTCGACCGTGGTTTTCTGCCTAGGGCACATCAGGCTAAATCTGGAGTAGTATAAGGCAACTTTAAATTCAGTTTTCAACATTTTTTCAAAACATGCTCAAATGTGTGTGAATTCCTAAGGGACCAAACTGCTAAGGTCATCGGTCCCTGGACTTAAACACTACTTGAAGTAACTTATGCTAAGAACAACATACACCCATGCCGGAGGGAGGACTCAAACCTCCGGCGGAAGGTGCCGCGCAACCTGTTACATGGCACCTCTAACCTCGAGGCCACTCCGCGCTACTTCATCATTTTTCATCGAATTTAGAAAATAGTAAGAAACATCAATTTTAATACAGCTATGATTATTAATGTTTCTTTTCTCCGTAATCTATTAAAACAACACTGCCAAAGTTGAAGTTTGTTGTTTCTACACCCACACAAACAATTATACGAAAGCAACTTCATCCTGTATAAAAAAGATTTTATAATGTTCTGTGTCTTTTTGGTATGAATCTGTATAGGAATTCCAGCACCTTTATCAACATTTCACACTAAAAAAAAAAACATTTGAAAAGTTAGCTCTGTTTGTTTGTCTGCTGTACTGTGAGAATCGCATGGGCGAAATATCAAGGCACTACATCAGAGACGTCCTGAGGAAAAGGTACACAAGTGTCACGAAGTGTAGTTTCCGGGAAAATGAATTTAAAGATTAAACTTTTATTTTTTCTCAGAATGTTCCAGATCTGTGCTCAGGATCTTCTTCGTCCTAAAGACTAGTAACTTCTTTTTTTCTCTCTTGTTTCCTTTGCTATGTCCTGAATAGACATTTCAGCTCTAGTCCCTTTACAACGGTCAGTTTTCTCAGGAATTATTAGACTGAATGCACCAGCCCTGAAGCCCAAATGCTGTAATACCTTCAGTCTCCCTGCTACCATCATTAAAAGCAATTACAGCATCTTATGCTGCAATTTTTACAACTGTAGATGACAGAAATGTCATGGGGCAAATTTTTCAGACAAGCGCATTCAGATACTAATTTGCATTTTGACTTCTGAGTTTTGGGACGATCACACTTCCTTAGGAGGTCAGGATTTGCCAGGAACTTAAATGTGGACTTCATAACATTAATTACACATTTCTCGTCGTCGCAGAAATTTTTATTCCAGAGACAGTTGTGAAAGACCGCTTGGCCGGAAGACATCGAAAACGCGTATTTTTTCACCATTTCCCATGCGATCTAGAAAATGAAACTTTGGGAAACAGTCGCGAATAAATTTCCTGCTGAATATAAACAAAATGGAAAAATAAAATTTTTAGTCTGATTTGCACACGTCTTCCCTTAAGTCATTCTGCATTCTTGGTATAAATATTTTACGAACCAGTTTAGTTTTGGCTACCCTCTAACTCTTTAATTCTCTGCTATTATGCAGTAGATTAAAGAAAATAGTAGATCGTTGCAATCCTATCAGGATTAGATAATTGTAAGTGTTCCCAACAACATACCAGAAATAACCCAATTTGTAGTCAAATTCCACGAGATACAAAAAGCAGCACAACTACAAATTTCATGCGAGAAGACGCTCTATGCAGAAGGAGCCTGGTGAAATCTCCCAAGCAGAAAAACTTCAGTACCTAAGAAAAATCACTGAAATGGAGATCCTAAATCAGGCAGCTAACAAAGAAAGTATTTCCAAACCACAAACAGCATACAAGTAAACTGAAACATATACAATCTTTGCACAAAAGGGAAAACCACGTCGTCGTAGTACACATGTCAAAACAGAAGATCTTTACGCCTCCGCTATAACTGGCGGGAGATCCTAAATAAAAAATCATTAAACAAGACTGAAAATTTCTCAGAAAAAGGATCAAAATATGAAAACGGAATATGAAAAGGGAATCACAGGGTATCTACCGTGTTACAAATAAAATGGGAAACGGAGATTACAGTCACCTACAGACGCTGAACGGACACCAACAGGCTCGCAAAGAAAATTTTATGTTTAATCTTATCGATGAGAAAATAATGAAAACCTAAAACAATTCACATTCTTGAAGAAATCATTCAAAATAGAATGTAACTTAGAATCATAATTCACTAACACAAATTTGCTGAGAAGCCTATCCGAGCAAATTTACGATGGACATAAGAATGTAAAAAGAAACGCAGCGAACGAATGAAGAGATAGTTGCAGGAAAATAAGAAAAAAAGTGTGAAATAAGTTGAAACGCCTTCCTTGGTTGGGTACAACGAATGAAAGAAAGGGAAGTAATTCGTGCCGTTTTCTGGTTGGCTTGATGTGGTTTCCCATAGAGGCTTTTACTTATATAATACGTCTTGCCTGTTCTACCGGGCGATTCCATGGTGGTGTTGCAAACATTCAGGGATGATTGAGAAGGGTAAATGTATCAATTTGAGGTAAGAGACTCACGTCCGGAAAGTTATAAGCAAAAATTATTTTGATACCTCTGACAATGGAGTACATGCACCGATACTGTTGTTACTAAGATTGTAGGGTAGGCAATTCATCAGTGGATGTAGTTCCAACATAATGGAACCTCATGTCACTTTGAACTGACGGTACATGAACACGTGGATCAGACATTCCCTGAAGAATGGATAGGCAAAGTAAGTCATATTTCGAGCCCATCACTTTCACATAGTCTCACCACACTTGATTTTTTCGTGTGGGGCCATGTAGAAAGTCCTCGTGTGAGACACTTGTCGAGATTGAAGACACCGGATTATAACGGGTACCAGTACGACAGAACACGCTTTGAAGATTCCAAGCCTGTATTGACGCTTGGGGAATCCATTTTGAACTGCTGTTGTAAATGTAGCAGTTTGTGAAATTTGTGCAGATAAATGAAATTCATTACTACTGTGCGGTAGACTTAGGATTTACGGTCTTTGTGCCATCACGTTAAGTGCATCGTTATTAGTCCATCAGCAGAATTATATGAGGGTATTTTATTTATATAATTAACCTGATCTGATTAGGGTCATCAGGCCTTCTATTACATCGGACCAGGTTTCACTCATGCAATACCCTTTATAGGTCATAGTTACCTAAGAAATAACAATTTTAATATGACGAATAGTATTAAAATGATTTGAGTCTTTATAGTGGTAATGTGAGTAAATAATACTTAACCGTGAACTAATAACGTTAATACGACCTGGACTTCCACTGCTGCTACAGTAATAATAATAATAATAAACAGTAAAAATATTAATAACAATAATAATATTGGCAGTTAATTTATAGGTGTACAGAATAGACTTTTTCTGATACTGCAAGTTCTAGGGAAGGGATTTTAAGAAGACTGCACCAGGTAAGAATATTGGGAGATGAGGAAGATCTGGTTGGAAAGAAGAATTTGTAAGTGTAACAAGTGGGTGCAGGAACAACGGTAATCATTATTGTTCCTTTAGTGGGTGTGTCATTAACTGTTTTCAGAAGCTGGATATGTTATTCAAAATTATCTAACATAATGCGAGAGATTATTCCATACTCAAATTTCTACTACTGAGGAGGACATCGAGAAAATGCCTGAACGATGGAGTGAGACAGAATTTTACTCTGATGGGAACAACTGTTTCTGTCGTGTTGTTCAGATACACTGTGTGATCAAAAGTATACGGACACCTGGCTGAAAATGACTTACAAGTTCGTGGCGCCCTCCATCGGTAATGCTCGTATTCAATATGGTGTTGGCCCACCCTTAGCCTTGATGACAGCTTCCACTCTCGCAGGCATACGTTCAATCAGGTGCTGGAATGTTTCTTGGGGAATGGAAGACCATTCTTCACCGGGTGCTGCACTGAGTAGAGGTCTCAATGTCGGTCGGTGAGGCCTGGCATGAAGTCGGCGTTCCAAAACATCCCAAAGGTGTTCCATAGGATTCAGGCCAGGACTGTGTGCAGGCCTGTCCATTACAGGGATTTTATTATCGTGTAACCACTCCGCCACAGGCCGCGCATTATGAACAGGCGCTCGATCGAGTTCAAAGATGCAATCGCCATCCCTGAATTGCTCTTCAACAGCGGGAAGCAAGAAGATGCTTAAAACGTCAATGTAGGCCTGTGCTGTGATAGTGCCACGCAAAACAACAAGAGGTGCAAGCCCCCTCCATGAAAAACACACCGAACGCTGTGGCCGAGCGGTTACAGGTGCGTCAGTCCGAAACCGCGCTGCTGCTGTGGTCGCAGGTTCGAATCCTGCCTCGGGCATGGATGTGAGTGATGTCCCTAGGTTAGTTAGGATTAAGTAGTTCTAAGTCTAGGGGACTGATGTCCTCAGATGTTAAGTCCCATAGTGCTCAGAGCCATTTGAACCATTTATTTTAAAAACACGACCACACCATAACACCACCGCCTCCGAATTTTACTGTTGGCAGCACTACACACGCTGGTAGATGACGTTCACCGGATATCGCCATACCCACACCGTGCCATCGGATCGCCACATTGTGTACCGTGATTCGTCACTCCACACGACGTTTAACCACTGTTCAGTTGTCCAATGTTTACGCTACTTACACCAAGCGAGGCGTCGTTTGGCATTTACTGCCGTGATGTGTGGCTTGTAAGCAGCCGTTCAACCACGAAATCCAAGTTTCCTCACCTCCCGCCTAACTGTTATAGTACCTGCAGTGGACTTTGATGCAGTTTGGAATTTCTTTTTGACGGTCTGGATAGATGTCTGGTTGTTACACATTACGACCCTCTTCAACTGTCGGCGGTGTCTGTCAGTCAACAGACGAAGTCGTCCTGTACTCTTTTGTGCTGTACGTGTCCGTTCACGTTTCCACTTTACTATCACATCGGAAACAGTGGTCCTAGAGATGTTTAGGATTGTGGAAATCTCGCTTACAGACGTATGACACAAGTGACACCTAATCACTTGACCACATTAAAGTCCTTGAGTTCAGTGTAGCAAACCATTTTGCTCTCTCACGATCTCTAATGACTACCGAGGTCGCTGATACGGAGTACCTGGCAGCACAATGCACCTAATATGAAAAACGTATGTTTTTGGGGGTGTTCGGATACTTTTGATCACATAATGGAGATACAGTTGTAGTTGCTAAAAAGGAACAATTACATTCAAAAATGGTTCAAATGGCTCTGAGCACTATGGGACTCAACATCTATGGTCATCAATCTATCGTACAGACGTATGAGATAAGTGACACCTAATCACCTGACCACCTTAAAGTCCGTGAGTTCAGTGTAGCAAACCATTCTGCTCTCTCACGATGTCTAATGACAACTGAGGTCGCTGGTGTGGAGTACCTGGCAGTAGATGACAGCATAATGCACCTAATATGAAAAATATATGTTTTTTGGTTGTCCGGATACTTTTGGTTACATAGTGTAAGAGCGTTAAGGCTAAGGAGAGATATGAGGGACAGTGTACTTTTACAAGACAGTAGAGAAGACAGAAGGTATGGAAATCTCTGCGCTTGTCTGCACGCAGCCAGAACAGCTTTGGATATGGTGGTGAAATATAATCAGGGATTTTGTCATAACATAATGAACACAGGCATTCATAACAAGTTTCAGGCGTCGTGAGCTCTCCTGAAAAAGACCTTGCAGGATAATATCGCTGTAATCAGTAATTGGAAGTGCCATAAGTGTTTGTTCAACTTTGTTGTTCAGGTTAAGAGGGTAGAGCGTTTTATATTTTATAAGGCAGATGCTGATGCCTTCTTGCAGACTGCAGTTACGTGCTGAGTCCAATTTAAATTTTCATCTACTATTACTCTCCGGGAAAGAAGCTGATATTTGTCACATTTGTGGTTAAATAGTACTGAGAATCTGTATATTTCAGGCTAATGAGTCTAGAATGACAAATCGGTACCGATTAAGTTTTGGATGGGTTGAGCTTTAAACCTGTATCTTGCACACAATACGACAGTGCACACAATTCATACTGAGATTCTCGACAGCTGTCTTCAGGTTCTATACTTTGCACTTAGATACACTGAACGTCATCAGCATACATATGGTATTTAGACTGGGACAAGACCGATGGCACATCACTGACACACAATGACTGGAGTAAAGGACATAATACCGAACAGCCGGCCGTAGTGGCCGAGCGGTTCTAGGCGCTACAGTCTGCAACCGCGCGACCGCTGCAGTCGCAGGTTCGAATCCTGCCTCGGGCATGGGTGTTTGTGATGTCCTTGGGTTAGTTAGGTTTAAGTAGTTCTAAGTTCTAGGGGACTGATGACCATAGCAGTTAAGTCCCACAGTGCTCAGAGCGATTTGAACCATTTTGAACACCGAACACTGGGGGACGCCTTGTACTACCTGTCGCCATTGTGACTTATGTTGCTGGACATGTTGCATTGCTCGAGAGATGTCAGGTATGAGCGAAACTATTCCACCGCACATTGCGAGAAATTTAGGCTGCTAAATTTGGCATGTAATATGTCGAAGTTGACAGTGCTAAGAGTTTGAAGTTTAAGGAGCACACGATAGTCACCTCTTCTGCATCCATGGCAAACTTCAGGTTATCTGTTATCTTTGTTGAGCAAATGTTGTTTTGCCATGTTAACGGACACCTGATTGGTATCTGTGTCGTAGGATGTTTGTAAATAGGTAGTTTGTTAGCTCGTCGTGGACTACTGTTCTAAGGCCTTGGACAGTGCAGGAAGGATGAATATGGATCGTTAATGAGAGGGCGCTCTGGAAGCGTCCTTTTTAGGAAGTGGCTTAACTGGTCTCTGTTTGCAGGCCTCAGGGAAATCATTTGAGGTTAAGGAGTGGTTGAGGATACCCCATATACTGTGCAGTGGTGCATCAGTAATTAGCTTCATAATTTGTACTATAATGCGTTCGTGCCCAATAGATGTTGGTCTGATAGATATAATGGTTTTTCTATACTACTGCATGTCAAATGTTTCAGATAGAATTTTTCGTGGTACAGTCGTTAACCCCCGTGAAGTAATCAATGAGTCTCCGTTTCGTTTGTGGTTCAATTATGGCCCTAGGTAATGTGAAGTACCGGTTCAGTTCTCCGTCTGGGAAATGGGATCTGCTGCTGTTTTTATTGGGAAGTATTCAGCGCGGGTTATGTACACCTGATCAAGTTTCGGAAGTTAGGGACCAGAATCCGAGCGCTGCGCGAGGCTAAGGCGGAACTTGAGCAGATTTTCACTTATACCTTTCGACTCGATGCGTTCCCAAGCTAGGGTCCCTTACCTCAACTTGATACATTTACCCTTCTCCATCATCCCTGAAAGTTTGTAGCATCATCATGGAATGATGTGTATGACTTATTAAGATTGGTTTTGATGCTTTATCTATCTTTGGTAAGAAGTAATTGTGCAGTACTGGCCATTAAAATTGCTACACCAAGAAGAAATGCAGATGATAAACGAATATTTATTGGACAAATATACTAGAAATGAGGTGTAATTACATTTTCACGCACTTTGGGTGCATAGATTCTGAGAAATCAGTACCGAGAACAACCACCTCTGGCCGTAATAACGGCCTTGATACGCATGGGCATTGAGTGAAACAGAGCTTGGATGGGGTGTCCAGGTACAGCTGCCCATGCAGCTTCAACACGATACCACAGTTCATAAAGAGTAGTAACTGGCGTATTGTGTCGAGCCAGTTGTTCGACCACCATTTACCAGACGTTTTCAATTGGTGAGAGATCTGGAGAATGTGCTGGCCAGGGCAGCAGTCGAACATTTTCTGTATCCAGAAAGGACCGTACAGGACCTGCAACATGCGGTCGTGCATTATCCTGCTGAAATGTAGGGTTTCGCAGGGATCCAATGAAGGGTAGAGCCACGGGTCGTAATACATCTGAAATGTAACGTCCACTGTTCAAAGTGCCGTCAATGCGAACAAGAGGTGACCGAGACGTGTAACCAATGGCACCCCATACCATCACGTCGGTTGATACGCCAGTATGGCGATGACGAATACACGCTTCCAATGTGCGTTCATCGTGATGTCGCCAAACACGGATGCAACCATCATGATGCTGTAAACAGAACCTGGATTCATCCGAAAAAATGACGTTTTGCCATTCGTGCACCCAGGTTCATCGTTGAGTACACCATCGCAGGCGCTCCTGTCTGTGATGCAGCGTCAAGGTTAAACGCAGGAATGGCCTCCGAGCTGAGAGTCCATGCTGTTGCAAACGTCGTCTAACCATTCGTGCAGATTGTTGTCTTGCAAACGTCCCCATCTGTTGACTCAGGGATCGAGACGTGGCTGCACGATCCGTTACAGCCATGCGGATGAGATGCCTGTCATCTCAACTGCTAGTGATACGAGGCCGTTGGGATCCAGCACGGCGTTCCGTATTACCCTCCTGAACCCACCGACTCCATATTCTGCTAACAGTCATTGGATCTCGACCAACACGAGCAGCAACGTCGCGATACAATAAACCGCAATCGCGATAGGTTACAATCCGATCTTTATCAAAGTCGGAAACGTGATGGTGCCCATTTCTCCTCCTTACATGAGGCATCACAAGAACGTTTCACCAGGCAACGCCGGTCAACTGCTGTTTGTGTATGAGAAATTGGTTGGAAACTTTCCTCATGTCAGCACGTTGTAGGTGTCGCCACCGGCGCTAAACTTGTGTGAATGCTCTGAAAAGCTAATCATTTGCATATCACAGCATCTTCTTCCTGTCGGTTAAATTTCGCGTCTGTAGCGCGTCATCTTCGTGGTGGAGCAATTTTAATGGCCAGTAGTGGAATTATTCTACGTTAGGCAGTAGGTAGTCTACTTATCTAAGAAACATGCTTATCGTATGTTAACAGCGAAATCATATATTTTGTCCGTTGGGAAAGTTCAAAATAATGCCGCGTTTCTCTGAGCACTGTACCGATGGGCGAAAGATAAGTAAAATAACATTTACATTCTGCCGGCGTAAGAGAGCAAGTGCCGTATTAGTGATGCAGGTCACTGGGTTACTGTAGTGGGGTCCAGTTCTGAATCAAGATTGCGCAGGGGGAGTGATCTCAAACGAGCACTGGCGAAAGAGAAGGGGGGGGGGGGGGGCGGAGTCGTAGCGACCTCCGCGCGGCCCTAGACGGCGGCTCGTCGAAATTCAGGTCGTTAGCGTCGAGTGGGGAATAGTTTGGAGAAAAGCCCTCTACGGCCAGGTGGCTCGTGGAGCCGGCTTCAATTAAGGAATACGGCGATTAGCATGCCGGGGCGGCGGCGGCAGGGCATCAGCAAGTCAAAGCAGGCCTGCGCGCGCGACAAATATTAAAGACCGCGAAGCGACCTGTGCTTCCTTCCACAGTTAAAGGTTTTTTAATACAATCTGCGTCCGTGACACCAACCTCGTTTTTGCAGTTTGCGCAGTAGGTCAGACGTGCCTTGCTTCTTTTCAGTCAAACGGGATGGATCTCAGTGAATTCGAAAGTAAAATTCTATATACCGACTTGACAGAAAATCCTAGGAAGTTCTGGTCTTACGTTAAATCAGTAAGTGGCTCAAAACAGACACTCCGGGATGATGATGGCATTGAAACAGAGGATGACACGCGTAAATCTGAAATACTAAACACCTTTTTCCAAAGCTGTTTCACAGAGGAAGACCGCACTGCAGTTCCTTCTCTAAATCCTCGCACAAACGAAAAAATGGCTGACTTCGAAATAAGTGTCCAAGGAATAGAAAAGCAACTGGAATCAATCAACAGAGGCAAGTCCACTGGATCTGACGGGATACCAATTCGATTCTACACAGAGTACGCAAAACAACTTGCCCCCCCCCCCCCTTCTAACGGCCGTTTACCGCCGGTCTCTAGAGGAACGGAAGGTTCCAAATGATTGGAAAAAACACAGGTAGTCCCAGTCTTCAAGAAGGGTCGTCGAGCAGTCGCGCAAAACTATAGACCTATATCTCTGACGTAGATCTGTTGTAGAATTTTGGAACATGTTTTTTGCTCACGTATCATGTCGTTTCTGGAAACCCAGAATCTACTCTGTAGGAATCAACATGGATTCCGGAAACAGCGATCGTGTGAGACCCAACTCGCTTTATTTGTTCATGAGACACAGAAAATATTAGATACAGGCTCCCAGGTAGATGCTATTTTCCTCTACTTCCGGAAGGCGTTCGATACAGTTCCGCACTGTCGCCTGATAAACAAAGTAAGAGCCTACGGAATATCAGACCAGCTGGGTGGCTGGATTCAAGTGTTTTTAGCAAACAGAACACAGCATGTTGTTCTCAATGGAGAGACGTCGACAGACTTTAAAGTAACCTCTGGTGTGCCACAGGGGAGTGTTATGGGACCATTGCTTTTCACAATATATATAAATGACCTAGTAGATAGTGTCGGAAGTTCCATGCGGCTTTTCGCGCATGATGCTGTAATATACAGAGAAGTTGCAGAATTAGAAAATTGCAGCGAAATGCAGGAAGATCTGCAGCGGATAGGCACCTGGTGCGGGGAGTGGCAACTGACCCTTAACATAGACAAATGTAATGTATTGCGAATACATAGAAAGAAGGATTCTTTATTATATGATTATATGATAGCGGTACAAACACTGGTAGCAGTTACTTCTGTAAAATATCTGGGAGTATGTGTGCGGAACGATTTGAAGTGGAATGATCATATAAAATTAATTGTTGGTAAGGCGGGTACCAGACTGAGATTCATTGGGAGAGTCCTTAGAAAATGTAGTCCATCAACAAAGGAGGTGGCTTACAGAACACTCGTTCGACCTATACTTGAGCATTGCTCATCAGTGTGGGATCCGTACCAGGTCGAGTTGACGGAGGAGATAGAGAAGATCCAAAGAAGAGCGGCGCGTTTCGTCACAGGGTTATTTGGTAAGCATGGCAGCGTTACGGAGATGTTTAGCAAACTCAAGTGGCAGACTCTGCAAGAGAGGCGCTCTGCATCGCGGTGTAGCTTGCTGTCCAGGTTTCGAGAGGGTGCGTTTCTGGATGAAGTATCGAATATATTCCTTCCCCCTACTTATACCTCCCGAGGAGATCACGAATGTAAAATTAGAGAGATTCGAGCGCGCACGGAGGCTTTCCGGCAGTCGTTCTTCCCGCAAACCATACGCGACTGGAACCGGAAAGGGAGGTAATGACAGTGGCACATAAAGTGCCCTCGGCCACACACCGTTGGGTGCCTTGCGAAGTATAAATGTAGATGTAGATGTCAAAAAAATCGTTTGATTTTTTTATTCGCGTAATGTTTCGCGCCAATAGTTAATATAGGTTCATTCGTAATGGGTACATACTGATAGTTTTATTCTCGTAAGTGAAGTTTGGAGTTATTTTCGTTATAAAATTTCAACTGAAGAGCCAAAAAAACTGGTACACCTGCCAAATATCGTATAGGGCCCCAGTGAGCACGCAGAAGTGCTGCAACATAACGTAGCATGGACTCGACTAATATTTGAAGTAGTGGTGGAGGGAACTGACATGAATGCTACAACGCTGTCCATAAATCCATAAGAGTACGAGGGGGTGGTGAGCTCTTCTGAACAACACGTTGGAAGGCACCCCAGATACGCTCAATAATGTTTGTGTCTGGGGAGTTTGATGGCCAGTGGAAGTGTGTAAACTCAGAACAGTGTTCCTGGAGCTACTCTGTAGCAGTTCTGGGCGTGTGGGGTGTCGCATTGTCCCGCTGGAATTGCCCAAGCCCGTCGTAAAGCACAATGATCATTGATGGGTGCAGGTGATCAGACAGAATGCTTACGTTCGTGTCAGAGTAGTATCTAGACGTATCAGGGGTCGCATATCACTCCAACTGCACACGCCCCACACCATTACAGAGCCTGCACCAGCTTGAAGAATCCCGTGCTGACAAGCAGGGTCCACGGATTTATGAGGTTGTCTCGATAGCTGTACACGTCCATCCGCTCGATACAATTTGAGACGAGACTCGTCCGACCAGGCAACATGTTACGAGTCATCAACAAGTCCAATGCCGGTGTTGGCGGGCCCATGCGAGGCGTGAAGCTTTGTGTCGTCGTCCAGTCATCAAGGGTACACGAGTGAGCCTTCGGCTCCGAATGCCATTATCGATGATGTTTTGTTGAATGGTTCGCACGCTGACACTTGTGGATGGCCCAGCACTGAAATCTCCGGCAATCGGCGGAAGGGTTGGCCTTCTGTCACGTTGAACGAATCTCTTCACTTGTCGTAGTTCATGCTCTTGCAGGATTTTTTCCGGCCGCAGCGATGTCGGAGTTTTGGTATTCATGGCACAGTCTTGAAATGGTAGTACGCGAAAATCCTCACTCCACGGCTACGTCGGAGGTGCTGTGTCCCATCGCACGTGCGCCGTCTATAGCATCACGTTCTAACTCAGCTAAATCTTGATAACCTGCCATTGTAGTAGCAGTAATCGATCTAACAACTGCGACAGGCAGTTATTGTCTTATACAGGCGCTGCCTACCGCAGCGCCGTATTCTACCTGTATTTCAATACGCATCCCTATACCAGTTTTCTTTGGCACTTTAGTGTATGCTCTATAATACATCACTGTTTGTGAAAATTGAGGCATCTGTTGATTCTACAAATTACGGACTTGCTGATTCGTAAAAGAGTAGAATTACAGTTCTCTACACAGTCTAATCAAAAGTATATGGGTAGCCCTACGTAATGTGTGATTTACCATTCAATGTTACTAGAGGCGAAATCGCCAGCATAAAATATCATGTTCAATAAAAACAACACCAATCGCAGTTATTTAGGTTTATTTCCAGGCAACAATTTTTGACGTTACACTACGTCATCTTCAGGCCAAAACTGTGGAGGATATAACACAGCAATACAGAGCATATTGACTAAAAGAATGAAGTGTTGCATATTACTTTACGCGATGAGAATTATACGATGAATGTTATATCAGAACAATAAATCACATTAAAATAGATAGCGTATTGCTTAATAGCTGCAAGTTTTACATGTAAATTTACTTAATTAAAAGAACTCAGTCTTAATAAAACTCCATAATACACCGTAATACACACTGTCAGAATTAATTAGTTGTTCATACATATGGTAAAATCTTTAGTATCGTCATAGACGTATTAATAAAACAGAAGTGTTGTAGTAATGTAGCCATCAGTCCAGCATATCTATTGTCTTCAAAACATAACTATACATGGCAGACGCCTAGTTGACAAAAGGTAAAAGACGGGTACGAGGAACCGACAAATCATATGTAAAACAGTACCATGATCATATGTCAGGTGAAGTAAAAAAAATGGGGGGGGGGGGGGGCTGTGTTCGCTATTAGAACTGGGGCTATTTAAAGTAAGTATATACAAAGGACGAACCAATAAAAGGCATTGCAACTATTGAACCGCTACAGTTGTACTCAATGGTTGTAGATAATATTCTAGAAGAAGGAAACACAGGAATACTCTACGATAACGACAGTAAGAGGTAAAAGTCAAAATACGCAAGGTAAAAAGTATCCTTGCGTCTGTGCAAGAGATAGGCCTTAGATACCCAAACTACATTAGATATTACGTACGTTAAACTTTTTTATAACTTTTTTAAAACAACTTTACCATCAAATTCGTACCACTATATTACTGGGAAGTATCTATGGAATGAAGAATTCAACAGTAGTCACATTACAGGAAGTCGCGTAAATATCTTTATTAGACTACACCACTATGGATATTAAGTATCCAATAGTGCTCAACCCAACCAGCATACTAACTGCCATATAGATCGCAGGCATGTCAGGTAAGAGACGGGTAAAAGCAGCCGACAAACCATATGTAGAACAGCATCATGATTATATACACTACTAGGCATTAAAATTGCTACACCAAGAAGAAATGCAGGTGATAAACGGGTATTCATTGGACAATTATATTATACCAGAACTGACACGTGATTACATTTTCACGCAATTTGGGTGCATAGATCCTGAGAAATCACTTCCCAGAACAATCACCTCTTGATACGCCTGGGCGTTGCGTCAAACAGAGCTTGGATGGCATGTACAGGTACAGCTGCCCATGCAGCTTCAACACGATACCACAGTTCATCGAGAGTAGCGACTGGCGGATTGTGACGAGCCAGTTGCTCGGCCACCATTGACCAGACGTTTTCAATTGGTGAGGGATCTGGAGAATGTGCCGGCCAGGGCAGCAGTCGAACATTTTCTGTATCCAGCAAGGCCCGTGCAGGACATGCAACATGCGGTCGTGCATTATCCTGCTGAAATGTAGGGTTTCGCAAGGATTGAATGAAGGGTAGAGCCACGGGTCGTAACACATCTGAAATGTAATGTCCACTGTTCAAAGTGCCGTCAATGCGAACAAGTGGTGACCGAGACGTGTAACCAATGGCACTCCATATCATGACGCCGGGTGATACGCCAGTATGGCTCTGAGCACTATGGGATTGATCATATCAGATGTTAAGTCCCATAGTGCTTAGAGCCAGTTGAACCATTCTTGGATAAACTGAGAATGATTTTTTTTTTTTTTTTTTTTTTTTTTTTTTTTACCAGTACTCTTCATCAATTGTCGAGATACGATGGTCGAGCTAAATGTGGACAAACATTGAACTCACTTTCAAATATCTAGCTTCATTTGGATTTTACGTGCTAAAAACACGTTTATTTATTTATTTTATTTTACTTTACGTGGGTCACTTATATGTTTCAAACTTTTGCTAATCGATTCAAATTTTGTAAGAAGGTAGACATATACTTGTTATGGCCAACCTGTTGCTTTGTGAAAGCTTTATCTATTGCCATAATGTAGGCAACATGATGCAAAAGACAATAAAATTACCTATACCAGATCAGACGTTGACCGAATCAACAAAAATGTACATCAGTCGCCAAACTATGGTGGTATAATGTCAAAATTATGGCAGAGAAAAAATTGGGAACCAGAATGAAAAATTCTCTTATTGTAGCAAAAAAAATTGTTCAAATGGCTCTGAGTACAATGGGACTTAACTTCTGAGGTCATCAGTCGCCTATAACTTAGAACTAATTAAACCTATCCTAAGGACATCACACTTATCCATGCCCGAGGCAGGATTCGAACCTGCGACCGTAGTATTGTAGCACAAAATAGGTGAATGTGTGCTGGGCAGAGTTAGGAATTTAAAAGAAAGGGACCAGCTAGTGATAGGAATGTAAAGGAGGAGAACTAGGTTTTCGACTTATCTTAGTGTCAAAGATATTTAAATCAAAACACCTTGACATATTCACGTTTTTTTACGAGTTAAACCTACTTCCCCAAAGCGGTGATGTCTCTTAGCTTCACGGTAGTGGAACACCTACATCTTGCAACTTATTGGCTAAGGTCCCTGATCCTGTGTTCAAAATGCAGGGGACTCGCCAGCCACAGTAAACAATATGTAAACATATGTAATATATGTAACAGCTAAAAACGTCTTTCTTGAAGGTATAAAATTTCTGGCGGTGGATTTGTTCATAGGGGGATGACATCACGTTGCGTCTTATCTTATGATATTTCGATGTAAATATCTCTGAAACTGCCAGGAAATAGAAAATTTAGTTCGCTTTTTTTACAACCTTGATTCTGCCAAGGACATATTCGCTTTTTTTGTGGTGTAATATGAGCATTTTTCATTCTGATACTGTATACAGGGTGTAACAGGAATGAGTGCAGATATTTTTGTGTGTTAACTTTATATGCACACACATCAGTGTGTTGGTTGTTTTCCTCTGTATCGAACAGTCTTCCCTCAAACACATTACAAACTTAACGACCTGATGTTTTCTCCATGGCCGTAACTGCACTATTAAGTGGACTCCGTCGGTCACTGTGGACTAAGCATTTTGCGTCCACACGTCCACACTTCAATAACACAACTGATGCCCAGGGAAAAATGAGCATTAATGGCTCGCTCTTGTCACTAGGTACTAACCAAACTAAAAACATACTACTCATAATAGCGATAATTATTAGTCTGAAAATGATGTAAATACTAATGGAATATTGTTCAGGACACTATACTCAGCCACCAATAAAAATTCTGCACTTATACCCCTGTATACTAGTCCTGTGTTTAGTTGACTTCAAATTTTTTAGAAGTGTGAAGCTGTTCAGTGGTCCATTCAGTTCGCAATGGTGATAACTGTTACCGCTTAGGCTAAAGATAAAAATGAAATAAGTTTTCACACATCTGTGAGAAATGTTAAATGTGTGTGTAACACACATATGTGTGACAATAATATGAAAAGGATAGATTGCTACTCACAATGTAGTGGAAATGCTGAGTCGTAGGTAAGCACAACAAAAAGACTGTCAAACAATGCTGAAGTCATGCGAGTGTGTGTGTGTGTGTGTGTGTGTGTGTGTGTGTCGTGTGTGTTTATCTAATTCCGAAGAAGGCCTTTTTTTTCATTTACATCTACATTTATACTCCGCAAGCCACCCAACGGCGTGTGGCAGAGGGCACTTTGCGTGTCACTGTCCATTACCTCCCTTTCCTGTTCCAGTCGCGTATGGTTCACGGGAAGAAGGACCTCCGTGCACGCTAGAATCTCTCTAATTTTACAGTCGTGGTCTCCTCGGGATGTATAAGTAGGGGGAAGCAATATATTCCATACTTCATCCAGAAACGCACCCTCTCGAAACCTGGACAGCAAGCTACACCGTGATGCAGAGCGCCTCTCTTGCAGAGTCTGCCACTTGAGTTTGCTAAACATCTCCGTAACGCTATCACTCTTACCACATAACCCTGTGACGAACCGCGCCGCTCTTCTTTGGATCTTGTCTATCTCCTCTGTCAACCGAACTTGGTACGGATCCCACACTGATGAGCAATACTCAAGTATAGGTCGAACGAGTGTTCTGTAAGCCACCTCCTTTGTTGATGGACTACATTGACTCCCAATGAATCTCAACCTGGCACCCGCAACAATTAATCTTATATGATCATTCCACTTCAAATCGTTCCGTATTCATACTCCCAGATATTTTACAGAAGTAACTGCCACCAGTGTTTGTACCGCTATCATATAATCATACAATAAAGGATCCTTCTTTCTATGTATTCACAATACATTACATTTGTCTATGTTAAGGGTTAGTTGCCACTCCCTGCACCAAGTGCCTATCCGCTGCAGATCTTCCTGCATTTCGCAGCAATTTTCTAATTCTGCAACTTCTCTGTATATTACAGCATCATCCGCGAAAAGCCGCATGGAACTTCCGACACTATCTACTAGGTCATTTATATATATTGTGAAAAGCAATGGTCCCATAAGACTCCCCTGTGACACGCCGGAGGTTACTTTAACGTCTGCAGACGTCTCTCCATTGAGAACAACACGCTGTGTTCTGTTTGCTAAAAACTCTTCAATCCAACCAGAAAGCTTATTTGTTTGACAGTCTTTTTGTTGTGTCTATCTGCGACTCAGCATCTCAGCTATATGGTGGTTAGTAATCTATCCTTTTCATAATATTGTCATTATTCCATCCTGCATTACACACATGTATGTGGAATATAAAGGAAAATCGGCCCGTCTGGAAGAAAACGGCACTGTTCTTGACAGAAGGAAAGTCGAGGCAGGTTTCACTTCTGATCTAGTTCTGCAGAAAGCAAGGGCAGAAAGCCAGTGAGACAGCAGCGTAAAAGTTATTATCGCCAGCGCAGTTCCACGTTCCTTGAAGTCAGTTATCTCGGGCCGTCACAGATAACTTGGCGCAGAAGACGGTCCTCATTTGTTCAGCTCCTTCACTTTTTATCTCTTGCAGTTGCTCTCAAAATTCGTGCCCTGTCTTGTACTTGGCATCCTGTCTTCAGCAGTCTTGCGAGAATTAAAGACCGCAGAGAGAGAGGGAGATGAAATACGGGTCTCGCTGACGGCGTGCGGTTACTGGGGCGGCAGTCGTTGATAAGACAGCAGCAGGACCGAAACACAAGCACGAAACCTGCTGCCAGAGATAAACGTGACATCTCGGAAGGCTAATCATGACACCGTAACCAGTAGTTAAGCCAAGTGACTATTAAAATAGCTTCACTTATATTCGATGATTGAATAGGTATTAATGAATAATAGAGCCATGTGCTTTCATGGAGTAGGACAGACCACAAGGGTTATAGAAGTCCCACTGCAAATCGATAAGAAGTTATACTGAATTAACGTTACTTGAAGAATTGTGAAGGGGAACGCGAATGAACTGCACAGTCAAAGTCAGGCAGCAATAGTACCCACTTGCACCAAGCAGTAAGCTGAAGCACCGGCAAACCATCACCGTCTGTGAGAACGTCTATAACACACCAACGGAAGTGGTTCAAATGGGTCTCAGCACTATGGGACTTAACTGCTGAGGTCATCAGTCCCCTAGAACTTAAAACTACTTAAACCTCCGCTGCGGAGTGAAAATCTCATTCTGGAAACATCCTCCAGGCTGTGGCTAAGCCAAGTCTCCGCAATATCTTTTCTTTCAGGAGTGCTAGTTCTGCAAAGTTCGCAGGAGAGCTTCTGTTAAGTTTGGAAGGTAGGAGAGGAGGTACTGGCAGAAGTAAAGCTGTGAGGACGGGGCGTGAGTCGTGCTTGGGTAGCTCAGTTGGTAGAGCACTTGCCCGCGAATGGCAAAGGTCCCGAGTTCGAGTCTCGGTCCGGCAGGAAGGACAGTTTTAATCTGCCAGGAAGTTTCATATCAGCGCACACTCCGCTGCAGAGTGAAAATCTCATCCTGGCTACTTAAACCTAACTAACCTAAGGACATCACACACACCCATGCCCGAGTCAGGATGCGAACCTGCGACCGTAGCAGCAGAGCGGTTCCAGACTGTAGCTCCTACAACTGCTCGGCCACCCCGGCCGCCACCAGCGGGAGTCTCAGATGCAAAGCTGGAAGGAGTCTACTGAAGTAATATGTGGCACCCGAATATTGTAATGATACTAACGTAAACTTAAATCAAATTATTATACTAGGTCTACGACTTTGCTTCCGCCGTTTTTTCTCGAAGTTCGGGGTTTTATTGTGAAAAACTTACAAAAAAGTACGATTCATAGTATTGCCCATCGCTGGTCACTACATTCTCCCATCTTTCGGATAGCATACGAATCCCGTGGCGAAAGAACTGGGCGTCTTTTGTGAAGACCCATGAATCGATTCAATTTTGCACTTGTTCATATGATCGGAAGTGCTGGTCATCCAGACTGTATACCACTGATCGAAAAAGGTGGTAGTCAGAGAGAGCAACGTATGGGGAATACGGCGGGAGGGATAGGACTTCTCATGTCAACGTTTCCTTGTATATTTTGATAGGTTTTGCGACATGGGGCGAGCACCGACCTGCTGCAAAATTACCTTTACGTGTATATCGCTGTATTGTGGCCGTTTGTGTTTCAGTGCTGGGCTCGAACGCATCAATTGCTTTCGATAATGATGTCCTGTGACTGTCGTCTGTTTCAGTAGCTACGAAAACTTTCTGTCTTCCACCGCCATGCCGGTCTTTGACATCAAAATCACCTTTCTTAAAGCATTGAAAACATTCTCTGCACATTCTTCCACTAATAGTTTCCTCGCCATTGGTCTTAAACCAGCATTTTAAGAGCCACAGCCGCAGATTTCTTCATTTTAAAGCAGAAAATTAAAACTTCCCGCAAATGGCGAGAAATGGGTACGTAAGTTGACGTACTTAACCGAAATAACCTTATGATGCAATCATAAATCGACTAATATTTTTATAGCATTATGTTTACAGAAATTGTTCAGATTGTGAAGGGAGACGAAAATTTAATGGTCATGGGTGACTGGAATTCGAGTGTAGGAAAAGGGAGAGAAGGAAACATAGTAGGTGAATATGGATTGGGGCTAAGAAATGAAAGAGGAAGCCGCCTGGTAGAATTTTGCACAGAGTTCAACATAATCAACACTTGGTTTAAGAAGCATGAAAGAAGGTTGTATACATGGAAGAACCCTGGAGATACTAAAAGGTATCAGGTAGATTATATAATGGTAAGATAGAGATTTAGGAACCAGGTTTTAAATTGTAAGACATTTCCAGGGGCAGACGTGGACTCTGACCACAATCTATTGGTTATGACCTGTAGATTAAAACTGAAGAAACTGCAAAAAGGTGGGAATTTAAGGAGACGGGACCTGGATAAACTGAAAGAACCAGAGGTTGTACAGAGTTTCAGGGAGAGCATAAGGGAACAATTGACAGGAATGGGGGAAAGAAATACAGTAGAAGAAGAATTGGTAGCTTTGAGGGATGAAGTAGCGAAGGCAGCGGAGGATCAAGTAGGTAAAAAGACGAGGGCTAGTAGAAATCCTTGGGTAACAGAAGAAATATTGAATTTAATTGATGAAAGGAGAAAATATAAAAATGCAGTAAGTGAAACAGGCAAAAAGGAATACAAACGTCTCAAAAATGAGATCGACAGGAAGTGCAAAATGGCTAAGCAGGGATGGTTAGAGGACAAATGTAAGGATGTAGAGGCCTATCTCACTAGGGGTAAGATAGATACCGCCTACAGGAAAATTAAAGAGACCTTTGGAGATAAGAGAACGACTTGTATGAATATCAAGAGCTCAGATGGAAACCCAGTTCTAAGCAAAGAAGGGAAAGCAGAAAGGTGGAAGGAGTATATAGAGGGTCTACACAAGGGCGATGTACTTGAGGACAATATTATGGAAATGGAAGAGGATGTAGATGAAGATGAAATGGGAGATATGATACTGCGTGAAGAGTTTGACAGAGCACTGAAAGACCTGAGACGAAACAAGGCCCCCGGTGTAGACAACATTCCATTGGAACTACTGACGGCCTTGGGAGAGCCAGTCCTGACAAAACTCTACCATTTGGTGAGCAAGATGTATGAAACAGTCGAAATACCCTCAGACTTCAAGAAGAATATAATAATTCCAATCCCAAAGAAAGCAGGTGTTGACAGATGTGAAAATTACCGAACTATCAGTTTAATAAGTCACAGCTGCAAAATACTAACACGAATTCTTTACAGACGAATGGAAAAACTACTAGAAGCCAACCTCGGGGAAGATCCGTTTGGATTCCGTAGAAACACTGGAACACGTGAGGCAATACTGACCTTACGACTTATCTTAGAAGAAAGATTAAGGAAAGACAAACCTACGTTTCTAGCATTTGTAGACTTAGAGAAAGCTTTTGACAATGTTGACTGGAATACTCTCTTTCAAATTCTAAAGGTGGCAGGGGTAAAATACAGGGAGCGAAAGGCTATTTACAATTTGTACAGAAACCAGATGGCAGTTATAAGAGTCGAGGGACATGAAAGGGAAGCAGTGGTTGGGAAGGGAGTGAGACAGGGTTGTAGCCTCTCCCCGATGTTATTCAATCTGTATATTGAGCAAGCAGTAAAGGAAACAAAAGAAAAGTTTGGAGTAGGTATTAAAATCCATGAAGAAGTAATAAAAACTTTGAGGTTCGCCGATGACATTGTAATTCTGTCAGAGACAGCAAAGGACTTGGAAGAGCAGTTGAATGGAATGGACAGTGTCTTGAAAGCAGGATATAAGATGAACATCAACAAAAGCAAAACAAGGATAATGGAATGTAGTCTAATTAAGTCGGGTGATGCTGAGGGAATTAGATTAGGAAATGAGGCACTTAAAGTAGTAAAGGAGTTTTGCTATTTGGGGAGCAAAATAACTGATTATGGTCGAAGTAGAGAGGATATAAAATGTAGGCTGGCAATGGCAAGGAAAGCGTTTCTGAAGAAGAGAAATTTGTTAACATCCAGTATTGATTTAAGTGTCAGGAAGTCATTTCTGAAAGTATTCGTATGGAAGTGAAACATGGACAATAAATAGGACAAGAAGAGAATAGAAGCTTTCGAAATGTGGTGCTACAGAAGAATGCTGAAGATTAGATGGGTAGATCACATAACTTATGAGGAAGTATTGAATAGGATTGGGGAGAAGAGAAGTTTGTGGCACAACTTGACCAGAAGAAGGGATCGGTTGGTAGGACATGTTCTGAGGCATCAAGGGATCACCAATTTAGTATTGGATGGCAGCGTGGAGGGTAAAAATCGTAGAGGGAGACCAAGAGATGAATACACTAAGCAGATTCAGAAGGATGTAGGTTGCAGTAGGTACTGGGAGATGAAATAAGCTTGCACAGGATAGAGTAGCATGGAGAGCTGCATCAAACCAGTCTCAGGACTGAAGACCACAACAACAACAACATGTTTACAGATACCTAAGGTTATTGTACTACACCTGTGACTAACCACCTGAACCCCACTTGCAGCTACTGCCGTCTATTGCAAAACTGCGGAAGCAAAATTGTAGACCTAATATTATAAACGATGTATGTCTCTGATGGGCTCTATAAAGCGGATCGCTGACTGCACGACCGCAGAGCCAAAGATACTGCTTCTGATCTGAGATGTAGAGAGCGCTTGGCGTACAGTGGTGGGTATCTGTCTGTGAGCGAAAGAGGATGCAGTAGGCAATGTTTGTGGTGTGCTCTGTAAAACCACCAAGTGTTAGATTATAATGTAGGAATTACGAGTACACGTATTGCTAGAAATATAGAAGTGGAAGCAGAAGTGCTCTCGCAAGTGAGGTAAAGAAGTTGAAGTTTTATGACTTTCGTTTTGCCAGCGCGTTGGTGTGAATGAGTTGGCTGATAATTGGTAACAGTATTCTATGTTGCGTAACCCCAGGATGTACGTAAACAGATTTTATGTATAGGCTAGTGAGATATTTCCCATTTGTAATCTTTCTAAGATTTATCAACACAGGTATACATAATTAGATGATTTGTCTTAACGCTCTTTTAGTGAGGTTAGGTAGTATTTACTGTATAAATCTCATTGTTTGTGACTCAGTAAAAGGGATGTAATTTTTCTGAGTAATGTAATTTCAATTGTCAGATGTTATGGAAAGCCAAACATAACTTCGAATACAATTTCACTATTGAAAAAGCTAGTTTTGTAATTCACTTAAAACAATGCCGCCTTCCTGTCCAGAACACATGTTTTATCAAAGACACTGAGTTTTTTCGTAAATGTTTTCATTTACTAGCCAAAGGAATTCTAGTACATTTCAAAGTATTACGGCCAGCATTGCACACCACTGAGCCTGTAGCTAGTATATTTTATTCTTCTTCATGAGAAACCAGAATATATCGCTATCCACTGTTGCTGCTTTAGGGGTAAGACAGCTTTATTTATTTATTTTGTGTACAGGGACTAAAGCTGTCAGTTTTGAACAGGGCCAGAGGATTCAACACCTAAGGAGGTGAATGTATTTTGCAGTGACTGTATTTCTTTATTGGTATTGGGAGTTGCATTGCGCAATCAGTTCGTATAAAGTTGTTGCTAACAATAACACACAGTCGGCACACCACCTGAAGTTACAACACCCCACACAATAACTCCAGTTTTGTATGCATTCCCAGTTCAGACACTGATACAATGTATTACAAATAAAAATAAGAAAGAACGTTACATTGTCATTCCATGTATTCCAAAAGAAATTTTATGAAGACCTTTGCGATGTAGCTTTCGTGGACTGTACTCGCACTGGCTCGAGCCGGTCGAAGTTCCTGCACTGATCGATATGTATAACGCTAAGCGGCGCAAAGGTATCCCGGCTGACCGGTTGATAATGAGTCGCTAAAATGAGTCGGGTCCAACTGACGTTCGGCTGAAATCGGTCGATTTGGTTGTGATGACAGACTGATCCGTAGCGTAGCCCCAGCTCTAGGTTAGGTTGAAAGCGAAAATTTGGTTGCGAATTGGCGAAGCGAACGAATGTGAACGCCAAATAAAGGTTTTGATTGTAGAGCTTAATATTTACTTTCGTGCCATTTTTATACGATATATAAGGATAAAAGATCACTTAATATCAAACGATTTGCTATCAAATGTACAGTTCGGCATTGTAAAACAACTGAAAATGCTATACTGTCTTTTCTCTGTGAGATACTGGATGGATTAACCAAACGTTTAGAACGCTAGGCATATTTTTTTATTTAACTTGGGCGTTTGATTGTGTTGATCACAAATTATTGCTCCAGGAGTTGGACCATTATGGAATACGGGGGATATCTCACAATAGGTTCACCTATTACTAAACAACAGAATTATCAACAGTGTTGAGTACGGCTATGATGTAGGGTCTGACTGGGAAACGGTCAAATCGGGGGTGCCCCAGGGGTTAGTGTTGGGGCCACTCCTGTCTTTGTTTATATAAATGATATGCCCTCTAGTATTACAGGTAATTCTAAAATATTTCTGTTTGCTGATGACACTAGCTTGGTTGTAAAGGATGCTGTGTGTAACACTGGCTCTGTTTCAAATAGTGCAGTTCATGGCATAAGTTCATGGCTCAGTTGTTACAGTTTCTAACAAACAATTCAACAAAGCCGGATGTTTTAATTTCACAGAATGGGAATGTGATTAGTGAGAATAAACGGTTAAAATTTCTAGGTGTTCACATAGATAGTAAACTGGGAAGTCCTCGTTCAGGATCTTGTTCAAAGACTTAATGCGACCATTTTTATTATTCGAACGGTATCTGAAATAAGTGATCGTTCAATCGAAAATCAGTATACTTTGCTTATTTCCATTCGCTAATGTCGTATGGTATTATATTTTGGGGTAACTCTTCCCATCCTCGAAAGATATTTTTGGTTCAGAAACAGGCAGTTCGGGCAATAACTGGTATTAAGTTCGGAACCTCTTGTCGACCCCTGGTCTCTAGTCTCGGTATTCTGACATTGTCTGACATTGGCCTCTCAATATATGTATGTATATATATCCTTCACTGTCGTTCCTTGTTAACAATATCAGCTTATTTACGAGAATTAGCAGCTTTCACTCAGTTAATACTCGGCAAAAATCAAACCTGCATTTGGATCAGACGTCCTTAACTCTTGTGCAGAATGGTGTGCAGTATGCTGCTGCATGCATTTTCAATAAACTACCACAAGAATTCTAAAATCTAAGCTGTAATCCACGCGCTTTGAAATCGAAACTGAAGAGTTTCCTCATGGGTCACTCCCACTATTCTGTCGAGGCGTTCCTTGAAAAATTAAGATGATTCCTATGTTATGTTGTTGATTGCGTTTACTTAAAAAAATGGTTCAAATGGCTCTGAGCACTATGGGACTTAACTTGTGTGGTCATCAGTCCCCTAGAACTTAGAACTACTTAAACCTAACTAACCTAAGGACATCACACACATCCATGCCCGAGGCAGGATTCGAACCTGCGACCTTAGCGGTCACGCTGCGTTTACTTAAACTTCTAGCTTGACGGTTTTGGGTTCACAAACATTTTATTTTATCTGTCATTACATATGTTGTCATTTCATGTATTGGTAGTAAGTTCCTATGGGACCAAACTGCTGAGGTCATCGGTCCCTAGGCTTACACACTACTTAATTTAAACCAACTTACTTTAAGGACAACACACACACGCACACACGCGCGCACACACACACACACACACACACACACACACACACACACACACACACACACACGAGGGAGGACTCGAACCTCCGACGGGGGAGCTGCGCGAACCGTGGTAAGACGCCCAAGACCACGCTGCTAGCCCGCGCGGATTCATGTATTGACACGTTCCATGACCTTGGAGATTTGCTACTCAATTTGGTCCTACGGAACAAGATGTGTAGATAAATAAATTTCAGCCAAATGCCAGTTCTACCATATTTGTCGACCACAATATTACTGAAGGTGGAAGTGAGGGCGCTCCGACCGGCTAATTGTGAATTTTCACTATGATAATTCACGTGGACACAGTGAACCATTTGTATGTACAAGTCTCCTGAAAGCATTGACAGTGCAATGCATTTTCCTCAATCCGCAGTGCATTTGTTTACTATAACGTCTCCGCATGTTTCCAATAATGGCCACGGGAGGCCGAGTGCAATCATTTCGTGATCGTGTAGTACTTATTTTAAGATTTTGAACATGGCTGCGCTTCAGCAACTGTGCATACAAAACCTTCAATGGATTAGAAACAGCGGCTAACCAGTTGCAAACTACAGGTTTTCGACAGTTTTAAAACGATTTTGTTCAGAAGATGTAGAACTCATTAACAAGATTACGATACGTCTATGGAACAAAGATAGTAACAGTACAATAAGCAACATTACGGGAAATGTTATAATACATGCATACTCATGAAAATCACGTTGTCCGTAGTCATTGCGCGATTCACTCTGTCTAATACTTGTCATCCACGTAATCACCACTTAAATATATTATATAAAGTAGTAGCTGTCTAGTGGAGGGTTTTGTCTTAAATCTTTTAATTTTTTTTAACAGTATCACATGTTTGACGCGTGATGCAACTCCATTTAGTACGCCCCTTGAAAGATTCGTATAAAACTGACATTTAAACACAAAACGTTTCATTAAGTCCTATAGAGCGTAAATATGTCACGTTCAGAGCTAATGACATGTGCCGGCTGGCTGAAAAGTAGAGGCAGTAGCATTAAGGGGCTCCGGAAAGGCTCAAAATCATGAAAAGTTCAATTTTTACTTTTTTGCGTTTTCTGAATCTGCAGACTATTACCTTTTAATAGATACATAATTTATTCAATTCCGAAGACTACAACTATTTTTAATTTTTTTTTGAAATGTGTTCTACATGGGCGTGACCCACTGTGGCGCTGTTAAACTGCTGTCAAATGGTGTTATTATTAACGTCCGTGTTCATCAGGTACATTTTAGTGATATGAGATAAAGTATGTGTTGTGGCTAACCTGTGATGGTTCAATATATATCGCTGGTGTGATTGTCGATTGTTTCATGTTTATTTACTCTGTCGTTATCTCGAAAATATTCGTAATTAATTCTGTTTCTTGAGTCTCTGTTTTGTTGAAGTATAATAATGAGTAAAAGTAAAGTTATTAGAAATCCTCTGAAGGCTTTTAAGAAAAGGAGAAATGTTGGAAAGCCAAAGGTATGTGTTATTACTGTAAACAATAAAGACGATAACCAAGTGAGTGAACCTAACCTCTCAAGTACACCTGCCCATAGCAGTCAAAGTGGGAAAGAAAATACTTCACAGAAAAAGCTTGGTTCAATGAGTGAAAACTATGAATGTTTTATGGGCGAATCGGATGTGAATGAAATATTTGATATGTCGGTTCTCAAAGGAATTTTTTCAAACTGTGTAAGATGCATTCATTGTAGTGAAGTTGGTCTGGAACTCTCCATAATAAAGCACGTAGGACTTGCTAGTGAAATACAACTGAAATGTGATAAGTGTTCATACATGACCACCTTTTGGAACAGTGTTGCAGTAACTGCAACTGAAGAAAATGGTAGCAAAATCTACGAACACAACAATGAGAGATGCTTGCTTTAGACAAGGAACGCCTTCGGGCTGCAGACAGGGCTGTAAAGAGTCTAGAAATACAAGCAAGAGTAAACAGGAGGAGGAACAAGAGGAAGCTGGAGGAGGAGTTTGCAGAGGATGAAGATAATCCATCCTATGGACCTGGAATGCACTAAAAAGTTAATCCAATCTTTGTCGCTCGATTCCCAAAACTTTTATTTTCTCATACTAATTACATGTTTTCTAAGGATCTTCCAAACATATTAGTTTCAAACTTTCAGTAAATGTTACACAGTACCTTCTGCATAATTTAACACAGCCTTTTTCCAAAAAAACTGTATATTTTTGAATATATAAATAAAAAATTGCAAAAAAATGTTGTGAATTTTCATTACAATTGAAAAAAAATCATCTTTAATAACTGAACTAAAATTTTGTAAAATCCCTGTGTTAAGTTGTAGCCCATATTCCAATAAATAATCTGTAAAAAGTTCAACTTCCTACCTCAAATACTTTGTGAGGAAAGATGTAATTTATGAGCCTTATTTTAACATTGCAAGTATAGGGCGTTCCGGAGCCCCTTAAGTCACCTGTGGTAGGTGGCGCTCCCCTGTATGCGCGAAGCTGCAATGAGAAGCTTGTGTAATTTCGCTGGTACTTATTATTAACAGAATTGTCCGCCCCCCGCAGCTGAGTGGTCAGCATGACAGAATATCTATCCTAAGGGCCCGGGTTCAATTCCCGGCTGGGTCGGAGATTTTCTCCGCTCAGGGACTGGGTGTCATCATTTCAGACCCATCGAGGCGCAAGTCGCCGAAGAGGCGTCAACTCGAAAGACTTGCACCCGGCGAACGGGCTACCCGACGGGAGGCCCTAGTCACACGACATTTAATAGAATTAACATATTGACAAAATAGTTGAAAAGTGGGAGAGGAGAGGGGGTGAGAGAAGTGTCATTAAAGTCATATGGATTATAAAGAGCCTGCAGGGTCAGGTAAACAGAGCAGTCTCTTTACAAAGGTGCAAATCGCAGAGAAGCTCTTTTGCTTGACTATGCAACCATAACAAAAATGAGTCTCAAAGAAAAACCGCTTCAAGCAACATTAATGCCGTATAAGAGGCCCAACACTATGCATGTCCAATTGACCCCTGTCAAGTATTTAAGTGGTGATTAAGGGGGGTAGGACGTCAAACGTGCCAACATGGAGCAGGAGAGGCACCACAGCACATTTTAACTTCCACTGTCTATACTTTTACAAACAAATTCATAAAATTTTGTCAGCATGACCAGAAAGGATTCAGGATTCACACTCTTAGCAGTGAAAGAAAAACTGGAAACGTGAAATGGAGTAGCATGCAATGGGCATCTATAGTATCGGAATGCTATAGTATAATGTTCGGCTAAAACCGATAAGCCAACTACCAAAGTCGGAAGATAATACTTATGCAACTTCCGCGTAACGCTGGAGAAACAGTTTACGTAATACACAAAACACTCACTCGCTGACACACACACACACACACACACACACACACACACACACACACACAGAGAGAGAGAGAGAGAGAGAGAGAGAACAATTATTTCTAAAGAAATATCAATCGAATATTTTTCGAAATGTCTGCATCTGTTAATGGATTGGTCTGCCCTTATAAACTCTGGGTATGCTAGACTTCGATGCTTGTTTATGCAGGTATCAGTATCGGTATTTTTGCGATATATGAAACAACAACAACCACCTACCTCCCAACGGGGTAAGGTGGAGGGTAAAAAGACGATTGGGACGATTACGTAGAAACATGACTTACGGACGTCTGGAACAATTTGAACAAAATTTTATTTATAAATCATTCAGTATTTGTATTATTTGTACGAAAATACTGTGGGGGTAATTCACTCCTACTGCTCTAGGGATGGAGGTGAGGATCCATCGCCATCAGAAGCAAAAATATTTGGTAACGGCCGATATTTGTTTGTAATCCATAGTTTTCGGGGTCGGTTAATTGGTTGGTGAGACCACTGTGGCACATCGCCCGATTGCATTTCTAGGTTGGCAACAGGACGCATCACCGAATGCTCACGTTATTCGTGTAGAGCAAGGCTGGTGGTGCGTGAAGGGAGGTGCTTGCACCCCCTAGTCCCTACCTAGTATTCCTTTCCGCCACTGCCCCACAACACCGGAACCGCAGCAGCAGCAGTCCCCGTGCCTGTAGAACTACCGCTGGCCTTTTATGCTGGCATTCCGCTCACCGGCGCTCCATTCCGCCCGGCTGCCGCGTCGGGTTCTGGAAACCGCCTTCAATCGCCCGCTGGCGGCATCGTAAATTCCCGAATAGCTCCTCCCTGCTACTCACTCATCCGGCGTGTAGACCAGACCGTCAGCGAGGCGACGGGGCCAAGCAACGACAGCGCCCCTGTTTCCACCTATTCCGCTGCTCCCTTCTGCCCCAGTGCACTGTAGCAGCGCGGCGACACACACACACACACACACACACACACACACACACTGTTGTGTAGCACCACAATAAAACGTCCGCGACCCCGCTCGCTGCATTGTTTAACCTTCGTTGCGTCTCCGGAAGGGCGGTAGCACTGCTTACGTAAGCGCTCCCACTACGAGACTTGATACAGCAGTTCCAACAGCGACACACTGTAAATACTCAACTGCTGGACACAATTTGTGAGCTGAACATTGTAACAGCGTAAAGTGGTGAAAACAGACTACTTCTGTAAAAAGAGCAACTTACACTTTATCTACCATACGTGGCCAATACTGCTTCTTTACAATATGTGCAACACGATAAAAATATTTACTTTTTCTGTTCAAAAGTCACACTTCGTATCTTCTTTTCACTACCGTGGCGCTGAAACATGATCATGAAACGCGCAAAATTTGAAACCATGCAAAGGAAAGCGAATGACAATGAGCCTTGCGCGCTTTCGGTATGTAATCAAAGGCGCGGTTCACCCTCTTTGGATGGAGCTAAGCGACGGCCTGCTTAGGCATCGTCCTACACGAATTAAGCCTAGTTTACACGACAACACTAGGTTGCAGGCAACTGCGCTACCGGAGACTGCGCATGCGTGCGGCGCGTTTCCGCAACTCGTTGGTGAAACTAAACACTTCCGGCGTGTTCCAACTTTGGCGATACTAGTTGCATGAGTTTTGAGGTTATGTGTGTACGTAGACTAACTGAAATATGAAGTGGGGAACGGAGAACACCGTTCGTTTTCTGGATATCTACGCTTTGCATGGATGTTCGTGTGATTTCAGTGATGCTGATTACAAAAATAAGCAACATATTGCTGCCGCTGAGACCGTCATGTGCGACCATAACGTAGATGGTTTGGCAATATCTGAGCTGCAGGGCAAAATTTATTGAGTTAGGAGCACATATACAACTGAATTAAGAAAAATACAAGCTAGTGTAATTCTAGCTGTGGCAATGCTCTCGTCTACAAGACTAAAATCCCATCGTTCCAGTTGGCTAACTCTTTGTTAAGGAATATTTTTGTCTGGAGGGAAGGCTATACAAATTGAAGAAGCTGCATTCTTTATACAATATACATCTATTTAAAACGTCGCTGCAGTGCTACCCATTCACATACGTTAGAATTTTGAAAATGGTTCAAATGGCTCTGAGCACTATGGGACTCAACTGTTGAGGTCATTAGTCCCCTAGAACTTAGAACTAGTTAAACCTAACTAACCTAAGGGCATCACAAACATCCATGCCCGAGGCAGGATTCGAACCTGCGACCGTAGCGGTCTTGCGGTTCCAGACTGCAGCGCCTTTAACCGCACGGCCACTTCGGCCGTTTAGAATTTTGAAATATTGCCACTGTTCAGATCTATTTTCAAGAGAGTAGTTTGCAAACCATTCTCTTCTTAATGCGGCCTGCTTCGCAAAATTATTGTTGCTAATGTTCGTAATTATTACTGTTAATGTTAATAATTATCGGTGTTCATGAAATAGCGTCATCACCAACTAAAACCTTATCTTATAGCATGCCGAGTGTTCTCGATTGTAAGGCACGCAATACGATGTGTAATTTCAGTTCTGGCCACAGTGCTTCATGCATTACAGTACCTTTATTTCTTATTGCATGATTATTTAGAAGAAACGTGAACAGTTCTGGTGATATTCTAAGATAATTAAAAGAACTTCTTTGATCTTCCGTTATGATTTATTTCGGCAAGGATGCTGAGCAACCGAGCTGACGTCTTTTCGTCATCCAGTCACGAATCGAAACACGTTTCTAATTTTTTTTTTTAATGCCGCGATTCCCCGCAACGAACTTTAACTCCATCACAACTCTTGCGACGCGCAGCTGCCAAAACTTTCATTTCAGACACGACTCAGGGACCCACAAAACGACCAAACTGAACTATGTGCTGGTGTCGCCGTGTCTACAGTCATATATGATACCACTTGCGTTCAACTAATTCTACATCTACATCTACATCCATACTCCGCAAGCTACCTCATGGTGTGTGGCGGAGGGTACTTCGAGTACCTCTGTCGGTTCTCCCTTCTATTCCAGTCTCGTATTGTTCTTGGAAAGAAAGATTGTCGGTATGCCTCTGGGTGGGCTCTAATTTCTCTGATTTTATCCTCATGGTCTCTTCGCGAGATATACGAAGGAGGGAGCATTATACTGCTTGGCTTCTCGGTGAAAGTATGTTCTCGAAACTTCAACAAAAGCCCGTACCGAGCTACTGAGCGTCCATCTTGCAGAGTCTTCCACTGGAGTTTATCATCTCTGTAGTGTTGGCAGAAGAGCCAACACTGTGTTTCTAGAGGAGGCCGAAATGCACGCGTTTAATTACACGCTGACTGGCGTGAGGTCTGGAACAGGACAATATCTTGAGAATTGCAAATAAAGTACGTAGATGATGTAATACTTAACTTTAATCCACAATTGTAGAACATCTCTCGTTACGGTACATGCTTCATAATATTAATTATCAGCTGCCATGGCGCCTTGCTAGGTCGTAGCAAATGACGTAGCTGAAGGCTATGCTAACTATCGTCTCGGCAAATGAGAGCGTATTTGTCAGTGAACCATTGCTATGAACGTCGGCTGTACAACTGGGGCGAGTGCTAGTAAGTCTCTCTAGACCTGCCGTATGGTGGCGCTCGGCCTGCTATCACTGACAGTGGCGACACGCGGGTCCGGCGTATACTAATGGACCGCGGCCGATTTAAAGGCTACCACCTAGCAAGTGTGGTGTCTGGCGGTGACACCACAATCTCCGTAACGCTTTCGCGATTACTAAATGATCCTGTAACGAAGCGCGCTGCTCTCCGTTGGATCTTCTTTATCTCTTCTATCAACCCTATCTGGTACGGATCCCCACACCGATGAGCAGTATTCAAGCAGTGGGCGAACAAGTGTACTGTAACCTACTTCCTTTGTTTTCAGATTGCATTTCCTTAGGATTCTTCCAATGAATCTCAGTCTGGCGTCTGCTTTACCGACGATCAACTTTATATGGTCATTCCATTTTAAATCACTCCTAATGCGCACTCCCAGATAGTTTATGGAATTAACTGCTTCCAGTTGCTGACCTGCTATATGGTAGCTAAATGATAAAGGATCTTTCTTTCTATGTATTCGCAGCCCATTACACTTGTCTAATTGAAATTCAATTTCCATTCCCTGCACCATGCGTCAATTCGTTGCAGATCCTCCTCCATTTCAGTATAATTTTCCATTGTTACAACCTCTCGATATACTACAGCATCATCCGCAAAAAGCCTCAGTGAAGTTACGATGTTATCCAGTATATTGTGAATAGCAACGGTCCTACGACACTCCCCTGCGGCACACCCGAAATCACTCTCACGCCTCTCCATTGAGAATGACATGCTACGTTCTGTTATCTAGAAACTCTTCAATCCAGCCGCACAATTGGCCTGATAGTCCATATGCTCTTACTTTGTTCTTTGAACGACCGTGGGGAACTATATCAAGCGCCTTTCGGAAGTCAAGAAGCACGGCATCTACCTGGGAACCCGTGTCTATGGCCCTCTGAGTCTCGTGGACGAATAGCGCGAGCTGGGTTTCACACGATCGTTTTTTTCGGAACCCATGCTGATTCCTACAGAGTAGATTTCAAGTCTCTAGAAAAGTCATTACACTCGAACATAATTCCATGCAACGAGTGGCGCAGCCCAATGTCGTCGTGTAAACTAGGCTCTGCGAACGCGGCTCCGTGCGGCCCGGCGACCGAGAAAAAATATCAAACAGTCGTCAGCGGTTGAGTTGTCCTCCATGAGCGCATACTCGCGGGGCATCGCGGGATGCGCTAAGCCGACACCCCGGTTACTTGGTTTCAACTCACAATGTCCGCAATTTATCAGCGCTGTTCAAGAACGTTATATATTCTAAGACAAGAGAAGTAAAAATTATAAGAGCTGTAATATAATATCTCACCGTGAATGTAGGAAGTTGTCAAAATACAGGAAGTGATGCTACAAATAAACACGATATAAAAAATTTATTGAGCAGGGTATTTGACTTTCTTTGCATAAGATTTTGTTTAACCCTTTCAGACCCTCTGGCCAGAATTGTGTGCATTAACTTTTACTGAGTCTTAGGTGTAACAGGAGTAATTTTCCCAATGGAAACCTGAGGTATACCTTTGTGAAAATGGCTCTGAGCACTATGGGACTTAACATCTGATATCATCAGTCCCCTAGACTAAGAACTACTTAAACCTAAATAACCTAAGGACATCACACACATCCATGCCCGAGGCAGGATTCGAACCTGCGACCGTAGCGGTCGCGTGGTATTCCTTTGTGACTGTTCAACATTTTCATCATACGGAAGTGCTGCCAACTGCTGGGCATCAGTATAAAAATATCAGGAAATCAATGTAGCAGTTCACAGCAGCTCCTGACCATCAAAGTACACGGATATGGTTGGTTCGCCATATTCGGCTGTATAATTTAATATTATTATTGTTATTTTGCGTGGTAATACTGAATGATCATTTTACTATTTATTGCAATAGAGAATACTTCATTATTAGTTGTTTTAGCCCATAAAATGAAACCAAGTCCACAAAGCATGTTTTGAAAAAACGTAGATATTTTTGTGTAAATCTTGCATCTAAAGTCATTGAAAAACCACCTCAGAGCATTAACTCACAAAAAATTTCCTACCTCCATAAAAAGAATTCAGGTCTGAAAGGGTTAAAATACAATTTAAAATTTTCCTTCTCTTGCACTACAGCACGCTATGAAGTATCATTTCAGCCAACGGAGAAATAACAGCCAAACCGGTTGCAAATAGTTTTTTAAATACATTGACGTAGGTTTCGACACATCTAAGCATGTCTTCATCAGAATGAAATTTTAACAACTGTAATGTTACATTGCGAGACTTTGTGTAAGGTGGTCATGTCATTTGGTTTATGTATGTTATCGATGTGCACATCAGAGAGAGAGAGCAAGTTGTGTTACTGTTACACAATCTTTGGTCTTATTGTGGCATAGTCTTTGCCTCTGCGCAGTCTGATACATTCTTAGTTGAAGTGTGGTAGGTGATGGACGTATTCACCAGTGCTGTATGGAGTTGTGATTGTATCTGTTAGATGAAGAAAGGACAACAAGGATTAATATGATGTAGGCAATGAAAGGTGAAAGGAATATAAATTTTGAATAATCCGTTTTTGGAGAGAAGCACTGCCCACCAAATTTGTCGGAATCACTATTCACTCCTCAGAGCTGAGAGAAAGACCGCTGCACTTCCCTGAATCATGCATTAACATATTAATTGATTAAACTGTGCCGGCCGGGGTGGCCGAGCGGTTCTAGGCGCTACAGTCTGGAACCGCGCGCTCTCTACGGTCGCAGGTTCGAATCCTGCCTCGGGCATGGGTGTGTGTGATGTCCTTAGGATAGCTAGGTTTAAGTAGCTCTAAGTTCTAGGGGACTGATGACCTCAGCAGTTAAGTCCCATAGTGCTCAGAGCCATTTGAAACCATTTTTTTTATTAAACTGTTTGATTTTTATAGAAATTCTCTGTTAATTTTGTACCCTTTTTAAATCATTGTTCACTTTGAAAAGCGTAGTATTATTCAGACCAATGTTATGTGTGAAGATCACGCGAAGTTTTACTTTGTCTTCAGAATATATGCTTCATTCTAAAAACGTTATCTTCGAATATCATTTCATATGGATAGTTACTCTCCCCACACCACTGTTTATCATGGCGCATACAATATATTTAGAAACAATAGTATAGTTTAGGCGGTGCCTGCTTGCTGTTAGCCGCCGTGCTTTCAAAAAATGGTTCAAATGTCTGTGAGCACTATGGGATTAACATCTGAGGTCATCAGTCCCCGAGACTTAGAACTACTTAAACATAGCTAACCTAAGGACAGCACCCACATCCATGGCCGAGACAGGATTCGAACCTGCGACTGAAGCAGCAGCGCGGTTCCGAACTGAAGCGCCTAGAACCTCTCGGCAACAACGGCCGGCGCCGTGCTTTCGATAAATCTGCAACAGTGCTGGCAAGGCGCGAGGTAAGTGAAAATTTTGGTTAGGGCCAGATAATTGTTTTACTTTCGTTGTGCATTTAATACAAAGTCAAGCTGCATTCAGATCAGATACAGTTCAGTTCATATTAGATTCTGTAAAGTTGGGCTAAATTATAGAAAGAAACAAATATAGTGGGCAACTGACAGTTGTTCCTTCCAAGATGTACATGCCAAAGCCAGAAACGTTTTTTTTTATTTTTTGACTGCTCGCAATTTTGACTACTGCTTTTGTAACTTTACGGTTGTTAAAATTTCATTCTGATGAAGACAACCTTAGAGGCGTCGAAACCTAGGTCAGTATAATAAAAAATTATTTGTTATCGACTGGCTGTGTTAATTCTCCGTTGAAACTTATTTACTGTTGCTGAAAGACAGCCATGTTCAAAATTTATAGTCTTTTTTAATATAGATTGTCTGGCAATGTTTTCAGTATATTTCAGTACACATCCTGAAAAAATGCAACCTCAGCCTTACTTATTGATTCGATATAAACTGAAATAAACTTACAGCTCTCATGATATACATTGCATTTTCTACACTGGTTTCGATAAGTTTATGCAAAATTCAAAATTTAGATGTTATAGAACTAAAAGAACATTTAATCACCAATCTTGCCAAGATAGTCAATAACTGTGTCCATCTTTAGTGTCACCTACAGTCCTTGTCCTTTCTGAAAAAGGCCTCATTAAATATTCCTTTAGAGTAAATGTATCCCCTAGGAAAAGATGGAAGATCGTGGCAAAAACTCTTCTTTAGGTATTTTTAGTCTTTCCATTTCTATTGCATGCCAGAAGGAAGTCATCAAAAACACCTGCGTCGTTCTCTATGCTGTAGAAACCTACGTTCACCATAACAAATGTAAGATAGCCACTCAGACTGGCAACACGAATGTGCATTTCGTGGAACTGTTTCAGCGTCACGATCGGCCTCATCTTAATACAGCCGTCAGGCGTAATAACATGCGACTCGGGGGTGTGCTGATGACAGAAAGCATGGGTCACATTTCAGTGGTGTCGGTGGAGTCTATCAGCAGGGCGGGTTTCACTAGACATGGCCTGCACCTCAACAGGTATGGGAAGGGGAGGTTGGCAAAGCTTATAGGTGACAGCATAGGTGGGGTTGGTGGGATCACTCGTGGGGAAAATTCCTGCAGTAGTGGGTGTTAGAGCTGCACCTTTTTTAGATTGAAGTCAGCTGGTAGGTATTCCTGCCTAAGGGAAGTCTCTCTAACAACGGAATCACTTTTGACAAAGCTTAGGTATCCGAGTAATGAGGGAATTAGTATATTTCATCAAAATATACAAGGTATTAGAGATAAAGTTAGTGAACTGCTTATAGATGTTGACTCTGAAATTATTGGTATATCTGAACACTTCTTAAATAAGGAGATAATTCAGAGGCTTCCTTTACCAGGATACAGGTTGGCTGGCAGCTTTTCGAGGAGCTCTTTGCGGTATGGGGGAGTAGCCATGTATGTGAAAAACGGCATCCCATTTGAGTCAATTGATGTTTGAAAGTACTGCACCGAAAAGATGTTTGAATGTTGTGCAGGTGTGGTTAAATTTAACGGAGTTAAACTTCTAACTTTTGTTATTTATAGATCCCCAGACTCCGATTTCACAACATTTTTCCTAAAGCTAGAGGAGGTTCTTGGTTCACTTTATAGGAAATACAAAAAGTTAGTTATATGTGGTGACTTCAATATTAATTGTATAAGTGATTGTGCAAGGAAGAGGATGCTGGTAGACCTCTTTAATTCATATAATCTTATGCAAACCGCATTCTTTCCAACGAGAGTGCAAGGGAACAGTAGAACGACCACAGACAACATTCTTATTCATTCCGCATTACTAGAAGGGCATTCTGTTAGCAAAAAGGTGAATCGCCTTTCATATCATGATGCACAAATTTTAACTTTAAAAGATTTTTGTGCTGCAACACGTGTTAAATATAGTCATCAGCTGTTTAGGAAAGCTGATCCAGTTGCTGTAGAGACCTTTGTAAACCTTATAAAGGAACAAGAGTGGCAAGATGTTTATAGCGCTGATACAGTAGAGGATAAATATAATGCTTTTCTCAAGACTTTTCTCATGCTCTTTGAAAGTTGCTTTCCGTTAGAACGTTTAAAACAGGGTACTAGCACAAACAGGCAGCCTGGGTGGCTGACTAGAGGGATAAGAATATCTTGTAGAACAAAGTGGAAATTATATCAAAACGTTAGAAACAGTCAAAATCTAAATGAAGCAGCCCATTACAAACAGTATTGTAAGGTGCTTAAAAATATTATTAGGAAGGCAAAAAGTATGTGGTATGCAGATTGAATAGCTAAGTCTCAGTATAAAATTAAAACCATATGGTCAGTCGTAAAGGAAGTTGCTGGTCTGCAGAGACAGGTCGAGGATATAGAATCAATGTGTAGTGGGAATGTCAGTGTTACTGATAAGTCGCATATATGTACAGTATTTAATAATCACTTTCTGAATATAGCAGGTGAACTAAATAGAAACCTAGTTCCAACAGGGAATCATATAGCGCTCTTAGAAAAAAGTGTTCCGAGACTGTTACCTGAAATGCTCCTCCATGATACTGACAAGTAGATTGAGTTAATAATTAAATCACTAAAGACCAAGAACTCTCATGGATATGACGGGGTATCTAGCAGAATACTGAAGTATTGTTCTATGTATGTTAGCCCAGTACTCAGCCATATCTGTAACTTTTCCTTTAGGAGTGGTCGGTTTCCTGACCGATTAAAGTACTGTGAAGCCACTTTATAAAAAGGGAGACATTGATAATGTTGACAATTTTAGACCTATTTCTATGCCATCGGTGTTTGCTAAAGTTATCGAGAAGGTTGTATATACAAGGTTACTGGAGCATTTAAATTCACATAATTTGCTGTCAAATGTTCAGTTTGGTTTTAGAAATGGTTTAACAACGGAAAATGCTATATTCTCTTTTCTCTGTGAGGTTTTGGACGGATTAAATAAAAGGTTGCGAATGCTAGGTGTTTTCTTTGATTTAACGAAGGCTTTTGACTGTGTTGACCACAAAATATTACTGCAGAAGTTGGACCATTATGGAGTAAGGGGAGTAGCTTACAATTGGTTCGCCTCTTACTTAAAGAACAGAAAGCAGAGGGTAATTCTCCGCAATATTGAGAGTGGTAGTGATGTTAAGTCCCAATGGGGCACTGTTAAGTGGGGCGTTCCCCAAGGGTCGGTGCTGGGGCCACTGCTGTTTCTTATTTATATAAATGATATGCCTTCTAATATTACAGGTGATTCAAAAATATTTCTGTTCGCTGATGACACCAACTTGATAGTGAAGGATCTTGTGTGTAATATTGAAACAGTAACAAATAATGTAGTTCATGAAATAAGTTCGTGGCTTGTGGAAAATAATTTGATGCTAAATCACAGTAAGACTCAATTTTTACAGTTTCTAACTCACAATTCAACAAGAACCGATATTTTGATCAGACAGAATGGGCATATTATAAGCGACACGGAACAGTTCAAGTTCCTAGGCGTTCGGATAGATAGTAAGCTGTTGTGGAAAGCCCATGTCCAGGATCTTGTTCAGAAACTAAATGCTGCTTTATTTACCATTAGAACAGTATCTGAAGTAAGTGACACTTCAACACGAAAAGTAGTCTACTTCGCATATTTTCATACGCTTATGTCGTATGGTACTATTTTTTGGGGTAATTTTTCTGATTCAAAAAGGGTGTTTTTGGCTCAAAAACGGGCTGTTCGAGCTATATGTGGTATAAGTACGAGAGCCTCTTGTCGACCCCTATTCAAAAATCTGGGAATTCTGACATTGCCCTCACAGTATATATATTCTTTAATGTCGTTTGTTGTTAGCAATATTAGCCTATTCCCAAGAGTGAGCAGCTTTCACTCAGTTAATACTAGGCAGAAATCAAATCTGCATGTAGAATGCACTTCCTTGACTCTTGTGCAGAAAGGAGTGCAGTATTCTACTGCATCCATTTTCAGTAAGCTACCACAAGAATCAAAAATCTTAGCAGTAGCCCAAACTCTTTTAAGTCTAAACTGAAGTGTTTCCTCATGACTCACTCCTTCTATTCTCTCGAGGAGCTCCTGGAAGAGCTAAAAAATTAAGCAAATTCCAGTGGTACATTGTTGATTTTCTTCATTTAAACTTACGACTTGTCACCTGAATATTTTTTTTTATATTTCATTTTATCTGTTTCTAATATCGTGTTATAATTTCATGTATTGACTCGTTCCATGACCATGGAGACTTCTTAATTTGGTCCCACGGAACAATAAATAAATAAAAATAAAAAAATTTGCACTAGTGAAGTTAACGATCGAATAGAAAAGAAGGATGTATAACAATTATCATGGAACCAGGTTCACTGGGTTCTTTGATGCGAATGTGTTTCCCACATTTTTTCCAAAACAGAGACTTGCCATTTGTCCGAAAAAAAGTGCTATTTTGTTAAAAGTCATTTTCTGTTGGCTCGAGCATGTGTTCTGTTAACAAAGGTATTCATCTACCTTAGACATCTACAATGATTATGAAAATAGCCCTCTCTGAAATTTCGAAAGGAAAAATAAGTTGGCGTGATAGTTTTAGTTGAATTCAATTGCAGAACGGGTTTTATAGCGTCTACGACACAATCGAACTTTGGTGGTAACATTCGGAGGTAGTCTTTGAATAGAAAATGTTGAAATTACAATTCTTCATACAAATCGTCAAATTCTCATTGTATAAGCCTTTCCAGATGTCCAGGTATGTAGATACTGTGTTACTACACTCCTTTGTCGCGAAAGATGTTTCTTCAGCATTTGATACTTCAGATGCGAGTTTTCTATAAAAAATGTCTTCTGTTTGTCCATACTGTGTGTAAAGTGCTGACTAGGTGGGCGTGCTGATAGTGAAGAAGTAAATGCACAAAAACGAGGGTTTCTTTTGTCCAGGTTTTTGGGCTATTGTTCTACTCCGTTTTTAAACTAGCCGGTCATCAGATCTTTATACGAATTTTTATCTATCTTCGTATTACCAGAGGAGTGCCGACCTGATTTCCATCCTCATAGTGGCGTTACACTAAAACCTAAATACAAGAAGGATGAATGTTTAAGAAAATAAACAGAGTTAATTTAAATTCTGTATCTTATTGACTGCCTTAACCCATGGCTTTCAAGATCTTCTGGATTTCTCGATGTCAGGATGTCACGACTTAGATCTTTCCTACATTTATCTTCATTCCATACACTTTTTCCAGTTTTATTCATAAATTGTTTTCTACCTCTGATTCTGCGAATACGGCTTGATCATCTACATACACAATTATCTTTCTCCTGAGACGCATTGGTGACAAACAACATTCTAGTCTAATACCTCTTCCAGCACCCATTTTCTTTTCTCGGGTACTAACTACAATTTCTTTTCTTACTTTCAGTTACTTTTTCAACCTTCTCTACATCAGCATCTTTCAAAATCCTCAGGATACGCCTGTTTGTCAAATCCATTTTCCCAATCGACAAAACAGGTAAGCATATCCATGCTACAAATAACATAGCCATTATGCCGTGTTTTGCGATTCTATGAAATCTTACTTAGGCCAAACAAATTTCATGTTATTTAAAGGCATCATCAATGGTCACGGTAACAACTGTGGTTTTATTTACAAGTCGGTTTAACGAATTCACCGACAGCTGTCAAGTTCTTGTTAATCCGAAACGTAAACAAAACCAGACGTGTCGCAGTGACCACTGATAAAACCTTTAAAAAAACCGAAATCCGTTTAGTCTAAATAAGACTACATGTGCTCTCGAAAGACCGCACATTCCCCATTTTACATGTAAAAACGGCGACTGCGGAAGAGAGGCAGAAAACGAAAGGACAACATGTATATCCCTGTTAATTTTTACCATTTATAATAGATTACTTGTTTAATCATTCTATCTTCACCCAGTCTATTAACAGTTTGTTTCCTCCTTCAATATCTAATCCGGACAGGATACTTTACTAAAGGACATAATTCGGGCATGTCAAGTACAAGAAATTAGGAAATTCGCCGGCCGGTGTGGCCGAGCGGTTCCAGGCGCTTCAGTCTGGAATCGCGTGACCGCTACGGTCGCAGGTTCGAATCCTGCCTCGGCCATGGATGTGTGTGATGTCCTTAGGTTAGTTAGGTTTAAGTAGTTCTAAGTTCTCGGGGACTGATGACCTCAGATGTTAAGTCCCATAGTGCTCAGAGCCATTATGTTTAGGAAATTCAGAGGCCATAATATTAGCATATTGATATATCACACGGTGGCTTTTTTAGGTAACGAACGTGTAGGTTTCGTCGCTCGCATATTGGAGTTTTCAGTCTGCTATAAAAGCTACCCCAGTTGGCTGCATATGTTGCTGCGTTATTACCCATTGGCAGTCAATGAATCAATTTCCTGTACAGATATTACAGGCGATAGAAATTGTTGTCGTGTAACATCAGTTTTTCCGGTCTCGTATGTATGTGACAAAAGTTAACCAGATTTCAAGTTTATCGTGGGACAGAGTCCATATTGCGATTATTTTAAATCAGAAACTAATGAAAGTGTATTTGGTTTCTAAAATGATATACCTTAAATGGAAAAAACATGAAATAACTAATATGCATATTCTGTGTTCTTACGCTTTACTGATTTGCCGTCTTTATAGCTGTTCACTTTAGCTGCAGGTGTTGTACGCACATCTTTGTACCAAAAACGTTGACATGTATCTGGCAAACAAGTAACCGATACTTGTTGATTCACATTATGGTGACAGAAAGTACTAGTTTTCGGGGAAATTTTGTTTAAAAATTGTTTCTAATACTTCATTTGTGCTTTTATACACTTAAATATTGGAGAACAACTATGCGTTTCGGCTTTGTTAATAATGATGACGGGAATCTAAGACATGCGTTTTACAAACGATTTCATGATTTTATTTATATAATTTGAAGTGAATGAAAGCCCAAAACTGATATCGCAACAGCGAAATAATTTATTGCCTTAGAAGACGATTCGCATTGATCCGCACCGACCGCACCGATAAAGATCTACATGGTTTCCGCAAACACAGGCCTTACGGAACTGAGCTCACTTTGTTCATGCCTGGTGTCTTTCGTAAAAAAAAATGCAGATGATAAAACGGGTATTCATTGGACAAATATATTATGCTAGAACTGACATGTGATTACATTTTCACGCAATTTGGGTGCATAGATCCTGAGAAATCAGTACCCAGAACAGTCACCTCTGGCCGGAATAACGGCCTTGATACGCCTGGGCATTGAGTCAAACAGAGCTTGGATGGCGTCTACAGGTACAGCTGCCCATGCACCTTCAACATGATACCACAGTTCATCAAGAGTAGGGACTGGCATCTTGTGACGATCCAGTTCCTCGGCCACCATTGACCAGACGTTTCCAGTTGGTGAGAGATCTGGAGAATGTGCTGGCCAGGGCAGCAGTCGAACGTTTTTTGTAACCAGAAAGGCCCATACAGGACGTGCAACGTGCGGTCGTGCATTATCCTGCTGAAATGTAGGGTTTCGCACGGATCGAATGAAGGGTAGAGCCACGGGTCGTAACACATCTGAAATGTAACGTTCACTGTTCAAAGTGACGTCAATGCGAACAAGAGGTGACCGAGACGTGTAACCAATGGCACCCCATACCATCACGCCGGGTGATACGCCAGTATGGCGATGACGAATACACGCTTCCAATGCGCGTTCACCGCTATGTCGCCAAACACGGATGCGACCATCATGATGCTGTAAACGGAACCTGGATTCATCCGAAAAAATGACGTTTTGCCATTCGTGCAGCCAGTTTCGCCGTTGAGTACACTATCGCAGGCGCTCCTGTCTGTGATGCAGCGTCAAGGGTAACCGCAGACATGGTTTCCGAGCTGATAGTCCATGCTGCTGCAAACGTCGTCGAACTTTTCGTGCAGATGGTTGTTGTCTTGCAAACGTCCCCATCTGTTGACTCAGAGATCGAGACGTGGCTGCATGATCTATTACAGCCATGCGGATAAGATGCCTGTCATCTCGAGTGCTAGTGATACGAGGCCGTTGGGATCCAGCACGGGGTTCCGTATTACTCTCCTGAACCCTCTGATTCCATATGCTGTTAAGTCATTGGATCTCGACCAACGCGAACAGCAATGTCGCGATACGATAAACCGCAATCGAGATAGGCTACAATCCGACCTTTATCAAAGTCGGAAACGTGATGGTACGCATTTCTCCTGCTTACACGAGGTATCACAACAACATTTCACCAGGCAACGCCGGTCAACTGCTGTTTTATATTAGAAATCGGTTAGAAACTTTCCTCATGTCAGCACGTTGTAGGTGTCGCCACTGGCGCCAACCTATTGTGACTGCTCTGAAAAGTTAATCATTTGCATATCACAGCATCTTCTTGGTGTCAGTTAAATTTCGCATCTGTAGCACGTCATCTTCGTGGTGTAGCTATTTTAATGGCCAGCAGTGTATTTCTCAACAAGGCGAAATCGACAGATGTGACAGCAATCTTAGGAGTACTCAAAGGGAGTGTTGTAGGGCATTACTGTTTGCAAAATACTTTGCTGGAACAATCAAATTAAAACACTCTTTTAGATTTTTCCTGTTCACTCAAGATTTATTGTTACAAGAGTGCGTATGGAGTACATGAAATGATTACATTTACAGATCAATTGCGCAAGCTGTTCTGAGGTATCAGATATAGACCCATGCTGAAACACTCATATTAGTAGTTGGTGTAGCCTACATAGGAAGCAATGCAGGCGCTGACTCTGTCAGGTCAGTCGTACAGATGACGATTAGTGTCTTTACGCCACACATACTCGACCTGTTGACATAGTTCCGTAGAGTTGCTGGTCGACGAGCCGCACGAGTGCGAGGGCGAGCATTATCTTGTTGGAAAAACGCATCACCTTCCTGTTGGAAGAACAGCAAAATAGCATTTCTACCAACATTCAACAATGGTTAGCGTCACTTGTAGGAACACCAAACGTGAGCGAGAGTCGTAGCTTATCGCATCACAGACCATAAGGCCTGGGATGCAGACATTGTGCCTTGGACGAATGCACTGGCCCTTGTTAGCCGTCGTTTCTGATTTCGCAGCATTGTGATTTAACGCTCTGAATTTATTGTTGTTCCACGATCTAGAAAATCAACATGAATAACACTATCTGCGTCCCACAACACTGTGGCCATGAGCCGTGTAGACGTAATAACTGCACTTCTTAATAATTTTCTGCAGTTTGTCATCTGCAATTCGAAGAAATGATTGAAAATAAATTATGTGGAACAATTTTTTCCATAGTCTTTGCAACATAACAAATTTCAGGCGTTCTAAAATCTTAAAAATAATATTACTTACAGCCAGAAACGCTACTAATCGATGAACTACAGGCTCTTACGCGTCTAGAGTTGTATCATGACAAACTCATGAATTTTTTTTTCCCTAAAAAGATGAGTTATTATTATTGTGAAAAACGAAATCGGCGAAATTGAGCTGCACGAGAGAAAACCATCTGTTTGTTTAAGTAGAAACTCGCGACGAAATACCATTAACCTGCAATAGCCACATCAGTATAGGATTCGTGTCTGTAATTGTAGTCGTGAAATACGTTTTATGTCTTTCCAGCCATACTGAAGCACGTAATTTTATTTTACGTTACGGCTCCGTTAAGTATTACATCAGCAGAATAGCTTCTAATTACCGCTCAGTTTTAGAAAGCGCAATACCATTATTAACAGAAAGCTTATGACTGCGTGTGTGGATTTCAAGCCTCTTCGATGCTTCGTAATTGTTGGAGAAACCTTCATTGCTTATAACTCAGGTAAACAGAGGGCGCTCTCCACATACTTCGTTTCAGTTTTCATATTCAACGCTCGAATGAACATGACCATAAGCCTATTCTATGAAGCGAGGGTTGTTATCACTTGAAACTCGTGATATTTACAAAATGTAAAATGCTAAGGTAAGCCCAACCACTCGATGCTCATTCGCGAATGACATCCCGTTCTTTCACTCAAACATATGAGTTCATTGCTTTATCCAACCGTCTGTGTAGTCATACTTTCAACAAATTTGCGATCAATAAGTGTCCTTCATTCTCATACACGTGTCTTTCCCACTGTGCCTCTTCCTTTCTTATTTCTTGCCAGAGGTAACGGTGTCCTAGGAATAGCTACACAGAAAGCGACAAACTATATCTTTTCCTTCCAATGGAGAATATTCATTGTGAAATAGACAATGTGATTCAAGCTCATGGAAAAGGAAGTTAAGTGGTTTGAACACAATAATGTCAACACTATAATTTAGAATCTCTTTTATGGAGCTATGTCCTATTTTATGCAATGAATTTGGCTTCTGTTCGTTTAGATACTATTAGGGAAAAGACCCACCGGGGATTTGCGAGAAACCATCCATTGAAAAAAGAGAAGGAACTCGTAGAATCTTAATCTGTACACAATATTACACTATGAAACGTCCCATTTGGAAAATTTATGAATTACTGTGCTCGTAAACCCCTTACGTTATTTGATTTTCAAACAGCTGAACAAAACTGAACGTACTCCGACATTTCTCTCTTTACTTTTTCTGATCAACACTAAACTGACACACAATATTTTTAGCGCAACGCAGTCTGACTTTCAATAATCTCTACAAAAGAATGGCCCTGACTAACAATAACCTATACCTTTCATGAATCACTTACCTCACAAAAATCTTAGTTACTCGAAGTACTGCAATACAGCGAGCGCCAATACTGCTAGCTAAATAAAGGATTCTAACTACTGAATGTACTAACTACTGATAGGCATAGTTAGCAAAAGAAAGATTTTGATAGAGAACAAACAATGTATTTACCTTAATAATATTCAGAACTCATTATATACACTCCTGGAAATGGAAAAAAGAACACGTTGACACCGGTGTGTCAGACCCACCATACTTGCTCCGGACACTGCGAGAGGGCTGTACAGGCAATGATCACACGCACGGCACAGCGGACACACCAGGAACCACGGTGTTGGCCGTCGAATGGCGCTAGCTGCGCAGCATTTGTGCACCGCCGCCGTCAGTGTCAGCCAGTTTTCCGTGGCATACGGAGCTCCATCGCAGTCTTTAACACTGGTAGCATGCCGCGACAGCGTGGACGTGAACCGTATGTGCAGTTGACGGACTTTGAGCGAGGGCGTATAGTGGGCATGCGGGAGGCCGGGTGGACGTACCGCCGAATTGCTCAACACGTGGGGCGTGAGGTCTCCACAGTACATCGATGTTGTCGCCAGTGTTCGGCGGAAGGTGCACGTGCCCGTCGACCTGGGACCGGACCGCAGCGACGCACGGATGCACGCCAAGACCGTAGGATCGTACGCAGTGCCGTAGGGGACCGCACCGCCACTTCCCAGCAAATTAGGGACACTGTTGCTCCTGGGATATCGGCGAGGACCATTCGCAACCGTCTCCATGAAGCTGGGCTACGGTCCCGCACACCGTTAGGCCGTCTTCCGCTCACGCCCCAACATCGTGCAGCCCGCCTCCAGTGGTGTCGCGACAGGCGTGAATGGAGGGACGAATGGAGACGTGTCATCTTCAGCGATGAGAGTCGCTTCTGCCTTGGTGCCAATGATGGTCGTATGCGTGTTTGGCGCCGTGCAGGTGAGCGCCACAATCAGGACTGCATACGACCGATGCACACAGGGCCAACACCCGGCATCATGGTGTGGGGAGCGATCTCCTACACTGGCCGTACACCACTGGTGATCGTCGAGGGGACACTGAATAGTGCACGGTACATCCAAACCGTCATCGAACCCATCGTTCTACCATTCCTAGACCGGCAAGGGAACTTGCTGTTCCAACAGGACAATGCACGTCCGCATGTATCCCGTGCCACCCAACGTGCTCTAGAAGGTGTAAGTCAACTACCCTGGCCAGCAAGATCTCCGGATCTGTCCCCCACTGAGCATGTTTGGGACTGGATGAAGCGTCGTCTCACGCGGTCTGCACGTCCAGCACGAACGCCGGTCCAACTGAGGCGCCAGGTGGAAATGGCATGGCAAGCCGTTCCACAGGACTACATCCAGCATCTCTACGATCGTCTCCATGGGAGAATAGCAGCCTGCATTGCTGCGAAAGGTGGATATACACTGTACTAGTGTCGACATTGTGCATGCTCTGTTGCCTGTGTCTATGTGCCTGTGGTTCTGTCAGTGTGATCATGTGATGTATCTGACCCCAGGAATGTGTCAATAAAGTTTCCCCTTCCTGGGACAATGAATTCACGGTGTTCTTATTTCAATTTCCAGGAGTGTATGTATATCAGTTTATGACATCCAGTTTTACAAATTTACTCATTCTGATGGACATACGTCCAGATTGTTCGCTCTCAAAACTCTGCCAACTCTCTTCCCACATCCACCACTGCTGGCGGCCCACCTCCAACTGCGCAACGCTTCGCGCTGTTCGCATCTAATTGCCCAACACTACAATAGCAAATATTCCAACAATGCAAATCAGCCACAGACTTCACACAGCACAGTCAGTGATTTTCATATACAGCGCTACGTGTCGTTGCCAACATAAAAACCTAAACAGCCTACTTACAACTATCACTACACCGCTTAATGCTGTTTGTGAGTCCATGAACTAAACTCTTCCGCCCTTTGTCTGTTCATATCATCCTCCCAGCCCTAGCTCCCAGACTCCTCCTCTCCACTCTATTTGTGTCTTCATCTCTTCCTCCTCCTCCCCCCTCTTTCTCCATTCCCTCTGTCCCTTCTCTATGACCGTATCTTCCTCGCCCTTCCTCTGAGCATCTCGTCTCCCTCACTCTCTCTCTCTCCCGCCCCCCCCCCCCTTCTGCCTTCCCTCTTCTTCTACCTGTGCTCTAATCCTCTATACCTTCCACTTGCTCGTGCATCTCTGTCCATTTCTTCTTCCTGCTCACCCTATCCATCCCCTCTTCTTTCCATATCAACCTGCCGGCATGTGTAGCCCCATCAATACATCTCAATAAACAGGCGAGTACCGTTTCTACACAACATGTCTGTCATGCAGGTCAGCTTATGCGCCATTGGATTGAAAAACCACATTTTCACCCATTTCTGCACTCTTATTGGAGCTTGTAAGTCATGAACCTTACTGTGCTAATACTCATGGGGCCTGCTATTTCTGTGCCAAATAGTTCTGAAATCGATACAAGGGTTTAGGAGGAGATCCTATTTATACACTCTGCTTTACATTTATGTAACAGATACATTGAATCTATCCACACCAATGAAGCTTGTCTCTATTGATGGGAACTCTGTAAGTCCTCCAGCAAACCAGAAGTAGTTATGACATTTGTGGATCTGTCATTCACCTACCTAAACTGGATGTCGAACTGCAGCTCTCCAAGATGCTGGACAATCATCCCGATACCTAATATCTTGTCCAACTGGAACATAGCCAACTCGAAGGTTCGTTTGAGTCCAAAAGAACATACTTTGCAATAATGCGCCCATATGAATCCATTACATTGAATGTTCCAAATTTCCGCAGAAGACGATTGAACTGAAAGTTCCTGGCTGATTGAAACTGAGTGCCCGACCACGACTCGAACTCGGAAACTTTACCTATCGCGGGCCTCTACAATCTGAGTTACCGAAGCACGACCCACGACACGTCCCCTCAGCTTCAATTCTGCTAGTACCTCGTCTCCTACCTTCCAAACTTTACAGAAGCTCTTCTGAGAACCTTGCCGAAGTAGCACTCTTGAAAGATATTGCGGAAACATGGCTTAGCCACAGCCTGGGGGATGTTTCCAGAATGAGATTTTCACTCTGCAGCGGAGTTTGCGCTGATATTGAAGCTGTGAGGACGAATCATGAGTCTTGCTTGGGTAGCTCAGATCATAGAGCACTTTCCCGCGAAAGGCAAAGGTCCCGAGTTCGAATGTTGGTCCGGCATACAATTTTAATCTGCCAGGAAGTTACATATCAGCGCACACTCCTCTGCAGAGTGAAAATCACATTCTGATGGATGAAATGTTTCGAAACCAGTGCCAAAGACTGCGAGAAATCTGCTGTATCATTTCGCAACTAGAATTGGATCCCATCTTTGACAAGCTAATCGGAAAATTTACTCCGCTTTACTGTTACATTCCATTATTGCCCAAAACACCGACATGAGATACAACATAAATCGATAAATTAGTTCTACATTGGCATTATCTTGTACTGTGTGGTCTAGGGTTAGCGTCTTTGACTAGTAATCAAAACGTGCTAGGCTCCAGTTTAGAAGCAGGCCACTGCTTCAGTACATGTAGAATGAGTACTGTGTAAAACGCATCAGACGATGTCAGTACAGGGGAATAGGTGTTAGGAATTCTTCTTAAGACGTCTCCTTTCTATCAGAGTTCTCGAGACACGGAATCGCATCTCTGTAGTTATGGGCGTTAATTATACGTGGTCATTGCAGCTGGAATGAGAATGCTGGTTGCGCCGTCTGAGCGGGTAATAATACATTCAGGCGGGCCATTACACGAGGCGGGAATCCGGGGGCAGGCTTTATGAATAAAAGATGGCCGCCTACTTGCGGTGACATGTAAATGGCGCGGGACTCACGCCGCGTCTTGGACGGCGTAATTCTAGCCGGCTCTGGCCCGGGACGTCTAGAGGTCTACCGGCCGCGTGGCACCCAGAAGGGACACCACGCCAGCACAGCCGCTAGAGCCACCGTCCGAAGCTGCCCTAGGACCAAATTATCGCAGTCCGTGAGCTTTTGGTGCCACGAGGGACGATCGTAAAGCATTATTTATCGCCCTGAAAAAACAAGCTGCCACCGTGAAACTTTGTGCTAATCCTGCAATGCGACACATTTTTCCCAGTGGCGGATCCCTTGGTGGACACATTGGTTGCGAAAGTCTGCGGTTTGGCTGTTCAGGAAACGGTCCTGGAAATGCTTGCTCAGGAGAGAGTACAAAGTCACCGGTTCTTGATGCAATAATTTACCAACAGCCGTATGTATTGTAGAAATTTATTTTATTTTATGAACTTCTATATGCTACCAGTTTCGGCATTACATTGATGCCATCTTCAGGTCTCACTCGTCATAGTCGTAAAATCGCTATACACGGAAGGAGCCATATGACTTTATCCGTGAATCAAATCGTCCTGCAACAGCTCTTGGTGGCCAGGCGACACAGACTGTGTTCATAAAATAAAATGAATTTCTACAACACATACGGCTGTTTGTAAATTATTGCATCAAGAAGTTCATGCCAGCCATCATCCCACAATCCATAATGGATCAAAGAAGATTAAAGTCACCGGTTGTCATGTGAAGAGGATATGAAGGGCGAGAGAAAAATTTGGCAGCCTCAAGCGGCGGCGTGTGTGGATGGTGTCCTGTGCAAAATGAACTGGATCTTTCTATTCTCCCGTTGTTTGGTGATCAGGTAGCTAACCAAATCATTTGGATTGTCCTGACAGTTGCAACATTTCCGCTGCTGTCTCGGCCCAGCTGTTACGGTGTAAAGTCAAGTGTCTACACGCCAGTCGCGAACGAAAGAGAATAGACGGCTGTGAGAAGACGGCAGCCAATCGCACGCTGACTGGCCGACTCTTCTCCAGGACGACAACGTGACAGCAGCGGTCCGTATGTGGAGAGTACATCAGGGCCACGCCCGATTGGTGACGGCCCAGCTGAATAGCAGCTTCAAGATGAGGCACTTGTATAGTAGCGTCAGCTCTAGTTACGTCGCTTGTACACTATGTAGGACAGACTAGGAATTTTCTACACTGAAGAAGGTAGGTTATATTGTACGTCGCCCTTTGCTTGCGACACATCAGTGTAACTGCAAAAGTTAAGTACTGTAACTTTCATTTTGCGATAAAACTCATTAATACGACTTCTTTGAATGTTTGTCTAGCGAACCGATTATGCAGGCTTCCTTCACACCACATTTCGACTGGGCCTAATCAGTCGCAGAATCCAGCGGGAGGCGAATTTTATCACGTTCAAAACGTCTTGCAAAATGTTGCAAAATGATTTGTGACTAATTTTTCACCTTTTACACTACCACTTCTATTTCGATACGTCTGTCTCAGCCCAAGAGGGGTCCTCCTCTTGCGATTCACGGTTCTTCAGTGAGAGACTCTCTTCCAATTCCGTCTTCGTCGTCCAGACTTGTCTGATCACATTGCAAGCGTTTGCGTCACCTAACCACAGTGTCATATTACGATGCCGTACCGTTTAATGAAGACAGCATGGACTACCGCAGTGTTGATCTCCGGACACTATAATCTACTTTATAAAGGGGCTACGCCATTGTCTTTTGGTTTCTCTAGCTGCGTGCTACGGTGCTATGATGGTGGGGGTGGTTGGATAGGGCGAGTGCGGTGGGGAATATCGACGTATTACAGTCGAGTAATTATCACCATCAGCCTATCTACTTCTACGATGGCTGTCTTTATGTGGTCAGAGGTAAATCTCTAGGACCTCTTTGGTGAGTTTCTGTTGAAAGTCTACTATTGAAATCATTCCTCCCATTTGAGATTTATATAATTCATTCGCGTCCACTAGGGAGAGATCCACCAAATGAAAAAAAAAAAAATGAAAAAAAGCCGCACTCGTAGACGGGCCACATATTTTCAGTGAAGCTTGCGATGCAAGCTGGTTTTCTTTCTGTTCATTTGCATTCCTGTCAGTTCTGTCAGTCGCTATAATTCTGCTTGTACGAAGAGTTAGAAGTAGCCTCTCTTCCCGCTTGTCCTGCCACTTGAGGGGAAGAAGTTTATATGTTGACATATACTCTATCTCAACTGTTAAGTTTTCCTGATAAAGCAGGCATCTCCTTATGGTTTTTTCTGACAGTTCCACAAGAATTAGTCACTCTTCCATGCAAATAAGAAAATAATACCAGACTAGTGTACCAACTGTCAGCACACAGTGTATGACCTATACCAAGGTAGATTTCTAGTGAAGTAAGAACAATTCTTCCATGGATTCTAATATTTACTGCAGCTGTACTCAAGTAATAAAGTCAAGAATATATCCAGTTTCACGACAATACAACACAAACATTTTACGCCCAATCTATGCCTTTTGCATGGAATGTACTGTTTGAAAACTAAACAGAGAACTGAACTTCTTAGAGAACTAAACTTTCGTCAATTCACAAATATTTAAAGGGATGGAAAGCATCTGTGAATTTTTTTCTTAGATGACCGACAATGAGCGTAATTTTTCGTATTCTGTCATCTCCACCTTCCTCATTGTAATCAACAAAGTGTAACATCTTTAGATGCAGAGAGTAACTACGCCTTGCCACGATTTACGCAAACATTGGAGTAGACAGTAACAAATCGTTGGCGACTAATTATTTCATTTTTATCACTTGAGCCATTAGAAAATTTACGCCAAGGAAACAGTAAGTTCATGAAAGTTTGTATTTTTACGTCACAGCCTTGATTTTTCACTGGTGTAGACGCAAAGGTGCTCGTAATATAGATTAGAAAAAATGGTTCAAATTGCTCTGAGCACTGTGGGACTTAACTTCTGAGGTCATCAGAACCCCTAGAACTTAGAACTACTTAAATCTAACTAATGTAAGGACATCACATACATCCATGCCCGAGGCAGGATTCGAACCTGCGAACGTAGCGGTCGCGCGGTTCCAGACTGAAGCGCCTAGAACCGCTCGGCCACAATGGCCGGCTATGGATTACAGTCTGTGACTAGGGCCTCCCGTCGGGTAGACCGTTCGCCTGGTGCAAGTCTTTCGATTTGACGCCCTTCGGCGACTTGCGGGTCGATTGGGATGAAATGATGATGATTAGAACAACACAACACCCAGTCCCTGAGCGGAGAAAAATCTCAGCCGGGAATCGAACCAGGGTCCTTAGGATTGACATTCTGTCGCGATGACCATTCAGCTACCAGGATTACATTGGTCAGCTATATATTTTGCAATTTCTTGGCTTCAAATAGAAAGACAACTTGGAAGCTGCCATATACAGCAGATGAGTCATCTAAATTGACGTTTTTGCATCCAGGATGATTGTTACCGAAATTATGCACATTGAGGTCCAAATAAGAGTGTCTACATCTAAAATTATCTGTTTTTGTGGGTCTGCATTTACTGGTTCAGCGTTTGCTGGTTCACTAATATTTTGAATATATGTGGTCGCGGGTTCACATACAGGCTCATCGGCATCACTATCTCTCCAACTATAATCAGCTGGATGGGGCATGATGAAGTCATCACCGTCATTTTGATTTAGAACACTCGGCAGCTCACCTTCTGCCATACCATTTCACTCGACAGCACTGAAAGCGCAGCATAAAAACAAGGTAACGTTACGATACGAATGACCTCTAAAGAGAACTCAAGCGTTCAGTAAGTCATTCGGGTAATTTCCAGTATTCCAACAATTACACTGTATACTTGTGCAACAATCGTCTCAGACTCGCTGGTCGGGAAGTAGACGTAATACCTATCTGTATGATTGTAGCAGAGCACCACTGTAAATATTTTTCATAGCAAGTTGTATGTATATGCCTGAAGCCTTGAAACGGTTAGCCTATATATGCATTTGGAGCAGTGAGAGGGCTCAAGTGCACAGTAACTGTAGCTGGTGTCATGGATCTTTTTGTGCTGAACATGGTTCAAATAAATGGTTCAAATGGCTCCGAGCACTATGGGACTTAACTGCTGAGGTCATTAGTCCCCTAGAAATTAGAACTACTTAAACCTAAGTAACCTAAAGACATCACACACATCCATGCCCGAGGCAGGATTCGAACCTGCGACGGTAGCAGCAGCGCAGTTCCGGTCTGAAGCGCCTAGAACCACGCGGCCACAGTGGTCGGCTTGTGCCGAACATTTTATGTTGTGATTCACAAATGTAGTATAAATGAATGAAACGAATGAGTGTGTCATTAATGAAGTAGCGTAGCCATATAATTATTAACGTCACTGTTAAAGTAATATTGAACGTATATGTGTGTGAATACTACATACTCGTATTACATACTATTTCCAGCGAAGTAAAAGGTGTGTTCTCTAACAAGATTTCGAAAGACGTTGGGTGAATGTGGCCACCTCCAACCCCCCCCCCCCCCTTTTCTTTCGTCTTCAACATCCCGCGAATACGAGGGCTCTGCTTGTCATTGCGCTGTACAACACTTTGCGCTCGGACAGTGGACGGCTGCTGTGGGACGGAGCGAGTGACAGACAAAACCGATGCTCGGGATTGTTTTTTTATTTCATTCTTTTATCACAATATGAATTCTTTTGACGATGACCAGTTTCAGTCCGTAATGACCATCCTCAGATCTTTTTTACACCATGTCGTATAGTGATAAGGCCATAATGGCACAGTCGTCGACTGATAAGATTAATAACGTACAAGGATTTTTTTAAATCTGAGATCAAGTCGGTGATTTATCCTTGCTAGTCAGACACGAAAACATCGACAGTCTAAGTGTGCGTTTATCCTTGGTGAATGTGCACCAACTCCATAAATCAAGAAACACTAACGGTAACTCAAAAGTTAGATGTCGAAGCTGATGCAATATAAGCGAAGTGTGATAGATATGACACAGCATAAAGAAGCTTCTAACTTACAACTCATGAACCTGACTATTCTGCCATCACTTACCTACACGTCTGTCAACGAGGAAAGGAACTGATTGCAAAATGGTTCAAATGGCTCTGAGCACTATGGGACTCAACTGCTGTGGTCAGAAGTCCCCTACAACTTAGAACTACTTAAACCTAACTAACCTAAGGACATCACACACATCCATGCCCGAGGCAGGATTTGAACCTGCGAGCGTAGCGGTCGTGCGGTTCCAGACTGTAGCGCCTTTAACCGCTCGGCCACTCCGGCCGGCAACTGATTGCAAATCATTTGTGAGTCCCATCACAGATTATTGCCCACGTAAGTAGGACTTCTACAAAACGGGACTAATAGTGGTTCCTGAATGTATGGATCGACTTCCGGGCCGAATGTTCACAGGTTTGTCTGACTCATGTCAAAGCGTTCCGATAATGCCGAAAATTCTGAATTGACATACGCTTGAAAAGTGTCACCAATTATTCTGCAGAAGAGAATATACGAACCAGCATTAAGTGAAGAATCTGGACATATTCTTCAGCTCCCTAGGTATCGCTTCCACAGGGACCATGAGAAGAAGATTACTCTGATTAAAGAATGCACGTAGGTATTTAAACAGTCGTTTCTTCAACGTTCCATACGAGATTAGAACGAGAAGAAATCTTAGCACGTGATGCCATGCTAAGTACCCTCTGCAGTTCATTTCATTCTGGTTTACAGAATTTATATATATTTGCAGTTGCAGAAGGAGCCTGTCATTATTGACTGCAGAGAGATGTGCAATAAATGGCCTTATTGTTTTTTCATCTACACTGATCAATCCAACAGAGCCTTAAGCTGTCTAAATGACACCACTTCGTCATATTTACTACCACTGGAGCAAGTTAAAACCTCCCTTCATTACATCCACCTCAAGATGCAGTTTCCGACCCGCCCACGTGCAAGCCTGAAATGCATGTTTTTCTTTTTTCCATCAGTCTTCCGACTAGTTTGATGCTGTCCCCCACGGTTTACGCAGCTCAATTTCATCATGTCAGAGTAGCACTTGTACCCTACGTCCACAATTATTTGCTGGAATTATTCCATTGTCTCTCTTCCTCTACAGTTTTTGCACTGTACAGGTCCCTCTAGTACCTTGGAAGTTATTTCTTGATGTCCTCTCACATGTCTCATCAGTGTCATCCATGTGTTCCTCTCTTCGAGGATTCTGCGGAGAATTCCTTATCTCTTAGGGCTATTAGTGTACCGAATCGACATCATTTGCGCCGGCCGATGTGGCCGAGCGATTCTAGGCGCTACGGTCGCAGGTTCGAATCCTGCCTCAGGAATGGATGTGTGTGATGTCCTTAGGTTAGTTAGGTTCAAGTAGTTCTAAGTTTTAGGGGACTGATGACCTCAGACGTTAAGTCCCTTAGTGCTAAGAGCCATTTGAAGCATTTGACACCATCTGAATCAGTGGCATAAGGCGAGTACATTAATGGGAAATAACTTGTTCTTCTATTACCAACCATTCATCTGCCAATTAAACATGATAACTGTGAATTGTGAGAGCAGCTAGTCACCAGAACAACCTATTCATTACTTCTACCTTCGTCGCATGAAGCGGGACGTACACTGTAAGACAAAAAAAAATAAATAAATAAATAAAATAGGAAATCGTCAATCTTGGTTGTTGGGCCATTTGGTGGGCGATGGTCAGGTTGGCATCCAACCGCTATTTGAGGCGTCTCAAGACACGTCTTCGGTTGTCATAAGGGCTCATATACCCCCCCCCCCCCTCCCTGTTTTGTTGCCCTTCATGCCAAACCATCATGGGCTTACATTTCAGTAAGACAATGCCCGTCCTCATGCGGCAGTTTCTGCGACTTTATCTTAGTACTTACTTGCCAGACCCTAGATTGGCCAACAAGATCCCCAGATCTCTCCGCAACTGAGAACATGGGGAGGGCTGTCGAACCTCCTCGGGATTTTGACGTTCTGGCGCGCCAATAGGACATAATTTGGGGCGATATGCGTCAGGAGGACATTCAGCAACTCTACTAATCAATGTCAAGCCTAATAGCTGCTTGCCTAAGGGCCAGAGGTAGTCCAACGTGTTACTGACTTGTTCAATTTGTGAAGCTCTCTCTATCTCATAAAACACCCAATTTTTATGTAATTGTAATCATTTGTTTGTCTGTACATGTACATAAGATCTACCGATTTCCGTTCCATTCGGATAATTCTTTTGTGGTTCGTCTATTTTTTTTTTTTGTCCTAGAATGTATTTTGGGTTTCAGGACTACTCACATCACCAACATATGGTCAAAGTTGAGATCACAAATCTTATTCCCAGCAAGGCCTTTTTCACATTTGAATTTTTTTTTTTTTTTTTTAGAAAAGGCAAACGAGTGGCGAGAACTGCCTATACCCGATCCTCTCCTTTCTTCTAGGGGAATACAAATTAATAAGTGAAAACAGTCATAAGGTGTACATAAAATTCTAACTGTAATTTTTGTAACGTTTACGAAAGTACCGCACAAAGCATCTGGCCTGTTTTACAAAGCAGAAATAGCCGTGGCCACAATGGACGAGGACTCGTCAGCTCTCTCTGGTGGGCTGGCAGTTGGTGGTTTATATGCGCAGACCACAGCAAAAAGGGCCCAGGCTGCTAAAGTACTGCTTGCAAACTTCCTGTTCTGCTGTTGTAGTTGTTGCCTTTGAAGAGAAAGGGGAAGGGGTGCGGAGGGGGGAAGGCACATGCTCCGCATTCCCCACTGGAACAGGGGGCGCCACTGCATACCGACCGTGTGCTCCGGCTGCTTCTGATGCAGCAGTGGGGGGAGCGGGGTCCTAAGAGTAAACTTGTAGCGCCTTGTCGAGAGCAGCAGTCAGCTGGGGCAACGCTGCCGCCGTTTTGTTACACGCAGAGAGAGAGAGAGAGAGAGAGAGAGAGACGGATGGTGGGGGAGGAGGAGGTAGATTGAGAAACGGGTACCCACACCAACTCCTGTAGCCATTTCCAAGTCTCGACTGCGCGCCACCGCACAAGACGGCCGAGAAGACCTTAGGGCACAGTACTGCTAGCTTTCCCCCGAAAACATAATCAGCTCAATGTCACTGCATTCCGAACGCGACGTGTTAATGGAATCAGCTTGAACAACAGCTGATGGACAAAATGATGCGAATTCACTGGTACTAGAATAAATACCACGGTTCTGAGTTGTTTCCTTACATCTAAATATGCAAACCACTATCAATTGCATGGGAGAGGGCACTTCCTACTGTAGCATACATTAGCGCTTCTTCACGTTACAATCTTGTTTGGAGCGCAGGAAGAATGACTGTTTAAAAACCTCGGTGCTCTCTTAATTAATATAATCTCACACTGAGATGACGAAAGTCATGCGACAGCGATATTTATGTATATACAGATGGCGGTATTATCGCCTACACAAAGGTATGTAAAGGGCAGTGCATTTAAGGAGCTGTAATATGTGCTCGGGTGCTGTGAAAGGATTTCCGACGTGATTATGGCCGCACAGCGGGAATTAAGGGAAAGTTTACTATCTTTTGGTTCAAAAAATCTATTTTTTTTAATTGCATTTTTGGATCCATAAAAGTGTTTAGAATACACCCCTGAAACGGTTTTTCCGAATACGGAACGGAAATGTTTGTTATTCGCGGTTGAACAAAAAAATGCACCTGCCTGAAATCGGCCTTTTTCACGCGCCAGGTTTTTTCGGCAGTTTCGACTTTGTAGCCGCGAAAAATTATTCTATGTGCCTGCCCAAGGATCAAGTAATCAAGTAGCTTACGACGTACTACGACTTGGCAATCCTACGGCATTCCAATTCGGTGGAACAGATGAAGAAGCCAATTTGGGCAACGTATTTCTACAAGTATTCGACGGATAACCACCCACAACACCAAAATTGTCCGGCTGGGGAAACTATTTGGTGCAAGTGGCGCATTGTAGAGGCTACCGGACATGCGGACGAATATCAACACGACCAGCCGCTCTCTAAAGAAGTTCAAAAAGTGATTCATCCGATCTACGAGACCCTTTCGGAGGACGAGTTATTCTACCGGTGCTTGGGAGGAAACACACTAAAATTCCAGTGAAAGTTTGAACGCGTGTGTTTGGATGTTAGCCCCCAAGCATTTGCATTCTGGTGCGAAGACTGCAAAGATTGCAACTTTCCTGGCAGTGAGCAGCTTCAACGAAGGGTATTCGGCAATTCTGAAGACCATGACAACGATGGACGTCACCCTGGGACTCTATTCGACGCAGTTCGCCAAGCATTCGGACGACCACCGGATTCAAGCGGCCGAAAAGCGCTTGTCACCGGCCCTACGAGTGGCTCTGGAGCAGCGCAGAATGGCCCAGATCGAGCAGAACGCCCTCTATGAGGAAGAAGGACTAGTTTATGGACCCGGAATAGCAGATTGAAGGTAAGTTGCATAACATTGCATTTATATGTAGTCAAAACTTCAAACGCGTTTTACTCGAAATGATTTTTTTTTTTATCGCGCGGTATGGTAACATTAAATCTACTCAACCAATTGGCATGATTCTTTCCGACGAAGCTAACTAAATTGTCTAGAAGTTGTACCACTTTTATTCCGATCCATCAATTATAAATATTTTTACTTGGCCGACGAGGTCGAAAAATCGATGAAAAAAATCCTATTTTGTTCCAAATGGCCACCATTTTGTTTCCTAAGGTGCAAATAAGCGAGGTACAACTCCTAAATAATCTTATATACTTCGCTAACGTCAACTCAATTTCGATTTCAGACGAGCCGGCTGACCTGTGACATACCGCGCGTGGAGGTCTACATCGAAATTTTGTTTCGTTAACCGACGGCACTTCCGCCTTTGCTCCTCGACATTTCCGGTTGAGAAAATTCCAGTTTGTAGATAAAATATCAATAAACATTTTGATCCAATTTGACACTGATATCTATAACACATCCCGAGAAAAAAATTCTCAAAAACATGCTTTTTTCGGGACAAAGATAGTGAACCTCCCCTTAACCGACTTTGAACGAGAAATTCTAGTTGAAGCTAGACGCATGGCACATTCGGTTTAGGAAATCGTTAGAGAATTCAGTATTCCGCTATTCACAACTTCAAGAGCGTGCCGAGAATACCTAGTTTCATGCATTACTTTTCACCACGGACAACACTCAGCTGTGTTTGCGCAGAGTTATCAGTGCTAACAGAGAAGCAACAATGCGTGAAATAACCGCAGAAATCCGTGTGGGACGTACGAAGAACGTACCCGTTAGGACAGTGTGAAGAAATTTGGGTTTATTGGGCTGTGGCAGCAGACCATGCACACTACTGTCTGTGTTGACAGCACGACATCGCCTGCTGTGCCGCTCCTGGGCTCGTGAGCGTATCGGCTGGTCCGTAGACAACTGGAAAACGGTGGTCTGGTCAGATGAGTTCCGATTTCAGTTGGTAAGAGCTGATGGTAGCGTACAAGAGTGGTGCAAGCTCCATGAAGCCATAGGCCCAAGTTGTCAACATGGCACTGTGCAAGCTGGCGGTGGTTCCATAATGGTGTGGGCTGTGTTTACGTGGAATGGACTGGGTCCTCTGGTCCTTCTGAACCGATCATTGACTGGAAATGGTTGTGTTCGACTACTTGGAGACCAAACATTGATGGAATTCTTATGGGTGACAATGCACCACATCACTTGGCGACAATTGTCCACTATTGGTTACAAGAACATTCTGGAGTGCATGATATGGCCAACCAGATCGCCAGACTAGAATCCCATAGAACATTTATGGGATATAATTTAGAGGTAAGATCGTGCACAAACCCCGCACCGGCAACATTTTCGCAATTACGGGCGGCTATAAAGGCAGCACTTCTGCAGGGGACTTCCAACAGCTTGTTGAATCCATGCTACGCCGACTTGTTGCACCACACGGGGCAAACGGAGATCCGACACGATATTAGGATGTATCCAACGACTTTTGTCACCTCAGTGTATCTCCACTACCCGTACAGGAGCTATAGGGATTGTAGGCCTTCCCTAGATCTCTCACTTAAAGCAGGTTCTTGAAACTATGTACGTAAGCTATGCCAGGTTAGTTTGCGTCTTCCACTGTCTGCCAGTTCGGTTTCTTCAGCATCCGCGAAAACTTTCCCATAGGTCAAACTTCCGTCCACGATCCCCCATTTGAGTTCACAAAGCACATCCCTAATAGCCTCGTATTGATAGAATCTTCCGATTACAAATCTAGCGCCGGCCCTTGTGACCGAGCGGTTCTAGGCGCTTCAGTCCGGAACTGCGCTGCTGCTACGATCGCAGGTTCGAATCCTGCCTCGGGTATGGATGTGTTTGGTGTCCTTATGTTAGTTAGGTTTAAATAGTTCTAAGTCTAGGGGACTGATGACCTCAGATGTTAAGTCCCATAGTGCTTAGAGCCATTTGAACCATTTGAACGAATCTAGCAGTTCGCCTCTGAATTGGTTCAGTGTCTTTCCTTAATCCGATCTGGTGGGAATGCTGAACATTCGAGCAGTACTCTAGAGTCGATCGCACTAGCGTTCTGTATGCGATCTCCTTCATAGCTGAACTAGTCTTTTCTAAAACTCTCCCAATACACAGAAGTCTACCAATCGCTTTCCTTACTACCGACCTATGCACTCGTTCTATTTCATATCGCTTTTTAACGTTATGCCTAGATTTTCACCGCCGTCACTGTGTCAATCAGGACAGGACCAATGCTGTATTCCAACAGTACAGGAGGCGTGTGCAGCGCCTTCATACCTCTTGGGCAGTATTTATAGGATGGGTCGCGAAGAGTCTTTCAAGCAACTCTTTCGATGACTTTTACATCTGAGACAAACTAACAATATACGTAATGAAGTTTCACTCTGCAGCGGAGAGGGCAATGCTTTTACATTTCATGACGCGTTAAATACCAGAACCTTGCTTTTCGCGCGAAATCCTCTTACGACTTATTTTCAGTAATCTCCCGATTATTTAGGTCATTGGGGACCGCAGGCTATACGGATAACCGAAAAACAATTATAATCCAAAAACACTACTGTTTACCGCATTTACACGCCCTTCATGTCACATTTGAAAGTCCACTGTAATACTTAACCGATTCCTGACATTTACAAACTTATTTACAAAATCACGTTTAAAATATTCTGTATTTCCTATCACTTGCTTACTGTTCACTTTCGGGAAATATCTTTCTTCTGTTTCCCTTTTCCACTCCCTTTTTTTCGTTATGACTATCCTCACTTTTCATACAATCAAAATATCCGTACAGTGAAATGAATCTTATCTTCATACCTTAATAACAGATCTACATACTTCGATGTATCGGAGTACGTTATAACAGTTTCCTCATTCTTCTAGTCTTCGTCATCTCCCTCAACCGAACGCGCTTTTTTCTCTGTATTCATCCCACTTAGCTGCTCAAATCTCGGTCATAGGTGTTCTTATTTATCCACTCGCTGATGTTTCCACCATTTACGTCTTCACGGCCATAAAGTTATATTTGAAACGAAAATACGAAAATTATAACGACACATTTTAGACTTCATTGTTCATTTTTTTCAAAAACTTCCGAACTTTGGGTGGTTATTCCCGACGCATGCAATCGGTAGCTTTTCTTCACCTCTCAGCAATACTTCACTAACCAAAAATCCCCTTCTCTTTTTGTGAACTGAAACAGTTCTTCGTAACTAAAACATGTCTGGGAAACTATGGTTCTTCTTGAAACCTACTAAGTCCTCTTGAAATACGAGATATGTCTCTAGTCCAGAATCGTGTAAGATACCCTTCTTGGATAGAAAATTCTTTCGCCAACAAAATTCTTAGAAACTACAAATCTTTTAAGAAACTAAAAATGTTGTTAACAAATTAACTGAAACAATTTTTTTGGTAACTAATTTGGGAAAAATAGATTTCGCAACTACTCCCGTGTTTGCGGAACTAGACATCTCTCGTGGAACTGAGATGATTTATTGCGAATATTCTCATAAACTAAAACCTGTTTGAAATGCTTTTTTTTTTTCAAAGGTGCTGAATATTTTCTGCTGGTACGAAACGATCCTGTATTATACTGACTAATTTATCCAGTCTAGATTCACGATCCGATATGTCCTTGATAATACTAGCAAACCATCTACACACATGTAAAACCACACTCTATCCGGTCTCATCATGGGTTATAGAGTTCTTGATATAATACAGAGTTACTGATATACTACGTCTCATAATCGCAACAGGAAACGGAAAGCTAATCTTGCTGATATGAACGTTATAACAAAGAGGTACGGCCAAACTTTCAGAGCACAATTCCCCACATACCAATCAGCCTGTCATATTGTTCAGCCAATCCCTTTAACATTATTGATGCGGTAAACATAGATTTTAGACAGTTACTGAAGTGCTATAACACAGAGAGACGTTTACGTATGGTTTTACATTGTCAATGTCAATATGTAGAGTTCCTACGCATTCATGGATACAGCGATTTTATGTTTTAACGGCGTCAAATTGATTACCCATTTATATAAAAAAAATTTCTGAGTCAAATAGCATGTTTTACAAAAGAAGAGTGGAGATGGATAACGTTCTGAGTGCCAGATCTGACATTTGTCAGGAGAATTGAAAAAAAAAAGAAAAAAAAGAAATGTATCTCTGTTTCTATATAGTTGATTTGTATACAAAAACTTGAGAAGGTATTCCGATACCACAGAATTATATCAGGTAACTGGCCAATGTTACTAATGCTGTTTATTTACACAAATAGAACCGTTACCCGTTCAGAAACAAAAAGTTCATCGTCAGACAGCTGTTCATTTTATATTACATTTCTTACATTACTCGTTTATATTACTTGTTGTCTGTTTCCTTCCAACAACTAATGCAAACAACGACAAACGTTATGTAAACGTGAGCAACCGTCTGAAGACGAACGTCGTTTCGAAGCGGTAAGGGTGTATTTTTTAAAAAATAAATAGCATCTTTAACAGTGGGTGGTTGCTGTCTTCTTCTTTGCAAGAATCAGCTTGTATTTTATACACAACCACGGTCTCAAAATTGTCAGTTTTCGATAAAATAGCAGTAAGACAGTTTTTGGTCCAAGTGCTATAATACTGAGGTAGTAGGTATTATCTGTGATATAAAAGTACAGAAATAAATCACCACTTTTTAACAAAAAGTAAAGTAAAAAAAAAAACTTGCATTTCTTTTGAATTTTGAAACTCCAGAGGTAAGCACGGCTTGGCACCAAGACTATGTACCATGTCATTACACATGTTTGAAAGACGTTCTCCGTGGTTTGTCACCTGTATCAATTCTAGTGACATGCAATAGAGTACCGACAGTTCAATAGCATCATAAATGCGTTGTGTGAAAGAAAAAGGTTTTCCATTTCCACTCATCAAATGGTGTTGTTGCTTCCCTGCAGTAAAACAGATACTGGAGTGGGGAGAGAGACGGCTTGTTTGCGCAGTTTCACATATAATTACATTCCTCTTTTCGGTACTTTTTTTGCCAGAATAATGTGATTTCGGTCGATTGTTTGAAAAGCTTCCTGCGGTAATACGAACCGTCCTTCAACATGTAGCTACGGGAAGCGGACTGGATAATATGCGTGTCGTATGAATTGAGAGTCACCTCTTTCGTGAGAAAGAAAATATATCTTAGCTCCGGAAATGCTTTATTTCCGTTTTAGAAATAATTTTCTATCTTTCTTACATTAATCGAGTAAAACATTTGGAACAGAAACCAACAACGTATCGCATGAAGCTATTTGTTAGGTGAAATGTTCAAAATTCCCAACGTGATTCTAATGTTCGCTTCCAGTCTAGTATGTTCCATATCACCGAAGTTAATCTGCAATGTGGCTGACGCCACTAATTGTGGTGAGGTGTGACTCATTTCGTTGCCTTACACGCGGTATCAACTGCATAAATGACCATTAAGGACTTCCCGATCAGACAACAATTTACTAACATAAGTCATTTTATTCCATTCTCAAACTCTGTGGTATAGGCAAGCAGCCGTGGTAATGTTTCTGAATTCGGTTGTGGTTGTAATGAAGATGTTTTTATTAGTTCTTCATTTCCGAGGCGTTTCGCCTGTATTGAAAGGCATCTTCAGACACTCTAGTAAAATTACAAAAACCAAGACAAGTATAATACCCACATTCAAAAATTCTGAAACAACAAACCACGTAAATTTTTTTTTAATACAGCATTGACTCTAAATTGCATTTGGGAGGGGGGGGGCGGGATAGCTAAAGAGTGTACTAGCTCCCATAGTCTGAAATATAAAAGTTGAACACTTACCGAACTATGGATAAATAATCATCTCATGAAATGAGGATTCAAACACATAAAATTACACCCACTAAAGAATGGGCCAAGTGCATGAATGATGCTAAAATATGGAACAATGCCGATGGTCGAAATTTGTACCTAAAACAAGAACTTCATTAGGTGGCACACAAGATTATTAGCGGTAGCCACGAAAGCGAAACAGGCAAAAGCCTACCTTGGGAAGGTTTACAGTAATGTGGTAACACACCACAAGCCAACAGTGGTAATAAAGGAGTACTCTCATAGGGTAAGATCAAAGTCACTTTTTAAAAAAACAGGTTCTGTCAACAGCATAAAAAATCTTCTGAAAAAGAAAACAACACTGTTAAAATATATAAACCATGACTCATACAACATGAGGAAAGAAACTGTCTGCTTGTCGAGAGAGCTAAGTCACAGACATTATTTGACTTACCATGGGAAGACTGTTTACAACAGTCGTATTTGCACAACCTCACGTGCTAGCACGTGCTAGACGGAAATCTAAGGCCTGCGGTGTCTTAGTACCGGGGAGTTCGCCCCGATTTCTAACTATGGAAGGCTGTGTAAAGAATCGCGATGAATGCCCAGTGTGTGAACTAATATAAATCATAAACTTATTTGAAGATGTGCATCATAGCATTGAAAAACCCGTGATTTTTTTTTAACAATACCTGTTCGTTTAAAAACCTCGGAGATCTGAAGCGAATTTGTTTCGAAATTTCGAATTTCTCAAGCAATTTTGATTTTTGTCCCTTACTTTTTTACATACAGGATTATAAAATTTTACAAACTCGGGGACTGATGGCCTGGCACTTTAAGATGTTCGGCGAAGGGGGAACACCTTTTAATTTGCCTTCTTTTCGTTAGCAAGTGTTCGCTCAATCTATCTGTCCGATATATTTGGGCCGCGGTGATATATCGGAAGAGACTTCGAGAGCGAATGAACTCCAACAGTTGGAATTTTAAGCAACTGGTCGTCGCCTTAAGGGAGCACTAGATGTTTAAAGCTGCTACGAGCGACTGGGAAAGGCGAGGCTGTGGCATCTCGATGAGTCAATTATTCAAGCAGCTGTCAATCCAAATGTCACTGTGAGACTAATACATGTAACAAGTAACGCTGGTCACATGACTGTACGGAGTGTGTTATCTGATAAGCTGCTTTATCCATCCATTTGATCTGTGTAGCCATTATCTGAAAATGATTTTTCTCCACAGAAGCTCTTCTGCGAGAGGTTTCTTCTTCGTGTGTCAACCCTCATTTCAGTGGAACTGTGCGGTTCGCGTATGAGATATCCATTCATCGTGATTAGATCGGAAATTTTAGCAGGCAGCGCGTATGGGCTGACGGGAATCTTCAAAGGTTGGAGCACGTCAACAATATTTTCTGTAAACGGTTTCGCCGAGGTTGGTGTCTGTTACGGACTCATTTTCTTTCATCCAGCCTTAAGGGACTAACTTAAAATTGTTTCTTGATGTACGTGTTATCAGACATGCTACAAGATGTGCCTATATCTGTAAGGCGAAATATATGCTTAATGGACGATGGTGCCCCTGTTAGTTTCAGTGTTATTCCCGTCGACCTCTAAATAAAGGTTTCCATGACAGGTGGACAAAAAGATGTGGACCAGTTTTTCACCTTCATGGTCTCGGGATATAAAACCACTACAAATTTATTTATTGTTTATTGCGCAGGCTTGAATATACTGCATTTTCTTAATAGAGAAATAGTTTGCAGATCTCCAGTCAATATTTCTTTGAAACAGATTATTTATAATCTCTTCCGATGCTCTATGCTATTGGGACTGATACTAATATATGCATCACTTGCGAAAAGATCTAATACTGCTTCGTGTGTAGAAAGTGAAACGTTTACACATTTGCAGAATCACAGATCGCTAGTGAATAAGTTTATTTCAGCTCACTTATTGCAGATACTGAATAAGCACTGTCGCCGCCAGCAGTTTCATGATTACTCGTCACATGCTGCGGTATTCGGCGTTCCTAAGACGCATATACCTTAGACACGATGGTATCAAACTGAAGCGTCACTTTTACGACCCAGAAACGTCAGCGCCATGTTACTGTAACAGATGGAAGTATCGATCTCAGCAAGGCAGGCACGTGCCAGAGAACCCACATCGTAATGAGATGTTGCTGTTATCATCTCTACCGGTGGCTTTAAGTACAAGGTTCTGGGTACAACAGAATGAAGATTATGGGCAGTAATTAAAACGATCCACATACAGCTCATCATTAGAGTTCCATGAGACAGGACGAAACCACTCCAAACATCTGGCATTGTCAGAAATTCGTCCTGTGTTAAAGCTAAGGTACAATCTGAAATGAAATTGCGAGCACTATCTCCGTCGTCAAGAGATGACTGATTATTGGGACTGAGGCTTGGCTCTTATATAGTCGCAGTGTAGTCTGTTGCAGGTGGAGACATAGAGGAGGGGGTGAGGTAGAGAGTGGGGGGGGGGGGGCGAGATTTGATTGCTCCATGTAAGAAAACGACGATGAAAGTATAAAAGCTCCTTACCGCTCTAGGTCGGGGTTACAAAGCGGGAGGGGGCCATAGGCCATCTCCATCACAATGATAATGGTCAGTCTTCGAAAGCTCGAATTTCTGGTGAAAGAAATGGGACATAATAAACACACTACTTAGAGTAAAAGTCCCTGTAGGGTTACTGTCATCTGTTCGCATAATTTGTACTGTGCGTCGACCACGACACATTTGGAACTTAAGTTATATGAATGTGCTAGGAACATGTTATTTCTAAAATAGGTGAGTGGGGCTATATTTATTTTTTGTATTTCTTACTTCACAGTATTACTGACATCGCAACGAAAATCGCTTGCAGCGCGTGCTTTTAGTCTCAACATGGCTACTAGCTGGCCGAAAACAGTTACAGAATCGCGAAACTCTCTTGTGTTTCTGTCATAACGAATAAGAAAACGAACAAAAGTCAGTCACTTAACCTCCAAGATACTACTTTTTTTTCCAGGTAGATGCGTATGTTGACGGTATCACAAATCAAGTATCGATTCTTGACCGAAATGTGGACTGTGCAAAAGGATAAATGAATTTATTTCCAAAATCCTTTCATGGCCAGGGGCGAATGTGGCATTTAACTAAAGTGTTAGGCGGTTTAAATTATCTCATTCAAGAGCACATAGTATTTAAATCAAAACTGGCTCTGAGCACTATGGGACTTAACATCTATGGTCATCAGTCCCCTAGAACTTAGAACTACTTAAACCTAACTAACCTAAGGACGTCACACAACACCCAGTCATCACGAGGCAGAGAAAATCCCTGACCCCGCCGGGAATCGAACCCGGGAACTAGTATTTAAATATTACACATCCGTTACTGAAAAATGTGTACCTCACTACAATTCGTTAGAATGGATAGGACGCTTCGTCCTCGCAAGTGTCGATGTAGTGACTGTGAATTAACTCAAGTACCCTCACAGAGCAAGAGAATTATTTGGCTGCAAAGGACCGTCGATGGGGTAATTTTCGGATTTCAGACGTATGTACTTACCGTCCGCTTGCGACGTTTGCATTTTTACGAGAGCAGAAATTGATCATTCCAGGTTGTACGTCAAGGATGATATCCCTATACCATATAATTCGTGCCCCATATAAATTTTGTTCGGTCCTTTTCGTTCAGTCTAATTTTTCGTTGGAACCGTTCTGAATGAGCTGTCTATGTCTCTCATCTCATGTCATAAAAAAATTGAGCCACTCCTACGTCACTATGAAGTGCGGCAGGGCGTAGTCGTTCTTTTTTAACAGGACTGTCCTCGTGTCAACCATGTTTACATATTCCATGAGCATAATAAGGAGTCGTCGTTATTTTTGTAATGTCAAGAAGAGAAACGGTATGGTCAGAAATAATGTCCAACCATACGCCGTTAATAGCATGATTGAGATACTACGTTACGATAAAACTGAATTATTTCTTATCATATTACGCTGATGAAAAATGTAGTAATTGCACGCTCATTCTCGGTAGTTTGTCACCAGGTTATTAAGGGAACGTGAGAAGAAAAGTAGAGAGCTTGCAGCTGGGAGTCGATAAAATAAAAAGAAAACTTCTTCCAAGTGGAACCCTACGTGCCTGACAGTCTCCACACCGTGTGAGTATATGAAGTGTCGTGTGGTTGTGGCAAAGTATACAGGATGGTCCATCTGAATTTTTGGTTGAGATTATCTCGAAAACTATACATCTGGTAAAAATAGTGGGTAAGACAAGTTCGCAAGCTCAAAGGGTGACATCAAATGATACAACACGTGACCTCCAGCCCCCGCCCCCTTGGGTGGGCCGGGGAACAGCTTTCAAATCTTAAATGGAGACACCCATTTTTTTATTGCAGATTCAGATTCTCCATAAAAAAGTAATCATCTGAGATTCATATGAAGAATCCTAAGGAAATCAAGTCCTAAAACAAGGGAAGTAGGTTACAGTACACTTATTTGCCCACTGCTTGAATACTGCTCACCGGTGTGGAATCCGTACCAGATAGGGTTGATAGAAGAGATAGAGAAGATCCAACGGAGAGCAGCGCGCTTCATTACGGGACCATTTAGTAATCGCGAAAGCGTTACGGAGATGATAGATAAACTGCAGTGGAAGACTCTACAAGAGAGACGCTCAGTAGCTCGGTACGGGCTTTTGTTGAAGTTTCGAGAACATACCTTCACCGAGGAGTCAAGCAGTGTACTGATCCCTCCTACGTATATCTCGCGAAGAGACCATGAGGATAAAATCAGAGAGATTAGAGCCCACACAGAGGCATACCGACAATCTTTGTTTCCACAAACAATACGAGGCTGGAATAGAAGGGAGAACCGATAGAGGTACTCAAGGTACCCTCCGCCACACGCCGTGGGGTGGCTTGCAGAGTATGGATGTAGATGAAGATGTAGATAGGGGGTATTACCCCATCCATCTGGTCCTCCTGTCCGGTGTAATCCACCAGGTGCCTGCAACTGCGCTCTGACTTGGGGCAGAACGTGATCATCTGAGCTGCAAACCCCCTCTGACGCTGCGTAGCGAGAACCGAGGTGCCGCGGCCATAGTGACACCTGTGCCGTGCTGGAGCGACGAAGCGGGCAAACGACACGTGGCACCGTGAACGCTGCTTAGGTCGTCATTATGCAAGGGCCTGGGATTATGTTAGTGTTAGCGAATACGATGAATACTATGGAATAGACCTAGGATAGGGAGTGGACCGTGTGTATATCGGCAAACCGTCCGGGCGATAGTGAGGAGAGCGAGACGGGATCATCCCTCCCCCTCCCCCACGGCCACAGTAGTGGATGGGCGTCTGGCTCAGGTCGGCAGAGCGATCGCTCCCCAGGCGGTTGGCGGTGTCCACGGCTGGAGACAAATTGCGCGCCTGGTGGGACTCTGCGCCAGCCATCCGTCAGCGTCACCAGACACGGGACCAGTCGTCGCAACGACCGGGTGAACAAAGGCGCCCGCGTGACACCTCCAACAGCTGCTGTCTCAGGTCCAGCCGAGGTCTCTCGCGAGGGCGGGCCGCCGGATTACGGCCGACAACAGCGCCGCTCTGCGGCTGCCACCGCCGTCGCCGACCCCACTGACAAATGCTACACTGGGCGCCCACGGCAGCGACAGCAGGTGTGTGTGTGTGTGTGTGTGTGTGTGTGTGTGTGTGTGTGTGAGAGAGAGAGAGAGAGAGAGAGAGAGAGAGAGAGAGGGGGGGGGGGGCGGGGGTAATTGGATGACACTTTCAAAATACCTTCGAACTTCCGACACACGTTTCTACTGCCCATTCTGTTCATCGTATGTGTAACACAGTAGTTCATATTGCACTATTACTCCATATTATTTATTTATTTTTTAATTTTGGCCATTGGTTCCTTGAGCAAAGAACTATCCATAATTTGCATATAATAACGTTAGTTAGTACTAAGTGTTGATGATTATATCGTGTGGTATCGGTCAAAGATCACGGTACCACACCAAAGTCGGCAACAGGCATCGTTGTTACTTTAATGTTGTAATTTCATGCACTTACAGGTTCCATGATGTTGGAGATTTGCTCCTCTATTTGGTCCTAGGGAACATGACGTGTACATAAAATTAAAAAAAATATATAGTTTCAGAAAGTCACAAAACGGCATAAATCATTAAGGAGTGGACCAATGGCATTCATATTAGAGATACAGACATGTCACCACTGACGGAGACCTTTTTATTTCATGTGGGCAGCCTCCTGGCTACATTGCGGAATGAACAACCGAAGCGCCACTTCGGCCAAAAAAGCCCTGCAGCCCCCCCCATCCCCCCCCCTCCCCCCCGCTATCCGGACCTCTCCCTCTCCACCACCCTTCGGACACTGCTAATGACGGTGTCATTTAGACGATGTGAAGAATTAGTGTGGTAGTTGCTGCCATCTTTACTTGAAATGTACTTGCCTTCATTTTCTTGGCATCAGTTGTGTGTTGCATCACTTCGGTAGCAGTGGGGACGTGCCGCAAGAGAACGCAGGCGCCTACCTCGATCTTGTTTATGCGAGCATTTAGCTCGCTCTGAGAGCTAACTGCTTTGCACTCACCGGTTCTCGGGGGTAAGATTTGATGCGCTTGTCGCCCAATGTATTCGAATCTTATATCTCTCATGCTGATTAAAGCCCGCCCGGGTAGCCGCGCTGTCTAACGCACTGCTTCTCGAGCACGTAAGGCGTGCCGGTCCCCAGCAGGAATCCGTCTGTCAAATTAGTGTCGAGGTCCGGTGTGCCGGCCAGCCTTTGGATGGTTTTTAAAGCAGTTTTCCACCTGCCTCGGCGAATGCTGGCTGGTTCCCTTTGTTCCGTCTCTGTTCGGCGATTGCTGCGCCAACACTGTCTTCACGTACGTATACCCCATAATGACTCCACCAAGCAAACATTGAGGCTACACTCGTCTGGTGTGAGACGTTTCCAAGGGAGTCCACTGGGGGCCGAATCGCACAGTAACCCTGGGTTTGGTGTGAGGTGGCGGTGGGGTGGGTGGACTGCTATGGCCTGTTGTGGGGTTGTGAACCGCTGAGGGCTAAGACAGGACGAAACCTCTCGTCGTTTCTAGGTCTCCGGTTCAATACACAATACAATACACTCGCATGGTGAGCAACACTCTCCCAACTTCTTCTGCAGTGAGTTTTCCACATATTACAAGTTAGCACTCTCCTGAGGCTGTACGATCTTCTATTCCTTGCCTGATGGTTTTTGTCGACAGCAGTCCGGCTGTACGATAAGTAATCTGGAATTGTGGATTGGTGTCTTCCAATGCTGAAAAACGCTACCTCACATTCTGTTGTTTTATTTATTTAGTTATCTATTTTTTTAAAAAAAGCACGGTCCAGTCGCATTAATGCGACCACAGCCAATGTTAGATGTTAACCTCCGATAACCATTCACAACGCACTAACAGTGGAGGGTATATAAGCATGTCAGGGAGACGCGGAAAACTTATCTGACGTCTAAAAGTGCATGAGCAATGGCTATTGGGCCAAGGGTGCACGCACTTCCGAAACGGGTAAGCTTTTAAGCTGTTCGTGTCCTGACGTGGTCAAAGCATGTCGTGCATAGCAAAATAGAGCTATCCAAAGTCGGCGCCGGGCCAACTGTACTGCTCCAGGGACATTAAGCTACGTTGTGCAAGACGCGACAGTTGGCTGCGACTGCGACGCTGCCCCCTCCTCTTTCCCCACCCTGGCAGACGGCGACACGGCCGCAACACGACAGGAGTCGTCGCTGTTTCCCAAGCTCTGGTCGGCGGCGGCGGATTCAAATACACAAGAAAAATAAGAATTCAGATTTTCTTGCTCTAGAAAATACTGTATGTTAATGGAACAAAGTTACATCGGCTCCCAGAGTTAGTTTTTCGATACAGATTCTCCTTTTACTTTAAAAAATTGAAAAGTATCTCTTCCGGTTTTGCGTGTTTTTTTCGCTATATATTACTTCTCTATCGATTGTGAGGAAAGTAAAAGGCACAAAAAATTGATGTTTGCGTATCTTACAGTTTCACATCACAGCTTGATAATGAGGTGTCTATTTTTCCGATATTCGTCACAATTATTCCAATACTTAATTTACAAGTAACCTACTGCATAAAATTTGAATTGTCTACAGTGAAAAATGTGGTCGCTGGCTACTTTGCGTATGGTTCACGTTAGGTCATACATCGTTGCCGATGAAAAGAAGCTAACATATCGAAATTATTTTTAAAGTTCAGATCAGAACGATATCGATCTCCGTTTCCGAGATTTGGGCTCATATATCTCCGGGAGCGTCGCGACTTCGCGACTAGCCGCCAGTTCTGTCGACGCGCAACGTGAATCGTGTGGTCATCACACTATAGAGAATGCATTTGTTTTGTTTCGCTGACACATTTGGACCTAATGAAACCATTTTATGTCATATATTTCTCCGGTATGAGCTACTAATATTTCTCAATATGCTCTTGACAATTTCATTTAAAATGCCACGAAATGTAGGTTTCTTAAAAGTAAAGACATGCTGCCTTCAGTACATTTTCATCTCATTCTGGGGAAGAGGATAAATTACTCACCTCTAGTATTTTCTTCTGAACCTGGACGAGGATACCCAAGTAGTAGACGTCCTAACAAAACCAACAAATGTCAAAAATTAACGTTTTTCAGCAGAGCGAAAAAAGTTCAGATTAGTTTAATATCGCCTTGCCATCAATTATATTTTTTATATGATGTGGTAGGTAAATCATAGCGACACTGGGTTTGGGTATTACTTCCCGTGAGTATTGCATTGTTGCTTCACAGTACATCAGGCGATTAGTACTGGCTCGACATCTTTCTGGCAGCCGTACGTCTTTGTGTCGTCCGACTTCCGTCGCAGCACCAAACTCGAACTGCGCATGCGCCAGCAGACAACTTCTGACTTCACGTAGCGACCTGTCGCAGTCGGTAGTGTGCGTCGCGTCTTGGACAAAGTACCTTGAGGTGAATGACGGCTGTGGAGGTGTGTTCGAGCGAACAGACGCGCTACAGTTGAGCAACTGACCGCCCAGATGAACCAAGAGGCTACCAACAGAGTCTCCCCAACGACTGTTCAGCGAATGTTGTTGCCACTGCAGCAGTTGCCTGCTTTATGCGCCCACGCTGACTGCTGTCCACAGAGTGGCGACAGGTGACGATTTTTAAGACGAGTCACGTTTCATGCCCCATCGGACAGATAGCGGTTGAGTATACGTCGTGGAACGTCGTACAAACACTCCGTAGGAACTGTCGGGAGGATCCAGGCAGGAGGAGAGAATGTTTTCGTGGCATTCCCAGGGTGTTCTTTTATTCAGAAAGGCACAATCGATCAACACAAGCATGCACCTAACCTTGGGAATCATGTCCACCCCTACATGCTATTTTTTTTTCCTTTCCTTGACACGGTGAGATCTACCAGCAGAGCACCAGGATACGTTCACCGCAGGTTTTTGGGCACCAAACTCCCCGTGTGGGACCAGCTCTATTGGGCTGTTCGCGCATTGGATCCTCATCCAAGAAACCTAGCGCAGTTGGCTATGGCATGACTGCACTTCCCCATCGGCATCTTCCAGAACCTCATTGACTTTCTTCCTTCGCGTCTCGCGCTGCAAAAATGGAATAAGTGGTTATTCAGGCTTTTAACAGATGGTCACATTAATATGACTGGACAGTGTATTATTCCGTTGATTTAAAGATTTTCTGTTGCCTTCCCTCTATTACTTTTTCGTTAACTTCTTATCCTGTTACCCCTGCTGTAGGTTCTATCTTCAGTTCTGCCAGTCAGGAGACAGATTGTATGTGGAGATAGGGAACAGTAACAGATAGGGCAGTAATGTCAATTAATTATTTTGACTTGATCTCATTGAGACGCAATCACGCGAAACATTTTAACATTTCGTTTTCAGCTGCACAGTAATAGCCACATCTTCCCAGTTCAGTGGTCGGACCTCAGAATTTACCTCGGTGCAATGGCTTTTTAACCTTATCCAGCGGGTTCAGATGAGGACTATATATTTGGTGAAAAGGCCGTGAAGGCGAAATTAGAGACATTCGAGCTGACATTGAGTCCTGCCAACAATCTTTCTCCCCTCGCTCCATTAGTGAGTGGAATACAATAGGGTGGCTTGCGGAGTATACACTTAAACAGTGTCTCTCCACTTATGATTACAGTATTTTAACTGTTGGACGTTAAACAGTATTTAGTAATTCTTTGACGAGAGTCTGCTACACTTATTACTTAACGCAGGGGCGGGCAAACGTTGCACGCGGCTCATGAGCACACAGCGCTGCACGTGTGCTGCTCGCGTGCAATCGTCGAACGGAGCAGTGGCGACAGCCGGCAGGTTGCCGCAGTGTAGTTCCAGGCTAAGCTGCGGACGTTGAAGCGAAGCGACCACTACGTAGTGAATTTCAATAACCGAAAAATGCAGAGTGAATCAGGGAAACGGAAAATTGGAGATTTGCTATCTTCTAAAAAAGAATGGTAGAATCATTTTTTCTCTGTGCAAAAACGTGAAAATTGGAGATGTATAATATGTGACAGTATTCTCGCTGGTCAGCGGAAGTTTAATATTGAACGCCATTATAATAAATTTCCGTATGTTGCCGTTCTTGGTGCAATAAAAGAGCAATTTCTCAAGCGATTTGGGGATATATCTTACTTATCCCAAGGTTTTGAATAGTTCTCGAGACAATCTGCTGTTTCTGTAGATGATCTTCATCCCAGTTTGCAAATGGAATTAATAGGTCTACAGCGTAATTCTCGTCTGAGAGACAGGTTCCTTTTGGCAAGACTTTCCACAGCAGTCTCCATCGTGAAGCCGCGAAGATAATGTCAATGTTTGGCTCGACATACGTTTGAGAGAGATTTTTTTCTGTTATGAAAATTAATAAGTCTCGACTAAGAGCAAACATCAGTAATGAAAATTTGCGTAACTGTTTGCGTTTGTCTGTATGTAGAAATTTTGTTCCAGACATTAAACGTATTGTAAACTCCACCTGTGATAATTAAATAAAACGTATCGTAGCTGATAGGTACTCTTTCAAGCGATGATTACTTTCAAGCACTCCTACTAACCTTATTCCTTCATTCAATAAAGCAGGCCAGGAAACAAAACGCATTACAGAGGAAGAAGCGGAGAGACGGTATGGTGGAGAGGGGAGAGAAGCGGGTGGCCAGCTTGCCCCTGTGTGCACGCAGAACACCTGTTAACTGCACACGTGCATGTGCACCGCACACGTGCAGAATTCCTGCCCGCCCCTGACTTAACGCTTGCGTCCCTCATTAAAGTTAAAGAGTTCGTTGCGTGGCCTACCGCTCACTACATAGAATTCGTCTTTAACGTCACCCGCAGCAAGAGCACGAGGCGAATACGTTGCCCTCGGCGATACGGAGCTAATTTTGCTGTTGTGTGCTCGCGCGTAGCGGTCTGGTGCACGCACTGCGATTGTAAGCGCTGCAGATCAGTTGGCATTTTGCGAGTAGTACCGATTTTGATGTACCTCTCAGATGAAGAGAGGACGAAATTTTACAAGGTTTCAGCCATTCATTCCTAAAAGAACGTAGTATTCAGGATTCCAACTTTCACGATGTCTTACAACATCAATAAAAAAGAATGTCCGATGAAATCGGATGTTTACCTGTACCTCTCAACATAATGAAAGTTTATTGCAAACATCTTCCATTATAAATGCCATTTTTCGATTACGACAGTCAGGAGGCCATACTAATACGATAATAGTCGGACTGGGAATTCGCCTGGGAAGTCTGAGTGACCTTTCCCGACAGTCAAAAATCTAAGTCGGCATCTAGAGACAGACATTCACCTCTTGATTGCAAGACGTGAAGACAATGAACCAAGATAGCCACTATACTGGTAACTCAGATGCACATCACTCAGCTGATGTCAGATCAAAGAGAGGAATGCAGACGTTTCACTTCTGGTCACTTGTTCACGGTATAAATGTCTAGCCAGATTAGATATTTATCTCCAGTGATGAATCCCAATAACTCACTACGAGTGAAATACTGCTGCCAATTATTAAAATCTTTAGCGAAATATCGCTGCATCACTAGATGTTTGTGTTATTTGGAATCAAAATATGTAATTAAGAGATAGAGAGTAGATGTTTCGAAACTTCACTCTATACATTGCAAATGTATATGCTATTTGTAGGCATTCGTTAGCCGGCCGGAGTGGTCGAGCGGTTGTAGGCGCTACAGTCTGGAACCGCGCGACCGCTAAGGTCGCAGGTTCGAATCCTGCTTCGGGAATGGATGTGTGTGATGTCCTTAGGTTACTAAGGTTTAAGTAGTTCTAAGTTCTAGGGGACTGATGACCTCCGAAATTACGTCCCATGGTGCTCAGAGCCATTTGAACCATTTCCTATTTGTAAACATTAAATAACGAGATAGACCCTAAATAAATACAATAAGAAAACGGTGCAGGTAATACGACGAAGCGATTCGTGCGACGCTTGCTCAGTGAACGCACATGTTAACGGTCCTCTCACCGACAGTTGCGCTGTTATTAGGAGGGGATACAAAAGGAGTAAGTAAAAGGCGAAAAGCAGATCAGAAAGTAACGATGATCACGTAGACGAGCTGAAGAACAACTGAGAAATGAGGCGAGGCGGAACTTGAAGAAGGGAGCGAGAGAGAGGGGAGGGAGGCTGGGGAGGAGGGAGGGAGAGAGAGAGAGAGAGAGAGAGAGAGAGAGAGAGAGCAGGAGAGGCGAGGGAATTAGCGAGAGGAGGCAGCGGCGGCTGCGGGCCGCAGACGGCGGCTCTGGCTGTGCTCGGTGTTTACTCGGGCCCGACGCGACGCCCGCCTGGCGGGATCGATATGAGCCACTTGGAGATCTCGCCGGGCCTTGGCTGCCTCTTCCCGCCAAGCGGCCTCTCTCTCTCTCTCTCTCTCTCTCTCTCTCTCCACCCAGAATGCGTGTACACGAGCAGCAGTCAGCGCATTGCCCGGTCGGGCCGCGTGCCGTGGCACGTTACAACTCTTCGGCCCTCTGTTCCCGTTTACCTTCCGAGCAGACGAAAGCCGCCGAGCACCATGCCGTTCTACCACCTTGCCTCCTATTCGAATAGCATGCACTAGTTTCTATACCAGAAAATCAAAATTAGGAATGCCATGTTGTTGTTGTTGTTGTTGTTGTTGTTGTGGTCTTCAGTCCTGAGACTGGTTTGATGCAGCTCTCCATGCTAATCTATCCTGTGCAAGCTTCTTCATCTCACAGTACCTACTGCAACCTACATCCATCTGTTTAGTGTATTCATCTCTTGCTCTCCCTCTACGATTTTTACCCTCCAATGCTAAATTTGTGATCCCTTGATGCCTCAGAACATGTCCTACCAAGCGATCCCTTCTTCTAGTCAAGTTGTGCCACAAACTTCTCTTCTCCCCAATCCTATTCAATACCTCCTCATTAGTTACGCGATCTACCCACCTAATCTTCAACATTCTTCTGTAGCACCACATTTCGAAAGCTTCTATTCTCTTCTTGTCCAAACTATTTATTGTCCATGTTTCACTTCCATACAAATATTTTCAGAAACGACTTCCTGACACTTAAATCTATACTCGATGTTAACAAATTTCTCTTCTTCAGAAACGCTTTCCTTGCCATTGCCAGTCTACATTTTATTTCCTCTTTACTTCGACCATAATCAGTTATTTTGCTCACCAAATAGCAAAACTCCTTTACTACTCTAAGTGTCTCATTTCCTAATCTAATTCCCTCAGCATCACCCGACATAATTCGACTACATTCCATTATCCTTGTTTTGCTTTTGTTGATGTTCATCTTATATCTTCCTTTCAAGACTCTGTCCATTCCATTCAACTGCTCTCCCAAGTCCTTTGCTGTCTCTGACAGAATTACAACGTCATCGGCGAACCTCAAAGTTTTTATTTCTTCTCCATGGATTTTAATACCTACTCCAAATTTTTCTTTTGTTTCCTCTACAGCGTGCTCACTATACAGATTGAATAACATCGGGGAGAGGCTACAACCCTGTCTCACTCCCTTCCCAACCACTGCTTCCCTTTCATGCCCCTCGACTCTTATAACTGCCATCTGGTTTCTGTACAAATTGTAAATAGCCTCTCGCTCCCTGTATTTTACCCCTGCCACCTTTAGAATTTGAAAGAGAGTATTTCAGTCAACATTGTCAAAAGCTTTCTCTAAGTCTACAAATGCTAGAAACGTAGGTTTGCCTTTCCTTAATCTTTCTTCTAAGGTAAGTCGTAAGGTTAGTTTTAGGAATGCCATATCGAAATGAAAACAACCGCTGGTGATTAGGACCACTGTTGCAAAAGGCCCAGACATCAGCTGATTTAGCGAGCCAGTAGAGAGGCGATAGGACACTTCAATGTTTTTCAGACCAGAAACATTTAAGAGCACCCCTTTGGACAGTGCTGCTGTTTTACGGGAAGATGGGAACGTCATTAGTACACTCGGCAGGAAGGTGCAGGAGGAACGGCAGCACTTCGTCGCACCATGGTTCAAGTTCACGGTTACCTTAATGAATTGTTCCAAGTCTTGGTATGAGAAACACCTGCAAAACATCATAAAATCATCCGCTCACTGGAGGTAAAAGGTCTTATAAGGCCACCGACACGCTTGGCATCAAGCAGTACTTGGAGAGAAGCAAATGATCTGACGGAAATGGTGAGCAGCTGTTTACGGCTGTTCGCTGTGATGTGAGGGAAGGTATCTTTGTTGAGTGACTGAAGGGGGTATACAAGAAGACTTAGTCAAAATTTCTAGTTGGTGTGATGAAAGGCAGCTTACTCTAAATGCAGTAAAATGCAGATGAGTAGGGAAAACAATCTTGTAATTTTCGGATACAACATTAGTAGTGTGCTGTCAGGCCGATTACATACCTAGACGTAACACCGCAAAGCGATATTAAATGGACCGAGCACGTAAGGGGAGGAGGAAGATCGACTTCGGTTTATTGAGAGAATTTTGGGAACGTATGGTTCATCTATAATGTAGAGAGCAGAAAGAACCCTGTTGCGATCCATTCCTGAGTACTGATTGAGAGTGTGGGATGCTCCCAAATCAGATTAAAGGAGGGCGTCGAAGCAGTTCGAATATTATGGAGATGCTTCGTGAATTCAAAGGGACTTCCTGGTGAGAAGACAACGCTCTTTTTGCAAGGCACTATTGCGGGAATTTAAAGAGCCGGCTAACTGATCAACAATTCTACTGCCAATAACGCACATTCCGCGTAAGGACCACGAAGATGCGAGAAGTTACAGCTTATACGGAGGCTCGCGAGTGGAACAGGGAAGGAAATGACTAATAGTGGACAAGGTACATTCCGCCACGCACCTTATGGTGGCTTGCGGAGTATCTAAGTAGATGTAGATGCACACTATTCTACTGCCCGCATATGACAGCTTGCATTGGACTCATGAGAATAAGGGACGATTATGGTGCCTACTCAGGCACTGTTCGTTTACTCCACGCCGGCAAGGTAGCTCAGCGTGTTTGGTCAGAGGGCTAGCTGCCCTCTGTAATAAAAAAAAAAATAAATGAGTTAATGTATCAACGACGAACTGACATGAGTGTCTTGCGACATCCGCCCCGAGTAGATGCAATGAACGAAAACGAACAAAAAATGAGATTTAAAAACAAAAAATAGGGAACCGCGCGACTGCTACGGTCACAGGTTCGAATCCTGTCTCGGGAATGGATGTGTGTGATGTTCTTAGGTTAGTTAGGTTTAAGTAGTTCTAATAAGGGAACCTCCCCATCGCACCCCCCTCAGATTTAGTTACAAGTTGGCACAGTGGATAGGACTTGAAAACCTGAACACAGATCAATTGAGAAAACAGGAAGAAGTTGTGTGGAACTATGAAAAAATAAGCAAAATATACAAACTGAGTAGTCCATAAGCAACATAGACAACATCAAGGCTAATGTAAGCTCAGGAGTGACGTGGTCCTGTGGTTAGCGTGAGCAGCTGCGGAACGAGGGGTCCTCGGTTCAAGTCTTCGCTCGAGTGAAAAATTAAATTTTTTGTTTTCAGACAATTATTATCTGTCCGTCCGTCCGTCCGATGCGAGGTAACTGCGTCGTAGTATGGGGACGCTACACCTAAACAAACATCGAAACAAAACATATGTTTTGACAGAGCACAGAGAAAATTGTGCGACTGCATTCATTTGTTGCAGTTTATGTGACAAACTCTTATGTTTTGATCACTTTTTTGGGAGTGATTATCACATCCACAAGAAAACCTAAATCGGGCAAGGTAGAAGAATCTTTTTACCCACTCGCCAAGTGTACGAGTTAGGTGGGTCGACAACATATTCCTGTCATGTGACGCACATGCTGTCACCAGTGTCGTATAGAATCTATCAGACGTGTTTTCCTGTGGAGGAATCGGTTGACCTATGACCTTGCGATCAAATGTTTTCGGTTCCCATTGGAGAGGCACGTCCTTTAGTCTACTAATCGCATGGTTTTGCGGTGCGGTCGCAAAACGCAGACACTAAATTTACTACGAGGGCAGTTCAATAAGTAATGCAACACATTTTTTTCTCGGCCAATTTTGGTTGAAAAAACCGGAATGTCTTGTGGAATATTTTCAAACATTCCCGCTTCGTCTCGTATAGTTTCATTGACTTCCGACAGGTGGCAGCGCTGTACGGAGCTGTTAAAATGGCGTCTGTAACAGATGTGCGTTGCAAACAACGGGCAGTGATCGAGTTTCTTTTGGCGGAAAACCAGGGCATCTCAGATATTCATAGGCGCTTGCAGAATGTCTACGGTGATCTGGCAGTGGACAAAAGCACGGTGAGTCGTTGGGCAAAGCGTGTGTCATCATCGCCGCAAGGTCAAGCAAGACTGTCTGATCTCCCGCGTGCGGGCCGGCCGTTCACAGCTGTGACTCCTGCAATGGCGGAGCGTGCGAACACACTCGTTCGAGATGATCGACGGATCACCATCAAACACCTCAGTGCTCAACTTGACATCTCTGTTGGTAGTGCTGTCACAATTGTTCACCAGTTGGGATATTCAAAGGTTTGTTCCCGCTGGGTCCCTCGTCGTCTAACCGAACACCATAAAGAGCAAAGGAGAACCATCTGTGTGGAATTGCTTGCTCATCATGTGGCTGAGGGTGACAATTTCTTGTCAAAGATTGTTACAGGCGATGAAACATGGGTTCATCACTTCGAACCTTAAACAAAACGGCAATCAATGGAGTGGCGCCACACCCACTTCCCTACCAAGAAAAAGTTTAAAGCCATACCCTCAGCCGGTAAAGTCATGGTTACAGTCTTCTGGGACGCTGAAGGGGTTATTCTGTTCGATGTCCTTCCCCATGGTCAAAAGATCAACTCTGAAGTGTATTGTGCTACTCTTCAGAAATTGAAGAAACGACTTCAGCGTGTTCGTAGGCACAAAAATCTGAACCAACTTCTCCTTCTTCATGACAACGCAAGATCTCACACAAGTCTTCGCACCCGAGAGGAGCTCACAAAACTTCAGTGGACTGTTCTTCCTCATGCACCCTACAGCCCCGATCTCGCACCGTCGGATTTCCATATGTTTGTCCCAATGAAGGACGCAATCCGTGGGAGGCACTACGCGGATGATGAAGAAGTTATCGATGCAGTACGACGTTGGCTCCGACATCGACCAGTGGAATGGTACCGTGCAGGCATACAGGCCCTCATTTCAAGGTGGCGTAAGGCCGTAGCATTGAATGGAGATTACGTTGAAAAATAGTATTGTGTAGCTAAAAGATTGGGGAATAACCAGGTGTATTTCAATGCTGAATAAAACAACCCCTGTTTCAGAAAAAAATGTGTTGCATTACTTATTGAACTGCCCTCGTACAATGAACAGAGACGTCAATTAACGAACGGACAGATCATCACTTTGCGAAAATAAAGAAAGAAAACTTTTCACTCGAGGGACGACTTTTTTTCTTATTTTTTTTTTTTTTTTTTTTTTTTTTGGGAGTGAGGGGTTTTTATTTATTTATTTATTTATTTTATATGAGGGAAGGTAGGAGAAACAGAAACCTTTATTATTCACAAAATAAACATAGTACGTCCTGACACATGATAACTGTCCTGGAAGGAACCTCGCTGCCGTCCTACCATGCAGCATGAAATAACAACAAAATCAAAGTGGGGCCACCTCCGGCACCCTAAAGAAAAGTATTTATGGATATGAAAACAAAATTTGAAGTACATCCATTTGCTAACTGTTCAAGCCTGTGTTTTTCGTAGGTCGCATACTCGCATAGTGTTCTTAGTCTATCACATTACTTGGTCGGTTTCACAACGAGAGCACCGCTGCTCATCTTTGCGCACCCGGCACACCCCAAGTATATGGCGGGTCCGCAAAAACCGTTACTAGGAAATTGGCATACCAATCCTTGTACTTTTGTAGTCGTAATAGTTTTGTGTGTCCATCTTGCAAGTACTGCCAGTAATCCAGGACGTTCAGTAAGTTCGTACATGTGTCTCTATAGATGTAATGGACCATCATACCTGTGATCCACGCCACTGCGTTCGTCTTATGACGCAGAAAATACGTTTCCTCTGGAAAAAATACTATGCCAGAACAGACTGCTGTATAGATAGTGCGCCGCATGAACGCTATTATCTTTCTTGCGAGAGTCCAGACAGCCAATGCCTCGCCGCAGACCAGCCGATGGTTGTCCGTATCCAGCAAAAAAATGGTTCAAATGGCTCTGAGCACTATGGGACTTAACAGCTGTGGTCATCAGTCCCCTAGAACTTAGAACTACTTAAACCTAACTAACCTAAGGACATCACACACATCCACGCCCGAGGCAGGATTCGAACCTGCGACCGTAGCAGTCGCGCGGTTCCGGACTGCGCGCCTAGAACCGCGAGACCCGTATCTAGCACGCCGCATTGCTGACACAAGGGCGCATCTGCCAAATGTATTGCGTACTTTTTATCATTTGTAGGGTATTTTCGGTTCACGACAATGTACCATGTTGATCTGACTGATGTAGGTAGGTGGGGGTGGTGGACCGCGCGCCACACCACGTGCCAATTAACAGCTGGATGCGGGCATGGATGTTTGTGATGTCCTTAGGTTAGTTAGGTTTAACTAGTTCTAAGTTCTAGGGGACTAATGACCTCAGCAGTTGAGTCCCATAGTGCTCAGAGCCATTTGAACCAACAGCTGGATGTTTGCGTGCCACCCTATTCCGGGCGATCTGTCGAAGAGGCAGATGGTACACGTCCTTCGATGTCGACTGTCCGGTCGTCGGTAAACGCTGTCTAACGTAACTGTGTTCCACGATGAACGTGCGCACATGCGTTAAAGGGGGCGATATATGGCCGACACTGACTGGAGGAAGATGCGATGTTGGTACGAGTTCTTCGATGATCGTCCCCGTAAGCGAGTGATTCCTGTTGCGCCACCGTTTGAGCATAGTATTAATATACATGGCACGCGCCTTCTCGTGCACGTTCACTAAACCAACGCCCCCCCTCTCGCGCTGGGAGGGTAAGCGTGTTGTACTGTACCTTAAAGAGTTGTCCCAGGCACACATAGTACCCAAAAGCCGCTTGAAGCCTCATAGCCATCGTGCGCGTCAAGGGGAGAAGATGTGTCAGGTGGCACATCTTGGGCGCGAGATAAAGGTTGACGAGTAACACTCGTTGCAGCATATCCATCGACCGTAGGGCGTTTAGTCGTACTGTCGTGCGGACTCTGAGTAACAGTCTTCGGTAGTTGGCCGCAGCCGTTCTCGCTGTCTCCTTATGAAAGGTGATACCCAAACAGCGGAGGGTTTCCACCGCAGGTAAAGGTCTTTCCGTTCCTGGTTCTAGTCCACGCCCCACATGCATGAATTGTGATTTTCGGTAGCTGACCACACTTCCAGCTGCCGTCCCATACGTCTGTAGCCAATCCAGTGCTGTTTGAGTCTCCCTCTCATTCCGTACGAGGAACACAATATCATCCGCGTATGCTCTGCATTTGAATGAGAAATGCCGTAGGGAGATCCCGGTAAGACGGCGGCGAAGGCCTGCGAGGCACGGTTCTAAGGCGATCGCATAAAGGAGGATCGACGAGGGGCAACCCTGTCTCACTGATCTTAAGATCTTAAAATACTCAGTTCTCCCTCCGTTGATCAGCATCGCTGATCTGGCGCCGTGCAACAGCCGCATCACAGCATTGGTCAATAATGGCGAGACACCCATCCTGTTCATCACCGCCGCGAGGTACACAAGATCCACGCGATCAAATGCATGATCGAAATCTACTGCAACCATCGCCCCCGGACGCGGCATGCAACCGCGAGGGCGACGACGTCACGATAGTCTCCCAAGGCTGTGTGGATATTACTGATGCCGCCAAGGCAAGTCTGATCGGCATGTATTCGATTCTCCAGCGACTTTTTGATACGACTTCCCAGGATGCGCATGAAGATCTTGTAGTCACTATTAAGGAGGGTCAAGCGGCGATAATCACAAGGCCGTTTGCCACCACGGGGCTTCGGTATCGGTATCATGAGCCCTTCCGTGAATTGAATGTGAACCGGTACTTCTTGCCGCAGAAGTTCATTAAACATACATAGCCACATCGGTGTCATAATGGTCACAAAGGCACGGTAAAATTCCAACGGGAATCCGTCTGGACCTGGGGAATTGTTGCAAGCACCTCGTGTAATCGCTTCCTCCAGCTCTTCACACGTAATTTCAGATAACCCGTCCGCTTCCCCTTTCACACTCGTCGCGTCTGGGATCTCTTCCAGGACGTTCCACAGCTCCCTCTGACCCTCCCCGTTGCTCGCATAGAATCTGCTAAAATGATCCGTGAACGCCTGTGCTATGCCCCTTTGTGTTGTAAAACGACGGCCATCACCGAGATCGATCTCATGTATTAAATTCCTGCGTCTTCTTCGTCTTTCCTTTATCACATAATGCATCGAGGGAACCTCGTTGGGCAGGAAATCCTGCGACCTCGCGCGTATCATCCTACCTGCCATCCTCTGCGTCGCAAGTTGTACCAGCTTCGCCTTAACTTGGTGGACGGCCGTCTGGCGTTCTGGTGTAGGTGGTTGAGCTAACAGTTCCCGGAGAGCCGTAAAATAAAACTCAGTGGTCGTGCGCTGCCACTGAGAAACCTCCTTCCCGTAACCTATTAACGTCCTCCGTAAAGCTGGCTTCGCGCACTCGATCCACCACTGCAGGACAGAACCGAAAGAATTTCGTCGACGGAGGCAGCCATGCCACGCGTCCTCCACCATGCGTCGGCATTCTGCAACTCGCAGGTGGGAGACGTTCATCTTCCAATTACCCCTCCGTCTCCACACCTGCTGTCTATCAAGGTTAACGGTACAAATATATGCCTCGTGGTCTGTAAACGCTGTCGGCCATATTTCTGCGTCCACCGTCGACATTGCTAACGCCCTTGAAACGTAGATCCGGTCCAAACGGCCCGCGGAGTGGCTAGTAAAAAATGCATATCCTGGTTGGTTGCGATACTTCAGGTCCCATGTATCGACTAATTCCATCCCGTTGATCAGCTCCCTAAGTTCTTGGCTAGTAGTATAGTTAGGTTGTTGGTCCTTTCTGTCGAGCACACAATTAAAATCTCCGCCGAGTATGCAACCATCGTATCGACCCTGGAACAACGGTGTAACCTCATGGGCGTAAAAATCTGCTCTGTCCCTTCTCTTATCCGAGCCTGACGGTGCGTATATGTTGATCAAACGTATTCCACCTATGGTCACGGCCGTACCACGGGCAGAAGGCAAATACTCAACTTCGTCTGCACGTATCCCTTCCTTTAATAGTATAGCTGTGCCAACGCCTCTCTCGTCACGCGGGGAACAGTAAATGTCGTAATCGTAAAAGTTCGAGGGGGGAAGTACCCGAACTTCTTGTAATAGTGCTATGTCTAAATCCACAGCCTTTATCATGTCACTGAGCATCTTGATTTTTACCGGCGTCCCAATGCTATTGATGTTAACAGACCCTATCCGATAAGCTTGTTGCATGGCGGTCAACGTAGATAGGTTACCGTACGGTCGCTAATTTTGCCGTACATAGGCTGCTGTCGGACTAACGTCCCCCGCCGTTCCCTCATATGGTCTGCCATTATTCCGTGCACTCTGCCGGTCTTACACTGGGAGAGTGCGTGGGAGCAGTTCCTCCGGCATCATCTGTTCCCCACGGGAGTGGCTCTTCCGACCAGTCCCCTAGTGTCCCATCGTTGTCGTGCGGTGCAGGCGCCGTAGCCTCCTCAGTAGCCTGTTGCCGTCTATCGAGCTCCTTCGCTGTGTCTGGAGCATCGTCAGCGGTAGGTCGTACCGCCGTCCCGCTGGCCATCGTTGCATCCACGCTAGGCAGTTCTTCTGTATACATGGTCGTCTGCTCTGTACCCATAAACTTCTCAGAATTGTCTGCTAGATCAGAGTGGTCGTTCTCCACCGTGAGGCGGCGCTTCTTCCGGGGTTTTGGTGATCGCTGTTTACGTTGCCGGGCCTCGGAATCAGAGGTCAGCATGGTCTCCAGTTGTTCGTGGGAGGGCGTTGGAATCGTGCGCCGTCGTATTATCGACGTCTCCAAGTGCCTTATCTGAAGGGGGCGCAAGCGGAACCGAAGAGAGGGCGTCCTGTGACTGCTGCAGGCGGTCCAGCGCAACGTCGTCTTTCTGTGGCTCGCCACGATCCGCCGCTGTCTGTGTGTTCCGGTACGCGTCTGTCTCGCGGCCCACGTCATCGCGTAATGCGGCGACGTAAGTCATGGGGAGCACAGTCGGATGCGGCGTGAGGGGTGGATCATCCCGTGGCAGCTGTAATAACCTTCGTTGAGCACACTCAGAACGTATGTGTCCCTCCTTCCCACATCCAGAGCACGTCCTTGGTTGTCCGTCGTAAATGACAATCGCCCTACAACCGGCGATGTACAAGTATGACGGGACGTGTTTTCGGAGTTCGATCCGTATTTGTCTGACGCCATTGAGGACAGGATACGTCTTGAAACTCGCTCATTTTTCAGCCTCGTGGGATAGGACCGTTCCGTAAGGACGCAGGGCGTCTGTCACCAATTCTTCTGGCACTTCGAATGGAAGCTCAAAGACGCGGATCGTTCGGAGGCCCATGCCGGCGTGTTCAACTGTGACCGCTCCAACATTCCCGTCCGAATGACAGAATCGAAGTCCTTGTCGGTGTCGGAGTAGTAGTTCGTCACATGCCGCTTCGTTGATGAGCTTGACATAGACCACGCTGCTGACTATAGATAAGTGTATTCCAACTAGAACGTCAGGTTAGATTTTCACTTCGTCCCGTAAATAACGTTCGATCTCATAAGCCTTCGGTCGAGCATATTCGTTAACAAAACTAAATTTCAGTGTCGATTTGCGGAACGACAAGGCCATGATTCGTTCTATGTATACCACGACACACGGCTACACATTTAACGTAAACACCTCTCGCGCAGACGTGCGGCAGGGACGTAAACACCGTCCGAACCGCTGCGCCGCCGAAGGCTGACTGAGCGTTGAACCAAGGACCTCTCATTCCGCAGCTGCTCACGCAAACCACGAGACCACGACGCTCCTGAGCTCACATTAGCCTTGATGTTGCCTATCTCGCGCATGGACTACTCAGTTTGCGTATTTTGCTTATTTTTTTCATAGTTCCACACAACTTATTCCTGTTTTCTCGATTGACATGTGTTCAGTCTTTCAAGGCCTATCCACTGTGCCAACTTACAACGAAATCTGAGGGGGGTGCGATGGGGAGGTTCCCTTGTAATTACTAGGGGACTGATGACCTCAGATGTTAAGTCCTATAGTGCTCACAGCCATTTGAACCGTTTTTCTTTACTCCATACGCTTTTCTTTAAACTCCTCTTGTATTAAAAGGAAGTAAGATTAGAATTTAAAATCCACTCGACTACGAGGTCACTAGACACAAATCACTAACTCGCATGAGGGATGGATGGGGTCACCGCCTCCTTTGCTTTAAGCGATTTTACGAAACCGAGGAAAATTTTAATCTGGCTGGTCGGGCTGGGATTTGATTCTTATAGATAGTGGAGCCTATACCTAGTTTTTGGTGGCGCATTGCCGTTTAGTGGTGTACGTTTTCCAGTCGAATAGTCGAATCTTAGATTCTTGCAAAGAATTTGCATGATAACCGGACTTACGTCGTTAGTCTAGAAGTGATAACTTATTGCAAGTTAGCTGAAGGATGAAATCAAGACTAGCGACCCTTTTCCAAGTTTAGCAGCGACGAAAATTGACGTTGAAGCGTCGATTGACGTTGAAGCGTCGATAGACGTTTCCTTAAATAAACGGTGGTGTAATACGTCACATAATTTTGCTCGTAAGTGCTGAATGCGTCGATTCCTGCCGAGCAACACGCTCGGTAATCCGCGTAACGCCACATCACCACGAATTATGAGGACAGAAACTTTTCGGAGCTTTCTGACCCATAGTAGTTCGAACAATCGTCAGTGGGGAGCCTATTACATTAATTGAATGATTCTCCAGTCGACGAAAGTTCTGGAAGTCATACATCTCTATTGCGCAAGGTTCTGTAGGAATCGATAATTATCCTCGCCTATTCTAAAATAGTTTCGAAACGTATTATAGCTCTCTAAAAGAAATTTTGTTCTCCTTTCCTCCCGTCTGCTCATCCGTTTTTTTACCTACAGTGATTATTTTCTGCTTTTCTAACTGCTCACTGCCACGACATCTTATGAAGCGGCCGCCGATCATACATACTCCTTAAGTCAACATTCCTTTTTCTCAACGTCTACGAATCGTATAGGGATGAACGAGGTATTGTTGGAAAGGTTTTTAACAGGCTTCTGACAACGAATACCGATTTTGCGCGGTAACTCACTATTTGTGGAAAATTTTATCATGAAATACACTTTTAATTATCATAGGCAAAATGATCACCGATGCCCGGCTTGATACTTAGGTTTTAAGAAGCTAAGCTATTAATCAGGAATAAGAGACTCCCCTACCATATCATATTATTACAAACACCATTTTATTTGTTTTAAAGTAACGAATAATTTTTATACACCATTGGTATAGATAATAACCGTGACAACTACGGTAGTCCATTACTCTCTGCCCGTTGTACAAGCTGACTTTTCTAAACGAATATATTTCCCTAAATGACAAGTTCCCGTATTATCGCCGTATAAACCTAGGGGAAAAAAACACTAGTGTCATGTTGATAAGAAACCAGAACGCTACACAGGGCTCAGTCAATGGAGCACGCATAGTTGTAACAAAACTCAGTGAATTTACAACTAATGCTCAACTAGGTAACACCGGGAAAACTGTTGTAATAAAGCCTATTCAAGGATAACTAAATCTAGTAACATTTTTGTATTCCTTAAGGAAAATGAAAAACAAAATATATACGAAGACCACATTTTTGCGTGAGAAGTCGTCTACACGGAGGTACTGTAATGATCTGTAAGGAATTTTATTCAGAAATATGTGCATGCAAATATACGAGGGCAGTTCAATACGTAATGCAACACTTTTTTTTTCTCGGCCAATTTTGGTTGAAAAAACCAGAAATTTCTTGTGGAATATTTTCAAACATTCCCGCTTCGTCTCGTATAGTTTCATTGACTTCCGACAGGTAGCAGCGCTGTCCGGAGCTGTTAAAATGGCGTCTGTAACGGATGTGCGTTGCAAACAACGGGCAGTGATCGAGTTTCTTTTGGCGGAAAACCAGGGCATCTCAGATATTCATAGGCGCTTGCAGAATGTCTATGGTGATCAGGCAGTGGACAAAAGCACGGTGAGTCGTTGGGCAAAGCATGTGTCATCATCGCCGCAAGGTCAAGCAAGACTGTCTGATCTCCCGCGTGCGGGCCGGCCGTGCACAGCTGTGACTCCCGCAATGGTGGTTCGTGCGAACACACTCGTTCGAGATGATCGACGGATCACCATCAAACAACTCAGTGCTCAACTTGACATCTCTGTTGGTAGTGCTGTCACAATTGTTCACCAGTTGGAATATTCAAGGATTGTTCCCGCTGGGTACCTCATTGTCTAACCAAACACCATAAAGAGCAAAGGAGAACCATCTGTGCGGAATTGCTTGCTCGTCATGTGGCTGAGGGTGACAATTTCTTGTCAAAGATTGTTACAGGCGATGAAACATGGGTTCATCACTTCGAACCTGAAACAAAACGGCAATCAATGGAGTGGCGCCACACCCACTCCCCTACCAAGAAAAAGTTTAAAGCCATACCCTCAGCCAGTGAAGTCATGGTTACAGTCTTCTGGGAAGCTGAAGGGGTTATTCTGTTCGATGTCCTTCCCCATGGTCAAACGATCAACTCTGAAGTGTATTGTGCTGCTCTTCAGAAATTGAAGAAACGACTTCAGCGTGTTCGTAGGCACAAAAATCTGAACAAACATCTCCTTCTTCATGACAACGCAAGATCTCACACAAGTCTTCGCACCCGAGAGGAGCTCACAAAACTTCAGTGGACTGTTCTTCCTCATGCACCCTACAGCCCCGATCTCGCACCGTCGGATTTCCATATGTTTGGCCCAATGAAGGACGCAATCCGTGGGAGGCACTACGCGGATGATGAAGAAGTTATTGTTGCAGTACGACGTTGGCTTCGACATCGACCAGTGGAATGGTACCGTGCAGGCATACAGGCCCTCATTTCAAGGTGGCGTAAGGCCGTAGCACTGAAGGGAGATTACGTTGAAAAATAGTGTTGTGTAGCTAAAAGATTGGGGAATAACCTGGTGTATTTCAATGCTGAATAAAACAACCCCTGTTTCAGAAAAAAATGTGTTGCATTACTTATTGAACTGCCCTCGTATGTAAAAGTATGTGCCGTAAATTTATGATTATTATTTCAAGTAATTCGGTGCGTTCTTCGCGATGTTTCCTCTTCATTCTCACAAGTACCCGAGAATTATTCCAAATACTGTCATTATTTAAAAGTTTTTCACGGGTCCTCTGGTACAGCAGGAATTGCTGAATTCCCTGTAGTGTTTGACGTCACGCGTGCCTGCTATACTGATGTACCTTTGCTACGCTACTGTACTACGTTCATCACAAGAATAAACCTGACGTAAGCAAACACAAATGCGATGACTGGTCGGCAGCCGTGGCTCTCGTACACTGGTGTTGTTCCGCTCTTGGAAGTAGGTCGAACTTATGGATTAGATATCTTATTATTATGTCACTGTAAATGAAACTTTATGACATACTTATGTATTAACAGCCATCAAAGTTTTTCTTAATCATACTTTATAGGTATGTAATTTTTATTTCAAAAATCGTGTACAGTCACGTTCTCTTTAAGCACTGCTTGTGCCCTGATTGCCACACTGTTCATACATAACGTGAAAATGGTTGACATTGCTTTCTGCTTCGTAGTGAAACGCGCGTAACATCACTAATGGCTAGAAACAAGTTGTTCTTAATGTTTTCGACAAGATTACAGAGAAAAATCAGCTATAACATTTATCGAGAAACACATAAACACATGTACTAAATATAAGAAACAATAATTTAATCATATGCGTGGCGTAATCGTTTGTGTCATAGATTGATAATTTTTTCTGTTCCGTTTGAATACGTAAACCATTTAAATATGAAATTCGTCAAATATGTGATAATTAACTCATACTTAACCGTCATTTGTTTTTCAAGAACAATGCACGTCTTCTAGTTTCTAATGACATATCGCACGCAAAATTCTGGTTTACATTGCAAACTTCTTCTTCTTCTTAAGTTGCCAATCCTAAGATTGATTTGCAGCAGTTCTCCATTCAGTGCGATTGTCGGCCAGCCTCTTCAATTCCGTGAAACTTCCGCATCCTAGGTCCTGCATTATCTGGCTTATGTACTTTCTTCTAGGTCTGCCTCTTGCCCTTTTGCCCTCCACAAGGCCTTCCGTTATAGTGTGGAGAAGACTTTCATGTCTCAGAATGTGTCCCATCCATATATCTCTCCTCTTCTTGACCGTCTTCCAAAGAACTGGAACTTCCTCCGCTCTCTGCAGGACTTCTTCATTTGTCATCCTGGCCGTCCATGGAATTTTTAACATCCTTCGCAGACACCACATTTCGAATCCTTCAATCCTTCTTCTTTCGTCCTCTCCAAGTGTCCAGGTTTCGCTGCCGTAGAGAAGCACACTCCCAACAAAGGTCTTTATTAACCGCTTCCTTAACGACAGACTTACCATATTTGATGTGAGGAGTCCTTTCCTGTTATAGAATGCAATCTTTGCCTGATTTATTCTACTTATTACATCTTTCCTACTACGACCATCTGATGTTATTCTGCTTCCCAAGTAGACAAAGTCTTGTATTTCTTTCAGCTTCTCTCCATTCAGCCTTATATTCGTAATTGCTTGATTATTTTGTTTGCTTGCAACTAAGATTTTTGTTTTTGACTTATTAATTTTCATGTTGTACCGTGTAGCAAGAGTGTTTTCCATTTCCTCCAACACTACTTGTAATTCTTCCTCATTTTCCGCTAGGACAGCAATGTCATCCGCAAAACGCAGCATATCAACTATTTTTCCCTGGATCCTGATTCCATTAGCTTGTCCTAACTTTTCTCTGACCTCGTCCATTGCTTTCTGTATGTACATATTAAAGAGGACAGGGGAGAGTGCACATCCCTGTCTCACACCCTGTTTAATTTTTGCTTGTTGTTGATGTTCCCCACATCTCACTATTGCCACCTCTTCTTTGTATATGTTCCATATCGTTCTCCTGTCCTTGTACTTAGCTCCAGTTTCCCTCAATATCTGGAATAGTTTTTTCCATTCAACCTTATCAAAGGCTTTTTCGAGGTCGATAAATGCTATGTAGGTGTCCTTTCTTTTTTCCATTCTTTTTTCTATTATGAGCCTTAGGGGCATAATGGCTTCTCGCGTACCTCTCCCTCTTCTAAAGCCAAACTGGTCTTCTGTGAGGATGCATTCCACGTTCCCTTCAATTCTTCTGAGGAGGATGGTCGTCAAAATTTTTGATGCATGTGATGTTAGGCTGAGGGTTCTGTATTGTGCACACGATTTTGCTGGCATTTTCTTTGGTAATGGAACAATAATACACTTTTTGAAGTCCTCAGGCAGCTCTCCAGTATCATATATTTGGCAGATTAATTTACACAATTTATCTTTTATTTCTGTTCCAGCTGCTTTGATGATTTCTGCAGGCAATGAGTCAATTCCTGGTGCTTTTCCGTGCTTAAGTGCCTGTAGTGCCTGATCAAATTCAGACCTTAGTATGCTGTCTCCTAGTTCATCTTTATCTACTTCGTCCTCACTTTCAATCATGTCATCTTGTACGTTGCCTCCATATAATTTCTCTAGGTATTCCTTCCACGTAAGTGCTATATCTTCATCATTATACACCATCTTATTATCCTCTCTTATTAGGGCAGTACATCTAATCCTTTGTCCTCCTGAGAAGAAGCGTTTCACTGTTTTGTATGCTAATTCAAGGTTCCCTTTCTTCAGAAGGTCTTCAACATTGCAAACACACTTTCTAAATTATCTATATTTTATAACAGATTGTTAAAATTAGGAAAACAATACACAATTAAATTTTTTGAAGAAAAATGAAAAATCAAATAGTCTTTCTTTGAATACGCTAAGTGTTTTTTAGAACAGATGGGGTGTAAAACGAGCCAAAGTGATAAGCGTCATAGAAACATGGGAAACATAATTTTCACGGCGTCGAGCATGCTGCATTTTTACAGTTGTCAACACTGCAATCTGATCCCAATAGAACTGATCTGGAGAGAAATTAAGAGATTTGTCGGGCTGGACTTTTTGATGGCTTGGGATTCTGTTTGTCGTCGCCTCGGTATCAACGTAGCGTACTGAAATGTATTCGATGGAGTCCGATATGGAAGGAGTTCAGACATTACCAGAGGACTGACTGAAATATCTTCAGTGGCTTCAATATTTAACTACATGGTGAAATCCCAGCAGTGCGCTTTTACGTCACACATAGCCCATGGAGAGAAATTAGCCTTGTTAAAGTAAGGAATTTTCATCACTCTTCTTTTTAATTACAATACTACGTTAGCTAAGTCGAGAGTATGTTATGTTTTCCATCTGATCGCCTAAGAAACGTATCACCTGAGTTTTACCATTATTTCCTTCTGTTTAAAAGTGAATGATATTCAAAGCTATATTGTTCTCTGCTCATCTCTTTTTACGTCTTTACTGCAACTGTCCGCATCACTGCTGCTTAGTTGGACCACGTGGTTGTCCAAGTTAAATGTGCCGTTAACGCTGTTGTTCGGTGTTATCAAGGAGTCGATGTACTTGTAACGGACGACATAAATCTTATCCTCACCATCATTCTTGAATGTACTCGAGACAGCTTGGCTTCCGCTCCATAGAAAAACTAAATCCGATGAGGCTCCAGCCAACGCCGAAGAATATATAGTGTAATGTTTACGTGAGGTTTATTCTTATGATGAACGGAGTATAACTGCACGTGACTTCTCGCGTTCGCTTTTGTGAGCACTTTGTTGCTTCCTTTAAGGAACATGTGAATGGGCACTTAAAAGTCATATGCCAGCTAATTTAAATAAAGGTATGTCTGCAAGGGCCATTAAATGACATACTGCCGACGATATGGCCCTATAATGTTCTCCTACAACATTGTGGCCACGCTAATTGCAAACATATGTACTACAACGTTACTGGCCACTATTGCCTGGCAATTGTTTGCGGCAGTAAATTTTCGGAACCTTCCCTTGTAAGGGAACACACTATCGCCACGAAATGGGCGAACGCAAGCTAATGAGTGCGGCTCCACAGCTTTTACCTCACACTAGGAATAAAGTTAGTAAGAACAAGTGAAATCAGGCTTCGTGAATGTAGCTTTGTTTAAGCTGTAAGCACAATGCTTTAAAATGTTTAATTCGTGAACTGATGCTAAGTCGAAAGACGCTTTCGAATCTCTCGTACAAGCAGTTGCTCTGAGAACAGATGCAAATACGAGAGAGCGTGTACCAGTTGGCAATCACACCTTGGCTTTTATAATAGCCACCGGTGATTTGTACGGTACTTAAAGCCCACTATTCATCAATATCTTACCACTGCTCATCCGTATCTTGCCACCGTTCATCAATAGCGTTCCAGAAATGTACAATGCTTTGGTAGAAAGACTGAAGGATTTCATTCACGTAAGTTTAAAATAAGATACTATCTTATTTATTTATTTTGTTCACCAGCACACCGAAAAATACTTCGTAAAAATTAAAACAAAATCATGATTCAGAGATTTGGTGCATTACTTTCGATGTCCTGTACCGCTGGTAGTAGGTGAAACGGATTTGTGGAATTCATATTTCTCTCGTTTCTCCACTTATCCATTGCTGTACGAAACAAACAACCAAAGACAACTAACGAAACAGATATCTATACGTAACCCCCATACTTTCGAACAAAATAGAAACGATTTCGCTAAGACCGAGGCCGCAGCGCTGTCGGTGAGACAAGTAGGAAGCAAGAAGAGAGCGAGAGAGAAGCATCTACGGTCACGGACAGAGGTAGACAGTGCCTAACTACGAAATACTCTCCACCCTTGGTGGACAACAGCAGCAGCCCCTCGGGAATACGTCGGCAGCTACCTGTAATAGGGTGCAGCTTCAGCAACATTGGTCGGCCGTACAGAAAAATCGCCTTGTATTGCAGCCATATCGCAGCAATGTTGATAGCAACGCCATTGCGGCCAAATATTGCCATAAAATATGGCTCTTGTGAACGCACGTTAAAGACTCTGAACATCTCCTGTCTTTTAGATGTATTACACACAACAGTAAACCATGCTACACACACACACACACACACACACACACACACAGAGCGCGCTTGTGTGTAGTGGCAGCTGCAGAACACGCTGCCGCACCTGCATAGAGGCGACGGCGGCGTGAGCTGTCGATAGCGCGGGATTTGTAGCGCTCCTCCTTGTCGGCCTCTTCGTGGTCGCAACAAGGGACAGAGGAGCGCACGTGTGCCGAACAGTCCTGTTCAACGGCCGTTAGCGCATGCAAACGTCGTCGTCCAGCTGTTGAGGCGTGGTGTTCGGCATGGCACCGCTGTCCCCGTCGCATCGAGAATGCTGTCGAGGATCTACAGGGTCCTTACGGTGTGGTGCCCAAACGATCGCTGAATCGGTAGACACGGGAAGGCCATCGGCTAATGGGTCATCGATCAGATCGTCACTGCTGCTGTTTATGGCTGTTTCCACGGTTGCGAAAATTGTGGCAGCGAGGGTGTGCAGATTGTAATATACCACACGTCCCGTGGCTGCGACGTAATTCTTTGTTTAGTTTCATAGTCTGATGCAGTGTTTTCATCGTTATTCTTCTAGTCAGGTATCGTTAACTGTCGACTATATGCTCACTTGAACAATTTCATCATTGTTACTGTCTCATTGTTAGTTGTCTTAAAATGAAAAAGAGAGGGGCATCTCTATGTGGATGTTGAATTCAGTGGTCGCGAAGAGAGGCATGCTCACGGTTTGTAGCGATTAGCCCAATAAATGGTGAGTTTCAAAATATTTTGGTGTGGAGTACGTTAGTTAAGAACCTGCTCAATTATTTTATGTTTACGTTAATAAAAGGGCGCAGAAAGAGAGTTATCGAGAAAGGCATGCTCACGGTTTGTAGCGATTAGCCCAATAAATGGTGAGTTTCAAAATATTTTGGTGTGGAGTACGTTAGTTAAGAACCTGCTCAATTATTTTATGTTTACGTTAATAAAAGGGCGCAGAAAGAGAGTTATCGAGAAAGGACGAACAGATGTATTCCGCCAGTCGCTGAAGGTTGTGCGAGATGGTGACTGTTCTTACAAAAAAAAAAAAAAAAATGAAACACCTCTTCGTGTGACTGACAGGCCTTACCACTGAGCTCATCCATAGATACTTGAATTTGTTTTTTGTTCAATGGTTAACTTGACTCTGTTGTCGAATGGTTAGGTCGCGGCTTCACCATCAGTTAGGATGTAGAAAACTGGCTTAGAGATCAATGTAAACTAACACCAAACAATATGCCAAGCTAGATCAATGATAAGTCATCCTCATGTTCACTTTCAAGGGAAAACTTTTGATACGTGTTTCATCTCCTTGGAGGTAAGCCTTATCCGCGTCGTCTCTCCTTTGGTCTTTCGATAGTTCTTTCTCCATGTGGTGTATACATAATTGATTGTAGTGATAATCGCTGCTCTGCTATTCTTTCCATCTCTCTCTCTCTCTCTCTCTCTCTCTCTCTCTCTCTCTTTCTCTCTCTCTCTCTCTATTCGTTTAGTCGGTTCCGACTCTTCGTGACCCCATGAACCAAATAACGCCACTTTTTCCTGTTTTGCACTTTTTCCCGTAGACCTTCCAGATTGGAACACATTGCTTCTGTGACGCCATCGATTCATCTCGTCCTCTGACGTCCTCTTCTTCTAGTTCCTTCAATCTTCCCCAGCATTAATGTTTTTTCCAGCGAGGCATGCCTACGCATTGTGTGCCCAGAGTAGGTCAGCTTTTGTTTTAACATTAGACCTTCCAGGGAGAAATATGATTTTATTTGCTCCAACATTGATGTGTTGTTTCTCTTTGCAGTCCATGGAACTCTAAGAAGTTTTCTGCAACACCACAATTCGAAGGAGTCAATTCTTCTATGTACATCATCTGATCAAACCATCCTATCACCATTATGTAACATGGAATTGACAATTAGATGTCACGATAGGTGGACCTGCCAGTGTAAAATGATGCACAGAGTTTTGCATTGTCAGTATAGAAGCAGTAACATCAGAATGCGCCGGGGTCAGGAGATCACAGTGACTTCGAAAGTAGACTAGTCTCTGATAGTCACCAGAGTTTTTTCATGTTCTCGAACGAGAACATTTTTCTCTAAAGTGAAGTAAATAAATAGCTTGCCTAAACAAACTGAGCTGTGTCACAGTACCAATTACTCTATATGGACGAGCACGCTCTCTTTTTTTTTTCCTTCTTCGAAGCATCCTTACTGGCGATAGAAGGGAGGGGTGTGGGCAAAGTGGAGGGGGGGGGGGGGGGGGTCATCCGGCTGTTATCGAAGACATGAACTATGCGGTGCGTATACATAATTGTTACACGGAGTAAGAATGGTGGGCAGTCAACAGAGACGGGTAGTGAGTAACAAGCGAAGCTCTGGAAATAACTGTTTTTGACCGACAGAGAGCGTGGCTCTGCGAGACTAGCCGTCCGTCTGCGCACGAGGGGGCAGTGTGTGGACGGCGATTGGAGGCTCAAAATGGTTCAAAAGCTCTGAGCACTATGGGACTTAACATGTGAGGTCATCAGTCCACTAGAACTAACCTAAGGACATCACACACATCCATGCCCGAGGCAGGATTCGAACCTGCGACCTTAGCAGTTGCGCGGTTGTGGACCGAAGCACCTGGAACCGCTCGGCCACCACGGCCGGCAGATTGAAGGCGAGGCAGCCAGTATTGTGGTGCGAGTCTTGTCCGTTGGTACCAGCGCCACAGGTCTGAATTACAGTGCACTGATTTGGAATGTATGCACCATTAATGATGAACACTGGAACTGGTGATACATTATCCTCAGTAAGCTAATGGCGCGTTAAACTTTGGACGCTTCAAAAGGCGTTGTGAAGCTTTAAACCAAGGGTATCGATGTTATTTCACACTAGAAGTGAATGTTTATGTTTGAGAAGTTAATTTAATTGTGTTAGGGATATGTTTTCGTATAAGTGTAACCGATCCGCCAAAGATCGGTCTAATAATAATTAAATCTGGTAGTAAGACGACCCGCTCCAAACTTTGGGTCTTACTCAATAATACACTACACCTCGTAAATGTTAAGACCAGTAGAGAGAGAGAGAGAGAGAGAGAGAGAGAGAGAGAGAGAGAGAAATGACATAGAACTATCGGGTATGTGACCATTCAAAAAGGTAGGGGTAGATATTAATTATGAAGTCAGCTTAATTTTTTATTGTAGCTTAAGGCCAAAGGTGGAATTTACATATATATAAAATTGCCATTGGGTATAAGACTGTTAATAGCAGAAGCATTATTGAACATTATGCAGTATGATAAAACTAATTTTTTTGTTTTAATCTCATCTGTTTAAAGATAATTTCAAATTGTATTTTTTTAAAAGATGGCTTTATCAATTTAATATATTTTCAATAGTGAAAAGATTTATATTTTAGTGGAGATTGCTAATTTAATGTGTTTGCCTTTGTATACCCACAACTTGAAGTGACCTTAAGTAGTTTCTCATGCAGTCGGCTTGGTGAAATCTTAGTATACGTTGTAAAGTATCAAATTAAATTCATCAGACGTTGTAAGCACTAGCAGTGATGCGGTAGAGAACCGCGTAACTGTTCAGCAATATGGTTTTTATGTTGGGCTACAGAGTCTCAGATAAAGTGTTTAAAAGCATTTCTTTGACAACGAGCAATCATCCACTACGTTCCACTTCTTAAAGTACGTCTCTCTTCCCAACTCATAAACGACTCCACATAAAATAGCTCTTAAGATCAAGCTAAGAAATTGGTCACCTCAAGTTTAACTGTGAAAAACGGTAAACTCTTATTGGTTTCGTTTATGTTACCTGTCATTCTTAGTTTTGTGACAGCGATTCACATCGCAAACACAAACTAATAGCACAGTATAAACTTTACTTTTGTCATCCTTTCCTCTCACAAAATCTACGGCATGTAAACTGTAGCGATAAGAAACCGAACGTTTGCAGTCCTGCACATTTAGAGAAAACCTATAGTTTCTACAAAAATCACGAAAAAATAATTTTGAATTCATAATTATTGTTCTAATAGTTTAGAACTAATGAAGTATCTAAACAACTTAATTATTGTTCAAATAGTTTAAAACTAATAAAGCATCTAAGAAACCGAAAATTATGAAAACTCTCTTATATTAAAGCCTAAACGTTTACAGAAATTAAATAGGATAACAGATGCTCATGAGTTCGATTAGCTTCTTGTCCACTGATCAGTGCGCAGTTTGAATCTGTGCTGTCAGTGAGAAATCATGTAGTCCCCCCGTCACCCAGTCCAGAACATATAATTGTAAGTATTACGTTTACCAATCGCACTTAATTCTAGTTTGAGAAATACTGCCCTGTAATGTGTCATAAATGTGCTTCTTCCAATGACCGAACGTATATTCTATGAACTGGAGAAAAGTCCATTCCGTGGAAAATTTACGTCTGTTGAGTGTTTTTCTGAACGACCGTTGCCCTCTACCCACACACACACACACACACACACACACACACAATTTATCCAGTGGTAATGATAAGGTCCTTCACTACGATGAATTAATTTGTTCAGTCAGAAAAGAAACTGTCACCTCTTTTTATGTCTCCACGGCGAAAATATAGCGCAAAGGCTACTATCCGTTATTTCAATGGTCTATTAGAGATAAGTTACGGTGTCATTTTACTTCCCACTCTACGACAACTGCAAACCATCTATCTCTGGAGGCGCAATGAACTGAGGAGTCCATCTGCATGCACAGTGCGTCCCAAAACATTAGGATCGAAATGGTGCAGATGGTAGAGGATTTTAAAATTAGTTCTTCTTGAGATAAAGTTTTGTATTCTTCGTTCCACATTGACATAAGCGACTTAACCTTACAACAGCAACGTAAGCTGCTAGCAACTGTCGAAAGTGGCAACCACCAAGCTGTAGGAACTTACTGACAAATCTTCACCCGCAGTTCCAACAGAGTCTTCTCAATTTCTGCTTTGCGAAGAATTATTTTTAGTGAATCTTATCCAGCACTGTCTGGCTTGAACGATCCAGTTTGTTGCACGTTCGTGTCCATGGTGGATGTTACTAGAGGGACCTGTAGAGGGTAAAAACTGTATAGGAAGACAGAGATTAGAATACAATCAGCAAATAATTGAGAACTTAGGTTGCAAGTGCTACTCTGAGATGAAAAGCTGGCACAGGGGAGGAATCGTGGCGAGCCACATCAAACCAGCCAGAAGAGTGATTACTCAAAAAGAAAAAAAATACTGCAGGATGGCCATCGAAGGACGTGAGAAATGGGTGCTAGAATCTGCATATCACCTTGAGTTGGTCTACGTATTCTTGATTCTACAAATTTACAGGCCTGAAAATCACGTTTTTTTGGAGTTGATGGAAGACAGCTTTGGAACTTGGTGTCTACAGAATTTACGGGCAAAGTGGATTACTGAGCCATAGTCTCAAGTCTTGTTGAACTTTTTTGATGAGCTCGTTAGTGCTATTTGGAACTGTTGGACTGCACAAATTTAAACTGGGCTGAAGTAAAATTTTTAAAAGCTTTACCCAGCCAGCGCTGAGCCACGACAAGGCAGGATCGAGTACAGTGTCCAAACTGGAATAACAAACAGGCAGGAGAGGTGATACTACAATAACGTGGCACACAAATGAGGCCATAGCCACACATCGCCTGAGCGAGATGGATCGTCAGTTCAGCAAAATGATACCACGAAGAAAGGAACATAACCTCATTTTGGCAGCGTTGCAAGGTGCCATAACAACAAATAAATCTTAAACAAGACCGCCTTTCAGCCTGTTGACATTGCAGAAAAGCGCCAACTTGAAATCCACAGTTGAGACACCGAGGTGCAATGAATGCTGCTGCCGTACGTCTTTGTCAAGACATAACGTCACTGCCGTCGACAGACAACTATAAATACTCAGGTTTCCGAGCAACCCCAGTTGCAGCGAGCCAGCATCGAGGCAGGACCAGTGCTGGCTACCATTCGCCTGATGGTTACTGGCTTTGAGACTGCAGTCAGCTCTGTTTGCCAGAGTTAGCAACTGTTGGCTGCTAACCCCTGATCCGCTGATGCAAAGACCTGGAGTATTCTATCAATGGCTCACTTGAGCCGAACTGATGGTGCTCGATTACTCTTGTTGTTGTTGTGCTCTTCAGTCCAGAGACTGGTTTGGTGCAGCTCTCCATGCTACTCTATCCTGTGCAAGATTCTCCATCTCCCAGTACCTACGGCAACCTACATCCTTCTGAATCTGTTTAGTGTATTCATCTCTTGGTCTCCCTCTACGATTTTTACCCTCCGCGCTGCCTTCCAATACTAAATTAGTGATCCCTTGATGCCTCAGAATATGTCCTTCCAATCAATTCCTTCTTCTAGTCAAGTTGTGCCACAAATTTCTCTTCTCCCCAATTCTATTCAGTACCTCCTCATTAATTATGTGATCTACCTATCTAATCTTCATAATCGTTTTGTAGAACCACTTTTCTAGTCTCTTTTTGTCTAAACTATTTATCGTTCACGTTTCACTTCCATACATGGCTACATTCCATACAAATACTTTCAGAAAAGACTTCCTGACACTTAAATCCATACTCGATGTCAACATATTTCTTTTCTTCAGAAACGCTTTCTTTGCCATTGCCAGTCTACATTTTATATCCTTTCTACTTCGACCATCATTAGTTATTTTGCTCCCCAAATAGCAAAACTCATTTACTACTTTAAGTGTCTCATTTCCTAATCTAATACACTCAGCACCACCCGATTTAATTCGAGTACATTCCATTATCCTCGTTTGCTTTTATTGATATTCATCTTATATCCTCCTTTCCGTTCAACTGCTCTTCCAGGTACATTGCTGCCTCTGACAGAATTATAATGTCATCGGCGAACCTACAAGTTTTTATTTCTTCTCCATGAATTTTAATTCCTACTCCGAATTTTTCTTTTGTTTCCTTTACTGCTTGCTCAATATACAGATTGAATAACATCTGGGATAGGCTACAACCCTGTCTCACTCCCTTCCCAACCACTGCTTCCCTTTCATGCCCCTTGACTCTTACAACTGCCATCTGGTTTCTGTAAAAATTGTAAATGACCTTTCGATCCCTGTATTTTACCCCTGCCACCTTCAGAATTTGAAAGAGAGTATTCCAGTCAACATTGTCAAAAGCTTTCTCTAAGTCTACAAATGCTAGAAACATAGGCTTGACTTTCCTTAATCTATTTTCTAAGGTATGTCGTAGGATCAGTATTGCCTTACGTGTTCCCCAACATTTCTACGGAATCCAAACAGATCTTCCCTGAGGTCGGCTTCTACCAGTTTTTCCATTCGTCTGTAAAGAATTCGTGTTAGTATTTTGCAGCCGTGGCTTATTAAACTGATAGTTCGGTAATTTTCACATCTGTCAACACCTGCTGTCTTTAGGATTGGAATTATTATATTCTTCTTGAAGTCCGACGGTATTTTTCGCCTATTAGACTGTATTCGGGTGGAGCGCCAGCTCCTGCTGTCCCCGACTCGCATTTGTGACCTGATACTGGAGTCCAAGGACTTCCTCTGATGGATAAGCCACTCTGCATCACATTTTCAGTCTGGTGCAGAGTTGCTGGAAGAGGCTGCTGAGTACGTGCGTTGCCGGCGTGAGTGGCCGAGCGGCTCTTGGCGCTACAGTTTGGAACCGAGCGACCGCTATGGTCGGAGGTTCGAAACCTGCCTCGGGCATGGATGTGTGTGATGTCCTTAGGTTAGTTAGGTTTAAGTAGTTCTAAGTACTAGGGGACTGATGACGTCAGAAGTTAAGTCCCATAGTGCGCAGAGCCATTTGAACCATTTGAGCCAAGTACGTGCGTCGTGTGTTAACACTCTACACGCGAAAACATCGCGAAAAACTAAATTACATTCTAGAAGATAGGTTAAGTCCCAGCAAAAAACTTTCCCTTCAACATCGTTTGCTTGCAGATGACAAGCTACCTGCAATAATTAACGCACAAGTGATCCAGAAAATTCATGCACACCAAATGTAAAGGCATTAACAAAAAGAAACGTTCTGTTGTTTGAACTAAAAATGCACATAGTTTTATAATCATTTAACAAAAATGTTCGCATTGCAGAATAAATAAAAACGAAAACCCACTGATGATGGCACAGTGGTGCCGAAACATGTTTGGGTACTGAGAAAAACGGTGTTTTGCATAACTGGCGGACCTCACATCCAAGAATTTTAACTGCAAATACGGCCAATACAAGGAGCTGCAAATCAAAATCATGGATAATATTTATATGATTTACCTAAAGGATGTATTTCAGATTGTTTTGTAGCTGCTCATTAATTGTTCTGATCTGCTGTACTTACGAGTGTTAACCGACGTGTTAACTGAATGTTTAGTGATGCTGGATGTATATTTTTTTAAACTTGCATCAACCGAAGTCTTTTCTGTGTGTTCTAGTAATGCTTTTATTTCATACTGCGCTTTATTGAAAATTTTTTGAGAGATAATCTCCACGCAAGCTCATACTGTCGAACTTCAGCTGAAATTTTCTCAACACTCACATTCCAAATATTTATTGCTCATTTTTCTTACTTTGATTTGATATTCTAAATATGACAACTCCTTAAAAAAAATTTCTGTTTTCTGGGTGAAGTTCTACGTTTTTGGGTTAGATAGAGCAGCGATCAGTCGTAGAATTAAGTTGCTTTAATATGACATTTATAATCACAACGCAGATCAGATTTCGACCCGTGTCAGGCCATTATCAATGCAGTGCGGAATTGTAGCAGTTGTTTTGCTCAAGTGAATGCTTACACAGTTCAGTTCATGGTTGAACTGTGTAAGCATTCACTTGAGCACGAACAACTGCTACAATTCCGCACTGCATTGATAATGACCTGACACGGGTCGAAATCTGATCTGCGTTGTGATTATAAATGTCACATTAAAGCAACTTAATTCTACGACTGAATGCTGCTCTATCTAACCCAATATAACCACAGTCGTTGCGTGCACTCACCGCATGGAGGGCAACCTGATGATGATTCTACGTTTTTTATGGCCTGGTACCTTAACATCGCCAGCTCTACTCTTGCTAAGGTATTCCAGGTACTGCAGGTTGATAGCATTGTGTGGCGAAATATGGTGCGAGGTATGCCAGTTGCAGGAGGACGGGGCAGCGTTACAAATAGCCGCGGCATGAATTTCGGACTCATTTTAAAGGGCGACTGGCGTAGGAGCGTCCCGTTCATCAGAGACGGGGATTGAGCGAGCGCGGCGTGAATCCGACCCCGCACAGGGGACTGAGTGAATGCGGCTGGCTCGCAAGGCAAGGCACCTCGGCCCCTCGTGGGAAGCGGGCCTACTCCATTCAACGCCGCGCCGTCGCGGCCGGTGGCAACACACACACACACACACACACACACACACACACACACACACAGAGTCCCCGTGCTTGAAATACGAAGCCGGCCGGTGGCGGCGCACAAAGCGCGAGCCGGAAGTAAACAGGCGCGTTTTATCCCCGGCTGAATGGCAGCGGCGGCTATCTGGGCGTCCATCAGCGCCCGCGCGCCCTCTGCCTGATTAACGGCTGACGGCGCCGCGGGCGTCGCGTTACCGCCTCGCCTCTCCTCAACTCAGCTGAGCTGAGCTCGCCTCCCACGGGCCTTACCTGTTTCTGTCCCACCCACATCGAGCGAAACGACACCTGCCGGCATGGCGCTACCAACTAAACACGACCAGTAGTCGCAAACAGTGGCTCATAACAGACGCATCGTGTTGTACACCATGGATGTGCAAAAGGGGAGGAGCTATTTGCGGATTCAAACCCTCACCCGCAATATTCCAAGTACGAGTTACTCTGTCCTGTCACATTAATGTGACCGTCTGTAAAAAAAAAACAACCTTTTTCAGTGGGGAAAGCTCCAAGACGTACGAGATGAGCGTCAGTAATTCGCTGGAAGGCACTGAGAGGGACGTGCTTTGGCGGGCTGCGCTACTTTTTATAGTTGAGGATCCATAGCGCTAACAGTCCTACAAGGTGGTCCCACAGATTCTGGCCTGAGTTTAAATTCGGGGAGTTCGGTGGCGAAGGGTGGATGGTATATTCACCCTCGAGCTTTCCGAAACACGCACCTGCACTGCGAGCTGTGTGAGACGTTGCATTGTCCTGCTAGTATATGCCATCTAAGAAAGGCAAGTCTTCTACATCTACATCAACATACATACTCCGCAATCCACCATACGGTGCGTGGCGGGGGGTACCTCGTACCACAACTAGCATCTTCTCTCCCTGTTCCACTCCCAAACAGAACGAGGGAAAAATGACTGCCTATATGCCTCTGTACGAGCCCTAATCTCTCTTATCTTATCTTTGTGGTCTTTCCGCGAAATGTACGTTGGCGGCAGTAAAATTGTACTGCGTTCAGTCTCAAATGCTGGTTCTCTAAATTTCCTCAGTAGCGATTCACGAAAAGAACGCCTCCCTTCCTCGAGAGGCCCCCACCCGAGTTCCTGAAGCATTTCCGTAACACTCGTGTGCTGATCAAACCTACCAGTAACAAATCTAGCAGCCCGCCTCTGAATTGCTTTTATGTTCTCCCGCAATCCGACCTGATAGGGATCCCAAACGCTCGAGCAGTACTCAAGAATACGTCCTACTAGTGTTTTATAAGCGGTCTCCTTTAGAGATGAACCACATCTTCCCAAAATTCTAACAATTAACCGAAGACGACTATCCGCCTTCCCCACAACTGCCGTTACATGCTTGTCCCACTTCATATCGCTCTCCAATGTTACGCGCAAATATTTAATCGACGTGACTGTGTCAAGCGCTATACTACTAATGGAGGATTCAAACATTACGGGATTCTTTTTCCTATTCATCTGCATTAATTTACACTTATCTACCGAGCGAGGTGGCGCAGTGGTTAGCACACTGGTCTCGCATTCGGGAAGACGACGGTTCAATCCCGTCTCCGGCCGTCCTGATTTAGGTTTTCCGTGATTTCCCTAAATCGTTTCAGGCAAATGCCGGAATGGTTCCTTTGAAAGGGCACGGCCGATTTCCTTCCCAATCCTTCCCGAACCCGAGCTTGCGCTCCCTCTCTAATGACCTCGTTGTCGACGGGACGCTAAACACTAACCACCACCACCACACTTATCTATATTTAGAGTTAGCTGCCATTCTTTACACCAATCACAAATCATGTCCAAGTCAACTTGTATCCTCCTACAGTCACTCAACGACGACACCTTCCCGTACACCACAGCATCATCAGCAAACAGCCGCACATTGCTATCCACCCTACACAAAAGATCATTTATGTAGATAGAAAACAACAGCGGACCTACCACACTTCCCTGGGGCACTCCAGATGATACCCTCACCTCCGATGAACACTCACCATCGAGGACAACGGTCCAGATGGTATACTAATCAGGTTCCTTTCAGAACATGCAGACACAATAGCGCCTTTCTCAGCAATCATATACAACCGCTCACTTGACTAAAGGTCTGTTCCTAAAGACTGGAAGGTAGCACAGGTCACACCAAAATTCAAGAAAGGAAATAGCAGTAACCCGCTGAATTATAGACCTATATCACTGACCTCAATTAGCAGTAGAATTTGGAGCATATACTGTACTCGAACATTGTGAATCACCTTGAAGAAAATGACTTATTGATACATAACCAACACGGATTCAGAAAATATCGTTCTTGTGCAACACACCTAGGTCTTTATTCCCATGAAGTAATGACTGCTGTCGGCAAGGGATCTCAGATCGATTCCATATTCCTAGATTTCCAGAAGGCTTTTGATACCGTTCCTCACAAGCGACTATTAATGAAATTGCGTGCATATGGAGTATCGTCTCAGTTGTGTGGCTAGATTCGTGATTTCCTCTCAGAGAGGTCACAGTTCGTAGTGATCGACGGTAAATCATCGTGCAGAACAGAAGAGATATCTAGCGTTCCGCAAGGTAGTATCACAGGCCCTCTGCTGTTCCTGATTTACACAAATGATCTAGGTGATAATCTGAGCAGCCCCCTTAAATTGTTTGCAGATGACGCTGTAATTTACCGTCTAGTAAAATCATCAGACGATCAATTCCAATTACAAAATGATATAGAGAGAATTTCTGCATGGTGCGAAAAGTGGCAATTGCCACTAAACAAAGAAAAGTGCGAGGTCATCCACATGGGCACTAAAAGAAATCCGATAAATTTTGGTTATACGATAAATCGCACAAATCTAAGGGCTGTCAATTCGACTAAATACCTAGGGATTACAATTACGAGCAACTTAAATTGGAAAGACCACATAGATAATATTGTGGGGAAGGCGAAGCAAAGACTGCGCTTGTTGGAAGAACACTTAGAAGATGCGACAAACCACTAAAGAGACAGCCTACATTACACTTGTCCGTCCTCTGCTGGAATATTGCTGCGCGGTGTGGGATCCTTACCACGTAGGATTGACGGAGGACATCGAAAAAGTGCAAAGAAGGGCAGCTCGTTTCGTGTTATTGCGCAATAGGGGGGTGAGAGTGTCACTGATATGATAAGTGAGTTGCGGTGGCAGACAATGAAACGAAGGCAGTTTTCTTTGCGGCGAGATCTATTTACGAAATTTCAATCACCAAAATTCCCTTCCGAATGCGAAAATATTTTTGACACCCACCTACATAGGGAGATATGATGATCATAAAAAAGTAAGACAAATCAGAGCTCTAACAAAAAAATTTAGGTGTTCCTTTTTCCCCACGAGCCATTCGAGAGTGAAATGGTAGAGAAGTAGTATGAAAATGGTTCGATGAACCCTCTTCCAGGCACTTAAGTGTGAATTGCAGAGTAACCATGTCGATGTGGATGTAGGAGTGGACATGGTCTCCAAGAGCAGGTGCATACTTGTGTTGGTCTACTGTGCCTTCCACAGTGACGAGCTCACCCATGGAATGTCATGAAAACATTCCCCAGACCATAACGATCCCTCCTCCGATCTGCACCCTCTCGACAATTGTTGCAGGGACGAACACGCCAACGACCATCTGTCCGATGTGGCAAAGAACGTGATTCATCTGAAGAGCCCAAATGTCGCCACTCTGTGGGCTTGCAAGTTCCAGCCATCGTCGTCTGTGACGTAGTTAGCATGTGTACACGAACGAGGCGCATGCTGTAGAGCCCCGTAAGCAGCAACGTTCACTGTAAGATCGTTGATACCATACGGTTGGTAGCTTCTTGGACGCTCATTTGCTCAACAGTTCCACGTCTATTCGCCCGTACACATCTCCGCAGCCGTCATTTCCCTGTCATCTATGTCACGTGATGCATCACAGTTGCCTAGGCGCCATTTCGTCATGCGCGATATACTTCAATCAGGCTGGCATGTGAAAACTTAAAAATTTAGCTGTTGCGGAAATTCTTCCACTCATGACCTGAAAGCTAATCATCATGCCCTTTTGGACGTCAGATAAACCACACCATTTCCGCATTACCCAACGACGGTACTGTATTCTTTGTCCAAGCTCCCCAACACGCTTTACACATCCTCCACTGCTAGTGCTGCCACCTGTCATCTGTGAGTAGGCGTTGCGCGTTCACGTCGAAAATATGTGGTGGTCACATTAATGTGACTAGATTGTGCGGATACCCCATTTGTCCTGTGCCCGAGATTAGCACGTTGAACACCTGAGCTTTTTGAGTGTCACCACATTTGACACACCTGCTACAGCTGTCCTCACACGTAACATGTTCCTCATCACGAAGCACTCCAGACGTGGGGTCTGTCGTAGTTGTTCCTCGCCCCAAAGCGCCCTGCTACTTCTCACAGAACACAACGTGCTCCTCATATTGATTTGCGACTGCAGCGCTCTCCAGTGGCAGTTCTCGGCTGGCCCTGATGTGTAAACTACACAGTTTCCTTTACGAAAATAGATGAGCTTAAAAGAGCTGTGATAGTTCTTTCAGCGATTGTCGAAGAAATGTGAAAATCGCGAGGGAGATTCTGGACTAGTCGATGTCTTAAACAGTACATTACTGTTCAAGGGACACAACATAATTCTGCACAACGATCTGTGATACGTACCGGTAGAAGTTTTACGTTAACAAGACTGAATCTCCATACCATTGGTTTTAAATTGAATATGGTTACAATGTAGTTCATACCGTCAGTCTGCAGATGCATATATCCATATTCTCGAAGTTCTATTGACTACCATCACTTTGAGGTAATGTACTTCATCACACAGATTTCAAGATAGGGATTCTTTTTGTAATTTCATTTGAATTCAAGAGGTATTTCTTTTGAAGTTGCTCATCATCACTGAAAAATATATTTACCTGACAGATACTACCATGTGTCAGTCGATAAAACCAACAAGAAGGTATACATATTTTACATAAAGTCTCGTAACAGCAAAATCTTCAGATGTGTAACTTGATTTACTTTATGAGATAGACTAATCACGTTAACATTTCTGGGCACTGAAGAAACGTTCTGTCGTTGACCTGTGCAACAGGAACTGCAGCGAATACATTATTTATAAAGGAAATGCCGTGTGGCTAGGGCCTACCGTCTAGGGTCTGGTGCAAGTTGCAAGACTTTTGAGTAGACGCCACTTCGGCGCCTTGCGTGTCGATGGGGATGAAATGATGATGATAAGGACAACACGACATCCAGTCCCTGAGCGGAGAAAATCTCCGACCCAGCCGGGAATCGAACCCGGGCAGTTAGGTATGACATTCCGTCGCGCTGACCACTCAGCTACCAGGGGCGGACATTATTTACAATAAATAACACTGATTGTTGGAGAACCATCTAATAGATCCTCAGTTACTTTTCCATTCTTCTGCGTATCCTTGGCCATAAGCTTGGATGCATCACCTGTCAAGCTGATTGTGCGATAACTCTTGCACTTGTCGGCTCTGTCTGTAGCGAGCAGTTGTGTGGATGATATTTTTCCGAAAATCTGGTGGTATATCGCCAGTCTCATACATTCTACACAAATCGTGAATAGTGTAATATTTCTGACCTTACAGCCATTACATTCAGCTACAGAAAGTTCTTCTTAGAGCAGTTGAAAAGGATGCAGTGGTAAGATGACGTAATGTGGTGTGAGGTACAAACGTGTGGTTCCTGAAGAGGGGCAGCAGCCTTTTCAGTACTTGCAGAGCAACAGTCTGGATGCCTGACTGATCTGGCCTTGTAACACTAACCAAAACCGCCTTTCTGTGCTGGTACTGCGAACGGCTGAAAGCAAGGGGAAACTACAGCCGTAATTTTTCCCGAGGGCAGCAGCTTTACTGTATGGTTAAATGATGATGGCGTCCTCTTGGATAAAATATTCCGCAGGTAAAATAGTCCCCCATTCGGATCTCCGGGCGGGGACTACTCAGGAGGACGTTGTAATCAGGAGGACGAAAACTGGCGTTCTATAAATCGGAACGTGGAATGTCAAATCCCTTAATAGGGCAGGTAGGTTAGAAAATTTAAAAAGGGAAATGAATAGGTTAGATATAGTGGGAATTAGTGAAGTTCGGTGGCAAGAGGAACAAGACTTTTGGTCAGGCGAATACAGGGTTATAAATACAAAATCAAATAGGGGTACTGCAAGAGTAGGCTTAATAATGAATAAAAAAATTGGAGTGCGGGTAAGCTACTATGAACAGCATAGTGAACGCATTAATGTGGCCAAGATAGACACGAAGCTCACGCCTACCACAATAGTACAGGTTTATATGCCAACTAGCTCCGCGTTTGACGAAGAGATTGATGAAATGTATGATGAGATAAAAGAAATTACTCATATAGTGAAGGAATACGAAAATTTAATAGTCATGGGTGACTGGAAGTCGATACTACTACACTACTATACTAAAGGAAGAGAAGGAAACGTAGTAGGTGAATATAGAATGGAGGTAAGAAATGATAGAGGAAGCCGTCTGGTAGAATTTTGCACAGAGCATAACTTAATCATAGCTAACACTTGGTTCAAGAACCATGAAAGAAGGTTGTATACATAGAAGAAGCCTGGAGATACTGGAAGGTTTCAGATAGATTATATAATGGTAAGACAGAGATTTAGGAACCAGGTTTTAAACTGTAAGACATTTCCAGGGGCAGATGTGGACTCTGACCACAATTTGTTTGTTATGAAAAGTAGATTAAAAGTGAAGAAACTGCAAAAAGGTGGGAATTTAAGGAGATGGGATCTGCATAAACTGATAGAATCAGAGGTTGTAGAGAGTTTCAGGGAGAGCATTAGGAAACGACTGACAGGAATGAGGGAAAGAAATACAGTAGAAGAAGAATGGGAAGCTTTGAGGGATGAAATACTGAAGGCAGCACAGGATCAAGCAGAGAAAAAGGCGAGGGCAGAGAGAAATCCTTGGGTGACGAAAGAGATATTGAATTTAATGGATGAAAGGAGAAAATATAAAAATGCAGTAAATGAAGCAGGCAAAAAGGAATACCAACGTCCCAAAAATGAGATCGACAGGAAGTGAAATATGGCTAGAGGACAAATGTAAGGATGTAGAGGCATTTCTCACTAGGTTGGTTGGTTGGTTGTTTGGGGAAGGAGACCAGACAGCGTGGTCATCGGTCTCATCGGATTAGGGTAGGATGGGGAAGGAAGTCGGCCGTGCCCTTTCAAAGGAACCATCCCAGCATCCCAGCATTTGCCTGGAATGATTTAGGGAAATCACGGAAAACATAAATCAGGATGGCCGGACGCGGGATTGAACCATCGTCCTCCCGAATGCGAGTCCAGTGTCTAACCACTGCGCCACCTCTCTCGGTTCTCGCTAGGGGTAACATAATAACTGAATACATGAAAGTTAAAGGGACCTTTGGGGAAAAGAGAACCACTTGTATGAATATGAAGAGCGCAGATGGAAATATAATTTTGAGCAAAGAAGGGAAAGCAGGAATGTGAAAGGAGTATATAGAGGGTCTATACAAGGGCGATGTACTTGAGGACAATATTATGGAAATGGAAGAGTATGTAGATGAAAACGGAATGGGAGATATGATACTGCGTGAAGAGTTCGACAGAGCACTGGAAGACCTGAGTCGAAATAAGGCCCTGGGGGTAGACAGCATTCCATCAGAACTACTGACAACCTTGGGAGAGCCAGCCCTGACAAAATTCTACCATCTGGTGAGCAAGATATAAGAGACAGGCGAAATACCCTCAGACTTCAAGAAGAATATAATAATTTCAATCCCAAATAAAGCAGGTTTTGATGTGAAAATTACGGAACTATCAGTTTAATAAGCCACGGCTGCAAAATACTAACACCAATGCTTTACAGGCGAATGGAAAAACTGGTAGAAGCCGACCTCTGGGAAGATCAGTTTGGATTCCGTAGAAATGTTGGAACACGTGAGGCAATGCTGGCCCTACGACTTATCTTATAAGATAGATTAAGGAAAGGCAAACCTGTAGACTTAGAGAAAGCTTTTGACAATGTTGACTGGAATAGTCTCTTTCAAATTCTGAATACAGGAGGGGTAAAATACAGGGAGCGAAAGGCTATTTGCAATTTGTACAGAAACCAGATGTCAGAGTCGAGGGCCATGAAAGGGAAGCGGTGGTTGGGAAGGGAGTGAGACAGTGTTGTAGCCTCTCCCCGATGTTATTCAATCCATATATTGAGCAAGCAGTAAACGAAACAAAAGAAAAATCAGAGCAGGAATTAAAATCCATGGAGAAGAAATAAAAACCTTGAGGTTCGCCGATGACATTGTAATTCTGTCAGAGACAGCAAAGGACTTGGAAGAGCAGTTGAACGGAATGGACAGTGCCTTGAAAGGAGGATATAAGATGGACATCAACAAAAGCAAAACGAGGATAATGGATGCTGAGGGAATTAGATTAGGAAATGAGACACTTAAAGTAGTAATGGAGTTTTGCTGTATGGGGAGCAAAATAACTGTTGACGGTCGAAGTAGAAAGAATATAAAATGTAGACTGGTAATGGCAATGACAGTATTTCTGAAGAAGAGAAATTTGTTAACATCGAGTATAGATTTAAGTGTCAGAAAGTCGTTTCGTTTCTGAAAGTATTTGTATGGAGTGTAGCCATGAATGGAAGTGAAACATGGACAATAAATAGTTTGGACAAGAAGAGAATAGAAGCTTTCGAAATGTGGTGCTACAGAAGAATGCTGAAGATTAGATGGGTAGATCACATAACTAATGACGAGGTATTGAATAGAATTGGGGAGAAGAGAAATTTGTGGCACAACTTGACTGGAAGAAGTGATCGGTTGGTAGGACATGTTCTGATCCATCAAGGGACCACCAATTTAGTATTGGAGGGCAGCGCGGAGGGTAAAAATCGTAGAGGGAGACCAAGAGATGAATACACTAAGCAGATTCAGAAGGATATAGGTTGCAGTAGGTACTGGGAGATGATGAAGCTTGCACAGGATAGAGTAGCATGGAGAGATGCATCAAACCAGTCTCTGGACTGAAGACCACAACACCACATATATTTATGTGAAAACAGTTGTACATTAAATTCATAAGAAAGCTAAGAAAAAAAGACCTTATAATACTGTATGATCAAAGATTAAACGTATAAGAAACGTATAAGAAAGAAGAACCTTTACACAATAATGTACCCCCACCCCTCCCCTTTTTATTTGTCTGTTCGTCACATTCCCTAGTTATTTTGTCGATATAACACAAGAGTCCGTGTTAGTACTCACTTGGGTACTATTTTTGGGCTGTACATCTGTATACTTTCTATCTTTGAATATAAGATAATATAAGACTGTTTATTGTTAGCTTCTTTGACAATTTCATTAAGCCTGTGTTTGTACAGATACGTGGTCATAAAAGGCCACATATCTTTGGAAAAACGATCTTTGTTCATAGTATCGCTGATATAGTGAGTACTATGTGTTTAGTATTAAGTTGTCTTACGATAACTTAGAAAAGCGAAAGCCGGTTCACAATGAATTGTGAAATAAATGCCACTGTGAAACGTCAGTACTGTTTGTTTCGGTTTTTGAATAAAACGTATACCGAACAAAAAGTGCCTGTCAGAACTGTGTGAACTTGCATGAACAATAGCAAAATATGTAAGTTGAAATTAAAATGTATATGTATTTCAGGTCATTGATATTGCCTCCATAAATCGGGCCAGAACGCGTCTGGCAAAACAAATTTTGCCTTACTCTGCTGCATCAGTATGGTCCTAATATAAAGTTCAGTAATATAACCGATAGAGGTGCAGCAGTGGTTCGCACACTGGACTCGTATTCGGGAGGACGACGGTTCAAATCTGTGTCCGGCCATCTTGATTTAGGTTTTCCGTGATTTCCCTAAATCACATCAGGCAAATTCCTATGTGGTTCCTTTGAAAGGGCACGGCTGACTTCGTTCCTCATCCTTCCCTAATTCAATGGAACCTATGACCTCGCTTTTTGGTCCCCTACCCAAAATCAACCATTTAGTAATACGGTTTTCAATTCTGTCTCGTAGAAAGTCCTAATTCCAGCAACGCAGCGGGTCCGATATTATGTACTGGCGTATTTCATACACTAACGGACACTGTGTATTTTTGTTGCATGATAAGACATCGCCTCTTGTCCTCCATGGTGGGGAATTTGCTTGGGTTGGAGCCGGACTCAAGAACATGAAAGACTACTGTTCGCTTCTTTTGGAAGAGAAGACGAGATCATTGATGGGAATGTTGTTTGCAAAGTTAAATCGTCAATGCATTTACAAGTTAGAAAGTAGACCAGATTATCCAAATGCTGCAGGAATATGCAACTGATCAGAAAAGAAGTAGACTGCCTCATTTGTTGAGTTGTACAAAATACACATTGACATTAAAACTGTATTTGTTTTGTGTCTCTGCATAATTACCAGTTTTCGTTGAGGTCCCAGACGTACTCCCCACCTGCTTTTATTAACCACGTACGAAGTCCATTCCTCCTTCAAATTCCACGAGCATTCCATTCCAGAGCCGCTCCACGGCCCGCGTGCCTGGAGTTTATCGCTCGCGGCAAGCACACTTGCGTCTTCATTATTTCCCCGAGGCATAACTCCCCTCGTCACGTTGTTTACGAGTGGCATCAGCTTCTGTGCTCGACATATTTTCGACAAGCTTCAAAGCATTCTCGGAATTTACAGCTCTTGAGACAAGCCTAAAATAAAGATGTTTTGAAGATTCTCCACTCAGTTTTCAAGCCACCCCACAGTTCTTCCTCCAGTAAGAGCACATTTTTTATATTACAATGTCACAAACTTCCAGCCAACCGGTTGCAAATAGAATTTAAAATTCTTTAACGTGTTTTCAGCGCCAACTAGGGGCGCCTTCTTCAGAATAAACTGTTACCGTACCTAACAATATCACAGGAAGGTACATTAATAACAGGTAGGCATTAGAACAAACACTTAATTCTTACAAATTAAATTGCATAAAAATGCTCCTATGTGGTTAAAAGGAAATTTGAGCGACATCGCTCTAGTCAAAACATTGAAACCACGATTAAAACGTTTTCCACCTGAGTACATTGCAGGTATAGTCAAAATTTTAAAACAATATATAAACATGCCACTAAGGGCACTACAGTAGTTTAGGACACGAGTCAGGCCGGCTGGTGTGGCCGAGCGGTTCTAGGCGCTACAGTCCGGAACCGCGCGACCGCTACGATCGCAGGTTCGAATCCTGCCTCAGGCATCGATGTGTGTGATGTCCTTAGGTTAGGTAGGTTTAAGTAGTTCTACGTTCTAGGGGACTGGTGACCTCAGAAGTTAAGTCCCATAGTGCTCACAGCCATTTGAACCATTTTTGACACGAGTGAGTAACAGCGACTGCGCGAGCGGGCCGTAGAAAATGACGACGTGAACATGATACAGCTCGCGCCATCTAGTAGCAGAATTTACTAAAGTTTAATAACATCTATACGATATTAATATAATAATGACATACAAATTATAAAAGTAAGGGAGAGGAAAACAGTATTTAAGGGCTTAACAAGGAAGCGGATAACCATCATTAGCTATCAGACACGACTTTTAAGCCATCGAAAGAATTTTTATTACGCGACTACAGTATTTCATTTAATATGAGGCCATCATTCAGTGGAAGATGTTTGACGATCTATGACTCTTCCAAAATATTTAGTCTAAAACCTTTTCTTTCATAGAGCAAAATTCCGATGTCATGAATTTCCACAGGTTTGTGGCCTGTGATCAACAGGTGGTCGGCAAAGGTTGAGTTATGAATGTTACAACCATTTTTCCCTAAAAGATGCTCCTTGTATCTAGCAGAAAAAAAACACGACCTGTTTGGCGTATGTAATAGGCTTCACATGTGTCACAACTGATTTTATAGATTCCTGAGTTCTGAAGGGGAGACCGCTTTGATGTTAAATTATGTGTAAGATTGCTATGCAAGCTGTTGTTAGTAGAAAAGGCTACATTGCAATTATATTTGTTCCTGAGTAATCGATATATCCTGTAACATACTGGAAAAATATTTTTTCTTTTCGTGAACTTCATTATTAAAAGGAGTGCTGAGAGTAGTAATTCTGGATTTGGTCTTATTTCTGAAAATTTTATCTTCTATAGTCGGCTTAAATTCGTTATTAACTGCAGTGGTTTTTAACAGATTTATCTCAGTTGCAAGCTTTTCGGCGGACAGTGGTTGTGGAAACCGCTCTATGGATGGCTGAGTGAAAAAAGGCTTTTTTACGGGATTCAGGATGCGTTGAAGAGGCTTGTACGATCTGGTCCGTGTATGTTTCTTTTTGCGGAAAATGTTAAAGGATATTCTATCGTTAGTTATCGTTAACGACAAATTCAAGTAGTTTAACTGACGATGTTCATTTTCGCCCTCACATGTGAACGTGATTTTTTTCGTGCAGTTCATTGAAGATTTTAAACAGATGGTCAATGCCAGATTCAGGGCCTTTGTAAATAATCAAAGTGTCATCAACGTATCGGCAATAAGATAAAATACCAAATGTTGAAGCTGACTAATTTTTCCAGAAATTTTGTTCTAAGGAATTTATGAAGGTATCAGCTAAGATACTTGCTAACGGATTGCCCATAGTGAGTCCGTCATGTTGTTGGTGTAACTGTCCATTAAACTGTAAATAATTACTCACTCGTGTCCAATTCTAATGTAGTGCCCTTAGTGCCTTGTTTACATATTGTTTTAAAATTTTGACTATACCTGCTATGTATTCAGGTGGAAAATGTTTTAACTGTGGTTTTAATGTTTTGACTAGAGTGGTGTCGCTCAAATTTCCTTTCAACCACGTGTGAGTATTTTTATGCAATTTAATTTGTAAAAATTAAGTGTTTGTTCTAGTGCCTACCTGATATTAGTGTACCTTCCTGTGATATTGTTAGGTAAGGTAACAGTTTCTTCTGAAGAAGGCGCCCCTACTTGGCGTTGAAAACTAGTTAAAGAATTTTAAATTCTATTTGCAACCAGTTCGGTAGAAATTTGTGACATTGTAATTAATTACGGTTGCTGATCACAACCATGTTTAAATCATTTTATATTATTTATTTTGATCTTGTTTCGCAGACTGCAGCATTTATAACCATGGGTCAAGAGCTGCGTTTAACTTACATTTACAGATAAAATGTAAAAAAACACAAAACAGCATAAACTACCAAAGGAATATAGTACAAAAAATTGACGAATGAGAGTAGAAGGCAACTAAAATGCAAATATAAATTATGAAGTCCGTTAAACGATACTGTCAGTGGAATAATGACAAAATTATGAAAAGGTTACATTGCTACTCACCATGTAGAGGAGATGTTGAGACGCAGACAGGCACAACAAAAAGATTGATAGACATGTGAGCTTTCGGCCTAAAGGTCTTCTTCTAAAGTGCACAACGCACATACATTCACACAAGCACAACTTGAACACACATGACCACTGTCTCTGGCCACTGAGCTTAAGGATATTTAGAGAAGACAGAGTGGGAATTCTTAAATGAAAATATAGCGTATCTACATCTATGTTTCGCAAGCTTCTTTATGGTGTGTGGCGGAGGGCACTTTGTGTAAAACTGCCAATTTGCCCCTTTCCTGTTCCAGTCCCGAATGGTCCGATCGAAGAATGACTGTGTGTAGGTCCCTACGGGAACTCAAATCTCTCTAATCTTATCCCTATGGTCATTTCGTATGTTATAAGTAGCAGACGAATGTTGAAAATTAGGTGTGAAACGTCCCCTTAAAAAAATTTATGAATTACAGTGCTGATAAACCTCTTACGTCATTTGATTTTCAAACAGCTGAGCAGAACTGAACGTACTCAGACATTTCTCTCTTTACTTATTCTGATCAACACTAAACTGACACACAATATTTTTTGCGCAACGCAATCTGTCTTTCAATGATCCCTACAGAAGAATGGCCCTGACTAACAATAACCTAACCTTTCATGAATCACTTACCTCACAAAAATCTTCGTTATTCGAACTACTGCAATACAGCGAGCGCCAATACTGCCAGCTAAATAAACGACTCTAACTACTGAAGGCACTATCTACTGATGGGCATAGTTAGCAAATGAAAGATTTTGATAGAGAACAAACAATGTATTTACCTTAATAATTTTCAAAAATCTATATATCAGTTCATGATATACAGTATTACAAATTTACTCTTTCTGATCGAAGCACGTCCAGATCGTCCGCTCTCAAAATTCTGCCATCTCTCTCCCCACATCCACCACTGCTGGCGGCTCACCTCCAACTGCGCAACGCTACGCGCTGTTCACATCCAACTGCCCAACACTACAATAGCGAATATTCCAACAATGCCAACCAGCCACAGACTGCTCACAGCACAGTCCCTAATTTTCATACAGAGTGCTACGTGGCGTTACCAACATAAAACCAAAACAGCCTACTTACAGGTGGACTGAAAAGGTAAGGAATGAGGAGAATCTACGCACAGTCGGAGAGGAAAGGAATATATGGAAAACACTGATAAGAAGTGACAGGATGATACGACATCTGTTAAGACATGAGGGAATGACTTCAACATGGTATTAGGAAGAGCTGTAGAGGGCAAAAACTGTAGAGGAAGACAGATATTGGAACACATCCAGCAAATAATTGAAGAGGTAAGTTGCAAGTGTTACTCTGAGATGAAGAGGTTAGCACAGGAGAGGAATTCGTGTCGGGCCACATCAAACTAGTCAGAAGACTGATGCGAAAAAGGGTAGCAGGAAGCAGTATCTGCAGCTGACTCTTCTAGGAATGTAAACTCTGGGAATTTTAATAATAAATCACATCGTTATGCACACCACCACTCGTCTACTGCTGGTGTTCGGTGATCATCTTAGTGACGCTTTTGCGCCTGCTAAATGAAACCGTAGCTAAACATGCCGCTTCCCTTCGGATCCTTCCTGTTTCCTTTATCGGTCGTATCCATCACGGATCCCAGACTGAGGAGCAATATTCAAGCACTGGTCAAACGAAGGTTTCATTCATGAATAGGCTATGTTTCCTGAGGTTTCTGTCAATGAATCTCAGTTTGGCGTCTTTGTTAGCTGCGATATGTGTTGCGTATTCGTACCACTTCAGATTGCCCCGTGCTAATATTCCCAGATATTTAGTAGATATCTCTGCTTCCAGTGATTGCTCCCGGAATAGTGTAATCATATTCTGACTACTCGTATTTACGAGCAATATCTAACATTTGTGTATGTCGGGTGGTAACTACCAACCCCTATACAAATGTCGGTCCTCTGCAGCTGTTCCTGAATTTCGCTGCAGTTTTATAAAGTTGCAACATCTCTTTACTCAGGGTGTCCCAGGAGGGATGATCAATATTCCGGAATACGGCAAGAAAAATTGCGAATCAAAAATGTCTAGTAAGCTTCGGCACTAAAATGCATTCCTTAACGGGATAGGACGTCAAAGAGGCCGACATGGAGCAGGAGAGGCACCAAAGGACATTTTAATTTCCACTGCCTCTACTTTTACAATAAATTCATAAAACTGTGTCAGCATGACCAGGAAGGATTCAGGATTCACACTCATAGCAGTGGCAGTCAAAATCATAACAAAATATTTTTTTATCTGTGAAACTTCATCATTGTTTCACTTACTATTGGCTGCATTTCTTGCTATAGGTACACTTTTCGTCATAAATAAGAGAGATTCTTCGATGAATTTTGCGCAGCATACAAATCATACTTACAGGTTATGAAACTCTAAGACTTTACTTAATTTATGAAAAAATGAATGAGCTATCGCATTTTAAACTTCATTTTATAGTTAAATATCTCAATTTTTAGCAAAATTTTTAATAGATTTGGAAAATTCTAGAGTTTCGTACACCTGTAAGTATGGTCTGTATGCTGTGGAAGATTCATCGAAGAATCTCTCGTACTTATGAAGAAAAGTGTACCTATAGCAGCAAATGCAGCCAATAGTAAGTAAATAAATGATGCTATGAGTGTGAATCCTGAATCCTTCCTGGTCATGCTGACAAAGTTTTATGAATTTATTTGCAAAAGTATAAACAGGGGAAATTAAAATGTCCTGTCATGGCTCTCCTGCTCCAAGTCGACCCTTTTGACGTCCTACCCCCCCCCCCTCCTCCCTTAAGAGCTATGAGCACCACCCCTTCTGTAGAAGAGATGTGTTTCTCAGAACTGAAGAAGAACGAATAGTCATAGACCAGTGCTCATGTTTGCAGGACATTTCTTTCTTCTTTTAGTCCATACTGCAACCTCTCAGAATAAGGAAAGCAAAGAGCTTATAGAGAGAGATTTGTCTCGCAGTATCGAAGAACCCTCCACTCGTACTAAACCTCCACAAACGCTGAGACCGTAGATGGTAATATAAAGGGCGTACGGTACAACTGGCCGCGCTTTATCACACGAGTCCGCCTTGTCGGATTCTGGAAGTGCCATACTATTGTCTATGTTTTACGAAATGAAGGGGGAAGAAAATTTTTTGTGTAAATTTTTACACAGGATGCGATTGTATAAGAAACACCTTAAAACGAACTTCTTCGCACTGATTATAAGTTAACTATTAACTGTACGAGAGCATGGTCTACCGTATGACTAGATCGAAAGGCATCCTATCGACGACTGCCAACTATGGCGCCCATCTGTAACTTGAGGGTACAATCGGTATAGTTCGTATAACATCGTACGTCTTCGGTGATGCCGAAGTTATTCATTTATTTATTACTATCAACTTTTCCTGGCATTGTAAAATTTCTGAAAGATAGTGTTTATGACCCGTAAGCTCCCCCTAATGTCTGAGTGGCAAAATGTAACTTTTGTTCACAAATATTTATTAATAACAATTACTTGATTCGAGCCAGAATAAATGTACTTTCCCTACGTCACGAGAGACTTCTGCATCAACACCTCAACCCACTGGCTCTGAAAGCTCCAAATGGCCAACCGCTTCTTCCAACCGGTTTGGGAACCTACCGATCGCTCCTTACTCCGTACGTACTGCAGCGCTGATACATTCACATTAAGTATGTGAAATAGCAAATCTAGAAATACAGTAAAATGCTCTCATATCTGCAAATAAGAGATTCCTTACAAGCTCTTACATATTTTCGAGCCCATATTTATTTTGCTTCGAAAGATCGTTCTAGTACTATCCGTGAACATTGGACGTCCCTCCTGGAACAACATGTATAATAGCATCAAATCCTAAGGTAACTTTCTACATTATCCACTAGATTGCATATACGTAAATAAAGTTGCGACCTCTCTGTATACACGCTGTCCCACGAGGAATGGTCATTATTGAGTAAGATATAGATATGAACAGGACCTTTTCATGGGAAATTTAATTAGCTAAATTTTGTACTGAAATACGTTTTCGCTAAAGACCGTTCGTATTATCAAGAAAATGTACACAATCGACCTTCAACCGTAGTCCGACTCCCACACTCAGCCCACACTATTTAGGATTATTAGTATATTGTTGATGGCACGCCCTCCTGACACTGTACAAAAATTTGGGACTGCAAAAATTTCGATCTTTCTTGGTCTTCATTGGCTGACCGTATTAAGTCACAGGCTTAGTCGAACACTTAAAAATTGTAAAACTGACGTTTATGTAAATTTTACCTAATAATTATTTGCATTTTAGGAACATAAAATTAAAAATTCTACTGTTGTATTCGCCAGGCCTTCTGACTACGAAACCATTGCACTTGTAAGGCTTAAGTCTGGATCGAACTGTCAACCTGATTGGTTTTAGCGTAACGTTTAAAGAAGCCGTTTTTCTTTCATTACCCTTACGGACACGTTTAAATTGATAGTATTACAGAAGTAGCTGAAAATGCTGCTGGCGTAATATCGCAATCTACAGAGAAGAAAAAAGTTCGAATATCGGGAACGCTTCGTCTAGTCGGAAATTTTTTGTACAGTGGTAGGAAGGAGTGGGGGGTGGAGATGCGTTTCAAGGTTACTTTTGTACGTTTCTCTTGAATAACTCAAAAACCGTGGCCTCCAGCGAAAACGAATCCCAGTGCATAATTTAATTACATTAAATTTGCTACAAAAAGTTGTACAATATTTCCTTGGGGTACGCCCGAAGTTCACATGTAGAGACATGCTAATTTCTTGAAATACACACATGCGGAAAACACGAATTACGTAAAAATAGAGCTATCACGGTTCTGATTACAGTAAAATGCGATGTAAAACAGTAAATAGGTTTGGTGTTGAAATAAATCATTCTGTATAAGTGCTAGGTAGCTCGCAGAGGTAATGATCTCAGAATTTTTTATGTTGATTTACATACAAAAATGATTAATGCCAGAAGGCCTGGAAATTGTAACTCGCAGCAGACGAGCTGCATTGTAATTTACCTTCCAAGGACCAAGAACTATTTTGTTGCGAACCTAACTCTTGCTTCGTATTGTCTTGTTAGGAATGTTGGGCAGGAGAGATTCCCCATGGCAACGCAACACGGTAATTAAGAGTAGCAGTTAAATAGCTTTTGTATTTAGCTTCCTCACGAGCTAAAAAAGTTTAAGTTCAGAGACCACGCAGTCGTGTAAACACGTAGAGAAAGGACTGGTACTCACCTGGCCCTGACTACTGTAATTTAGAAAAGTAATTAGGATTCGTCTCAGTCGAGCGCACCTGTAAACTAAATTAGTCTACAATTATAACTACAAAGCCTTGTCTTACCGTCCCATGTAATCTGGAGACGCAGTTGTTTTAGAGTAAGACCGAGAATGCTCTTGACCAAACATGGTGGTCCTTTAAAAGAGTGCATACCATGTAGGAGTACCTTAAGAGAGGCAAGAACCTATTGGGTAGCCAGGCAGAATAACCACCATCTGCAGACGTGCTCATTCCCGACGCTCTAAGCACCTGTTCGGTTCTAACCTGGTCGTAGAGGCTTCTACCTTTTGGGAAGACTTAACCTTTATGTAACGGCGTAACTCGCAAATACAATTCTGGGGTGTAATGAAAGTTTAAGCCGCTCAGAAGTTCAGAAGCTAATTGGTCATAATTTTAAACCGGCGTTCGTTGCCGCTCCGCAATCTAATAACCCTGCGGTGAATCGCGTCGCACAGTTCCAGAGGTCGACTAATCGGTCGCGACAGTAACGCGATTTGCCACAACCGCGCAGGTATGGTTCCCTCGGGGTACCGACGCACGATGCTCCTGCTAATTATAGTCACTATAGTTTACTATCAGTTCAGCTGTAAGAATCTTGAAACTTACTTAACTAGTGGATCATTTGTATTCCGATACCGATGAGTGCCTTCAAATGTGGGGCGAGCGAGTGTTTTTCACAGCGACATCTTTGGATGAATATTTCTCGGATTTCTTGCTGCGTCACATTTTTTTGGTAAAATCAAGCATTCAACTATTTTTTCTGTCGTCACCAACAGGAGTTATCCTGAGCTAGCAGAATGTGTAGTTCTTGCGTAGGCCACTTTAGTTGGCCTAACTATGTCACGGAGATGTCACGTAGAGATAATTTCGATGTCTATAATGGCCTGGAGGTACAATAAGAGAAGCTATCATGAGTCACAAACCTCAAGCCGACGTCCTCCATGTCAGTTTCTCCAAATACTGTGTTAGCTTCTAGTGGAAGTGTTTTGATGAAAATAAATGCCGGCCGGAGTGGCCGAGCGGTTCTAGGCACTACAGTCTGGAACCACGCGACCGCTACGGTCGCAGGTTCGAATCCTGCCTTGGGCATGGATGTGTGTGATGTCCTTAGGTTAGTTAGGTTTAAGTAGTTCTAAGTTCTAGGGGACTGATGACCTCAGAAGTTAAGTCCAATAGTGTTCAGAGCCATTTGAACCATTTTTTTGAAAATAAATTGCCAGCTTGCATCACCTATGGGTGTACTACTTACTCTGATTATAATAAAAATGCTAAAATAATCACATTTAATTCGTAAGTAGAATCGTTCAAGCGATATTTTATTTTATATACATGCGTTTTGGTTCCGCTGTTTATCTTTACTGTAGTGGTTTTTTTAAGACATTTTAATTCAGATTTCATATCAGCCGAACCCTACTAGGTCTCTGGGTGAACGCTGTGAGAACGAAATATTGGAAACCCTCCAAACATAGCAAAATATGTTCTACGCATTTTCGGAAAGAGCACACAGGCCAATCACGTTTCGACACTCTGCCTTAAGAAAAATGCTGGATTACGGGATCATTCTTTTCACATTACATGCTTCTCTTCTTGGTTATGCGAAACATATAATAATACTCGTAATAAAGTTGCATTAACAAGATGAAAAGCGTCGTATTACTGGATCAAATATGCATTTAAGACCAGAATAACGTCTGAAAATGTCTCCTGACTCACTGTTGTTCACGAAAGCACTGCAATATTTTCTGTTTAAAAGAACTGTTGCGAGCACACGGCAGAAATTAAGAACAAGAAGCACCCGTACACACTTGTTTGCTAATATTTTGGGACATATAACACGGCAGCACGGGCTTCAAAGCAACGTACACCGTGAGGCGAAAGTACCATCTCCTCGTATTACACCTCCGCAATAACGGATTTTGCCAACAGCCTTGCTGCAGTGGAACACCGGTTCCCGTCAGATCACCAAAGTTAAACGCTGTCGGGCTGGGCAAGCACTTTGATGGGTGGCCATCCGGTCTGCGAGAGCTGTTGGCGATCGGGGTGCACTCAGCCCTTGTGAGGCAAACTGAGGAGCTACTTGATTGAGAAGTAGCGGCTCCGATCCTGTAAACTGACATACGGCCGGGAGAACAGTGTGCTGACCACATGACCCTCCATATCCGCATCCAGTGCCGCCTGTGGGTTGAGGATGACACGGCGGCCGGTGTGGCCGAGCGTTGCTAGGCGCTTAAGTCTGGAACCGCGCGACCGCTACGGTCGCAGGTTCGAATCCTGCCTCGGGCATGGGTGTGTGTGATGTCCTTAGGTTAGTTAGGTTTAAGTAGTTCTATGTTCTAGGGGACTGATGACCACAGATGTTAAGTCCCATAGTGCTCAGAGCCATTTGAACCATTTTTTGAGGATGACACGGCAGCCGGTCGGTACCGCTGGGCCTTCATGGCATGTTTGGGAGGATTTTAGATTTAGTTTTTTTTTTTACGTGATGGATGTTACTAGTCATGATGATTCCTACAGTGGTGCGTAACTCAGATCATGTCTCTGTCGCCTTTCAGGTTCGAGTGTGTTTCCATCTTTCATAAAAGTGAAGTCCGTGTCTAAGATTAAGGTTTATCTGACAAGAATTACCTGAATTACAAATTAACATATTTGAAAGAGATGTTGCGGAAGAACGGCTATGAAGGATAAGATATTACTTTGTCCATCTCTGATTGTGTTCAATCATCACAAGATGATCAGCCTAAAATATTCATTTCTTTCATCATCATCATCATCATCATCATCAGCCAATTCAATCATTAGATGATGTGGCCTCTTCGAGTCGTGGATTCAGGTAGGCTTTCAGACGTCTTTTCCAAGTGGGACGGTCTTGGGCAGTTCTCTGCCAGGTGTTACCAGCGATCTTCTTGATGTTCATAGGAGCTAGTAAAAGAAAGGAAAAAGAAGGGAAGAATCCTAGGCAGAGAAGGTATTCAGTCCAGTATACAGTCACCCAAGAAAATTAAAGAGCTGTTGCGCCCCGTAAAAGACAGCCTTTGTCTTAGTGTTCATGGAATTCATAAAAATTCCTTTTGAATGCTTTGGCAGTTACATTAGTCAGTGTATACGTACAATTTCAGGCCGCTGCACTCAGCAGCGGCCCCACATTAAATATCGTGATTACCACAAATCTGCTGTCGCCGAACACAGATTCATAAACAGACATATAAGCCTATACACCCGGCCGCTGTGACCGAGCGGTTCTAGGCGCTTCAGTTCGGAACCGCGCTGCTGCTACGGTCGCCGGTTCGAATCCTGCCTCGGGCATGGATGTGTGTGCTGTCCTTATGCTAGTTAGGTTTAAGTAGTTCTAAGTCTAGGGGACTGATGACCTCAGAAGTTAAGTACCATAGTGCTGAGAGACATTTTAACCATTTTTTAAGCCTATACAAACCGCGATGTCCCGATCACGACTGTAAACACAGTGCACCCTACACAGATATGTATATAGCAATTTTGTATATTACAGACGTTCGTCAACTTCCCTGGTGAGTTTCTGCCTGTCATCAACAGTGTTTTGCTTTTACAGCAATATGGAGCAAACTGCAAATGGACTTCTTAATAAATTTATTCTGTACTAAACGCTCTGTTTGTCTCCTTTCGTTCACAGCACATTTTACTGTTTCTGCTAATTTTCATGCATCATCTCCTATAATCTGAAATTAAGAGGGCCAACTAAAGGAATCTATTAACCTATTTACACCATTGAGCCAAAACATTATGATCACCTGTTTAATGGCGTGTTGCTCCACTTTTCAAATACAGTATAGCAGCGATTCTGCTTGGCATGGGTTCTACAAGCCCTTGATGGGTTTTTCAAAAGTATATGGCATCATATCTCTACTCACAGGTCCCTAAGTTCCCGCAAATCACGGGACGGTAAAATGGAAGTGAGCGTATGGCGTCAGTGACCGGTAAGTTCGGCCGCCAAGTGCAAGTGTTACTGAGTGCGACGCCACATGGGGCGACTTTCGCATCGACAATGTGGATGAAATAACGATGAGGACAACACTCAGTCCCTAAGGGGAGAAAATTTCCCTCCCCAGTCGGGAATCGAACCCGGGCCCCCGTGCGTGGCAATTTTTTTTTTTTTTTTTTTTTTATATGCTCGTGGCGGACGCCACATGACATCCGTTGAAATTCGTTTTTGATTCTTTCACTCAGTTGGCATTCCAACGCGCTGACCATTCAGCTGTAGGGGCGGACACGGGACTTTGGTTTGTGGACACTAAGCTGGCGCCCGATATGTGTTCTAATGGGTAGAGATCAGGCACATTTGCTGGCGAAGACATCGATGTGAATTAAACTGTCATGCTCCTCACAAGGGAACCTCCCCATCGCACCCCCCTCAGATTTAGTTATAAGTTGGCACAGTGGATAGGCCTTGAAAAACTAAACACAGATCAATCGAGAAAACAGGAAGAAGTTGTGTGGAACTATGAAAAAATAAGCAAAATACACAAATTTAGTAGTTTATGTGCAAGATAGGCAACATCAAGGAGAACATGAGCTCAGGAACGCCTTGGTCCCGTGGTTAGCGTGAGCAGCTGCGGAATGAGAGGTCCTTGGTTCAATTCTTCCCTTGGGTGAAAGGTTTTCTTTATTTTTGCAAAGTTATGATCTGTCCCTTCGTTCATTGACGTCTCTGTTCACTGTAATAAGTTTAGTGTCTGTGTTTTGCGACCGCACCGCAAAACTGTGCGATTAGTAGACGAAAGAACGTGCCTTTCCAATGGGAACCGAAAACATTTGATCGCAAGGTCATAGGTCAACCAATTCCTCCACAGGAAAACACGTCTGATATATTCTATACAACACTGGTGACGGCATGTGCGTCACATGACAGGAATATGTTGTCAACCCACCTAACTTGTACACTTGGCGAATGGGTAAAAAGATTCTTCTACCTTGCCCGATTTAGGTTTTCTTGTGGATGTGATAATCACTCCCAAAAAAGTGATGAAAACATAAGCGTTTGTCACATAAACTGAAAGAAAAAGTAAAAATTTTCAGCCAAAGGAAGGCTTGAACCAAGGACCTCTCGCTCCGCAGCGGCTCACGCTAGCTACAGGACCACAGCACTCCTGAACTTGCTCATTCCTCGTTGTTGCCTATGTTACGCATGGACTACTCAGTTTGTATATTTTGCTTATTTTTTCATAGTTCCACACAACTCCTTCCTGTTTTCTCGATTGATCCGTGTTGAGTTTTACAAGGCCTATCCACTGTGCCAACTTATAACTAAATCTGAGGGGGGTGCGATGGGGAGGTTCCCTTGTCAGACCACTGCAGCGCGATTCTGGCCATATTTAGCGGAGGATTACCCCACTGAAAGATGTCATCGCCATCAGAGAATACTTCAACCTTGAAGTCATGCAGCGGCAGGCAGTGGCCGAGCGGTTCTAGGCGCTACAGTCTGGAACCGCGTGACCGCTAAGGTCGCAGGTTCGAATGCTGCCTCGGGCATGGATGTGTGTGATGTCCTTAGGTTAGTTAGGTTTAAGTAGTTCTAAGTTCTAGGGGACTGATGACCTCAGAAGTTAAGTCCCACAGTGCTAAGAGCCATTTTCTGAAGTCATGCAGGTGGTCCGCAATAATGTTCACGTCGTTCACTGCCGCCAAAGTGCCTCGAGTACTGCCATAAGTTGCACAGAAGCCCAATTCAATGCACCCCGTAGCATATTTCTGTTTCACCAGCCTGCATCTGTTGCGCGGTGCACGTTCCAGGCAGCCATTCGCCTGCTTGGCGGCGTGTAAGGACCCAATCAGAGACTTGGTGTAACAAAAAATGCGATTCACTCGACAGGCGAAACGTTTCTATTGATCCACGGTGAAAACTCAGTTACGCTGTGCTTACAGCAGTGGTAACTATGTCGTTAGGGCAACACAGAGACACGTAGGGGCCGTGTTACATGGAACTCCATGTCCAAAAACAACGGCCTTTGAACAGTGCACTCCGAAACACTTGTGCTTCCATCAGCACTGCAGTCTGTCGTTACATCTGCCAGAGATCGCTGCCTATGCTCGATTACACAGTGGGGGATTCTCAAGCCTCTAAGTTTTGTGACAGATGTCAATGCCGTGTGGCCAGGGCCTCCCGTCGGGTTGACCGTTCCCCTGGTGCAAATCTTTCGAGTTGACGCCACTTCGGCGACTTGCGTGTCGATGGGGATGAAATGATTATGCTAAGGACAACACAACACCCAGTCCCTGAGCGGAGAATATCTCCGACCCAGCCGGGAATCGAACCCGGGCCGTTAGGTATTCCGTCGCGCTGACTACTCAGCTACCAGGGGCGGACTACGTTTTGTGATGAGACGAAGCCATCCAGTACCATATGGCCTACGCATTATTCCACCTTCCTTCAACCATTTTCCATAAGTGCTCACGACAACACTACGCAAACAACCGACCAGATTCGTCGTTTCAGAGATTCTCGTTTCCAGCCGCAGCGCTACTACAATGTGCCCTTTCTCACAACCGCTTATTTCCGCAAACGCGGCCCGTACCATCGCAATAATGACTGCCCACGCACCCGTAACACCCCCCCCCCCCCCCCCCCCCCAGTGAGCAGTGATCATAATGTTTTGGTTCATCATGCACTTTCTGTTCTTTCGGACATGTCCAAAAGAACAGAAACCACACATATAAATATCTACTTCTATGCGTCCCCGTGCGGTTCTAGGCGCTTCAGTCTGGAACCGCGTGACCGCTACGGTCGCAGGTTCGAATCCTGCCTCGGGCATGGATGTGTGTGATGTCATTAGGTTAGTTAGGTTTAAGTAGTTCTAAGTTCTGGGGGACTGATGACCACCGATGTTAAGTCCCATAGTGCTCAGAGCCATTTGAACCATTTTTTCTATGCGTCCGTTGGAGGCGAAATGATATCTTCTTTGCGAGTGCACTTACTCGTCCGAACACTTGTGGGACTCAGCTAAATAACTGTCAGCAAATAATGGATAGTGAATACTGGAGGGACACTACATCTGTAGTGTGCAGCATGTGGGAACTGGGGCTGGAAGGAGACGTGCCCGGATGGCCGACGCGTTAGCCGGCACGGTAGCTCAGCGTGTTCGGCCAAAGAGCCGGTTGACCTCTGTAATAAAAAACTGAGTGGAAGGATCAACCACCGAACTTGAACAGTATGTCTTGCGACGTCCGCAAACACAACGATCAGTAACTAACAAAAAAAAAAAAAAAAAAAAAAAAAAAAAAAAAAAAAAAAAAAAAAATATGCCTGCACGGTAGTAGCTCAGCGTGTTAATCGATCTGAGTTAATCGATCAACAACGAACTTAAACGTATGTCTTACGACGTCCGCCCCGAGAAGATTCAACGAACAAAATGAGATTTTTTTTTTTAAAAAAAGGCGTTAAGGTAAACGGTTTAAAGACGAACACCATCCGAGTTCGAGTCCCGGACAGGCACAAATTTTCACATGTCACCGTTGCTTTTAATGCAATAACTGTATGCAGATATGTGAAAATTATTATTTCAAAATTTATTATATCTTTTTACTTTCTTTCTTTCAATTTTCATGGCAAGGAGTCTTACCATTTTTCATTAATTTTAAGTTAGAATTATTTCAGAGCTGATTAAAATCACGACAATATTTATAAACAACATCTCTATCTCTAAAGAAACGCAACTGAGATCCTAGAAAACACTAATTGTTCCAGTGTTGCTTTACGGGTCTGAGACTTAGATACCAAGCAAGGAAGGCATAAATCAAACAGTGACTACAGAAACGAAATTCCTCAGATCAGTTAAATCATGTAAACTATATGATAGTATAAGAAACCAACATACGAGGGTTGTAACTTTAATAGTGGCAGCTATTTATTTACAGCTCGTACAAAATAGATACGTGTTTCAAAGTTTTACTTACCTTCAAATTTAGTCACCAGCATTGTGTATAACCCGTTACCAGCGACATGGAAGTCGTAGGATACTCTTAGCAGTGCCAGTTGTGTTGACAGTTTGAGCGGCGCGGTCTGTTTCCCGGCGAATTTATAGCAGTTCAGAAGCGAATGCCGTGAAGTGTTTCCTTCAGTTTAGAAATCGAGTTGAACTTACGAGGGCCTAAGTCAGGGGATTACAGTAGGTGGTATAGCACTTAGCAGCCCAAACAGTCAAACACATCAGTAACAGCTTGCACTGTACGTACTTGAGCATTGTCCTACAAAATGACGGTCAGGTCCTGCAGAAAGTGTGATCACTTTTGTCTCTATGCTGTTCGTTTTTGGAACACAGCCTACGACTGTATAGCAGCTACAGGCGGCTACAGAAGACACTGAAATTCATTTCCATTACAGTTTATCGATGAATGTGAATGCATAGAAAACTATATGGTTCCAGAGACATTTTTAAGTCTGAAATGGAATGAGGCGAAGATGGGATTTTGGACTGAGGAGGGAAACATGCTTAGTCCGTGTACTTATGCACTGTGTTAGGGTAGTAAAGTGGTTAGCACATCTGCCTAATGAGCAGAAGACCCGGGCTAGAATCCCGTTCTTGGTACAAATTTTCATTTGTCGCTTCAGTCTGCATTATAAATGTGTCATTCTATGAGTAATGTCTCACGCAGTGAAGATTCTTTATAATAAGTGATCACGACTTATCGACGTTCATATTGTATGCAAGTAAAGACTGAGTAGTTGTGATTCAGAGTTTCTTTTAGTTAGCCATTGTTTTGTAGGCAAACAGATTCGTGATCTAATATCGGTGGCCCTACACAACACAGCTGAGCACTCACGCGAGAGCCGTCCAGGCGATGCATCAGTAAAAGGGGTGCACAGACGTGCTGGTGGCCGGTTGGTCGGTGAGGCGCCAATCAGCGCGTGGCGGGCAGCTCTTTGAGCAATCAGCGGAGCGTCCGTGGCCAATCACTGTTGCAAAATATGTTTCCAGCAACTGCGGCGCGCCTTAATTCCACCCAGCTGCCGCACAAAGGTGTCCCCAGATAGCGTTTACGCGGCAGTGCACACTCTGTGTGCCCTAGAAATCAGCAAACAAAACCAGTCGCTTTGTTTCTGGTGTTCTCCAGAACACTACAAGCTCCAACAACTGCAGGGTGGCTCTTTCAGTGTCGCTCTCGATACGAGAACGCTGATAAGAAAAAAAATTAAAAAAATAGGTACGTGTTCGAATATGTTGCCTGAGAAAAGCAAACTATTTCAACGTAGATTTCGGCTGTGTATTGCCTATCAGTGGGTAGCAAGACATCAGGAGTTGACTAAAAAGAAAGAGAAGAGAGAGACGAAAATGTAAACTCATGCTCATAAATTAAGGATAACTGCAGAATGTGGTGTCACACAACGTGGCACTACACAAAACTGGCGCTAATATCATAGGCACATACGGAACACACACGACACAGATTGTGTAAGTCCACTGTATTGGAGATGAGTTGAGAAAACCCTCCCGAAACACACATGCTACAAAACGCCACTGTTTCCTGCACATGTACCCCGATATCAGTATGGGATATGATCACCATGCACACGTACACAGGTCGCACATCGGGCTGGCATACTCTGGATTAGGTGGTCGAGCAGCTGCTGGGGTATAGCCTCCCATACCCTAGAGGTTTGCAGATGCGCAGCGATACGTCGACCGAGAGCATCCCAGACGTGCTCGATGGGGTTTAGGTCTGGAGAACAGGCAGGTCACTTCATTCGCCTGATATCTTCTGTTTCAAGGACTCTTCCACGATGGCAGCTAGGTGGCGCCGTGCGTTATCATCCATCAGGAGAAAGGTGGGACCCACTGCACCCCTAAAAAGGCGGACATACTGGTGCAAAATGACGTCCCGATACACCTGACCTGTCACAGGGGTGTACGTGCACCAATCATAATCCAACCCCACACCATCAAACCACGACCTCCATACAGGTCCCTTTCAAGGACATTAAGGGGTTGGTACCTGGTTCCTAGTTCACGCCAGATGAAAACCCGGCGAGAATCACTGTTCGTCCGTGAACATAACCTGGGACCACTGTTCCAATGACCATGTACTGGGTTCTTGACATCAGGCTTTAAGGGCTCTCCTGTGACCAGGGGTCGGGGGAATGCATCTTTCAGGTCTCCGGACGAATACACCAGGTCTGTTCAGTCGTCTGTAGACTGTGCGTCTGGAGACAACTGTTCCAGTGGCTGTTGTAAGGTCCCGAGCAAGACTACCTGCAGTACTTCGTGACCGTTTGCGGGTACTGATGGTTAGATATTGGTCTTCTTGCTCTGCTGTACACTGTGGACGTCCCGTACTATAGCGCCTGGACACATTTCTTGTCTGCTGGAATCGTTGCCATAATCTTGAGATCACACTTTGTGGCACACGGAGGGCCCGTGGTCGTGCTACGACCTATTGTGTTTGACCAGCCTCCAGTCGCCCTAGTATTCTACCCCTCATAACGTCAGCAACGTGTGTTCTTTGAGCCATTTTCAACACACAGTCACCATTAGCACGTCTGAAAACATCTGCACACTTACTCGCTGCATCGTACTCTGACATGCACCAACACATCTCTGCGTTTGTGGACTGCTGCCAACGCCACCGTGCGACGACCGCAGGTCAAATGCACCGCATGGTCATATCCCGAGGTGATTTAAACCCGCAAACCGTCCATCAGAGCATTGTTTTACCATGTATCAGCATTACCCTTAATGTATGAACATGAGTGTATTACTAGGAAACTACACTGCCTGACACAAAAAAAGTGAAGCACCTAGAAGACACTTTCGGATGTCAATGTAACTTCTTACATGTGGTCTGCAGCTCGTGGTCAAGTGGATAGCGCTGCTGCCTATGGAGCACGGCGTCCCCGGTTCGATTGTCGGCCAGGTAGCGGATTTTCTCCGCCTGGCGACTGGCTGTTTGTGTTGTCCTCATTATGTCATCATCATTCGGGAAAGTGGCGAGACTGGACACTTTAAAGATTAGGGATTTGGACGGGCGCTGAAAACTAGACAATTGAGCCCCCCAAAACCGAATATCATCATCACCGTACACGTGTACACCGTTGGCGAATATGTATATCATTAGAGTTACAATACTCTTCGACAGGTAGAACGACCACCAGAGTGCATTAATTTCTCTTGTGTTCAGTGTTGTTACCACGCATGGTAGGGTACAGAAAGGGGGTAAACATCTACAGCTACATATATACTCCGCTAGCCACCTAGCGGTGTGTGGCGGAGGGCACAATTCACGCTAGTCATATTCCCCCCCTTCTGTTCCATTCGCGGATCGTACGAGGAAAAAACGACTACCTGAACGCCTCAGTACCAGCTCTAATTTCCTATGTCTTTGAATGGTGAGCAATGCGCGATTAGAAAGTTGGTGATAGTAATATATGCTCTACATACTCGGCGAAGATCAGATTTCGGAATTTAGTGAGCAGCCCCTTCCGTTTAGTACGTCGTCTATCTGCAAGTGTGTCCCACTTCAAACTTTCTATGAGATTTGTAACGCTCTCGCGATGGCCAAATGTACCAGTCACGAATCTTGAAGCTCTTCTTTGAACCTTCTCAATCTCTTGAAGCAGACCTAACTGGTAAGGGGTCCCATACAGACGAACAATACTCTACGACTGAACCAACTAACGTATTGTAAGCAATTTCCTTTGTTGAAGGACTGCATCGCTTCAGGATTCTACCAATACTTGTGTAATCTGATCATTCCATTTGAGATCATTTCGAATAGTCACACGCAGATACTTGAAGGATGTTACCGTTTCCAAAGTGTGGGCATTTATTTTGTACTCTTACATTAATGGGGATTTTCGCCTTGTTATACGCAGTAGGTTACACTTACTAATATTGAGAGATAACTGCCATTCGTTACACCACGCATTTATTTTCTGCAAATCCTCATTGATTTGTTCACAACTTACTTGTGATACTACTTTCCTGTAGACTACAGCATCATCGGTAAACAGTCTAATGCCGCTGTCAATACCATCAACCAAATCTTTTATGTAAATTGTAAAAAGCAGCGGACCTACTACGCTGCCCTGGGGCACTCCTGAAGTTACGCGTGTTTCTGTTGAAGTCACCCCATTCAAGACGACATATTGCTCTCTGTCTGTTAGAAAACTTCCTACCCAACCGCATTTGTCATCGGATAGACCGTATGCCCGCACTTTTTGGAGCAAGCGACAGTGCGACAGCGTGAGATATTCAGTGATCACTGTGAAAGACACGGGTTTGTGTAATAGAGCGTTGTTGGCACCTGGCAGAGTTTCAAATGGACGTCATTCCGGGTCTCCTATTGGCCACCTGGTAGACTCTTGGAATATCCAGATTTGTGGGGCATTAAGATGTGACAGTGGCCCGATGCTGAACTGCGTGAGAACATTAGGGCAGACGTAATCGTCGTCAACGTTCTGGTCGACTACGTAGGCTCGCCATATTGTGCACCAAGCACATCGTAATCCAGTCTAACCCTGCCATCGGAAAACAAGTGATGGACTTCTTGCAATATTCCGTTCAACCCCGCACCAGTTGTCCGGGATTAGCAGTAGCTGCATTAGGTATCTACCGTTCCATGCATGTGCTGCCGTTAACATCACAGCACGAACGGCTGCGTTTCGAGTGGTACTGTGACCGGAAAGGCTGTACTGCTGATGAGTGGCATTGCATTAATGTTCAGCAATTAATCGCATTTCTGTACTACCCCAGATTACCACCTTCGGTGGGTATAGCAGTGACCTAAGAATAGCAACCTTCCTTCCATTGTTTTGGAGGGGCACAGCGGAGTTACCGTGCGTCAGTGACATCCTGCGTTCTCATGCGCTACCTCTCATGTAACAGTATCGTAGTGCCATTTTTCAACATAACAATGCACGTCCACACACGGCACATTCTTAGCGATTTTTGAAATTGATTGTAACAGTCTAGGTTGTAAGTCACGTTTATTAAAAAGATGACCGGTTTCCATCATCACATGATCTTCAGAACAACAACGGTACTGAAGGACGATGGCTGTGCCTGGAGCAAATCCGCTGAACGACGATAGACAACTGCTATCGGCACTCAGCGGTTCCCGCTCCAGGCACAGCCACTGTCCGTCAGTAATTTTGTAAGTCTGAAGATGGTCATGTGATGATCGAAACCAGTCACCTTTTAATAAAGGTGTCTTGCTATCTAGACTGCATTAATTAATTCAAAAGACTATATTGTGATCACTGATTTCTCCAATGATGTTTTCAAAAATGATCCCTATGACCTGACTGCGTGATGTTGAGGCACTCCCTTGGCCAGCAAGATTCTGAAATGTGTCCCCAGCAGAACATGTGCGGGACCAGCTAGTACGTCAACTACGCCCCAGGGTCAGTCAGTATCCATGATATCAAGGAACAGTTACAAAAGTTGTGTCCCAGTTCGCCTCAGGAAATGATACAATGCTTTTACTACACCCTTTCCAACCGGATCACTGCGTGCATCCAGGTTAGGGGGTTGTAAAGTCATTCTGATGTGAGGGCTCGTGCTGCCAAGTTCTTCCTAAATTTTACTCGATTTTGTACCAGTGAAATAACGTCACATGTCCTCTGAAACACTGAACTTTCATTAAGTTTTCTCTTCCTGTTATTGGTGCTTCACTTTTTGTCAGGTAGTGTAAATTACAGCAACAGTTCTGTAAAAAAAGTTAGTTTGATTTCTGATTTGATTTCCTAATATTTTACCCTAACCTTTTGTCTTTCTTCTTAACACGTCATTCGTAGAAGTCTTGGTATTAAGTCGAAACCAGTCACATACCATTTGAGTGAGCTGAGGATCAAACACATGATTAAAAAATTAGTAATTAGTTAATATATACAAACAGTTATTACTAACAAGTTTAGCTGACAAAAACCTTACGTATCTGAGCCGTGCACCGGCTCGTATCTCGAAGTTTCGATTGCAAGGCATTCTATTCCACCACTAGCATCGGATTCCATTGTATCCCGGCTGGGGCCATACGAAGAAGCGCTCCTACACAGGTCCTCCCTTGGTCCGTATTCTAGTAATTGTTTCATATCAGCTGTGAAGTGGCAGCGCTGTGCTTCGGATGAACTGCAACAGGTGTTTATGCCACATGCGTGACGCATGTTTTTTCGGTTGGAGTTCGCAAGAGTGGAGACGATGGGTATGGCGACGCTGTGTTGCATTCAGCCGTGATCGTTCCCTGTGGGTGGTGCGTCCCTTATTGACCGAACTTTACTGTCCAGCAAGTCTCAAACCCTTGGTCTCGAGTTACCGAGGCGTGCACACGGGTGCCCGGCTTCCCATGTGTCGATTGGTGAAGCGTATTTTTACCGATGACATGAATTTCACCAATATACTGGAAGCCAATTGAATCTGGCGAGCCTGAATTTTTATTTAATTTGAACTAGTTGTGAGTGATTCGCTAAGGTCCTTTTCTTGGTTTTCCTCGTCAGGCTTTGCAGGAGTTAAATGTAAAATTATGCGAATGTTATTGTTACCTTGTATCAATGTGTCCCATAACCCCATATGGAACTTTGCGGCGCTAACGGCCATTAATGTGTTTTCACATGGATATCGAACGTGCTGATGTTGATCTTCTTATATAACCTTTTTCAAGGTGTACTTCTTTCTACTGGGGGTTTCTTTTTCCAACGGCTGTGGGCCAAATTAGTCACTAATAAGTGAGTCTTTGTTCTATATGGCACGATTCATTTTAGTATGTCCTTTTTAATGTATAGAGTAGTTTACAAGCCCAGTTGTGTGCAGTGTATTGCATATTCACGTGAGTAAGCGTGTATCGCGCTTGTGTATCAAGTGTCGGTGGAACTTGGGATTTCTAACTGATTTTGACACGAATTTCATTTACACTGCTAGTAAGCTTTTGTATCAACTGTGTGTTCCCTTTCATACGACGATTTATATTGCGTGTCTGTAGCTCTGGTTTTTTTATGTTGTTGTAATGTACGTCACTAGTGTGGGTTGCTTTCATAACTGAATTAACAAGCCGGCCGTTGTGGCTGCGCGGTTCTAGGCGCTTCAGTCCGGAACCGCGCGACTGCTACGGTCGCAGGCTCGAATTCTGCCTCGGGCATGGATGTGTGTGATGTCCTTAGGTTAGTTAGGTTTAAGTAGTCCTAAGTTCTAGGGGACTGATAACCTCAGATGTTAAGTCCCCCCCCGCCCTCCACACACACACACACACACACACACACACACACACACACACGAAACAAGGTATTCTATCAGCTGAGTGGTTCAAATGGTTCAAATGGATCTGAGCACTATGGGACTTAACTGCTGAGGTCATCAGTCTCCTAGAACATAGAACTACTTAAACCTAACTAACCTAAGGACATCACACACATCCATGCCCGAGGCAGAATTCGAACCTGCGACCGTAGCGGTCGCACGATTCCAGACTGTAGCGCCTAGAACCGCTCGGCCACCCCCGCCGGTTTCAGCTGAGTGACCTCAGACTGAATTATTTTATACAAAAATTGGCAGGAAGATCTGTGTGTTTCCCTAAGGCAGTATACCTAGTCTATTTCACTTATTTATTTATTTATACATTAGGTATCGTGGGACCACACGAGGCCGTGTTCTTCGTCAGGGAACGTGTCAGTACATTTGGTACTATTCCTACAGCAACTGCCCGCGAGAAGTAAAGGTCCCGAATTCGAGTCTCAGTCCAGCAGGCAGTTTTGATGTGCCAGGAGGTTTCCTATCAGCGCACACTCCACTGAAAATTTCATTCCGGTGACCACCTAGTTTAAAGACTGCTGATTAGAAGATTCATAAATATAAAATGAATGATTTAATAAAATGCGAGAAAATAGGAAGTATAATTAATACATTATAAAAGAAAGTTATCACCTAGAGGAACTTCTGTACTGAATAGAAGGAATGTACTACTGTAGTCGCACTAAAATTCTTTAATAGTTGGTGCTTCACGTGTTGAAGATGGTTCCTCCAATAAGAACGTTCAACGTTACACCAGAACCTTCATGAGTCTCGCAATTTTATTTCGTATTTCATCACATACGATAACCAAACCAAAAACAACACACACACACACAAACACACACACACACACACACACACACACACACACACACTACGATGCTAATGAAAAACACACGTTTCAAACACAGCAGTAACCAAACACTATTGAATACTGCCGCACAAGACGTGATTCAAGCTCACTTATACAGATATCATAATCGTGGAGATCGGCTTACATTAGATAAGATTCGCACCGAATTTTTGAAAGCTCCAATTTATCGTTGCGACTGGGTTACCATACTATGCGGCCCGCCACGAATTTCTCTCCAATGCCAAGCTCTTCATCGCAAAATAGCAGTTGCAACCTACGTCCTCAGTTATTTGCTGGATGCATTCCAATCTCTGTCTTTCTCTACAGTTTTTGCCTTCTACAGCTTCCTCTAATGCCATGGAAGTCATTCCCTATTTTCATAACAGAAGTCCTATTTTCCTGTCCCTTCTCCTTATCAGTGTTTTCCACATACTCCTATCCTCTCCGATTCTGCTCTGAACCTCCTCATTCCTCACCTTACAGTCCACCTAATTTTAACATTCGACTGTAGCACCACATCTCAAATCCTTCGATTCTCTTCTTTTCCGTTTTTCCCACAGTCCATGTTCCACTTCTATACAATGCAGTGCTCCAAAAGCACATTGTCAGAAATTTCTTCCTCAAATTAAGGCTCATGTTTGATCCTAGTAGGCTTCTCTTGGCCAGGAATGCCCTTTTTGGCAGTGCTAGTCTGCTTTTGATGTCCTTCTTGCTCCGTGCGTCACTGGTTATTTTGCTGCCTAAATAGTGGAATTCCTTAACTTCATCTACTTTGTGACCATTAATTCTGTTGTTAAGTTTCTAGCAGTTCTTATTTCTGCTACTTCTCATTACTTTCGTCATTATTCGATTTACTCTCAGTCCATGTTCTGTGCTCATTAGACTGTTCATTCCGTTCAGCAGCTTATGTAATTCTTCTTCACTTTCACTCAGGATAGCAATGTCATCAGCGAATCATATCATTGATATCCTTTCACCTTGAATTTTAATTTCACTCCTGAGCCTTTCTTTTATTTCCATCATTGCTTTTTCGATGTACAGATTGAACAGTAGTGGAAAGATTATACGCCTGTCTTACGCCCTTTTTAATCCGAGCGCTTCGTTCGTGGTCCTCCACTCTCATTATTCCCTCTTGGCTCTTGTACTTATTGGATATTACCCGTCCCTCCCTATGGCTTACCCCTATTTTTCTCAGACTTTCAAACAACTTGACCATTTTACACTGTCGAACGCTTTTTCTAGGTCGACAAAACCTATGAACATTTCTTAATAATTCTTTAGTCTTGCTTCCATTATCAACCGCAACGCCAGAATTGCCTTTGTCGTGTCTTTACCTTTCCTAAAACCAAACTGATCATCTCACACATCTTCAATTTTCTTATTCATTCTTCGGCATACTGTTTTTGTCAACAGCTTGGATACATGAGCTGACGGTGCGATAATTCTCGCATTTGTCAGTTCTTGCAGTCTTCGGAATTATGTGGATGAAATTTTTCCGAAATTCAGATGGTATGTGTCCAGACCCATCCTTTGTACACACCAACGTGGATAATCGTTTTTTTGCCACTTCCCCCAATAATTTTAGAAATTCTGATGGAATGTTATATATCCCTTCTGCCTTGTTTGATCTCAAGTCCTCCAAAGCTCTCTTTAAGTCTGATTTTAATACTGGGTCCCCTATCTCTTCTAAATCGACTCCTGTTTCTTTCTTTACGATGTTAGACATATGTTCCCCCTCATAGAGACTTTCTATGTACTCTTTCCACCTATCCGCTCTCTCCTCTGCATTTAACAGTATAATTCCCGTTGAACTCTTATTGTTACCACCGTTCATTTTAATCTCACATAATGCTGTTTTGACATTCCTGTATGCTGAGTCAGTCCTTCAGACAGTCATTTCTTTTTCGATTTCTTAACATTTTTCATGTAGCTACTACGTCTTAGCTTCACTGCACATCCTATTTATATCGTATCTCAGAGACTTGTATTTCTGTTCTCCTGAATTCCTCTTAACATTTTTGTACTTCCTTCTTCCATCGATCAACTGAAGTATTTCTTTTGTTACCCATGGCTTCTTCGCATTTACCTTCTTTGTATCTACGTTTTTCTTTCCAGCTTCTGCTATTGTCCTTTTTAGAGATGCCTATTCCTCTTCAACTGTACTGCCTACTGAGCTATTCCTTATTGCTGTATCTACAGCCTTAGAGAACTTCAAGCGTATCTCGTCACTCCTTAGTACTTTCGTATCCCACTTCTTTGCGTGTTGATTCTTCCTGAATAATCTCTTAAACTTCAACCTACTCTTCATCATTACTACTTTGGATCTGAGTCTATATCTGCTCCTGGGTACACCTCACAATCCAGTATCTATTTCGGTATCTCTCTCTGACCATGACGTAATCTATCTGAAATCTTCCCGAATCACCCAGCCTTATTAAGTATACCTCCTCCTCTTGTGATCCTTGAACAGAGTATTCGCTATTACTAGCTGAAATTACAGAACTCAACTAGTCTTTCTCCTCTTTAATTCATTGTCCCAAGCCCATATTCTCCTATAACCTTTCCTTCTACTCCCTCCCAAACAGCTGCGTTCCAGCCCCATGACTATTAGATTTTCTTCTCCCTTTACATACTTTATCACCCTTCCACTATCCTCATATATTTTCTCTATCTCATCATCTTTAGCTTGCGACGTCGGCATGTATACCTGAACTACTATTGTTTCGCTGACTATTCTGATGAGGATAAGCATGTTATTGAACTGTTCACAGTGGCCCACACTCCGTCCTACCTTCCTATTCGTAACGGTTCCTACTAACGGTACACGATTTTCTGCTGGTGTTGATATTATCCGATATTTTTATGACTCGAAATCCTTGTCTTCTTTCCATTTCGCTTCACTGATCCCTACGATATCTACACCGAGCCTTGGCATTTCCCTTTTCAGATTTTCTAGCTTACGCACCACGTTCAAGCTTCTAAGATGCGGCCGGCCGAAGTGGTTGAGTCGGCTCTCAGCCGTGGCAGCGTGCGGACGGCCCCGCGCGCTGGCCAGTGCTCCGCTGCAGGCGTTGTTTACTTCCGCGTCGTAGCTTTCAGGCTTGCGTCCGTCCACCGTGAACAACATGTCGAGCGCTTACCGCCGTGCGACCCTTAAAGTTTCCTTCCCAGCTGAACATGCGCGACCTCGTGCACATGAAGTTGAAACGTTCATACGTGAAGAAGTTCGTTTAGATCCTAACCACGTTATCGGAATCCATTTTTCGATCACGAGTAGTGTCGTTCATATTAAAATGACAAACACCGAGGTGTGTGAAGATGTTATTCGCCGCCATGCCAATGGACTTAAGTTCAAATACTCTGATGGTCACGTCGGAGCTGTAACACTTGAACTCGCAGAGTACGGTCAACGCACGATTAGGGTGTTTGAACTACCTTTTGAAGTGCCGAAGGACGAAGTTCTCTCTGCGTTACAACCATACGGTAACGTCATCGGTTACGTAGAGGAAAAATGGCAAACCTTCACGACCTACCATGTCCTTAATGGTGTGCGTCAGGTCAAAATTGAACTGAAAAAACATATTCCATCATACCTGACCATTGGCGGGGTGCGAGCCATTGTCATGTACGACGGCCAACCCCGAACATGTGCGGGATGTGGACAAGAAGGCCACGTCAGATCCGCCTGCATGCGACGCCGCCTGATCCAGACGCCGGTCGGCGAGGAAGCGTCCCCAGCGGTGATGACTCAGATCCCTGTCACATACGCCAAAGTTGCCCAGGAAGGTAGCATGTCTACACAGAGTCTTCCTGCTCCGTTGACGTCGTCTGATCAGGTAGATGCAACCGCTCCTGAGATTCCTTCTGAGGTGCCCCAGACGCCAGATCCTAACCTGCCGAATCATCGCAGCACTGTGACTGAAAATGCTACTGAGATGGACGTTGATCCGGGAGTGGTACCTACTTCTGCTTTCCTTCAGACTGGTCCGGAGTCAGACGAAAGCCATCCGCAATCGGACTCTGAACGACTTGTTCGAAAACAAGGGTCGACACGAAAGAGAAAGAAACGTAGCCGTACACCCCCTGATGAATCCATTCTACGGATGGATACCGGGGATACAGACCCGAAGATGGACGACAAACCGATCTTTGATGACCGAAAGGCTGATGCGAAAGACCCGCCACAGGCGACCACTGGCAACGAACAACCCTCCTTACTGACGCCGTCGCCCCCACAGGTCGACGTTGAAGAGCGCCTATCCGATGAGACGAAAACTACGTCTCCTCTCCACGTGGATGACGTGCACAGCCGATGCCCTACCGCAGCATCAGTCTCCTGGGCGGACGACGTGGAGATCGAAGGGACTGGGGCGGACGCTGCTGATGATGGGGCACCCCCATCGGTTGCGCCCGCGCTCGCAAACTCTCCACAATAGCAGCCTCTTCAGCGGACCGGCAAGATCGACGACCTCTCGCTCCTGAAGAAGAAGCCCCGCCTGTGCCTATGGGACTCCAACACAAGCATTATCGTGTCGCAACGATTAACCTGGCGACCATTCGTGCGCCCCACAAACTAGCGCTGCTCCGCGATATGATTTATGATGCGGACATAGATATTACGCTTTTTCAGGAAGTGCATGTCGCCGATTTTTCACCACCACATGGCTTCACGGTGCATCTTTCTCCCGCTTCGGACACCGGTAGTGGTGTTGCCATCATCTTACGCGAAGGTCTTCCTGCCGAAGATGTCCTATACCTCCCCAGCGGCAGAGGTATGGCCCTTACTCTCTTTGGTGTACGCATCATCAATATTTATGCGCCGTCGGGCTCCAGCTACCGTCGTGAACGCAATGCCTTCTTCGCGAATGAAGTCACACCCCTTTTTATGGGACCACACGATGACTGGATCATGGGTGGAGACTTCAACTGCACCCAGCGACATCAGGATCAATTGCCGCGTCACTCACCATGCGCAGCTCTGGAAACAGTCGTCACGCGGCTACAATTTGTCGACACGTGGAGACATGTTCACGGTGATCTTTTGGGCTTTACGTACCACACTGCGCACTCCTCTAGCCGACTGGATCGCATCTACATCTCGCGATCCCTAATTCAACACACTCGACAGGCTGAAATCTGGCCTGTTGCTTTCTCAGACCATGAGGCTTACTTCTGTGATGTTGTTCTCACAAGACAGGCAGTATGGCACGGACGGGGTTTATGGAAACTGAACACGGCACTTCTTAATTCACCTGACTGTCGACTTCTAATAGAAGATACTTGGATCACATGTAATAGACGCCGACCCACATATCCGTCTACCATATCCTGGTGGATCCAATGTGCAAAACCTGCTCTTCGAAAAACTTTAATCCGGTATGGCAAAGATGTTGTCGCCTGGAGGAAGAGCACTATGGACTTTTACTACAGGATCCTACGAGAATGCTCCACGATGCCAGCCTCCCCTGAGCGCCATACAAGGATGAACCAAGCAAAGGCCCAAATCTCCAATCTCATGCGACGGCATTTGGAAGGGGCGATAGTACGATCTCGTACTGCTGATCGCATGCCTCATGAACATCCGTCGATGTACCATATCATCCAAGAACGACAAAATCGACGCCGAAAATTGATTCACGTCCTAACGGATCAAGAAGGGCGTCGCTACGTAACACAATCTGCCATAGGGAATTTGCTTCACGCCCACTACCGGCAGCTCTACGCCGCAGTTCCACATTCCCCAGAGTTGATCGAGGAAGTCTCACAGCTCAACTTCGGTGGTATCCCAGGAGATGCGGCGATTGCCTTGATGTCGGAGGTGACTGATGAGGAAGTCTGCGATGCGATCCGGGCAGGAACCATCAATCGCTCCCCGGGCCCCGACGGTCTTCCCCTCGAATTTTATCGCACCTTCCGTGATTTGTTAGAGTCCACCTTCACCTCCATCTGTCGGGAACTGATGTCTCCGGAAGTACCTGTGCCGGACGCTTTCCTGGAAGGAATTATTATTCCTGTACATAAACCGCACGGTGGCAACAATATCAGTGATTATCGGCCCCTCACCCTCCTTAACAGTGATGTGAAAATCTTCACTCGCCTTTTGGCAGCACGACTTAAAAACGTTGCCCGCTATGTTGTGTCGCCAGACCAAGCATCTTTGGGAGGCGACAACAATATTCGCACGGCTTTATGCCGCTACAGGGATATGATCGCCGTTACCCAGGCACAACGCCTCTCTGGGGCACTTGCGTCTTTGGATTTTAGTCAAGCTTTTGATAGGGTTGACCATTCGTTCCTCACGGCCGTTCTCCACCATATGGGTTTCCCGGTCGCCGTTATCACGGTAGTGATGCGCCTTCTGCGGGGTGCCTCATCCAGGATTATGTACAATGGCAGACTCACTCCACCGATAATAATAGGTCGATCCGTACGTCAAGGTTGCCCTCTATCAGCAATTTTGTACGCCTTTTCCTTGGAATCCTTGCTATGTGGACTAAGACAACGTTTGGTAGGGTTGTCCATAGATCGCTACCGATTCTGTTGCACGGCCTATGCTGACGATGTCGTCATCTGTTTACGTAATGGCGACGAAGTTCGAGCTGTTTTGACGTGGGTAGCGACTTATGGTGAGGCGTCGGGTAGCTCTTTAAACGTACGTAAGTCACACGTTATGTTCATTGGCACGGGACTTCCCGTGGAGTGCGTTACACCTCTCACCACCGTTGATACCATTCGTTGTTTGGGAATAGATTTTTCATCTGATCTCCGGCGTTCAGCCACCATCAACTGCCGACGCCTCCTTTTAATGATCAGAGCAGGTCTTATGGACCATCGCCTTCGATCCCTAGATATTCTCCAACGAGCTCGATATGTCAATACATATATCGCATCCCGAGTTCCCCATGTAGCGCAAGTTCTACCTTTCCCGATTACTGTGGCACGTCGCATGTTGGCAGCGATGGCATCTTTCGTCAGCTCTGGGATGTTGTTCAAGGTTAACTATGCGACCCTTACTCTGCCCCGTGAACGAGGTGGGATAGGTCTGTTTCACGTGCCGGATAGAGCTCGCGCCCTATTTGTCAGCTCCCAGATGACGGTATGGACACGTTGCCCAACGAGCCTCACTGGTCTCCTCCTGTCGGCATACTCGCCGGTCTCACTGTCAGCCCCAGTGATGCTCTCGTATGTTCCGGCCCAGTTCCATTATATACGGTACTTCTTTCTGGAACTCAGTTATCTACGCCTCACCTTACCAAGACAGCTTTTACTCAAGACAAAGGCAGTATACAATGTCCTCCAATTAGGTCGTCCACCTAACCCGATTGAACTAAAGTTCCCCCAGGTTGACTGGCGTCATGTATGGCGCGCGGTGTTCGCCTGTTACCTTGACACGAATGTTCAATCTGTCTGGTACATAACTGTCAATGGTAAGCAAATCAACCAATTTCGCCTTCATCGTATCCACCTCGCCCAATCACCTCTATGCTCCACGTGTGGAGTGCCAGACAATGATGAACATCGGTTTGTTTGCGGACCGGCGGCGGAGGTTTGGCACTTGGTTCGACGTATTGTGGCTTTTCTAACGCGGGACATTCCGGATCGGATTACTCCCCTTTCATTATTATTTCCGGAACGTGACTATTTTCCTCGGACAAAGACCAATGCTGTGAATTGGATTCGCGGACATGCCATTCACTACTTATTTGGACAAACTGTAGACTCTGTACTCGATTTTTGGACATACCTCAATGACCGTCATTATGTCGTTGTCCGTCACCCAAAATACAGACAATTTTTCTCGAACTTCCTTGGGAGTGCTTTCCACGAGCCGCCTCGCAGCTGGAATGTGTTAAGCCAAGAGAGAAGAAGGTTTCCTGTTTGAACCAATGAACATTTCTGAACAATTGAACGGAACACATCAATTTCGAGAAGACGTGACTCAACATATTACCAGCGGGGCGCAGAAGGCCTCTGATCAATTACACAAAAAAAAAAAAAAAAAAAATAAAATAAAATAAAATAAAATAAATAAATAAATATAAAACAAAAAAAATTAAAATAAAATTCAGAAAAAGGGAGATTTTGTTTTGTTTTTAAGGATAGCCCTAACCTTGATTTCCCATATTTCCCCTGGTATATAGGCAGCTCTCTGGGGTAGGTTTAGTCAGGAGCCAACGCCTGAAGTGGCCCCGATTTTTCTTTTATTTCTTATTTTATTTTTTTTATTTTTATAGGATGAAAAGTGGCTGTGGCACTTGTTTTTTTTAGTTCCATTTTATTTAAAAAAAGATGGATAAAAAAAATAGATAAAAAAAAGAAAAAAAAAAGAAAAAAAAAGAAAAAAAAAGTGGCCGTGCGGTTAAAGGCGCTGCAGTCTGGAACCGCAAGACCGCTACGGTCGCAGGTTCGAATCCTGCCTCGGGCATGGATGTTTGTGATGTCCTTAGGTTAGTTAGGTTTACCTAGTTCTAAGTTCTAGGGGACTAATGACCTCAGCAGTTGAGTCCCATAGTGCTCAGAGCCATTTGAACCATTTTGAACTTCTAAGATGCCACGCCCCAACTCGTAGACCGTTATCCTTTTTTTTGGTTATTCATGCTTTTTTTAATGGTTACCTTCCCATGGCAGTCCCATCCCAGAGGTCCGAATGGGGGATTATTCCGGAATATTTTGCCAATGGAGATATCATCATGACACTTCTTCAATTACAGGCCACATGTCCTGTAGATACACGCTACGTGTCTTTAATGCAGGGGTTTCCATTGCCTTCAGCATCCTCATGCCGTTGATCATTGATGATTTCTCCGCCTTTAGGGCAGTTTCCTTCCGCAAGGACAATAGAGTGACCTGTACATCTGTCCACTACCGCCCTCTTTGACAAGGCCGTTGGCAGAATGAGGGTGATTTCTTATGCCAGAAGTCTTCGGCCGCCAATGCCGATTATTAATCAAAGTTTAAGTGGTGGTGAGTTCCGAACCCGGGACCGAGAATGTTTAGGTTACTAATCACTGACGCTACCCCTAGACCACGCGGTGAATACGAACATATAGTGTTGTGGCGTAGCGCAATTGTTAGCGTATAAGCATAACGTGTAGAAGGTTGTAAGTCTGTATCTCGTCAAATATAGCTGATTTCTGCATCGAATCAATGGAGTTTCATTTTTATTTTGATTTAAATAATTGATTTAATTTTTTTATTTCTAATCCGTACAGGGATGCTTTCCAACTTGGGCTTCATTACTTGAGCTTTCTCTCTCTCTCTCTCTCTCTCTCTCTCTCTCTCTCTCTCTCTCTCTCTCCTTTTTTTTCAGTGCTACACGAAATGAAACCTGTTGAATAGTGCACACCTTTATAAGCACTGCTCGAAGATGCGTGCAACTTTCTAATCTCTTTCTTTACCTCTTTGTATGGAATTGACATATCAAATTCCTTTGCGTAAATGGTCTGTGGACGAATGAACCAACGACAGATTTATAAAACTTTCCTTGTTTAGGATCAGAGGATGGTATGTCTCAGAGGCATTTTTCTACATGTCTACATGCAATTCGTAATATGAAAAGTACTTCGGAAGCATCACGTCCAACGTTCAAGGTTCCCCTGCAAGTTCTTTTAAGAGGGCACATCAGGAATAGACACATTTGTGAGTGTAAGCGCACGCGATGGATTTAGAGTCATGTGTCATTCTGGGGCAAGTGGGGCTCTGGCGTGGAGAGAATGTATCAAAACTTAAACGGAGGTCAACGTTTTACGGCGGCCCGGTATTTGGGGACTGCCTTTGACGGCACTCGGTCGTTACACGGAGCCGTACGTCTTCCTGGAATGTCTTCACGGCGATTCAATAAATGGAGCAAAGCGGTCGTCTGGCGATAAAGTGCCTCCCGGGGGCGCAGGACTGAGAGGTATTTGTCAGCAGGAGCGTAATCGCTTCTCACGTACGGCTGAGGAGTTGGAAAACTATGAAAGTTACTAACTCCACGACGAGCCGAACTGCAGAGGACAGCCTGTGGGTGACAAATTTTCATTCCTGTGGAGTCCAGTATGGTAGGTGATTTCCTTGAAAGTTTGCTGCATATCACCAAACATATTCTATGTGATGACCGTATTGTGGTAATCTAGACAACAAAAACAAAGATCGTTGCATTTGGAGTTAATTACTCAGTCCTATCAAATATCTCTCACAAACTGATGAGCCAAAAAATTATGGCTGCCTGCTTAATAGCGTGTTGAAATGCAAAACAGCAGTGATTCTGCCTGCCAGTGACTCGTCAAGCCCTTAACGGGTATCAGAGATGTGTGTTACCAGTGTCCATGCACGGGTTGTAAAATGTAAACTTTCACGGCTGGAAATGTCACAATTAAAACCTGACGTTCGTCCCCGTCTCGCTACTCGTCTGTAGCGACCCAGAGTGTGAGTCGGACATTCAACAAAGCTACGACCCCGTTTTAAAATGCCCTCCGCAGATGGGGACGGGTCTTAAAGTGAAATCTATTCGACCACGGCACAATAGCCCAGAACATTTTATTAATTATGCACAGGTTACACACTTCCCATGAAGCATGGGCCACTGTTTCACCAGATGCTAGTCCACAGCTTGTGACACTACATTACTAACGCTCAGTCGATGTCTCGGTGTTATTGCACATGTTTTTTGTTAGCTATTTGTGTAGCAACCACTTTCTTATGTTTACTGTGAAGCTTTAGAATATGTTTATCTTAGAAATGCGTTTCTACAGCTGTCGCTACTCGTGGGCATTTGCTCTCTCTCTCTCTCTCTCTCTGTCTTACCCCCCCCCCCCCCCTTCCACCTCTCTCTTTTTTTTGGACAAATCACACACACACACACACACACACACACACACACACACACACTTACAAACACAAACGCGCTCACCCACACGTACATGCACGTGACCTACGAATAAATGAATGCAGACAACATTATTAATGAAAGAAATATATATTTGGTTATAGGCACAGTTATAGCGTTTCTGTCAGTCTGCACTGCTCTATTCTGCTCGTATTATTCAGTCATGTTTCATGCTTTATTTTCTGCACAATGGTAAATTTTATTTAAGCAACAACTTTTCTTGTGACCTACAAGCGTAAAGTATCTGCAGTGCTCGACATTCACCGTACAGCACATGAGACCTACCAGGTCTTGGTTTAGCTTCGGTTGTTCCTTCGCGTTTCCAAGTGACTGAGCACTTCTGACCAACCCATTCTGATGATACTGCTTCTCTACTGACAACACAAGAGTCCCCCCCCCCCCCCCCCATTTTCGTACTGACCCGTTCGCCTCTCTGACATGTAGTGCTCAATTCTGCATTAGATAGGGACGTCCAGACGCTTTTGATCGCAAACCATATCACGCAGAAAAACTGTTGCATAAATAAAAATTTAAAAAAAGGCAAACGAGTACCCGGGGAATAAACTTTAACAGACAGTTCTTGTACTACAGAGGAAATATTCAAAAGTGATACATTTGATTAACTATACACCAATTGCAGTTTCACATACCGGGCGAGGTGGCGCAGTGCTTAGCACACTGGACTCGCATTCAGGAGGACGACGTTTCAATCCCGCGTCCGGCCATCCTGATTTAGGTTTTCCGTGATTTCCATAACTCTCTTTAGGCAAATGCCGGGATGGTTCCTTTGAAAAAGGGCACGGCCGACTTCCTCCCGTATCCTTCCCTAATCCGATGAGACCGATGACCTCGCTGTTTCGTCTCCTCACCCAAAACCAACCCAATCCAACTTTCACATCACCGTACTGCAGTCGTAGTATAACGTTAAAATGAGAGATTTCTGAGAAAATGACGGTAATGTAGTGTGAATCCTCTCCATTGTGAGATCCATTTAATGGGGGCTCCTGAACAGTAAGTGGCTGAAAATTAGTGATTCCGAAAGAAATGGTTCAAATGGCTCTGAGCACTATGGGACTTAACATCTGTGGTCATCAGTCCCCTAGAACTTAGAACTACTTAAACCTAACTAACCTAAGGACATCACACACTTCCATGACCGAGGCAGGATTCGAACCTGCGACCGTAGCGGTCGCGCGGTTCCGGACTGTAGCGCCTAGAACCGCATGGCCACTCCGGCCATCAGTGATTCCGAGAGACAGATCACTCTATTGTCAGTCCGATTCCGAGAAGGATTAGTGAGTTTACTGTATAAAAAAGGATAGGGGATGTGAGAGAGTGGGATGTAGCTGGGTGAGGAAAGGGTGGGCGGAGGTTTCATTTGCGGTTTGCTGGGATGAGTAGGTAATGCCTGAAGGAAAGGGTAGATTTATTGGATGAGTTCATGGTCGGAGAGGCGAAGCCAATTGAAATTGGAAATGGGCATGGAGACTCTGGAGGTGAAGGAAAGGTGAAATGTATTGATAAAGTTGTAAGAAAACGATACGCCTACAGCTGTCCCCATGATCTTATTTATTGTATAGCTACCAGTTTTGGCGCTTTAATGCGCTTCAGTGCGCCGAAACTGGTAGCTACACAATAAATAAGACCGTGAGGACGGTTGTAGCCATTTCATTTTCTTACAATAGTGAACAGCCGTGGTCCCCAAGACCTCCAGCCAAAAGGATGGACATAAAAAAGTACTGATATAGGGTTGGCAGAGAGCCGGGGTTCTCAAGGACAGAGGATACTGTAGGATGTTCAGACTCTACGGGAGGTGTGAGACAGGCGAGGGTATTTATTACAGGTGTTTGAGGAGATGTGGGAACTTCATGCAATGTTACGGTATACGAGTAGGTGGAGGTAGTTGGAAACGGAAAGAAAGGCGGAGTGCGTACCGCTCCAGAATTTGGAGGGAGTGATAAAACTTCAGGAGCGGAAATTTATGCTACATTGGCATACCTAAGGCTTGGGCGAATGAGGATTTATGCATGGATGATAGTCTTTGGATTCAGCACCAACTTTCGGCGATTTAGTAGTGTTAGTAGTTTAGGTCTATATTGGTCGCTCCTTTCGACTGCAGTGCTCTTATGTCTATGAATACAGAGGGGGCCAAAAATGTATCCACTGTTTAAAAGTCCATAACTGGCAAACTAATTGACGGAGTTGTCTCATCTTTGGTAGTGTAATAGTTTGTAGTTCCGGCAGTGGCCACACAAGCGTTGTATTGCGTTGTATTCTCAGATGACAGTCGGCAGATATTCAGTGTTTTGTTCTTAGTTGCACCAAGTTACTCGAGTAAACATGGCTGGCGCAAGGCTTACATTCGATGAAAGTTTTGAAGTGGTGTTTTAAGTACAATGGCACAGTAAATCGCCACAATTGCATCTACTGGGCCGCCGAAAATCCGAACGTCCATGTAGGCAAAGACGTGAATTTTCCAGGAGTAAATGTGTGGTGTGGGTTGTCTTACCGTGGCTTGATTGGGCCATTCTTCTTTGACGGCACAGTTACCGGTGAGGTATACCTTCAGAAGCTTCAGACATGCATTTTAGCTGCCATCCGAGACTTGTATGGAGACGGAAGAGTTTACTTTCAACAAGATGGCGCCCCAGCCCACTACCAAAATCGTGTTATGGCGTATCTCGACGAAAATCTACCAGGAAGATGGATAGGCCGTAGAGGTGCTGTAGAGTATCCACCACGTTCCCCAGACCTAACTCCTCTGGACTTTTACCTGTGGGGAACACTAAAGGACGTCGTTTATCGACAAAAGCCACGCACATTGGATGAACTTCGAGAATCCATCGTACATTCATGTGCAAATATCCAACTGACCACGTTGCAGTCAGTAGTTCGTGCTGCAGTTCGGCGGCATCGTTTGTGTGTGGATGTTAATGGTGACCATTTCGAACACCTACAGTGATATCTTTAAGTTGCACTTTAAGCTACACTTTCACCAAAAACGAGACAACTCCGTCAATTAGTTTGCAAGTTATGGACTTTTAAACAGTGGATACACTTTATTAGACCCCTCTGTATGTCAAGAGCTGAACCCAGAAAGGGCAATTATCTTGGACGCGGCTGCGATAGCGGAATTTGCAGCTTATGCGTAATTAGTGTTTGGCGTGTTCTACTAGGGGGAGCGAAAAATAACCAGAACGTCCTTATAAAAAGCACGCACCAAGTTTTTTCAGCGTTGCAGGAGATTTAAGTGCTCTCCTTTAACGGTAATGCACTTGCCCAACTGTTCATTCCAGTGTTGGAAGCAACTTGTTAAATTCGTCCTCTTTGATCCCGCTGGTGCCGCCGTAACATTGCGTTTTCCGTCACTGACATCAGCAAAACGATTTTCCTTTGAAGTTCTTTCCATTCTAACGAACAGGAAGAAATCCGAGAGAGCTAAATCTGGCTAATAGGGAGCGTGCGTCAAGGCAGTGGTTTACGTTGTGGCCGCAGACAACTGTGTACTGAGAGCCGTGTGTGCGGTAGAGCTGTCGTGATGCACGAACCGTTCGCCGAAATTCCATAAAGCCGGACGTTTCCGCGCTAATTCTTCAACCTTTTCGTAACCTACAAACAGAATTGTTGTTTTAGTGTCCGCTTTTGAGGGACGAATTATGAGTCTAAAAACAGAGTGGCATCTTCTTAAGATTGCTCCATTCATAAATACGCCCACGTGAGGTGTGGTACCCATACTGTAATGCATAAATGGGCCACCTCTTGTAATTTTCATCGAATAAGATGTTATCTGTTGCGCGACCTTGTTTCTTTTAAATCCCGACGATCTTATGTTAAGCTTCTTCCCTTTCCAGCATATCACCGGAGATCGGATCTGTTGCATCTTAGGCGTATGATAAAGAGCTCAGCACCTGCGTTGGAGAGTGGCTCCACATGGTATTTGGTGTGCGTTCGCAGTTAGCAACTGGCTTCCCGCAGCCAACGTGATACGGGCTGGAAACGAACCATTGATCCAGCCTTCCTGTGAGGGTGGCGCGGTCTCTTTGCTCCCAGTCACCGCGTGGCCCCGACTTAAATTTGAAATAACGGCCAGGGAACTCCGCTGGACTTCACCATCTATAGTGTTTACTGTATTAATTAAATTGGGAATTTTCATGAAATCTGTCCCATTTGCAGCAAATACGTCTGGCGGCTAGTTTGTTGACCAATGTGTCAATTGATAAGTTATAGTGCGACAGTAGTAAATATATAAGCGTCATTATAGTGGGCATGGACTGTTTCCAAGTTAATTATTTCAGGTTGTTCAAGTTTTAATAAACTGTTCTAATATTTTGTGTGTATTGTAGTATCTGCTCGACCTCCTCCAGAAATAAACCTAGGCTTGCTGGGACCTTCTACTATGCCGACGCGAATGTCTCAATAGTTTTATCGTCAACCACTACAATCTATACCATTCAACCACGCTTGCAAGTCCTTTCATCTCTCTGATAGAATTACAGTGTCATCACCAGAACTCAATTTTTATTTCCGCTCCCTGAACTGTAGTTCATTGTTCACATTATTTCCTGGATTCTTTGACTGCCTTTACTGTTTGCTCAGTACACAGATTGAATAACGTCGGGGATAGGCTACAACCCCGTCTCACTACCTTCTCCAACACTGCAAGCTTTTCATGCCTTTCGATTCTTGTTACTCATGTAACTCTTATACTCTTATAACTATTATAACATCAGAAGTTATACGAGGGTTGGAACTGTAATAGTGGTAACTAATTATTTACAGCTATATACGTGTTTCAGAGTTTTAATGACTTTCAAAGTAGTCACCAGCATTGTTATAACCCGTTGCCAGAGATGTGGAAGTCGTAGGATACTCTTAGCAGTGTCAGTTGTATTGACAGTTCGAGCGGCGCCTTCTACTGACCGACGAATTTGTAGCAGTTTTGAAGCGAATACCTTGAAGTGTTTTCTTCAGTTTAGAAATCGAGTTGAACTTACGAGGGCTTAAGTCAGTGGAGTGCAGAAGGTGGTATAGCACTTAGCAGCCCCATCAGTCGAACAAATCAGTAACAGCTTGCACTGTACGTGCTTGAGCATTGTCCTGCAAAATGACGGTCAGGTCCTGCGGAAAGTGTCATCAGTTCTGTCTCTAAGCTGGTCGTAGGTTGTGTTCCAAAAATGAACAGCATAGACACAGAAGTGATGACACTTTCCGCAGGACCTGACCGTCATTTTGCAGGACAATACTCAAGCACGTACAGTGCAAGCTGTTACTGATTTGTTTGACTGATGGGGCTGCTAAGTGCTATACCACCTTCTGCACTCCCCTGACTTAAGCCCTCGTAAGTTCAAGTCGATTTCTAAACTGAAGGAAACACTTCACTTCACGGCGTTCGCTTCAGAACTGCTACAAATTCGTCAGGCAATAGACCGCGCCGCTCGAACTGTCAACACAACTGGCACTGCTAAGAGTATCCTACGACTTCCACATCGCTGGCAACTGGTTACACAATGCTGGTGACTACTTTGAAGGTCAGTAAAACTTTGAAACACGCCTTTATTTTTTACAAGCTCTAAATAAATAGTTGCCACTACTAAAGCTCTAACCCTCGTATCTGTTATATTTCCTGTCTATATTGTGTTGTATATGTTATGGTTGTTGCTCGGTTACGCATCGTGGAGCAAAATTTTGATTTTGAATCTGTGTGTTGGATAGAAAATATTTTAGTTGATTTTTTTTTGTTTGATCTCTGCTTAAGGTACTATACAGCGCGACAGAATTATATTCTGTTGTACTGCTACCGTATTATTTTTCTGTTATCCTGAAGGATTTTATGCTTAATTGCAGTGAGGTGACGAAAGTCACGGGCTAGCGATGTGCACATATTCTAATAGCGGCAGTGTAGCGTACAGAAGGTATAAAAGCGTAGTGCATTGGCTGAGCTGTCACTTGAACTCATGGGATCCACGTGAAAAGGCGACATTCCATTTCGGAAATGGGTAGGGGATTCAATATTCGTTGATCCACAGTGTCAAGAGTGTGCCGACACTATTAAATTTCAGGCGTTACCTCTCACTGCGGTCAACTCAATGGCCGACAGCCTTCGCTGAATGACGGAGAGCAGCGGCCTATGCGCAGAGTTGTCAGTGCTAATAGACATCCAGTACTGCGTGAAATAACCGCAGAGGTCAGTGTGAGACGTAGACCAATGTATTCGTTAGGACAGTGTGTGGCGTTAACGGGTTACGGCAGCAGACAAGCGGCGCGAGTGTGTTTGCGCAACATCGCCAGCAGTGCCTCGCTTGGGCTTTTAACCATATCTGTTGGAACCTAGACGACTGGAATACCGTAGCCTGGTCAGACGAGTCCCGATTGCGGTTGGTAAGAGCTGATGGTAGGACTCGAGTGTGAGGCAGATCCCACACAACTTGTCAATATGCCACTTTGCACGCAGATATCGGCTCCATAATGATCCTCTGGTCCATCTGATCTGAGCAGATAACTGGAGATGGTTATGTTCGGCTATTTGGAGACCATTTTCAGCTATTCATTTACGTTCCCAAACAACGATGTTTTTGTTTGTGGATGACTATGCACCATGTCGTTGGGCCACAGTTGTTCACGACTGGTTTGAAGAACATTCCGGGCCGGCCGAAGTGGCCGCGCGGTTCTGGCGCTGCAGTCTGGAACCGCGAGACCGCTACGGTCGCAGGTTCGAATCCTGCCTCGGGCATGGATGTGTGTGATGTCCTTAGGTTAGTTAGGTTTAACTAGTTCTAAGTTCTAGGGGACTAATGACCTCAGCAGTTGAGTCCCATAGTGCTCAGAGCCATTTGAACCAAGAACACTCCGAATAGTTCGACGAATTATTTGGTCACCCAGATCGCCCAACATGAATCCCATCGAACAACTATGGGACATAATCAAGAGGTCAGTTCGTCCACAAAATCCTGCACCGGAAACACTTTCGCAATTATGGATGTCTTTAGAAACAGCGTAGTTCAATATTTCTGGAGGGCACTTCCACCATCTTGTTGACTCCATGCCACTACGTCGGGCAAAATGAGGTCCGACGAGGTATTAGGAGTTATCCCAAACTTCTGTCACGTTTAGGAAAGTTGAAAAAGAGAGAGAGATATTTACGTGGGCATGACAAACCCCTTCCATCGGAAATTTCTCTCCCTCACACCCCCTCTGTGTTGCCACAGATGGCGTGTGACTCGTCTCATTTGTACTAAGAGTGCCTTTTTGCTTGCACCGTCCTGAGTGGAATGCGTAAGTACTAATTAATGTTCACCAACCTGCAGCCTTCTATAGTTGTTGTTCCCAGCGCAGAAAACAGCACTTAGGTCGCGAATCCATTACCTTGAGGAGGCAAGAAACCCTTAACTGGGAACTGTTATTTTAGAAAAAAATTAAATATCCAATTAGTGTGTTTATATGGGTTGCCACTCGCTTTTTATTAGCAGAAGACGAGAAACTGTACGATTAATTTCCACTTTATGTATCATAAATACTCTCCAGTCTTCACACTTTTCATAAAAACTAAACAATAAACTGCGTACTAGCGTAATTATTTTCAAATTGTTCTTTCTTACATTTCCATATAACCAGAAATTGCTAATAAAGTCTTAACTGACACAGACCGCGGCAGACAGAATGTCTGTCCTTAGAGGCTGCCGAACGAGCTCTCACATTTACAAACCAGAGATTGCTAATATGTCCTAACTGACAACCGTCCGCGGCAGACAACAGGTCCGTCCTCCGAGACTGCCGAACCAGCTCTGATCTTACAGCCGAACCACTTCGCCCGCCATCCGAGATAGGCACGATCCGAAGATTTCCGAAGTGCTTCGTCTGCCTTTTCATTTAGTTACTGTTTTTTATTCTGCTGGTAATTAACAGTTTGAAATAATGGAACGATAGCCTGCTGTTGATGGATGCTTTTACATGAAATGTAAATAAATACACAGTTATTCTGGGCCGGCCGTTGTGGCCAAGTGGTTCCAGGGTCTTCAGTCTGGAACCGCGCGACCGCTACGGGCATGGATGTTTGTGTGATGTCCTTAGGTTACTTAGGTTTAAGTAGTTCTAAGTTCTAGGGGACTGATGACCTCAGAAGTTAGGTCCCATAGTGCTCAGAACCATTTGAACTATTTTTTCTGGTATTAATAATAGGTTATTATCGTTTTGGTGCGCAACTTCAGAAAGCAGCAGAAAATTGCGGAGAAGGACCATAATTTACGCGGTCTTTCTCACGATACCCGTACGAACAAAAAAATGACTCAAATGGCTCTGAGCACTATGGGACTTAACATCTGAGGTCATCAGTCCCCTAGACTTAGAAGTACTAAAACCTAATTAACCTAAGGACGAAACTTCCTGGCAGATTAAAACTGTGTGCCCGACCGAGACTCGAACTCGGGACCTTTGCCTTCCGCGGGCAAGTGCTCTACCAACTGAGCTACCGAAGCACGACTCACGTCCGGTACTCACAGCTTTACTTCTGCCAGTACCTCGTCTCCTACATTCCAAACTTTACAGAAGCTCTCCTGCGAACCATGCAGAACTGGCACTCCTGAAAGAAAGGATATTGCGGAGACATGGCTTAGCCACAGCCTGGGGGATGTTTCCAGAATGAGATTTTCACTCTGCAGCGGAGTGTGCGCTGATATGAAACTTCCTGGCAGATTAAAACTGTGTGCCCGACCGAGACTCGAACTAGGGACCTTTGCCTTTCGCGGGCAAGTGCTCTACCATGTGAGCTACCGAAGCACGACTCACGTCCGGTACTCACAGCTTTACTTCTGCCAGTACCTCGTCTCCTACATTCCAAACTTTACAGAAGCTCTCCTGCGAACCATGCAGAACTAGCACTCCTGAAAGAAAGGATATTGCGGAGACATGGCTTAGCCACAGCCTGGGGGATGTTTCCAGAAAGAGATTTTCACTCTGCAGCGGAGTGTGCGCTGATATGAAACTTCCTGGCAGATTAAAACTGTGTGCCCGACCGAGACTCGAACTCGGGACCTTTGCCTTTCGCGGGCAAGTGCTCTACCAACTGAGCTACCGAAGCACGACTCACGTCCGGTACTCACAGCTTTACTTCTGCCAGTACCTCGTCTCCTACATTCCAAACTTTACAGAAGCTCTCCTGCGAACCATGCAGAACTAACCTAAGGACATCATACACAGCCATTCCCGTAGCAGTAGCGCGGTTCCGGCCACAGCGGCCGGTGTACCGAACAAACCAGGCGTCCTCGGTACCTCACATCCACATTACGTCATCTTGCCGCTGCTGCCTTCTCAAATGTTCTAAGAAGAGCTTCTTGTGACCGACTATGATGGTTGTAAACCCAGAAATACAGTACTGGCCATTGAAATTGCTACATCACGGAGATGACGTGCTACAGACGCGAAATTTAACCGACAGGAAGAAGATGCTGTGAGATGTAAATGATTAGCTTTTCACAGCATTCACACAAGGTTGGCGCCGGTGGCGACACTTACGTGTTGACATGAGGAACGTTTCCAACCGATTTCTCATACACAAACAGCAGTTGACCGGCGTTGCCTGGTGAAACGTCGTTGTGATGCCTTGTGTAAGGAGGAGAAATGCGTACCATCACGTTTCCGACTTTGATAAAGGTCGGATTATAGTCTATCGCGATTGCGGTTTATCGTATCGCGACATTGCTGCTCGCGTTGGTCGAGTTTCAATGACTGTTAGCAGAATATGGAATCGGTGGGTTCAGGGGGGTAATACGGAACGCCGTGCTGGATCCCAACGGCCTCGTATCACTAGCAGTCGAGATGACAAGCATCTTATCCGCCTGGCTGTAACGGATCGTGCAGCCACGTCTCGATCCCTGAGTCAACAGATGGGGACGTTTGCAAGACAACCACCATCTGCACGAACAGTTCGACGACGTTTGCAGCAGCACGGACTATCAGCTCGGAGACCATGGCTGCGGTTACCCTTGACGCTGCATCACAGACAGGAGCGCTTGCGATGGAGTTCTCAACGATGAATCTGGGTGCACGAATGGCAAAGCGTCATTTTTTCGGGTGAATCCAGGTTCTGTTCACAGCATCATGATGGTCGCATCCGTGTTTGGCGACATCGCGGTGAACGTACATTGGAAGCGTGTATTCGTCATCGCCATACTGGAGTATCACCAGGCGTGATGTTATGTGGTGCCATTGGTTACACGTCTCGGTCAGCTCTTGTTCGCATTGACGGCACTTTGAACAGTGGAAGTTACATTTCAGATGTGTTACGAACCGTGGCTCTATTCTTCATTCGATCCGTGCGAAGCCCTACATTTCGGCAGTATAATACTCGACCGCATGTGGCAGGTCCTGTACGGGCCTTTCTGGACACGGAAAATGTTCGACTGCTGCCCTGGCCAGCACATTCTCCAGATCTCTGACCAGTTGAAAACGTCTGATCAATGGTGGCCGAGGAACTGGCTCGTCTGAATACGCCAGTAACTACTCATGATGAACTGTGGTATCGTGTTGAAGCTGCGTAGGCAGTTGTACCTGTACACGCCATCCAAGGTTGGTTTGACTCAAAGCCCAGGCGTATCAAGGCCGTTATTACGGCCATAGGTCATTGTTCTGGTACGGATTTCTCAGGATCTATGCCCCCAAATTGCGTGAAAATGTCATCACATGTCAGCTCTAGTATAATATGTCTGTCCAATGAATACCCGTATATCGTCTGCATTTCTTGTTGGTGTAGCGGTTTTAATGGCCAGTGGTGTATTAAAACTTCAGTGTTATTAAATATCGAATTGAGCGCCACGTCCGCATAACCCCTACCCGAAACCCACTGCACCCAAGTCGTAGCTACGAACTTCACATTGTTCGTGAGAGTCAGGCGTTTCTTCATGTCACAAACGTACTAGGAACACGCAGTGAAATGCCACACTAACCGTACTCGTCGTAGTCGGGTGATCCCACTTCACAGACTCAGCATAAGTCCTAAAGTAACTCCCTAGTGGCGCAAACTGGTTCCCCAGGCGCACGATGCGCAGCTTTGCGATTCCAATTACGTTTGGATCTCCCCTCCTAATACTGGTTACTAATCGTATAAAAGAACAAAATCTATATTTTAGCGCGCGCTGAATAAAATAACTAAGTGAAAAGGGCGGCGTTTATTTAGACGACCGTGCCGTGTTTTACAGCGTCCACTTAATTCACTGACAGAAAATAACAATAAAAAGAAGGATACCGATTGAAACCAGTATATGTGACGGGTGCTGTAAGTAAGTCATTTGCGGAGCGGACTCCTAATAAGCTTTCACGCGCCGCGGCTCGGTAATCAGGGAGCTGATGGGCAGGAATTCTGACGCGAAGGACGTTTAACACCTCGTAGAGGAGCGCATCGACTCGACGCTACTTGCCGCTTAATAATAACAGGCCAGCCGACTCTCCGTGGCAGCCGCAGCGCTCTCCTCCAAATTACAGCCCGGTTGGCGGCGGCGGCGGCGGCGGCGGCGGGAGGAATAAAATGATCGCCCTCGAACACGCTCGGAGCCCGCCGTCCGCCGATTTGCATTTTTCCCATTTAAAACGTCACTGCCGCAATCGACTTTGACAAATTGTCGCGACCAGTCCTCTGCGGTTTAATTCCAGGCACTGCGGAAGACTGCCCGAATTCCTGCGCTAGAGAGGCCGTACACAGCCGGCCGAGAGGCTACCGCAAGGTAATGCAGTGTGCCTAAGAGTCCTAATCCGCTACGTTTACGAGAATGCCAATCTAATGTGCAAATAAAGGCGTTAGACGAGAAGACAACATCTCACCCTAATTGTTCGCCTTGGCTCTGAAGGATGCGTTGAAGTGTCTATCCTGGGGACAGAAACGCATCAACATACATGGGAAACGTCTCAACCACCTTCGCTTTGCATATAGTACTGTTGAGTGGTACTTAAGATAGGTAAATAAATTAGTGACATCAATGTGAAGTGAAGTAGAAATTAGAAAATAAATGAAAAACTTAGTTTACTTTAGAAAAGTACACACTGGCAAGCAGCGGGCAGAGCAGCAGTGACAGAAGAGCCAATGACCATGGAGTCAGCACTTTGAGGAGAAGCCATCGCCCTGCCCACATAAGCGGTAGCTGTCGATTCAGCCGACAGGGCATCGCCCGACCGGCTCACGTGTTTCTCAGTTGTCACATGTGATCAAAGGCCCTCGCCTACACTCCAAGAGCTGTCGATTCAGCCATCAGGGCATCGCCCGACCGACTCACGTGTAATCAAAGGTCCTCGCCTACATTCCAAGAGCCAATGACCGACGTTAAGAAGATTCTTCGAGAAGCTTTTCAACGTGACAGAAGAGGCAATGACCGTGAAGTCGTTCACCTCCAGTGAACTGAAGTGAATAAATATGCGAGACGCAGTGGGCCCGAGGAGAAGAGTAGTTTTCAGTTCAGTTCCGGAGCTGAAGACGGTCATGCAGGAAGAGACTACATCGTACACAGAAGCACCAAGTCCGCCGCTGTAATGGAATAGCAAGCAGCAGCCTCGCCGCCAGAAGACAGAAGTTAGAAGGTATTTGAAGACTGATTTTTACATACCCGGGTGACTCGTGAGGACGGGAAGGAGACTGCCACACATCACCAGTCACCTGTGAGCTGCTGATGAAGATCTGACAGCCGAAGACTGGCAAGCTGGAGTCCGTTGTTCGAGTCCGGGACACTGGCCTTTCCCCGCCGCACCGCTCCGCTGGCCTACGCACAACACTGTCACACGCGGCCGCTTAGAGAAGAGAAACACTGGGAAGCCACGTCCAAGGTATCACCATCCGATTCACGACTTCGTTCTCAATAATTAAACGGGCCACCTCACGAGGTGCGCCTCCAGTCAACTGGGCGAGACGGCGACACGAGATACACACCGCCACGCGTAATCAGACGCCGCCGCTGCCGCAGCAGGAGGCTTCGCAAACGACACAGCTGCCGCTCTCCCAGCAAGAACATCCAGTAAGGAAACAGTTGTACAACACTTTCAATAAAAGTTACGTAAAAATGCTGTTTCATTCTACCTCATACCCGAGCCAAGGAAGAACCCACCATGCCCACATGTTGTTAAGAGAGAAAAAGTAATTTATTTAGTGTTTTTCACCCTGACAGAATGCTTTAGAATCAAATGCCCTTTGCAATAATGCTCATCCTGACAATTGACTAGCATCAAAAGAGAAAACCCAATTACAGTACCATCGTCTTCAACAGCGTCACAAACTATCGATAATGTTCCGAGAACTCAAAGCTGATTCCCAAGCTTTAGGCAGTAAAATTAACCTCCAAAAAACCAATCTCACGAGTCTTGTCAATATCGCGGTCTCCATTGAAAACCATGCTCTGGGTGTACTAAATGAATACATTTCTCTGAGACACAAAATCTAACTTGGGAAAGATAATGAGATAGCATATAACACCCGGCAAATTGGCCTCACCTGGATGGCATTCGGGAACGATTACATTCTCGTAAGCCGACCATCCTTACACATTTAAAATGAAGGTCTGTAACACGTGCATCCTGCCAGTAACAAGATACGTGCTAGAAACAATGACATCTGCAACAAACAGCGCTTCGGATCGGTGAAAGGACTACAGAGGGACCAGTGCTTGGAATGAGTCTGAGAGACACAATCAAGAACTAAGAGATAAGGAGAATAATGGAGCAGCTAGCAAAACTGAAATGCGTTTGAGGAGGACACGTATCCAGGAACAACTTCAAATGGACCAAAACACTGGTACAGTGGCGACTGATAGAGTCAAATAGAGGTGTCGGACGTCCTATGACGAGATAGAGAGATGACATCCAATGGCATGCCGATATAATCTGCATCGAGACGGCCCAGCAAAGATAGACAGGACGAACAAGAGAAAGAAAAAAAAGAATAAGGAGTTTTACTTAGGCTATAGCGTGCTGTTATTTACCTATGCATCTAATTCTATGGTTATCTGCTCCTAAACCCTGCCTAACATACATATTTCTTGATTTTCTGACAACTTTGCTCAGTATGTTACAATAATTTTTGTAGGATAAAATTACTTTTGGGTCTTTACTAATTCTTACTGTCTCATACTGCTTCGTTTTTCTTTCTGAAGGCACTTTAATACCTGTAGTAATCCAAGGTTTCTTCGAAAAGTGTTTGATGTTACATTTAATAATTTTTTTTGGACAACAATGTTCAAAAGGGGATATAAGATTATCAAGAAATATGTTGTATTTATCCTTAGCATTTGGCTCATTGTAGAATATCCCCAACTAACATTTCTTTCTCTGAAGTGCTACATAGATACCAGGTTGAGCAACTTGCTAATATCGGCACTACATTGTCTAGTTGTAATCCACATGCACAATCTTCAAAGTCCTGATCGACACAAAATTTGCTTACTTCTACTGTTTTGTATTTATACCCTTGTTTTCTCAGAGAGTGCCCACGTTCTTTTTCATAAAACACCTCCGCAACCGTGATGGTTTTACATCAAATCAAATGTTCAAATGTGTGTGAAATCTTATGAGACTTTACTGCTAAGGTTATCAGTCCCTAAGCTTATACACTACTTAACCTAAATTATCCTAAGGACAAACACACACACCCATGACCGAGGGAGGACTCGAACCTCCGCCAGGATCAGCCGCACAGTCCACGACTGCAGCGCCTAAGACTGCTCGGCTAATCCCGCGAGGCGATGGTTTTATAAAGCTCGTTTACTTTCTTTTCTGGTTTTATATTTAAGAGTCATGTGAATTGTTCAACACACGAGTTTTGTTTCTATGCTGCAATCTACTGTTGGGGTATTTCAAATCCAACACAGTTAAATGTGGATACTTGCTCCAGTATTTTGCCATTTCCCTCAATTTTCGATTTAAATGTTTTTCCACAGAAATGTCATTGCTTCTGATTTGTGTTGCGTAACGCTCGTAAACCAGCCAGGGGAGGAATACGTTACTGGCAGAAACCAGAATGGCCTCGGATATTTTTATTCACTTCTGTAACTAACAACTAAAATAGTTTGCATTTTACAGTACTGAATAAACATACACATTGTCGATGGCACAAAAGTACTGAAATACGCTGATCATATATAATTGGCGGACCTGAATTCCTGTATTATTATTATTATTTTCGATTATCCCCATTTAAAGAGAGCGTTTGAACTTGAATTCCCTTATCATGATTGTTTATGTTTTTTTCTGAGCCAATATTTTCTTCATGTGTTCACTGTGTTGTTTCTTTCGCTCCGCTGTAAATTTGCATCCTGGTCTCTTTTGTGTCGTGGTGTCAAATTTACGTTTTTTGATGATGTTCCTGAATTCAGTTATGTTTTTTGATGATGTTCCTGAATTCAGTTCTATTTTCTGCATCGTTTACTGTTATGTGTGTATGTCTGAGGTCTTCTTCAACTTCTTTTATCCATTTTGTTTTTCCCCTGCTTGAGTTGATGAGCCGGCCGAAGTGGCCTTGCGGTTCTAGGCGCTGCAGTCTGGGACCGCGAGATCGCTACGGTCGCCGGTTCTAATTCTGCCTCGGGCATGGATGTGTGTGATGTCCTTAGGTTAGTTAGGTTTAACTAGTTCTAAGTTCTAGGGGACTAATGACCTCACAAGTTGAGTCCCATAGTGCTCAGAGCCATTTGAACCATTTTTTGAGTTGATGACTTTAAGAATTCGCTTTGAAATTCTGTTTTCATTCACCCTGTGGATATGTCCGTAGAACTGCATTCTTCGTATCCTTACTGTATCCATAATCATGTCTGTGTATTTATATAATTCTGATGTTGGTCTCTTCTTCCAGATTCCTTGCTCTTGTATCGGGCCAAAAATTTTCCTGAGAATTTTCCTTTCTTGTTTCTCTATTTCTTTGATTTTAGTTTGCCCACCTATTTGTGTTGTTTCAGATGCATACAGTGCCTCCGGAAGTACGACAGTGTTGTAGTGCCTCAATTTTGCGTTAATGGATATGGACTTTCTGTTATAATAGTTCCACGTGAGTTTATATGCTTTCTGTAGTTTTTTTATTCTTTCCTCATTGGCCTTTAGGTTGATCCCTGATGGCTGGATGATTTGTCCCAGGTACTTAAAATGTGGTACTTGTACGATTTTCCCATGGGTTGTCACAATAGGCAATTTGTCTTGTGGCACTCTTTCTATGTACTGGGTTTTCTCATACGAAATTTCCAGGCCAGTTCTTTGTGTAATTTCGTGTAATTTCTCTATGGCGTTAGTGGCTTCTTTTCTATTATTTGTGAGGATTGCAAGGTCATCTGCAAAAGCTAAACACTTCACATTGAATTTTCTAAGCCAATCTGGATTCCTTTGACTTCCTTTTTCCCATGTCCTGATAATTTTTTCAAGAATGATATTAAAGAGTAATGGTGAAAGTCCGTCACCCTGTCGCACTCCAGTTTGGATTTCAAATGGTTCAGAGATATCCCCCATAAATTTGACCTTGGAGACTGTGTCAGTTAATGTTTGCCGAATGATTGCTCTTGTCTTTCTGTCAATGCTGAATTCTTCCAGCGTGTCGCAGAGCACTACGATGTCTATTGAGTCGTAGGCCTTTTTAAAATCTACAAATTCCTATATTATTATTATTACTATTCTTTAGTTGCCTTTGCAGTCGGAGATAATTTGTAACTCCGTTGCAGTACCAGTTAAGCGCTGATAGAGGAAAGCAAACCTTTGACGGCGTTGTTGATATGGCTTCACTTAATGGTAGGAAGAGGGAACAGACACCGCGCCCGTTCCACTGCGACGTTTATCTGCCACTGGCGGCTGCGACGGCTTAATCTGCCGCGAGCGAGGCGTAACTGTGCGGGGCGGGGCGGGGGCCTTTCTTCTTTTTGACAAAAGCTCTCGTGACGCACACGCAGGCAAATTCTGGCGGCCACTTGACGTGGAGTGTGCGGCTCGAGCGGATCGACCGCCCCCGCCACCCCCACCGCCCCCCGCTGCCGCCGCCGCTCGCCGAGAGCGCTAATTCAGCGGTAATGGAGTTTTTTAATCAGCGGGCGCCTCTTTATCAGCGCACGTCGAACTTGCGCGCTCCCATTCGCCGTCTCTCCCGCTAAAAATGCCCTCTCCGGCTCCTGCTGGCGTCCTGGTAATATATATCTTCCACGCTTCGCGCTCACACTGAGGTCTTGCGTCCGCGCGAGGCAGAACTTTTTTCTAACGGCCGAAATGTTTACTAGTGCCCTCTTTCTGAGTCTGGACACATCTAAAGGTACCAAAGATAATAGTATAAGCGACTGCATTTAAGTTAAGGCAGTGGTTTCCAAACTGGAGCTAATTACACCCACGAGAGTAAAATGGAATTATCTGAGGCGTAAAAATTAATAAGAATTAGATTAAAATTTAGTACCAACTTATTATTAAAGTTTCCATAAATTATATTTTTAAATATCTTTATTGTCATTACTGCCTTAAACTCTAATATCTATTAGGTAATTATGATCATGGTCAGTGTTGTAATGATTATAATCAGCCATTTGACATCCACTGCTGCATGAAGGCTTCTCTTAAGACTTCATCAGTACATATCCGTGCTCACTCTGGCAATGTGATCTCTTAGATAGTGTTTGTAAATATAAGTAAAATTTTCCCAAAATGGCAAAACGAGAGCCACAGGTAACAATGTACCCATATGTGTACACTGCAAAAGAAGTTGAAAAAAAGGTGTTGACTGCAACCACTTAAGTCCGGTATTTGAAATGCACTGCTTATTGCCGAAGATATTTATTTATGTCACACAAAATCTGTCAAAAGCTTTAAATAGTACAATTTTTATTGTTCATAATACAAATGAGGCTTGTGTTTACGTGATAAATAGTATGTCTAACAACAGTCTACTAAAGGAAATATTTGAAAAAAACCATATACTCAAAGTTTCGACCCCACCAATAGTGATTTGTTTTAATATTGACATGTCTTACTTCGAAGCCATCATTTTCGTGTTTTTAAAGAATTATTTGTTTCTTTAGTAGTTATATGATTCAGTGAAATGGTTCCTGTTATAAGAATTTTTGAATGCTCCAGTCTTAAAATTTAATCTTTCCAATATTACAGTCTTATTATTACGAGTTTCGTATCCAAATATGTGTAATTTTAGTGAGAAAACATGTAAGTTAATGAAATACCTGAATTGCAAAATTTTATTTTCTAGTAACCTTCTGGTGGGCTTTAAGAGCAATCAGCAAATTTTTTTGGACTAAAAATTTCCACTCAGCTTAATAGTATCTTATTTCAGAGCTATTTATTAAAGATGTAGTTATTAATTAAGCAGAATAGCATGGTGACCAGAACTGTATAACTGCTACCTATCTTTCCTGCGTTTGCATTATTATTAACACTGTAATAGCTCGGTAGTCTGTATTTCTGTATTCTGTAGGAGCTTTTCTACCTCAGTCTTTAAACAGGTCCAGTGTACAGTGCCAGAAGTAGTCTCCATTTTGTTTTCAGTTACATATCTTTGGCACAGTCACACTTTGTAAAGTGTTACAAACTCAGTTTTTGTACAATTTCCGATACAACTTAGTCTCTGAAGTTGATCCCTATTATAATGACATACAATAAATCTGACATATCAGAGGGGTGAGTCAATATTTTCGGAACTCTGTGGATTAAAACTGAAGAAACTGGAATAAGTTGGGAAATTAAGAAGTTGCGACTGACTAGAATAGGGGAAGGAGTACAGCAGAAGACGAACGTGCAGCTTTCAGAGACGACTTAGTGAAGATAGGAGAGCATGAAATAGGTAAAACGACAAGGTCTAGTAGAAATCCTTGGATAACACGCGAGATATTGGATACAACTGATAAAAGAAAAAAAATTAGAAATGCAGCGAACGAAGCAGAGGAAAGTGAATACAACGTTTTAAAAACGAGTTTAACAGGAAGTGTAAGATTGCTAAGCAGGGGTGGCTACACGACAAATGTAAGGATTTACAATCATATTTCACTAGGGTAATGGTATATACTGCCTACAGGAAAATTAAAGAGGCCTTTGCGGAAAAGGTAAGTAGCTGTGTGAATATCATGAGCTCAGATGGTAAACCAGTCCTAAACAAAGAAGGGAAAGCTGAAAGGTGGAAGAAATATATAGAGCGTCCGTACGAGGCAGATGAACTTCAATATTATAGAAAGGGAATGGACTTAGATAAAGATGAGATGGGAAATATGATACCGCGACAACTCTCCCATCTGGTTTGCAACATGTATGAGACAGGCGAAATAGCCTCTGGTTTCAAAAAGAATGTAGTAAAACCAATTCCAAAGAAAGTAGTGGTTGGCAGGTGTGAAAATTACCGATCTATCAGTTTAATAAGTCATGGTTGCAAAATATTAACACCAATTACTTGCAGAAGAAAGATAAACTGGAAGAAGCCGACCTCGGCTTCTTAAAGTAGTACATGAATTTTCTATTTGGGCAGCAAAATAACTAACGATGACCGAAGAAGAGAGGATATAAAATGTAGACTGTCAATGGCAAGAAAAGCATTTCTGAAGAAGAGAAATTTGTTATCATCACATATAAAGTGTTAGGAAGTATTTTCCGAAGGTATTTGTATGGAGTGTAGGCTTCTATGGATGCGTAAGACGGACGATAAACGGTTTAGATGAAAAGAGAATAGAAACTTTAGAAATGTGGTGATAGAGAAGGCTGCTGTGAGTTAGATGGATCGATCACGTCACTAATGAGGAAGTACTGAATACAAGTGGGGAGACAAGATGAAGGATCAGTTGCACACATTCTGAGACATCGAGGGAGTACTATTTTAGTATTGGAGGGACGTGTAGGGGCAAAAATCGTGTAGGGAGACCAATAGATGAATAACGTACGGAGGTCCTGAAAGATATTTGTTGCAGTAGTTGTTCGGAGATGAAGAGGCTTGCACGGGATAGAGTAGCATGGAGAGCTGCATCAAAACAGTCTTCGAATTGAAGATCATAACAACAACAAGGTTGAATATCAAGTATGCTATTTTTATTCTACTGATTTTTATTTATTTCAAACCAGTTTTCGACTTACTGGGCCATTTTAAGCAAATAACTGACACTTGCCAGTTGCTTCCTGAAGACAGCACAATAAGCCGGAAACTAGTTTGAAGTAAACAAAAATTTGCACAGCAAGAACGGTGTACTTGTTATTCAACCTTAGATATGGAATTGTTCCCCCAGGAAGTACCAAAAGAATACTTAAATATTATTACTATTGATACTATTACTGTTATTATTATTATTATTATTATTATTATAAATTACTATTCATGTTGTAGTGCTAACACGCTAAAAATGATTCGTTGCATATAAGACAGGTTCTAAATGTCCTAACCTCGCCACATTAAATGAACGCATATATAAATAACATGTTGGACTGCAACATGTTCCCTTATTCTTTTCTTGATCTCTGGTCTCTTCTAGTAAGTTCCATCATGCATCTCTCGATTTTACGCTGTGCAACAACTAGCTTTTAATGTTTATAATAAAGCCTATGGCTCACTCCAATAACCCAAGACAGGAAATGCATACGAACTGAAAAACGTCAGTTCCGGACACACTGGAAGCTTCGTTTTACAAGTAGAGCACTCCAGGCAATTTTTATGCTTTTGTTTATACTTTTGCTGTTCATTGAGTCATAGTAATGATCTCTTACCACCAATTACAAACTGTGTCATCTTATTTTCCAGTTTTGAATTATCGACATGGAAATGCGTGGGTTTTGTACTAACACGATTTTAAGTGTATGAAAGAATGTTTTCGTACTGTGAAATCGGAGCCAATGTGCAATTACTTGGATTCCACAAAGATAGCACGCGAAGAACAGAGTTCGATAAAACACAACTGTTATTTCCCAGTAACTGGTGCCCAACAGTTTGCAGGTATTTGTCGAAAGTCAGGTCAGGCACCAGGATCCTGATGATGGTAATAAGGAATATTTTCGTAGCAGCTGACAACGATACGCCATGATTTTCGATAAAGAATTTATAGCATTTCGGCAAAAGATCGGTAACTAGTGTCCATTATTACCAGAAAATGTCTGAAGGTTACCTCTTCCATTCGACACAAATTGCAGATGTGAAAATAGATTTTCGTCTGAGTTAGTTATGAACGTATTGAACTTCAGGCATTACCAACGGTGCACATTGGCTTACCCCAAACGTAAAATAAAGCAGTCGGCAGCAACAGTCGTGTTGGATCGTTATTATTTGAGTTACCTGATCAGTACTAAAAACCTGAGAGTTATCTACCTGCATGTTAACCAAGTGCTGTTTATCTTCCGTCATTTTAAAAGTATCAAGCTACATTCTTTTTTTTTTCAATTTAAAGTCTAGTTAGTTGCCAAACATTGCTGGAGATACTGGCTGTTATCTCGTGTTGTTCGCATGCCTGTGAACGGCTGCGAATTATTGAGTTAGAGCTGGAGGTTAGTAGTTATATCTTAATTCTATTCGTCAAGAGGGAAAACAATTATTTTTATTACATACATTTTCGGCGTAATGATCCATTCGTACAACAGACAGCAGATCATTGCTGGGTCCTTGACGATCAGCTCCTTTAGTTGCATTTGCGGTATAGGCAGGCCCAAAAAAGTCGTTAACTTACCTGAAACATAAAAGGAAATTTGGTTGAATCACTCGTATAATACCAAATACTTCAGCATTATGGCAGAACCGCAAGAAAGAATTCTTCCCATAGGACATTTAGCATATGCTCTACTGATAATAATAATAATAATAATAATAATAATAATAAAACAATACCCGTGTGGAGTTGATAGTCTCCCATCGGGCGCCTCCCCAGGTGGCGGATAGGGGAATGCTCTCCAGATATGGAGGCTACCGGGGAAATAAAATACCCGGGGTGGACCAAAACTATCAACCGAAATCCACTAACGTCTGCCTGGTATCCAGCGGTTAGGGGTCAGCGTCTGTTCGCCTAGATGGTGCGGCTGCAGCAACCTTCTTGATCTCAACAATCAAGTCGTATTCCTCGTGGTCTTTCCTCGGAAGGACCACCACAAAGTTAGTTTTCAACTTGAAAACCAAACATGATAACACAGGGAATGAATCCACTACCCCGGGCACCAGTCGCAAGGCTGGCTTTACCTGGTCATCGGATTCCAGGGGACCAGGAGCATCATGTTACGCCTAAGGTTGAGAACCAGACGACGTCCAAATTATTACACACAAAACAAAGACACTTCATCGGACACTTAATACTAATACTCTTTTCAAACTGGGCAAGATCAAACAACTTACAGACGTGCTGCAAAAATTCCAGATCAAAATCCTTGCAATCCAGGAAACACGATTTACGGACGAAAACCATTTTGATACAGACAACTACAGGATCTACAAAGGAAAACCAGCAGTTAAAACTAATGAGAAAGGACTCAAACTGTTTGAAGCATTTGCAGTCCACAAATCTATCAGCGACTCTGTCATTGACTTCCAGTCTGCCTCAGAACGTATATCAACGCTCTCCGTCAAATCGGCCAACAAAGCATATACCTTGATCAACGCACACGCACCCACAAATATCTATAACAAGAAGAACCGGCAGAAAGTGGATGACTTCTGGAATGACCTTGAAGAGACGACAAACAAAATTGCCAAACACCATGTAATAATCTTGTTAGGCGACTTTAGGCACAATTAGGTAAAGAGAAAAAATACAAGAAAATCACCGGAATCCATACAGCTCACAAGAGAACTAACAAGAATGGGGAAAGATTGATAAGCTTTTGCGAAAATTTCGGCCTCGTAATTATGTCAACACAATTCAAAAAACCCAACAAGAAACTGTATACTTGGAAGTCGCCCAACACAATGTTGGGTGAATTCCAGATAGACCATGCGGCCATCTCCAAGAGTAACACAGCAGAAATTCTGAATGCGAAAACGAGAAGAGGATTTTTTGACTCAGACCACCATCTCCTACAGATAAAGACCAGATTACAACCCAACAGAAAAAAGCCACAACTAAACAAAGTGCTGCGACCAGACCCCGAATACATAAAACTCAACAAGGAAAACATCTTACAGGAAATTAGTCAGACAAACACCACAAACTGGACAGAACTTGTGGACGTCCTCAAATCCACGATGAAATTGGGTCAACCCCCGAGAAGGAGAAAACACAGGTGGTGGAATATAATATGTGACCAAGCAATAGAAGAAAGGACCAATGCCTGGAAAAACTTCAATAGTCACAAAACATCAGAAAAAATGGCAACAATTTCTAGTAATCCGTAAACAAACATCAAAAACTATTCGGAGGGTAAAAAGAAATTATGACAAACGGCGACTAGATGAGGTAGAACACGATTTTAAGAACAACAACACCAGGAATTTTTATAAGACGTTTAAATAACATATTTCAGGATACCAGCCACCCAATCTTTGTTTCGAGAAACCGGATGGTTCACTAGAAACTAACACGAAGAATAACTGCCAAATCCTCGCAGACTATTTCAACAAACTTCTCAACTGCGAAAGACCTACAGAGAGGATATTCACTACGAGACGTCTACACCAAATCCTGACGCTAAACCGCCAACCATCAACGAAATAGTAGAAATTATCAAGACACTGAAAAACAATAGAGCCCCAGGAGAAGATGGAATTAGCGCAGAACTACGGAAACTAAATGATGAAAGGTTAACAGGAAAAATTCACAAAATCATATTAAACATTTGGGAAACAGAACAGATCCCTTCTGAATGGAAATGCGCACTCATCCATCCACTCCACAAAAAAGGGGACAAAACGGAACCAAATAATTACAGGGGTATCTCACTCGTACCGGTCACATATAAAATCCTATCAAAAGTTCTCATGAATAGATTAGAAGAACAAGCTGACCCACAAATAGGCGAATACCAGGCTGGTTTTCGCAAGGGACGATCATGCATAGAGCAGATCTGGAATCTGAAAATGATTCTCCAGATGAGAAACACCCGAAACACAGTGGTTACTTTTGTAGATTTTAAAAAGGCCTACGACTCAATAGACAGAGTAGCGCTCTGCAAGACGCTGGAAGAATTCAGCATTGACAAAAAGACAAGAGCAATCATTCGGGAAACATTAACTGACACAGTCTCCAAGGTCAAATTTATGGGGGATATCTCTGAACCATTTGAAATCCAAACTGGAGTGCGACAGGGTGACGGACTTTCACCATTACCCTTTAATATCATTCTTGAAAAAATTATCAGGACATGGGAAAAAGAAGTCAAAGGAATCCAAATTGGCATTAGAAAAGATAATAGATTCAATGTGAAGTGTTTAGCTTTTGCGGATGACCTTGGAATCCTCACAAATAATAGAAAAGAAGCCACTAACGCCATAGAGAAGTTACACGAAATTGCACAAAGAACTGGCCTGCAAATCTCATATGGGAAAACCCAGTACATAGAAAGAGTGCCACAAGACAAATTGCCTATTGTGACAACCCATGGGAAAATCGTACAAGTGCCACATTTTAAGTACCTGGGACAAATCATCCAGCCATCAGGGATCAACCTAAAGGCCAATGAGGAAAGAATAAAAAAACTACAGAATGCATATAAACTCACGTGGAACTATTATAACAAAAAGTCCATATCCATTAACGCAAAATTGAGGCACTACAACACTGTCGTACTTCCGGAGGCACTGTATGCATCTGAAACAACACAAATAGGTGGGCAAACTAAAATCAAAGAAATAGAGAAACAAGAAAGGAAAATTCTCAGGAAAATTTTTGGCCCGATACAAGAGCAAGGAATCTGGAAGAAGAGACCAACATCAGAATTATATAAATACACAGACAAGATTACGGATACAATAAGGAAAAGAAGAATGCAGTTCTACGGACATATCCACAGGATGAATGAAAACAGAATTTCAAAGCGAATTCTTAAAGTCATCAACTCAGGCAGGGGAGAAACAAAACGGATAAAAGAAGTTGAAGAGGACCTCAGACAAGCACACACAACAGTAAACGATGCATAAAATAGAACTGAATTCAGGAACATCATCAAAAAACATAAATTTGACACCACAACACAGAAGAGACCAGGATGCAAATGGACAGCGGAGCGAAAGAAACAACACAGTGAACACATGAAGAAAATTTGGGCTCAGAAAAAACATAAACAATCATCATAAAGGAATTCAAGTTCAAACGCTCTCTTAAATGGGAATAATTGAAAATAATAATAATAATAATAATAATAATAATATAACAATAACAGTATTCGGTTTAATTTTTTCTTGCAGATTTCCGAAAGGCCAAGTTCCAAAATAAAACAAAAAGCAAATTACTTCCTCCAAAATACATCACATGTAACATTCACAATGCTAATATTGGAGAAGTTCATGCCTGCACAGAGGGATAAAAATAACCTTTCTTTCCTCACAGAGTGTGCACAGTGCACAGTATATTTTGGAAAGTAGGTTCGAATCCTGCCTCAGGCATGGATGTGTGTGATGTCCTTGGGTTAGCTACGTTTAAGTAGTTCTAAGTTCTAGGGGACTGATGACCTGAGCAGTTAAGTCCCATAATGCTCAGAGCCATTTGAACCTGTAACCCTATCCAGTAGACATGTTAATGAGATTTTTTCTCCCTTCTCTTGAATTTAATGTCATTGCATATAGTTGTCGTAATTGATAGTGAAGAAATGTCCCTGGAACTACGGTGTGTAAAGACAGCGGTGCCTTGGTATGCAGTAGAGAGGTATTAACGAGAATACTCGAAGTGCGCAAGTCTGCAGGTGACAGGCAATGGATGTGGCAACCCCTTCGGAACAAAGGGATAGACTCCCCCAGCGCTACTGGGGGAGTAGGGAGGGGAGTGGGGGGTGGTTACGTTATTTGGCGCTATCTTTAACAGCTGTGAATGGGGTGAATGGAATTGGATGGATGGGAAATGAAAATGGTACACTACATCGTCCGTCCAGAAAATTCTGTGAATGATTTTATTCCTGGCGAATAAGCGACGCTAGCCCACTAACTACGGTGGCGGCTTAAACTGACAACTGTAAACAACAGGTGTGCATTCGACCAGTCAGTTGTACGCAGGCAGCGTTAAGTAGCGGCCGTAGTGTGTCACCGTTGTTGCGTTGGAAATCGCAATGGAGCAACATCTTTTAAACAAGCATTAAAGACATTCTACAGTTTGTCCCGCAAACCTTCGCTCCTGAACACAAAAAAGGACGGGCGGATCCACGCCGCGACTTGATTGAAATGCCAACCACGAATAATTCTTTGCTGGAAAAAATCACCCCAGGCGACTATACTTTGTGTTATCGATACGAACCTACGACAAAGACTCACGTGAAGGGTTGACGTTTTGACGATATAACCGACATTCTAGCCAATGTGACGTGCGAGTTGCACTTCTCAAAGAAGAATTTCTCTGACAGTTTTCTGCATTGTACGCGACTGGAACAGGAAAGGGAGGTAATGACAGTGGCACGTAAAGTGCCCTCCGCCACACACCATTGGTTGGCTTGCGGAGTATAAATGTAGATGTAGATGTATGTAGAACACCCGAAGCATTGAAACCACCATCTAAACTTTTCTTTATTTTTTTATTAATCCAGACTGGAAACTTTTTGGACTGACAAGGTATGTAACCTCCGCCACACGCTCCGTGCTGCGGTTAGCAGAGAGCTTATGCAGCTGTAGAAGTTCGAGGAAATAAGTAGAAGTTATTTCCATAACTCATTAAAGTCTCACTCAGAGGGAGAGAGAACAGACAGTAATTTTATCCTGCACCCATGTGTACTAACCGCTTCACTTACTCTCTCTGTGGATGTGGTGTAACTTTGATCCTTCGGTAAACGGCCGATATTCACTAGTTTACCGACTTTCTAAGGTCAGAGGGCGTCTGATGCGCACATTCATTTCCAAGAACCTTTACCAGCTGGAACCAACCAGAATTCACATGTAACTTGTCTGTTTCAAAGTCTTTGAAGTAATGTGGAGCAGAATCCCATCTGTAATTATTGTTTCGGAATCTGCATTGCGAATCAAAGCATTGCGCCTCTACACAAAGCTTGAGTTAATTGTTGATTTAAAAGGCATAGCAGGCCTCGTTATCTATTCGACTTCACGCGTTTGAGCGCCGTACGTCTGCTATTACACAGTGAATTGTTTTTGTATGTTTCTAGTTGATGACCTTCAAAATCAGGATAATTATTTCTTACAAGCTGTCAAGAAGGAATCCCATGCATGTCTCTGCAAACTAAGTGCACATCAGAACATTACAAGCCAAAAAGTTTCGCTACACCACATTATACAGTAGGCATTGTGTTATTATCATAACTCCTTTTTTGCAGTGAGGAATGAACACGTACAGAGTCATATGTTACGCAGAAAAAAGAAATGAAATGTGTCTACAGTGCGAAAAAAATTAGTTTACTTGTAAGTCACTTTCTTTCCACTCCAACTCTAATGTTGAAATACCACTGCGACAATAACCAACGAATCTAGCAACAGGGGAAACTACGGATTCGACACTAATATTAGTCGTTTTTTATTTTTATGCGTCTCACCACCCCCCCCCCCCCTCCCCACACACACACTACATTCACTCCTAGCAGAGCTAAGTGTTATCTAATCCCCCAAAAAGCGTTCCTTCCTAGAAATCAAGCCATATGTGTACCAAGTTTGGTAGAAATTTTTCCAGGAGTTCCAGAGCTATGACTGTAAGTCACCTCCTTCCCTTCGCTACCCTCACGCCAATCACTACAGTTGGCACTGGACAGTTGGTATGCTCCCATCAGGAATTCACCAATGGGATCCTAATTGTCGGCTCTCCCTGTTTTATCATTTCCACTGCGCAAAGCATTGTGCTAGCGATTTCTCAGTGAGCCGTTGCATTGAGAAAGTCGTATATCGTTAACGTCTAGTTTTGCGTGACTTCCTACTTGAGATGGAGTGGACAAAGAAGAGGACAGGTGAGGCACTACAGGGATCTAAACCACACGTAAATATCATAATATTTACGTTACTTATGTAAGAGACTATGAACTCCATACTGGATAAAAGCTAAGTATTGACAAAATTGCAAAAAATACCGCTACTTTCCCAACCTTAATCATATCATACCAAATACGACAGGCAACTTTGGAGCGATAAGTGTCTGAGTGAGGTATTTTAGTAAACAATGAAATAAGAACTATTCCAGAAAGTTCAGTAGTTTTAGAGATGAGATAATTGAAACTTTTCAGACAAAAGAAAAAAAAAATTCACCCGTTTCCAAAACATTAACGTAGCTCCTGACTTAACTGAAATTAGGGACAGATATTTTTGGCAGACTTAGAGAAACTGAAGGGCTCTATACCATTCGTGAATTTCAGAATTTTTTTTTTTTTTTAAGAAATAGAGATTATAATGTGACTTTATATCGTTGACGAGACCAGAACTCTGCAACGTCATCTTCTTCTTCTTTGTTCGAGTGTTAATTTGAAGTATCCTATTTTCATTCGTTTTTGACAAGATCCCTCCATTTATTTCTGTACTTCCTCAACTGTTCATTTATGATTTTAAATATTAGTCCTTGTCTAATTCTTGTATTCCTTACCGAGTAAAATACTCTGTACTCATCTGGTCCTCCGAAAAAGTTTCATTTCTGCAGCTTGTACTCTTCGTTCATTTCCAGCTGATATTGTCGAAGTATCCCCGCCACGCAAACGGTATTGCCATTGTTTTGTACAACGTGATTAGGGGTTCTTCCATCACCTCTCCATTCAGTATTGCGTATGTCGTCTCATTAATGAAACTGGACCTTAACCAACTGATCCCAACCAATTTAAATGAGAGCTATATGATTGCTTGGGAATACCTATCCTACAGTATTTTTCAGCTGGCAAGTCAGCAGTAAACACCCACTCCCTTGTATGCAACGTCTTATCTTCTGAACTTCGTGCCGTACAATGATAAAATTTTGTAAGGACGTCCAGTGCCATACGTGGATACTGCCTGTAAAATGTGTTGCGAATAGTAGTTTCAAACCAGGTGTTAAGTTTGCTGTAAATCGTTAAGTCCTTCTCATTCTCAAATACTGGATGAATGTAAACCAGGTAAGCTACATTGCCTTCAAAGATGCACAAAATTTCTAAGTGAATATCCCTGGCACTGTTGTATTTGTAAAACTGCGATCTTTGTGTCAACTTCACATGTAGCAAATACTTTTTGGTGTGTGTGTGTGTGTGTGTGTGTGTGTGTGTGTGTGTGTGTGTGTGTGTGTGTGTGTGTGTGTGTGTGTTGCTTTGCACAATATGGTAATGTCCAAATCATATAAGTGCTGCATATATTTTGCAATATTTGAAAAATACAATCCTGCAACTCCGCAACAAAATTGCGCGGAATTTTCGATGTAAGTACCATAACCACTTAACCTCACATATTTGTTTACTCTGTATTTCATCGTTTGGAGGTTAGTTATGTTCACGTGGGGCGCTTCTAACACTGTTTTCTACCGTTGGACACCAACACACCAAGAATATTTCGCTACAGTGGAAGAATAAAAACCGAAAACTGACTATTATGTAAAGTGCATCTTGTAAATCTTGTGAACAGCCGTCTGATGATGAAGTTGTTAGTTCGTAACCAATTACGGCGATATTTACTCAAATAAATAGCCGTGGCTGGTTGTTGTGTACTTCTTTGTAAGAATCAACCTACATTAAGTGTACACAGCCACGGTCTCACCATGTGAGCTTTGGACAAAATAGCAACAATAATTTAGTTCGTTAATGGACTAAGGAAAGAGTGACAAATTTTTCGGGACTAAAGATACTAGAATACGTAAAAAATATTATAGAGGGAACAGACAGAAGCAGATATGACAATTATAGCATAGAGCGAGAAGAATAGGACGCAGAATTTTAAAAAAGAAGGAATAAAAATTGGAGTAAATATTTGGTATGGTGTCAAGTGGTAGCAGCAAGTGATCGGGTTCTAGTAATGCAGTACAGTTTCGCAGTTAATAACCTTCAAACTCTACTAACAGCCTATCGATAAAAAGATCCCACCAAGGTGTGGAGTCGCAGCCACGGGGTGCCAATGGCACTGGCTAGCGTCACGTCCTTCTCCGGCATAAATCACGTTCGCAAGTAACGTAAGATTTTTTGGTAGAAAACTTGCAAATGGGTGATCGACATCTGAAATCGGTCGCCAAATAAATTTAAGAGTGCGAGTAGATTGTGCACTACCCTATTAATAAGTCGACATTCAGTTTAACAACATTCGTTAATAATAAAGAGAAAATTGACGAAATCGGGTTTACACGATTTTCGTTACTGTTACATTTTTCAAAACAGACTTTGATTTAAACATTTTTACAACAACTTTTTTGTTCTTCATCCGGAGTAAATCTGTCCGTCATATTATCGAGTGAGGTGGCCCAGTTGTAAGTAGAGTTGCGCTCTGCCAAAACTACGGTTCGGTAGTTCTGGTACAGTGCATAAAAAACGTAGTAAATGATTGGATTAGCAGTATTATTGGTAGCATTGGTAGCGAAAGAAACATAAATGAATGTGTAAGAGCCGGCCGAAGTGGCCGAGCGGTTCTAGGCGCTACAGTCTGGAACCGCACGACCGCTACGGTCGCAGGTTTGAATCCTGTCTCGGGTATGGATGTGTGTTATGTCCTTAGGTTTAAGTAGTTCTAAGGTCTAGGGGACTGATGACCTCACAAGTTAAGTCCCATAGTGCTCATAACCATTTGAGCCATTTGAATGTGTAAGAGACAAACTGTCAGTCGACGATTTCTGGCTTTTTTCACATAATTAAAACCACACATCATTTGTAGTTAGTCGATTGTGTATTTTGTAACCTTACAGAATATAAAACGCATTTTATAAGTAATAAAAGTTAGTTACTCGCATAATTTCTACGCTTTTATGTAACCAAAGCAATTACTTCTGGTGTAAGTACAGTTTACATGCACAAACCTAAAACTAACTACACTTTGTGATCAAAAGTATCCGGACACCCCCAAAAACAACGGTTTTTCATATTAGGTGCATTGAGCTGCCACCTGCTATCAGCTACTCCATATCAGCGACCTCAGTAGTCATTAGACATCGTGAGAGAGCAGAACTCACGGACTTCGAACGCCGTCAGGTGAATGGTCGTGACTTGTGTCATACGTCTGTACGCGAGACTCCTAAACATCCCTAGGTCCACTGTTTCCAATGTGATAGTGAAGTGGAAACGTGAAGGGCACGTACTGCGCAAGAGCGTACATGCCGACCTCGACTGACAGAGACCGCCGACAGTTGAAGAGGGTCGTCATGTGTAATAGGTAGACATCTATCCAGACCATCATACAGGAAATCCAAACCGCATCAGGATCCAGTGCAAGTACTATGACAGTTAGGCGAGAGGTGAGGAAACTTGCATTTCATGGTCGAGCGGCTACTCATAAGCCGCACGTCACGCCGGTAAATGCCAAATGACGCCTCGCTTGATATAATGAGCGTAAACATTGAACGATTGAACACTGGAGTACGTTGTGTGGAGTGACGAATCACGGTACACAATGTGATTCGATTGCAGGGTGTGGGTATGGCGAATGCCCGGTGAACGTCATCTGCCAGTGTGTGTAGTGCCTACAGTAAAATTCGGAGGTGGTGGTGTGGTCGTGTTTTCCATGAAGGGAGCTTGCAACCCATGTTGTTTTGAATGCCACCATCACAGCACAGACCAACGTTGATGTTTTAAGCACCTTCTCGCTTCCCACCATTGAGGAGCAATTCGGGAATGGCGATTGCATCTTTCAACACGATCGAGCACCTGTTCGTAATGCACGGCCTGTGGCGGGGTGATTACACGACAATAACATCCCTGCAATTGACCGGCCTGCGCAGAGACCTGAATCCTACAGAATACCTTTGGGATGTTTTGCAACGCCGACTTCGTACGAGGCCTCACCGACTGACATTGATACCTCTCCACAGTGCAGCACTCCGTGAAGAATGGGCTGCCATTCCCCAAGAAACCTTTCAGCACCTAATTGAAAGTATGCTTGCAAGAGTGGAAGCTGTCATTAAGGCTGATGGTGGGCCAAACCATATTGAATTTCAACATTCCTGATGGAGGGCGTTAAGAACTTTTAAGTCATTTTCAGCCACGTGTCCGGATACTTTTGATCACATAGTGTATATAATTATTGTACTTATTCTGTGCTCAATAGAACGTTTTTCATCATGATTAAAAGAAAGTTTCATGTTATTATTGATAAATACGGAGATAGTTTATGAGTAACAAACATTTTTATAAGTCCGATGAGGTACTGAAGCGATGTTTGATATACTTTTGTTTTGCGTTCTTTTGTCTTTTTTTTTAGGCAATTGCGTTTTTAGCGCTATATGATGCATCTGTATTTTTAAAAAAAATTTATTACAACATCCCTTTGTTTCATACTACATATCAAAAAATTTCGAATAAAACCTAAATTAAACATGTAAAATTTCAATTTTCTTATAAATACTGTTTACGTTTAATTAAAAGACAGGAGGATAGCCATGTAGAACAAAAACGTTCCGTAAGTTATCACGGCCCTTTACATACCTTCATTCAGTTTCCAGGCGGTTCACTGCTTCCAGTTTCTAGGGGAATCTAATAACAAAGCGATCGAACTGAGGTAATGCCGCGTAGGTATGCATTACACCTAACGTACAGATAATGCGGGTAGGATCTTAACCGATAAAGACTACCAGAAGAACTACTGTAGTCTACGCTTCCTTAAGAGAGTCTACGGCAGTCTACAGTAGTTTTACAACACTAATGGTAAGACATTGGACTCGCAATCGGCTGGACGACTATTCAGATTCGCATCCAGCCATTTCAGATATCGGTTATTTTCCCTTAAATCACTTAAAACAAACGTCGGGATGGTTCCCTTCATAAGGGCACAGCCCGTTTCCTTCTTCGATTCGAGCTTATGCTCCGTCTCTAATGGTCTCGTCTTAGGCAGGCGTTAAACCCTTCTAACCCTCCCCCAGTCCTCCTCTCTCTCTTTTTCTCCCTCCCCGTGTCCGTGCGTGCATGCGTATGTGTGTGTGTGTGTGTGTGTGTGTGTGTGTGTGTGTGTGTGTGTGTGCACGCGTAAGACATTCTTGAGGACAGCTCATTCCAACGACCGGGCGTTGCCGACTTTTAAGTTACGTCCTGCTCTGAAAGTGACCTCCCTTCAATTGCGGCCGTCGTGAAGATTTAAGCCAAACTGTGGCAGCTCCACGGCTGGCCATCCCTGAATTAACGAGTCCTGGCCGAGGCCTAACAAGTTCGGCTGCTTTCAACATAAACACGAAAGCGCTGGCTGCGTACCACGCCCCTTGTTTACGACGTACTCCGCATAGATAAGGTCCCGCACGCGGGCCCCAACGGTAGAAACATCTTCATCCGCACAGCTCACCCCGCAGGGTTAGCCGAGCGCCCAGGCATCCGAGAAAAATGACAAAAGCAGTCGCCCGCATTTCAAATGAGAATTGTTTATGAAGCTGTCACAAGGCGTTAGTATCAGTGTTAATAAAGCATTCGTGGTATTTCAAATACAGCGCTGAGTAAAATTTCTCATGCCATCTTGCTGTTGTGGTCTTCTGTCCGGACTAGTTCAGCGAAGCTAGATGCTAGTGCAAGCCCGCTCACTGTAGTCAAACCTTGGGCATCCTCCACAACTTTTATCCCCTACACTTCCCTCCATTATCAAACTGGCGTTTCACTCATGCCTCAAAATGTGTCCTATCAACCAATCCCTTCTTTTAGACAACTAACGCGGTAAATTTGTTTCCTCCACAATGTCATTCAGTACAACTTCATCACTAATCCGATCTATCCATCTAATCTTCAGCATTCGTCTGTAGCGTTTTTCAAGATCTACTCTCTTCTTCTCTGTCCTGCTTACAGTCCATCTTTCACTTCAGTTCAAAGCTACACACCACATAAAGACTTTCGGAAATGACTTCCTATCAAATTTGTATACACTGCGTAACACAATTAATGGACCATTTTTTCGAAACTCAATAATTGCCTCCCATTGTGAAGTGTAAATCTGAACTTTGGTGCAAAAGTGACTACAACTTTGTTCTGTAATTGCGCGAAAAACGTGGCGCCCTGCGACTTCATGCTCGAGCTTTACCGATGTATTCACACATGTGTCAATGTCGCACCGTTCCGAGATCACGCCACAGGAGGGCGTGAAACATGAATGCTCAAAAAGTACGGGGTGTTCAAAAAGTCTCTCCGCAGTGCCGTATGACTGTTAGCCGCGCGTGCCTTATGATTGTTCGTCTGCCTGGGTTACTACCCTTCAAGTGGACTCTCCCAACATTCCACTGTTCCGTTTATCTCAGTCAGCGTCGCTGGCGTGTGTCGTTACGTGTTGACGTAAACGTTTAAGTTCAGTTCCTTTGTTCGTTTGTTTCGTTTTTGTCGCTGTTAAAATGCTAACCATTGAAGAACGCGTATATTTAGTCGAACAAGTGTTCAAAGCCGACGGTAAATACACAGTTTCAGTTTTCCAGGAGACAACACACTCCCACATCGCTATACTGTGAGAGATTTGATTAACAAATTTCGAAGTACGGGTTTAGTGACAGATGCACCGAGAAGTATTCGCCCTAGCGTTTTGTCTGAGGATAAACTACTCGATATTTCCGATAAAATGTTCATAAGTCCGAACAAGTCAGTATGAAAACTCGCCCAGGAAATGGATGTTAGTGTCGGATCGGCCTACACAGCTGTAAGGAAAAAATTAGAACTAGTTCCGTACAAAGTGAGAGTCGTGCAAGAACTGAAAAATGGTGATCATGGCAAGAGACTGTATTATTGTCAATGGCTCAAAAATTTCGTTCAACAAAATGGAGGGGATATTCTGAATGAAACATTTTTCACTGATGAGGCGTAGTTTCATTTATCCGGGTACATGAACTCGCAAAATTCTCGTATGTGAAGTACTGCAAATCCACTGCGTATTCATGAGGAACCACTTCATTCTGTGAAAATAGAAATTTGGATTGCAATTGGTAGACGTCGGATTGTGGGTCCAATACTTTTCAGCGAAACAATAAACGCACAACGATGCTGCAGTGATATTCTGTACCCACTCATAGGAGAACTTGAGTTAAGTGAAATACTGAACGGTTATTTTCAACAAGATGATGCGGTGCAACCGCGCACACAGCTCGCGTTTCAATGTCACTGTTTGCTGATGTTTTTGGTGATTACCCTCCACGATCGCCTGACCTGACACCACCTGTCTTTTTCTTCTGGGGTTGCAGTGCAAGCAATTGTCTGTAAAAACCGTCCAAAATTCATCGATGAATTGAAAACTGCAATACCCACTTTCACTGCTTCTGTTACAGAAGAAATGTTACAGCTTATGTTTGGAAACATGATTAGACGAATTGAATTGTGTATTCAACAACAGGGGGGACACTTTCAACATTTAATGTGAAAATTTGTAAGTAAAACTGAATATTCAATAAATTAATAACTTGTATTTCACTGAGTTTCATTTCGGTATATTCACTGCGGCATACGGCACGCGCGGGTAACAATCATAAGGCACTGCGGAGAGACTTTTTGAACAACCCGTATAAGCACTCTTTGCTGCTTCGGATCATGCCTAAATTTCGGTAGCTAGTGGGTCCCAGCTGTATGCGAGAACAAAAATTACGGATGCGCTGCACTCCAAAGGGCGAGACAACGTTCATTGTGTTTGCAGCCCCACAGTGTCCTTAGAAAGGACCGAAACGTCTGCGAGTGTCAGCAGCATCAAATGTCAAGAATGTCTTCCTGTTTGTATGAAAAAGCGGAGCAATTTCTGTGTACCATCGTAAATGTGACAGGTCCAAGTCTAGAATAAACATGGTAAAGTGCATCGGTGTCAAGTTATTTATACTCAGGAGACGTTTCAATGCTGGGCGTCACCGTTCTGACCTTCATCGCAGAAGCGGCAAAATATGGGGTGAATGTGACTAAGAGGCGGTTTCATCACCTTCGCATCGTGGGACACGTTCACGGTGGCGATGGGCAGAATTCTGGTGAAATTCGGTGCCAATGTGACATCATTAAACAACCATACACGTCACGTGAACTTCTGAGATCTGGCTTTTTCCGCATGTGTCGACACCTCGCTGTCTGAAGCACAGTCGAACCCGAGGATAACGGCAGAGGGCACCACACATTTGCACCATTACAGAGGGTTGTTGTAGGCGCCTTCGAGCCCAATTTCAAACTTACACATGGCAGTGGGGATCAATTATGTTGTTTCAAAGAAAAAAATTTCTTAATTCTGTTACGCAGCGTAAAATATTAACACTCTTTTTCGGAACTGTATTTTGATTCTGGAATTATGACTCCGCATTTTATATCACCTCTGACCCCCCAGGATAGCCGAGGGTGATAGAGAGTGATAATATGCTGCTTCCTGGACTCGGGCAGGCGCGCCAGCCCCGGATCGAATCCACCCGGCGGATTAACGACGAGGGCCGGTGTGCCGGCCCACCTGGATGTGGTTTTTAGGCGGTTTTCCACATCCCGCTAGGTGAATACCGGGCTGGTCCCCACGTTTCGGTTCAGTTACACGGCTCGCAGACATCGGCACATATTCGCGCTATTCCATAGCCTACACTAGACACAGGCAGTTGGGGTATACTAATTCCTTCCTGGGGGGTACAGGATGGCGACAGGAAGGGCAATTGGCCACCCCTTACAATTAACATGCCAGACCCCACAAGTCGGGATTAATGCTTGGAAAGGGACAGATTTTATATCACCTCTACTGTGGCCCTCGTCATTTATTTTGCTACCGAGATGGCTGATGCAACAACTAGATAGCAGGTGTCATTTTCTAATTTAATTCTCCGAGCATTACCAGATTTATTTTCAATCCGTTATCTTATAGTTTTCTTTCTAGCGTTCATCTTATAACTGATTTCAAGAGGGCGTCCATTACGTTCAACTGCTCTTCCGTGTCCTTTCCCTTCTCTGACGAAATTACAAAATCCTTGGCAAAACTCAAGGATTTTATTTCTTCTCCCTTATCCATGAGATTAGACTTACAGACTCTTAACCACTCATGAATAAGTGGAAACAAAATAAAATTTGTACCAGATGACTTTTCATTTCCACATTTCCTGTCGTTCACGAACAGTCGCCTAAATCATTACGCTGTAACATTTCTCTACCTCAAAAAACTAAAAATATATTACTGCGCTGAAATATTATCGATAGTTGATCATTTAACCATTGTCATACATCGTTCAGGTTATTTACGTTAAGTATGGAATTAATTTATGAAAAGTAGCATTTGAGTTTAGCTGTCTAAGTAGCATATTAAGTGACAACGGCCAATGTAAGGGTGATATAAAATGCAGAGTCGTAATGGTAAAATAAAAAAACAGATCTGAAAAAGAGTTTCAACACTTTACATTGAGTAAAACAATTTTTTATATATATATATATATATCACACGAACGTTGGGCATTTTGATCACAAAAGCCACACATAAACACGATATCGACCTTTTCCGCAATTGGGAAACGGTCCATTTTAACACGGGTAATGTATCACGAAGCATATAACGTCCGCAAAGACGGAATGTTACGTGACACCACGTACTCATACGTTTGTGACTATTACAGCGCCATCTATCACAAAGCGAAGAAAGTGGTCCAACTAAAACATGCATGTTTCTTTATGTACTACACGAATATGTAATAAAAAAGGGAGTTCCTATTTAAAAAACGCAGTTGATATCCGTTTGACCTATGGCAGCGCCATCTAGCGGGCCAACCACAGCGCCTTCTGGTTTCCCCCTTCAAGCTAGACGAGTTTCGCGCTTTGTAGTTTTTTCGTTTGACGCTTATTTTGTGAGATATTTAGTCCGGTCACGATCAATGGACCACCATGTATATAAAGTTTCTCTTACAGAATTTTTCTTCGTGATACGTTAAAGTATTGTTTGGACTAGTTTTAGATTTTTAGCTGTAAATTAGAAAAACTGAAAAGCAGAATTGCAGCAAATGCCTCAAAATATATGTACACGCTTCTAGAACCGACTGAAGTCTTCGGTTTCTCAATCTGATTCGCAAGTGATGCTTACCAGCGAAATCTACATTATGCAACGATGCAGTTCTTCCATCCACCTATTAAGGTGGAATACTGCAACTAGGCAGTAGGACGGTAAGACAGAGCTTTAGGAACCAGGTTTTAAATTGTAAGACATTTCCAGGGGCAGATGTGGACTCTGACCACAATCTATTGGTTATGAACTGTAGATTAAAACTGAAGAAACTGCAAAAAGGTGGGAATTTAAGGAGATGGGACCTGGATGAAATGAAAGAACCAGAGGTTTTACAGAGTTTCAGGGAGAGCATAAGGGAACAATTGACAGGAATGGGGGAAAGAAATACAGTAGAAGAAGAATGGGTAGCTTTGAGGGATGAAATAGTGAAGGCAGCAGAGGATCAAATAGGTAAAAAGACTAGGGCTGGTAGAAACCCTTGGGTAACAGAAGAAATATTGAATTTAATTGATGAAAGGAGAAAATATAAAACTGCAGTACATGAAGCAGGCAGAAAGGAATACAAACGTCTCAAAAATGATAAGGACCGGAAGTGCAAAATGGCTAAGCAGGGATGGCTAGAGGACAAATGTAAGGATGTAGAGGCTTATCTCACTAGGGGTATGATAGATACTGCCTACAGGAAAATTAAAGAGACTTTAGAGAAAGGAGAACCACTTGCATGAATATCAAGAGCTCACATGGAAACCCAGTTCTAAGCAAAGAAGGGAAAGCAGAAAGGTGGAAGGAGTATATAGAGGGTCTATACGAGGGCGATGTACTTGATGACAATATCATGGAAATGGAAGAGGATGTAGATGAAGATGAAATGGGAGATACGATTCTGCGTGAAGAGTTTGACAGAGCACTGAAAGACCTGAGTCGAAACAAGGCCCCCGGAGTAGACAACATTCCATTAGAACTACTGACTGCCTTGGGAGAGCCAGCCCTGACAAAACTCTACCATCTGGTGAGCAAGATGTATGAGACAGGCAAAATACCCTCAGACTTCAAGAAGAATATAATAATTCCAATCCCAAAGAAAGCAGGTGTTGACAGATGTGAAAATTACCGAACTATCAGTTTAATAAGTCACAGCTGCAAAATACTAACGCGAATTCTTTACAGACGAATGGACAATCTGATAGAAGCCGACCTCGGGGAAGATGAGTTTGGATTCCGTAGAAATGTTGGAACACGTGAGGCAATACTGACCCTACGACTTATTTTAGAAGCTAGATTAAGGAAAGGCAAACCTACGCTTCTACCATTTGTAGACTTAGAGAAAGCTTTTGGCAATGTTGATTGGAATACTCTCTTTCAAATTCTGAAGCTAGCGAAAGGCTATTTACAATTTGTACAGAAACCAGATGGCAGTTATAAGAGTCGAGGGGTATGACAGGGAAGCAATGGTTAGGAAGGGAGTGAGACAGGGTTGTAGCCTATCCCCGATGTTATTCACTCTGTATATTGAGCAAGCAATAAATGAAACAAAAGAAAAGTTCGGAGTAGGTATTAAAATCCATGGAGAAGAAATAAAAACTTTGAGGTTCGCCGATGACATTGTAATTCTGTCAGAGACAGCAAAGGACTTGGAAGAGCAGTTAATGGAATGGACAGTGTCTTGAAAGGAGGGTATAAGATGAACATCAACAAAAGCAAATCGAGGATAATGGAATGTACTCGAATTAAGTCGGGTGATGCTGAGGGAATTAGATTAGGAAATGAGACACTTAAAGTAGTAAAGGAGTTTTACTATTTGGGGAGCAAATTAACTGATGATGGTCGAAGTAGAGGATATAAAATGTAGACTGGCAATGGCAAGGAAACCGTTTCTGAAGAAGAGAAATTTGTTAACATCGAGTATAGATTTAAATGTCAGGAAGTCGTTTCTGAAAGTATTTGTATGGAGTGTAGCATGTATGGAAGTGAAACGTGGACGATAAATAGTTTAGAGAAGAAGAGAATAGAAGCTTTCGAAATGTGGTGCTACAGAAGAATGCTGAAGATTAGGAGGGTAGATCACATAACTAATGAGGAGGTACTGAATAGGATTGGGGAGAGGAGGAGTTTGTGGCACAACTTGACTAGAAGAAGGGATCGGTTGGTAGGACGTGTTCTGAGACATCAAGGGATCACCAATTTAGTATTGGAGGGCAGCGTGGAGGGTAAAAATCGTAGAGGGAGACCAAGAGATGAATACACTAAGCAGATTCAGTAGGATGTAGGCTGCAGTAGGTACTGGGAGATGAAGAAGCTTGCACAGGATAGAGTAGCACGGAGAGCTGCATCAAACCAGTCTCAGGACTGAAGACCACAACAACAACAACAACAACAACATTAAAAATAAGGTTTAGTATAGAGTAAACTAGGTTACAATAAAGATAGGTCCGAGACAAGAAAACCAGAATTTAATATAAGCAAGTAATAAAAGGTAATAGAAAAGTAGACCAAGTGGAGAGGTAGACACCCTGTGATTCGCTAAGACTTAAGAAATGCCGATCTAGCAGAACGTACTATCTGAGCAGGTTTCGCTCTTACTTCTCGGGAAGACATGCTGAAGTTTGCTTCTGGCGCTGGTCATCGGGGCTCTATTCGAAGCGGGACTCATCACTGAAGACAGTTCTACTGCAGTAAATGCGACTCCAGGCCGAAGACGTGTTCGGGGACGCCCAGAAACGCGGTGGGATACTAATACGGCTGTTGCCCCCCCCCCCCCCCCCCCCCCTCCATACGGCCCAACAAACAGGAGTGGTGGTCTGGGGTGCCTCCTGATTGTCTTCCGCGGCACCCTTATAGCACAGCGATGCAACGACGACATTCTACTCCCCGTTTTGTTGCCCTTCATGGCAAGCCATACTAGGCTTGGCACGATATCTCTCAGGACAGCCAACAACTCAATGCTAACTCGGGTAACAGCCTGCATAATGGCCAGAGGTGGACCAACGCATTACTTACTTGTTCAATTTGTGAAGCTCTTTCTTGAAATAAATCATCCAATTTTTGTGAAATTGTAATCACTAGTTTGTCTGTACATGTACACATCTATCGTTGCCTGTCCCTTTTGGATAATTCGATCGTTGTGGACGCTGTGAGTAGGCTGTTTAGGGTTTTATATTGGTAACGCTACGTAGCGCTCTGTATGAAAATCACTGGCTGTGCTGTGTGCAGTCAGTGGCTGGGTGGCATTGTTGGAATAGTCGCTATTGTAGTGTTCGGCAGCTGGATGTGAACATCGCGCAGCGTTGAGCAGTTGGGGGTAATCCGCCAGCAGTGGTGGGTGTTGGGAGACGGATGGCAGAATTTTCAGAGCGGACGATCTGGACGTGTGTCCATCAGACAGAGTAAATTTGTAAGACTGAATGCCATGAACTGCTACATATATTATGACTTTTGAACACTATTAAGGTAGATACGTTGTTTGTTTTCTATCAAAATCTTTCATTTGCTAACTATGTCTATCAGTAGTTAGTGCCTTCAGTGGTTAGAATTTTTTATTTAGCTGGCAGTACTGGCGCTCGCTGTATTGCAGTAGTTCGAGTAACGAAGATTTTTCTGAGGTAAGTGATTTGTGAAAGGTATAGGTTACTGTTAGTCAGGGCCATTCTTTTGTAGGGATTATTGAAAGTCAGATTGCGTTGCGCTAAAAATATTGTGTGTCAGTTTAGTGTTGATCAGAATAGGTAAAGAGCTAAATGTCTGAGTACGTTCAGTTCTGCTCAGCTGTTTGAAAAACAAGTAATGTAAGAGGTTTATCAGCACAGTAATTCATTAATTTTTCTACGGGGATGTTTCAACCCTTTTTGTTTTAGAGTGTACAAAGGTAGGTCCGCTGCTCGTGGTCTCGCGGTAGCGTTCTCGCTTCCCGAGCAAGGGGTCCCGGAATCGATTCCCGGCGGGGTTTTTTTTTTCTGGGTCGAGATGACGGGGTGTTGTTGTGTCGTCTTCATCATTCATCCTCATTACGGTCGGAGGAAGGCAATGACAAACCACCTACACTAGAACCTTGCCTAGTATGGCGGTGCTGGTCTCCCGCATCGTTCCCCTACGCTCTGCCACGGAGTATGGGACTGCATCATCATGTAAAGGTAAATAAATATAACTAGACAGAACGTCTGCCGGGGTCCGCTAGTTACCGCTATAATCGAAACTGGTACCAATAACAAAGATTCTCATTGCAGCTGAGGGCAGTACAGCACGATTTTCAGCAAACAAAACTGTTTTCCTAAAACGAGAGGGAGCAGAGAGACAGTCGCCAGCGCTCGCAGCCTGGGGAGACGATAACTCTTTTAATAGAAGGGTAACAGACCGCCGGCCCGGTGGACGACCGATAAGCGAATGTTTTGGCGCAGCAGGCCGGGCAATTTCACGGGACACCTGAGTCAACACGGCGAGATAATCGAGAGCGCAGCGGAGATAGCAAGTAGCGTCCCGTCTCCTGTCGTCCCGCCCCGGAAGGCCGCTCTGAGCCGCCATTGTGTGGGAGGAAGTGAGCTTCGGCGGCGGAAGTTGGACCGCGCCGTCATCTCGGCGCGCGTGGCGCGCGGCTGCCGCCCACACTACGGGCAGGTCGTGTATTCCCTAACAACCCAACAGAACTGTATATTTACTGCTCGGAAGGACATTACAGAGGAACCCAATACTAAAATTAGACAATACTAGCATACAGATGAAGCAGACCGCACGCTATGTAGGACTACATCTTGACGAAAAACAGTATTTCAACGAACGTATCAAACTGAAAAAGCCTCCAAAATTATGCACAAGCTATCAAGTGATTCTGAGTTATGTAACATATTAAGCTATCTGTGTAACCAGTCATTTATCAGTAGAATATTTCCTGAATGGTTTAAATATGCTATTTAAGAAGGGAGATAAAGAAATAGCATCAAATTTCCCTCCAATTTTACTTTTGCTAGCATTCTCAAAAATTTTAGAAAAAGTTATGTAGAATCGGATTTATAACCATCTAATCTCAATTAACATACTGTCAGAGTCACAGTTCGGATTTCTAAAGGGTTCTGATATTGAGAAGGCTATCTGCACTTACAGTGAAAATGTGCTTGATTCATTAGACAAAAAATTGCAGACAACCGGTATATTTTGTGATCTGTCAAAGGCATTTGAATGTGTAAATCAGAATACCCTTTGAAGTAAATTAGAATATTATAGTATAACAGGAAATGCTGCAAAATGGCTCAAATCTTGTATCTCTGGCAGGAAACAAAGAGTGTTATTAGGAAAGAGACATTTATCAAGCTATCAGGCATCATCCATCTATGAACTAATTACATCTGGGGTCCCACAAGGTTCCATTTTAGGGCCCTTACTTTTTCTTGGGTATATCAATGACCTTTCATTAGTAACATTACCAGATGCCAAGTTCGTTTTGTTTGCCGATGATACAAACATTGCAATAAATAGCAAATCAAGTGTAGTCTTAGAAAGATCAGTTAATAAAATATTTGTGGACATTAATCACTGGTTCCTAGCCAATTCTTTGTCACTAAACTTTGAAAAAAAAAACACACTACATGCAGTTCAGAACTTGTAAGGGGTGTCCCACGAGTATATGCCTAACAAACGATGACAAGCAGATAGAAGAAGTGGACAGTGTTAAATTCTTGGGATTACAGCTTGATAATAAATTCAACTGGGAGGGGCACACCACAGAACTGCTGAATAGTCTTAACAAATCTCTATTTGCAATGCGAATTGTGTTAGACATTGGGGATATAAAGATGAAAAAGCTGGCATACTATGATCACTTTCATTCCATAATGTCATATGGGATTATTTTTTGGGACAATTCGTCAAGCCAAGCTAAAGTTTTCCGGGCACAAAAACGTGCAGTAAGAGTTATATGTGGTGTGAACTCAAGAACATCCTGCAGAAGCCTGTTTAGGGAACTAGGAATACTAACTACTGCTTCCCAATATATTTATTCCTTAATGAAATTTTTCATTAAAAATATATCACTTTTCAAAGCAACAGCTCAATTCATGGAATCAATACTAGAAATAAGAATAATCTTCACAAGGATTTAAAGTCACTTAGTCTTATAAGTACAATATAACTTCTGCACAATTTCAGTGCAGTAATGTGTTCATTGTAAATAAGAGTGAGTGAGTGTGTGTGTGTGTGTGTGTGTGTGTGTGTGTGTGTGTACAATCTAACTTCTCCACCAGTTCAGTGCAGTAATGTGTTCATTGTAAATAAGTATTTAGTAGTTGTATTACACGTTTATTACCTTATAAATAAATAAAAAACTTTTTTATTTTAAATGCAGTTCATTAGTATTTGTAAAATGATTCTTTCATACAGCGTTCATTAAAAAATGACGACCATGCCACTTGGGACCTGTGCAATGGTACATTAGCTTATTTGTTTGAGTTGTAAATATTTGTCATTTATTGTTGTTTTTCTGAGGTGTTCTACATCCTGGAAGACCTCCTCACTACGGATCAATTGGAATGAAAGTAAATCTAATCCAATCTCAACACAATGCAGTACAAATTACCTATTAAGACGATAAGGACTCCCACATTACGATGTTTGAATCAATCGCATGCTTCGCCGCAAGCGCCTCGGCTCACAAACTACACAGACTATCAAGACAACTGCAAGGCGAGGTCACGTAGTGTGCTCCTGAAAATTGTAAGGAGCGTGTCGGAACTCGCCATTACATAAGACAATTTATACAACTTGACGCTACTCTTTGCATTGCTTAAGCACTCAGATATCGATAGTAACAATCTGAGGGCGAAACATGAGAGCGCGATTATAAGCATTGTTGTGAGACGAGGTATGTCTGCGAGACTGGAAGAGTAGTGTCGGTCGAGAGCTCGGAGACAGAAGACGTGTCACACCGCCCTCGGTGATGAAAGATCTTGCCACACTGAAGGTCTGATTTCATTTATATAACCAGGAGAGGTGTAGAAGGTTTAACAAAGCTTGAAGATGGAATTCAAGGTAAAATTCGCGAGCATAACGCAAAAGCAACTGCAGTGTTAGGCTCGTGATATTTTGTCCGAGTTTGTAATAATCCCATGTTTTGCTTGTCAGAGAAAGAAGCCTCCTTATCCTTCAAATAATAATTATTATTCTCGACATCTAAATAATACGCTGTGGTTACTAAATGTTAATGTAACTTTGAAATCGAAATAATTTGTTAATCTGGCACTCAGCCATTATTGACACATATGTCATTTGTCATTGTCATTATTAATACTTGTTCATGATGATTCTGAAGTTTTAAATAGACTTAATTAATGAAATCCCTTCTCAAAAGTTATTTAGTAGTTATCGGGACTCAAGCAAACTCCGTTTTATTAAATTCATTCTTAGTAACAACTTTTCTAATACAGATTTGCGTGATGCCTCCTTGCAAATTCCGTTGGACAAAGAAACAAAGAAAGTGATTGTTGTAATTGCACACTTAGGACTATTCAAGTATTTGTGTTATCCCTTCAGTAGTGATTCCGCACCCGCCATTTTTCACCATTACGTGGAACAGCTGACTGCAAAAGTGCCATTTTGTTCAAACTACCTTGACGATATTGTCGTCTCCGGTCGTACACCAGAGGACCACATTGCCAATTTGCGATCTCTTTTTCGAGCGTCGCCAGAAGCAGGACTGAAGTCTCGTCTAGAAAAGTGTGACTTTTTTCAAATTGAATTACAGTACTTAGGGCATCTGATAAACAGTCAGGGTGTGCATCCCCACCAGTCTCATTTGCTTGCAATCCGTGACGTGCCTGTTCCTCGCAATGTGTCTGAACTGCAGTCAGTACGAGGCAGGAATGAAATACTACATTCGCTTCATACTGAATGCTGCTCAGATTGGGGCTCCATTGCATCGCTTGCTTCACAAAAATGTACCTTTTGTGTGGACTAAAGATTGTTAAGACCCATTTCAAAAACTCGAAAATGCTTTGCCTAGAGACAGATGTTTAGTACATTATTATCCTAACAAGCCAGTAGTTTTGTAAGTCGACAATTCTTCCTACAGAATCGGCGCTGTGCTTTCGCCCAGAACTGGTGCACAAGACAGACCTATTACTTTTGTCTCAAAGTTGTTAGCTCAGCCTCAGTGCAGTTTCAAATTGAAAAATAAGCTCTCGATATGTGTATCGTGTGACAAAATTCCATCAATATTTGTATGGTCGCAAGTTCTATTTAGTGACAGATCACAAGCCTTTGCAGTTCTTGTTTCATCCATCCAAGCCGGTTCCTACACGCACTGCCCAAAAATTACAACGCTGGGATTTGTTACTTTCGCAGTATCAGTATGAAATTGCGAACACACCTACAGCGAAGCATGGCAATGCCGACGCCCTAGCTCTCCTTCCTATTGGCGCAGACTTTGATTTTGATCTACCTGCCTCATCTTGTTGCCAAATCGATGCGCAGGACTCTGAATTGCTGGAATATTTTCCCTTGCACTAAGAAAAAGTAGCAGAGGCCACAGAAGAGGACCCAAATCTCAAGATTTTGTTGCATTATATTCACACACCTTGGCCTCGTTCACTGAACAGTATCCAGACCTCAGTTGTGCGCCAACACTTTGTACGTCAGCATAGCTTTTCAGTTCAACAGGTTGTGATTCTACTTCAGAATAACAGTGGACAATCGCATGTGCTTGTACCCAAAGTGTTGCAAAAAGATGTGTTGCGGTTGCTCCACCAAGGACCATGCACAATTCTTCGCACTAAACAGTTAGCGCGCCGTTACTGCACTTGGCAAGGCATGGACGCTAATATTGAACAGATGACGTCATACTGTCACACATGTCCGCCACAGACATTTGCAGCTCGGCCGAAGACTTTATCTCCATGGCAACGATTGACACTTACTTTGCAGGACCATGTCATCTAACATGCGCTCCATTTCAGCCACATACACACGTGTTTGCATACATGCAAATTAATGTTCATGCAAAGTGGGTAATCGGATGCTATGTACCGGCATATACGTGATTGGGTGTAGGCTCCATGCATATCGTAATTCTTTTCATTTCACGTTGGAGATGAGCAGCAACTTTGAGTTGATTGATCACCTGCTCACAATAGCAGGGAACGGTCAGGAGGCGTGGTGAGGTGGGGGAGGGGAGGGGGGAGGAACTTTTGGACAAATGGACCTGATGACAGACTCCACAAATTACATTAGAAGTGTAACAGAGCCAAACACTCAGCGAAGTAAGGAATCAGAATGACGGACAGAATCGGCCGTATATTGCGCAAACATGGCGTAAAGACGATTTTCATACCGACAAGAAAGAAAAAAGAGTATCTTAGATCGGCAAAGGAAAAAAGGGACCCACTTGCAATGTAGGGAATATACCGTATACCATGCACATGCGGAAAAGTTTATGTCGGAATGACTGGACGATCGATCAACACCAGGATCAAAGAACATAAGCGACATTTCAGGTAGGGGCAGGTGGAGAAATCGGCTGTGGCAGAGCACGCACTGAGTGAGACCGACCACGTAATAAAATTCACCGACACGGAAGTTCTGGCTATAGAGAAGCACTATCAAAAAAAATGGTTCTTAATGGCTCTGAGCACGATGGGACTTAACATCTATGGTCATCAGTCCCCTAGAACTTAGAACTACTTAAACCTAACTAACCTAAGGACATCACACAGCACGCAGTCATCACGAGGCAGAGAAAATCCCTGACCCTGCCGGGAATCGAACCCGGGAACCCGGGCGCGGGAAGCGAGAACGCCACCGCACGACCACGACCTGCGGACGAAGCACTATCACACTCGCTTGTTCAGAGAAGCTGTAGAAACACAAAAACACGCGAACAGTTTCAACAAGAAAGAGGAGAGCCTTAAGGTAAACGGATCCTGGCTTCCCGCAATGCAGCGAACGACCGTCGCAGGTAGCAAGAGGAGAACCGCACCTGGAATGACCGCATAGAAGCCCTCGGACGTTGGCGCGCTAGGTACATACAGTCTGCGGCCGCGAGCTGGTCTCCAGTTCACCACCGGCAATGGAGAGTGAAGCTTTGACAATACCAGCCACTCGTGCTGGCGAAACCTCAGTAAAATCATTAGATGAACGTCGGCCGAAAAACCCGAGACAGAAGCCAATAGGCAGTTTGTCAAGGAAGAGTTTCATAGATGTCCTGAGACAGCAAGGAATAGCTAATCGGTTACGGTGGGAAATGCGGGAGGGTGGGGCAGGAGATTGTAGGGAGACGAAGGTTTGAATACGGCAGCAAGGTTCAAACCATGAAGGATGCAGTAGTTATGTAGATATGCGGGAGGAGAGCTGCAGCAAACTCGTCTTCGGACTTATGTCTAGAGGATAATCATCTCGCCAGCACCGGTCTTGAATTTAAACACCCGCTTTGCACGGAAGCTAATGCTGTTAAACACTCCAGGAAATCGCGTCTCTGGGCGCGCGTCTGCGGAAAGAGATTTGGTGGCGGTCGCCGCCGCGCCTGGTGTGTGTGGAGGGGGGAGAGGCGGCGGGGGCTGGATGCCAATGTGTGGGTGGAGGCCGTAAGCTGTGATTTAGGGCGGGGCGCCGGCACCCGCCCCCACACAAATCGCCCCGGGGTGCCACCCCGCCACAGCTCCACTCGCAACGCTCCCTCTGTGAGGGCGTTCAACTTGGCCACTGGTGGTCTTCCCCATCGAGTCCCGTCCTTCGACAAGGCTGTTATCTGCGTCGTGGAGCTCCGTGGCTCAAGGTCGAGCGTCGCAGATCTCCTTTCACCACGGTACACCCATTATCGTGCGATGCCACGTCAATTAACGAATTAGCTTCTCGCATGTGACTGATTTTCGTTTTGCCCTTGAAATCGTTCTACTTTGTGGCTCAGTGTAAGGTGAAAGGCGACGTTATCCTCGAAGGCTTCAGACGTTACCTCTTTACTAAATTTTAATGTGTAAATTACTATCTAATTTGGCTTTGCATTATAAGAACCAAATAATTAGGTCCAAGGGGACACTGAGTACCGTGGAAAATGGAATCGTTCAGGAAGTTATTGTGGTCAGACTAGCGCGTGAGAAATGAATATTTTGCTACTGCGAGCGCAAATGGTTCACATGGCTCTAAGCACTATGGGACTCAACTTCTGAGGTCGTCAGTCCCCTAGACTTAGAACTACTTAAACCTAACTAACCTAAGGACATCACACACATCCATGTCCGAGGCAGGATTCGAACCTGTGACCGTAGCAGCAGCGTGGTTCCGGACTGAAGCGCCTAGAACCGCTCGGCCACAGCGGCCGGGTGCTACTGCGAGCCATCTATGTTAGGTTTTTAGGAACAACGGCTATAGTGATCGCCAAATAAATGACGTAATCACAAGCAAGCATCGCAGCGAGGTCATCGACTAGGAGCAGGAGAAAAAAACGTGCTTTCTTGCCGTTCTGTGACACCGTGTCGGGTAGGACAAGCCACCCCTTGGAAAGCCAGAAAATCAAATAGATCTTCAAGGCTGCTTCAAGAATTCGGCAATTACTGAGTCCAGTCAAATATGGAGCAGGTCTCAAAATACCAGGGGTCTATAATACACCCGAGGAGTGTCGCCATCTTATGTCAGATAAACAGCGTGCACCTAGAAAAGCGCAGGAAGGTGCGTGAGAGGTATTATCGCCTACGCTACCCCAAATCCGTTTTAGTTGAGGATGCTCTAGTAAACGGCACCAGCTCAAATTTGACGAAACGCCTGACGTTCCTCGCTCTAACGGCTTCCAGGGACTGTGTGATCATAGAAGTCATGGAAACAAAAATCACTGACAATACCACCAATACAGACTGTGGCCTGCAACATCTCGGCGTGAGGTCCAGAGGTCGTCAAGTTTAGTCAACATATGACGATGCCAGGAGCACCAGTGACGTCACAGCCGGCATCTGGTGTTTATGGAAGTGTAGCAGCAGCCCACTGGCAGTCATTCCACTTAACGGTTGGCGAGGAGTGGTTGGTTAAGAGATCATGGCATTGTAGCCGTTTGACACGCCTGGAACCCCGAGAACACTTTATTCAATGTTACCACCGAGACACTCTGCATTCCTGTAACATTTCGAGTCGTCTCTAAGCCGTTTCACCGAAATATCACCGACCTCTGTGACCGAGCGGTTCTAGGCGCTTCAATCTGGAACCGCGCGACCGCTACGGTTGCAGGTTCGGATCCTGCCTCGGGCATGGATGTGTGTGATGTCCTTAGGTTATCGACGTTTAAGTAGTTCTAAGTTCTAGGGGACTTATGACCTCAGATGTTTAGTTCCATACTGCTCGCAGCCATTTGAACCATTTGAACCGAAATATCATTCCTCCTACTACTTTATTCTCACATCCTGAAGCAGTTACATCACCCTCTGCGGCCCGCCGAATACAACTATAGCGAAGCAAAGCACCTGGAGAGGACATTACAGAAACCTATAGGAAGAACATGCTGTTGTCTTTCAAATAACTTACAACGCGTGGAACATCTTGAAAAGACTACGAGCTGAAGCAAACACGCTGACGCCATGGGGATACGTTAATGGAGAAACAACCTGTGAATGTGGAGAACTTACAGTAGCAGAACAGTCTCCTCATATACCTGAAACTACCTGTAGCCAGCACACTTCATGACCTACTTCAGCAAATTTACGAGGAATCAACATTGCCGTTTTCTGGGCCTCAGAAATCATAGGATGTGTACTTATGCGTCTGTATGTACTGTAAGAATGTTGTAGACAGGCTATAAAGGTGTAAATAACCTTATTGTGCTGTCCTGGATACGGAAGTAATAATAATAGTAATAATAATAATAAAATAATAATACACAAAGCAATCACTCATATAAATACATCGGCTACACCACTGCAATTTCATAACCACTTCTACAACCCTTTAGATCACATAACATCAACAGATACGAAGAAAGTAAATTGGAAAAAGAAAACACTACATGGCAAGCACCCGTATCATCTAACACAGCCACACATCGATCAAGACGCATCCAACACATGGCTAAGAAAAGGCAATATATACAGTGAGACGGAAGGATTCATGATTGCAATACAGGATCAAACAATAAACACCAGATATTACAGAAAGCATATTATTAAATATCCCAATACCACAACAGATAAATGCAGACTTTGCAAACAACAAATAGAAACGGTAGATCACATAACAAGTGGATGTACAATACTAGCAAATACAGAATACCCCAGAAGACATGACAATGTAGCAAAAATAATACATCAACAACTCGCCATAAAACATAAACTAATAAAACAACACGTTCCCACATACAAGTATGCACCATAAAATGTACTGGAGAATGATGAATACAAATTATACTGGAACAGGACCATTATAACAGATAAAACACCACCACATAACAAACCTGACATCATACTCACCAACAAAAAGAAAAAATCAACACAACCAATCGAAATATCCATACCCAATACAACAAATATACCGAAGAAAACAGGAGAAAAAATTGAAAAATACATCCAACTGGCTGAGGAAGTCAAGGACATGTGGCATCAGGATAAAGTTGACACTATACCAATTATACTATCAACTACAGGAGTCATACCACACAATATCCACCAGTACATCAACGGAATACAGCTACATCCAAACTTATATATAAAACTACAGAAATCCGTAATTATTGATACATGTTCAATCACCCGAAAGTTCCTAAATGCAATATAACATATACCGTACAGTTAAAAGGAAGTCACGCTTGATGAAGGTCCGCGTCACTTTCCATTTTTAACCAGACCTAAGGTCTGAGAAAAATAGAAATAATAATAATAATATGTGCAATAACCACTCAGTAGTCGGTATGTGATTGCAGCAGAGACAAATCATTGTTCGTTGTTACTTTGTGCCTTTTTAAAAAAATATATTTTTACTATTAATTTTTAAATTTAAGAGAAGGAAAATACCTGTTTTACATCTGACGTCTAATTTCATATGTATACAGTTTTATTTAACAAAAATAAGACATACTTTCATCTACAAAAAATTTGAACAGATCATCCATATATCCATTTCCTTAATATAAATATCGTTTTTTATTTGCTTTTGATGTACGTGCAACACTTATTATAGGAAAAAACTCAAAAATGTTTAGCAATAGTTGCAAATCTGCTATTCAGTTTCTCTCATTTACAACTTCAAATGGTTCAAAAATGGCTCTGAGCACTATGCGACTTAACTTCTGAGGTCATCAGTCGCCTAGAACTTACAACTACTTAAACCTAACTAACCTAAGGACATAACACACATCCATGCCCGAGGCAGGATTCGAACCTGCGACCGTAGCGGTCACACGGTTCCAGACTGAAGCGACTGAAGCGCCTGGAGCCGCTCGGCCACTCCGGCCGGCGCAAAAGGACTAACATCAGACTTTAATGAACAGAGCACACGTGTGTCTGGACACACAGTGCACCGAACGCTCCAAACGATGGACCTCCGCAGCCGACGACCCATGCATGTTAACACCACGACATGGGCAAGTACGACTGTAATGGGAATGTGACCATCGACACTGGACGATGGCACAGTGGCAGAGCGTTGCATGGTCTGATGAATCCCGATACCTTCTTCATCGAACGACGGGAGGGCGTGAATCCATCGTAGTCCGGAGGAACAGCACCTTGACACCTGTACTGCAGGTATTGGGAACATTCACGTGGGCACGCATGGGTACAGTGGAGCTCGGGCAAGGCCCCATGACGGCAGATCAGTATACTTCGATCTCGGCTCACGCGCCGTCTTTACGATCTCCGTTTTCCGACAGTGGTCGTACAGCTCATAACATGACCCGACATTTTGTCTGATTGGTGTTGTTTTTGGATTTTGTCTATTATTACTTGACAATCCCTGATCAAGGGGCCTGCGTACTTAATAATGTATACATCAAATTTTCATTGGATAAATGTCAGACGGCTTCATTATTTGGTGTTTTTCCAGTATGAAATTTTAATACATACTAATTTTTATTCTTTTGGTTATGTTTTACGACATATGTGATATTTCCATTCCTTTGTGGGGCTCTAGTCTCTGGACGAAGCGGTAATTTTTACATCTATGTTTCCGCATTTCTCAAGGTTACGAGTATTTCGGAAAAAACGGGTTTACTTGCGTCAAAGATTGAATGAAACCACTGTTTCAGCTGGTTGGCTGCTTTAGATTCATTTACTTTTTTCACTTGTTTGACCTTTTCTGTTCACTTCTCATTCCTTATCCATTACTTATGGGAATACTTCTACACGTCTTTCTTGCATTCACAGCGCCAGATTTGCAACCTATGGCCAAAACTGAGCCGGCCGTTGTGGCCGAGCGGTTCTAGGCGCTTCAGTCCGGAACCGCGCTGCTGATACGGTCGCAGGTTCACATCCTGCCTCGGGCATGGATGGGTGTGTGAAGTCCTTAGGTTAGTTAGGTTTAAGTAGTCCTCAGTCTAGGGGACTGATGACCTCAGATGTTAAGACCCAAAGTGCTCAGAGCTATTTGAACCATTTGAGCCAAAATTGAAACTATTTGTTTTGCACCGTAAATACACTACTGGCCAATAAAATTGCTACACCAATAAGAAATGCAGATGATAAACGGGTATTCATTGGACAAATATATTATACTAGAACTGACATGTGATTACATTTTCACGCAATTTGGGTGAATAGATCCTGAGGAATCAGTACCCAGAACAACCACCTCTGGCCGCAATAACGGCTTTGATACGCCTGGGCATTGAGTCAAACAGAAATTGGATGGCGTGTACAGGTACAGCTGCCCATACAGCTTCAACACGATACCACAGTTGATCAAGAGTAGTGGCTGGCGTATTGTGACGAGCCAGTTGCTCGGCCACCATTGATAAGACGTTTTCAGTTGGTGAGAGATCTGGAGAATCTACTGGCCAGGGCAGCAGTCAAACATTTTCTGTATCCAGAATGGCCCGTATAGGACCTGCACCGTGCGGTCGTGCATTATCCTGCAGGGTTAGGGTTTCGCAGGGATCGAATGAAGGGTAGAGCCACGGGTCGTAACACATCTGAAAAGTGACATCCACTGTTCAAAGTGCGGTCAATGCGAACAAGAGGTGACCGAGACGTGTAACCTATGGCAACCCATACCAACACGCCGGGTGATACGCCAGTATGGCGATGACGAATACACGCTTCCAATGTGCGTTCACCGCGATGTCCCCAAAAACGGATGCGACCATCATGATGCTGTAAACAGAACCTGGATTCATCCGAAAAAATGACTTTTGCCATTCGTGCACCCCGGTTCGTCGTTGAATACACCATCGTAGGCGCTCCTGTGTGTGATGCAGCGTCAAGGGGAACCACAGCTGATAATCCATGCTGCTGCAAACGTCTTCGAACTGTTCGTGCAGATGGTTGTTGTCTTGCAAACGTCCCCATCTGTTGACTCAGGGATCGAGACGTGGCTGCACTATCCGTTACATCCACGCGGATAAGATGCCTGTCATCTCGACTGCTAGTTATACGAGGCCGTTGGGATCCAGCACGGCGTTCTGTATTACCCTCCTGAACCGACCGATTCCATATTATGCTAACAACAATTGGATCTCGACCAACGCGAGCAGAAATGCTGCGATACGATAAACCGCAATGGCCATTGGCTACAACCCGACCTTTATCAGAGTCGGAAACGTGATGGTATGCATTCCTCCTCCTTACACGAGGCATCACAACAACGTTTCACCAGGCAACGCCGGTCAACTGCTGTTTGTGTATGAGAAATCGGTTGGAAACTTTCCTCATGTCAGCACGTTGTAGGTGTCACCACCGGCGCCAACCTTGTGTGATTCCTCTGAAAAGCTAATTATTTGCATATCACAGCATCTTCTTCCTGTCGGTTAAATTTCGCGTCTGTAGCACGTCATCTTCGTGGTGCAGCAATTTTAATGGCCAGTAGTGTAGGTTTCGCATCACGTATTAGAATATCTACCAAGTGTTGCTGGCACACGATAATTACAGTCCACAGTCATCTACGAGTAGCTGCACCTTAAACATTACCAACAGGTACATCGCTCCTCATACTTCTTTATAGGCAGCAGTCTGGCAGTTGGAACAGGCCTAAGACATGTGGTGTTTAATAATACCTCGCATATGACAAGTTCGACAAAGGTTATATTACAGTATCACAGAAAGTGGGCGTCTTCCACACCTCGTGTACAGTGAATGGAACAGAGAGCAGTCCCACGTGCTGCAGAGCAGGCAACGGCCAGTATAGCCGCGCGCGTCATTTCGCGCACACGTGCACGGACTCGGCTACAGCGGTGCTGCGGCAGGCGGCTCGTAGCAGGTAGCAGAGATTGCGGGGGTGTGTGCCGCAGCGGCCCGCAGCGGGGCAGGTCAGGGACAGGTCACGCGGCCACGTTGGCAGCCCTGCCTTCCCCACGTGGCGGGCACCGCTTCCCAGGTGCAGAGCCAAGCGGAGCTGAGGCTGCAGAGCGCTATTTCTCTGTGATACTCGGCGTAAGGCGGAGGTGCGAGAACTGAAATGGATCTCCACAATAAATCTTTCACTCGACAGCGGAGTCTGCGCTCACCTTTATAGCGGTGCGAATAGGAGACAAGCAATTCGCCAGTGTTCACTGCCGTTGTCTTGTACCTGCAAACGTTTACAGTAGACCGAGTGGAAGGGAACACGTGCCTATGAGTGCAGCCTTATATTTTTTCGCATTAATAATCGGGACTCAGGATACGACACTATACTGCTAGTGCAACGATGACGTTGATAGCCAGAGACGGTTATTTTGCATGAAGAGCGCATTATGTTTGACGAATCATGATGGCATGACGAATTATGATGGCATTGGAAAAGAAATTTTTTTCTATAAATGTTAAGTACTTAAAGGTAGTGGACTAACTGCAGCCCCAGATTTCCTTAGCGTTAGCCCAAAACTTAGCATGTATGTCGGTTGACTCTTCCTGCTGGGTGCTCATTACAGCTCAGGATGAAATTTAAAAGCAGAACGCTCGTTACCATCGACCAGCATAACGTGAAGGAAAGCTTGGAAATTTGTGGTATTTTCCAATGGAACCAAACTTCTGTGGTCATCGGTCCCTAGGCTTACGCATTATTGAGTCCCATAGTGCTCAGAGCCAGAGCTTACGCATTACTTAATCTATCTTAAACTAACTTAGGCTTAGGACAACACACACACCCATGCCCGAGGGAGGACTCGAACCTCCGACGGGGGAAACCGCGCGAACCGTGGCAAGCCGCCTTAAATCAAATGGCTCTGAGCACTATGGGACTTAACTTCTGAGGTCATCAGACCCCTAAAACTTAAAACTACTTAAACCTAACTAACCTAAGGACATCACACACATCCATGTCCGAGGCAGGACTCGAACCTGCGATCGTAGCGGTCGCTCGGTTCCAGACTGCAGCGCCTAGAACCGCTCGGCCACTCCGGCCGGCAAGGCGCCTTAGATCGCACGGCTTCCCCACGCGGCGGAGGAAGACTAGCATTTGTACTGTGGTTAGTAGCAAACGGTGACATTTACTGTAGTGAATATTTCGCATTTCAGTAATCGATACACGGGATGATGATGTTACAAACTATCCCGGATGACGGAGAAGGGTAATGTATGAATCTGACGTTAACGGCCCTGGTCCAGTGGCGACCGAGTTGAAAGTCAAAAGCGAAAGCCGTTGTGACACCTCCGACAGCGGAATACATGTAGGGGCTATGGGTACTTGTTCAGTAAAAGAAATGAGTTTCACAATATATAAGATTAACAATTTCTCATAGCTTTCACGTGTGGAGCACATGTTTACTAGTTTTTGTTTTGGTTCATACTACCACCTCTGAAAGTTTCCTACCATTCATTCTCAGAAACAACAGTACCTATACATTTATTTCTCGGCCAGAGGTATCAGAACGATTTTCAAACTTTCGACTGGGACGTTTTCAGATCAGCATCCCTTACCTCAAATTGCTACATTTTCCTTTCTCCATCATCCCTGATTTCTAGTAACATAATTACAGAATCACCCTCCATGTCAGGTAGTTTCTGATGTCTGTAGTGACATATGCGAAGCACTTCAAGGATTTTATTAAAGTACCTTTAAGAAAGACAACGCTAATAAAATTAATGAAATGTGAAATATTCATACGACCTGTCATGCAGCCTAATTTATGAAATCTGCTGTGTGATTTGTTAGAGAGCAGATAGCATCATCCGGGAAAAAACCCTAATATGGCAGTGATACAGAGGTTAGACAAAAATATGAAAAGAACACACATTACCACGCCTAATGCGGTGCAGAAAAACCGTGGTCATTCAAACGAGCTTCCAGTCCCGTGTGTTAAGAAGGACCTTGAGGCCTTGGAACACAGCTTCACCATTAGGGAACAAACATTGTACCATAGGATGCGCCTGATAAGCTAAAATGATCACAAAATCCTTAGCAGTAATTTGGAACTGCAGAGTAACCACGTGGCCCATAGAATACCGCGATATGGTTGCCCAAATCACAACCGAATCGCCGCTATGTTTCACTCGGGACGTTGGCCAGAAGTTCGAAACAGTGAGAAACAAGACTCGTCCGACCAAATTGTTTTCTTCCATTGCTCCGTAGTCCAGGTTTTATGGCTTCGGCACCATATTTCCTGTTACGGGCATTTACGTCGCTGATGAGTGGGTCTGGAATTCCAGATCGCCCTGAAATTGAGCTACCTTCATGTTATTCTCGGCCATAATGGATACGTTTTTGAACTGTGACTGTGTGGGATAATTACGAGTATTTATTTCTAATTTCTGCTACCAGTCACTCTGACTGGTAGCAGAAATTAGAAATAAATAATTATCTCTTCGTGTTGTTTAGGGGAACGGCCTTGTCGCAGTGAATACACCGGTTCCCGTCAGATAACCGAAGTTAAGCACTGTCGGGCGTGGACGGCACTTGGATGGGTGACCATCCGGGCCGCCATTCGCTGTTGCCATTTTTCGGGGTGCACTCAGCCTCGTGATGCCAATTGAGGAGCTACTCGACCGAATAGTCACAGAAAACCATCATAACGACCGGGGGATCGGTGTGCTGACCACACGCCCCTCCTATCCGCATCCTTATCTGAGGATGACACGGCTGTCGGATGGTCCCGATGGGCCACTTGTGGCCTGAAGACGGAGTGCTCGTGTTGTTTAGGTGCTGATAGGGTTTGCCAGTGCGACATTCAGTTCTACAGTGACAATTATTCCCACAATCCTCTTCAAAGACTGTTTGCTAGATCACTCAACACGCACATTCGTCCGCGTTGTGACTTAGCGGATGACGTTTTCCAGCTTTTTCCGCACGTGGTGTAAATCGTGGATACGGTACCTCTTGAACCAACAAACACTTCGACTTCCTTGGTTACGGAAGTAACCAGGTGTCAATCGTGGATACGGTACCTCTTGAACCAACAAACACTTCGACTTCCTTGGTTACGGAAGTAACCACGATAAGATTATTTGCCCATTTACTTTACCCAGCGAGGTGGTGCAACAGTTAACACACTGGGCTCGCATTCGGGAGGACGACGGTTCAAATCCGCGTCCGTCCATGCTGATTTAGGTTTTCCGTGATTTCCCTAAATCGCTTCAGGCAAATGCCGCGATGGTTCCTTTGAAAGGGCACGGCCGACTTCCTTCCCAGTGCTTCCTCAATCCGATTTGGCCGATGACCTCTCTCTTTGGCCCCTCCCCAAAATCAGCCGACCAAACAATTCACATAGTTCCGACATAATTCACTGACAATTGCACTGAACACTGTTTCGACAACGGCTGAAAGTTGCATCCAATTGATGACATTGCACAGGTGCCTTTCGTGGTCAAACACCACAGCGCAAACTGCAGGCTTGGCTAGCATTTCCATTTATACTCAAGCATGGACATCTCGTAGGGTTACCATCTTTTTGTCCAACGCTTGTACAATAGCCATGTAACTGCATTTTTTCCTTTCTCTTTTTTTTGGTGGGGGTGGGTGGGGGGGGGGGAGAGGAGGAACATCAGTCTCCTGAATGGTTTGATACGACCGGACACAAATTCCTCTATGGTGCCATCCTTTTCAACTCTGAATAACACTGGCAACCTGCGTCCTCAGTTACCTGCTTTGATGTGCACCAATCTCTGTCTTCTTCTAGTTTTTACCGTCTACGTCTACAGATCCCATTAGTATCATAGAGGTTACTCCCTGCCGTCTTAACAGATGTCCTACCACCTTGTCCGTTTTTCTTGCCAGTGTTTTCCCTATATTCCTTTCCTCGTCGATGATGCGGAGAACCTTCTTATTTCATACTTTATTAGTCCACCTAATTTTCAGCATTATTTTGTAGCCCCGGCTCTCAAATGCTTCGATTCTCTCCTGTTTCGGTTTTCCCACAGTCCATGTTTCACTACTATACAATGCTGCTCACCACCTGACAGACCTAAAGATAATCAAAACTAATTAAACTTTAAACCATAATAAGAAGTAACCTTTATCACAAGAAAAATACCATAAACACTCAGCTTTAATAAAGCACCAGAAAGAATCACTCTAACGGAATTTGGAGCTTCTGCAGGAGCTGTATACCAAAAGTATGTTCTCAGAAATTTCTTCCTCAAATTAACGCCTGTGTTGATGCTATTAGACTTCTTTTGGCCAGGAATGCCCTTTTTGCCAGTGCTAGTCTGCTTGCTATGTCCTCCTAACGCCATCCACTACGGGCTGTTTTGCTGCGTAGGTATCAATGTTCTTTAAGTTTATTTATTTCGTGATTACCAATTCTGTTATTAAGTTCCTAAGTATTATCATTTCTACTAAATCTCATTACTTCTAACTTTCTTCAGTTTACTCTCAGTCTGAACTCATTGCACTGTTCATTCTTTTCAACAGATCCTGAAATTTTTCTCCAATTTCACTGAGGGTAGCAATATCAGCAGCGAATCTTATAACTGATACCCTTTCACCTTGATTTATAATTCCACTCTTGAACCTTTTTTTATTACTGACATTGCTTTATCGATATATAGATTACACAATAGGGACGAAAACTATAGCCCTGTCTTACACCCGTTTTAATTCGAGCACTTCGATCTCGGTCTTCCAGTCTTATTGTTTCCTCTTGGTTTTGTACATACTCGAATTGTGTATAACCCGTCTTTCCCTTTACTTTACCTCAATTTTTCTTAAAATTTCGAACATCTCGCACTCTATATCAGCGTACCATTTATACCAATTATTTTAGATATTCTGATGGAATCTTACCTATATCTTCAGCCTTCTTTGATCTGAAGTCGTCCAAAGCTCTTTTTAACTCTGACTTTAATACTATATCCTGTATCTCTTCCCTGTCGACTCCTGTTTCTTCTTCTGTCACATTAGACAGTCCTCCTCCTCATAGAGGCCTATAATGTACTTCTTCCATCTATCTGCTCTCTCTTCTGCTTTTAAGATTGGAATTCTCATTGCACTCTTAATGTTAGCACCCTTTTTTTAAATTTCACCGAAGGTTATTTTGAGTTTTCTATATGCTGAGCCATTTATTCCGACAATCATTTCCTTTTCGATTTCTTTGTATATATGCTAAAGCCATTTTACCTTCACGTTCCTACGATTCCTATTTATTTCATTCCTAAGTGACTTGTATTTCTGTGTTCCTGAATTTCCCTAAACATTTTTGTACCTTCTTCTTTCTTCGATCAACTGAAGTATTTCTCCTGTTAGCCATTGTTTCTTCGCAGTTACCTTTATTGTCCTTACCTTTTTCTTTCAAAGCTCTGTGATTGTCCTTTTTAGAGATGTCCACTCCTCTTCAACGGAACTGCCTACTGGGCTATTCCTTATTGCAGTACTTGTAGCCTTACAGAAGTTCAAGCGTATATCTTAATTTCTTACTACTTTCGTTTCTCATTTCTTTGCGCCATAATTCTTCCTGACTAGTCTCTTAAGCTTCAGCCTACGCTTCATCATCACTAAACTGTTATCTAAGTCTCTATCTGTTCATGGCTATGCTTTACAATACAGTATCTGATTTCGATATCTCTGTCTGAGCATGTTGTGATGTATCTGAAATCTTCCCGTATCTCCCGGCCTTTTCCAAGTATAAGTTCTCCTCTTGAGGTTCTTGATTGAGTATTCACTATTACCACCTGAAATTTATTGGTTCAAATGGCTCTGATCATTATGCGACTTAACTTCTGAGGTCATCAGTCTCCTAGAACTTAGAACCAATTAAACCTAACTAACCTAAGGACATCACACACATCCATGCCCGAGGCAGGATTCGAACCTGCGACCGTAGCGGTCGCTCGGTTCCAGACTGAAGGGCCTAGAACCGCACCGCCACTCTGGCCGGCTGAAATTTATTGCATAGCTCGATTATCCTTTCCGCTCTCTCGTTCACATTACCACACCCATATTCACCCGTAAACCTTTCTTCTACTCCTTCCCCTACAACCGAATACCGATAAACCTTGACTATTAGATTTTCATCCCCATTCTAAATTACCCATTCAGTACTTTGTATATTTTATTTATTTCTTCATCTTCTGTTCGCGACGCCGGCATGTATACCAGAACTATTATTTTTCTTTGCTATAGCTTCTGATGAGAACAAGCATGCCATCGAACTGTTCACAATAGCCCACTCTCTGTCCTACTTTCCTATTCATAACGGATCCTACACCTGCTACACTATTTTCTGCTAATGTTGATATTGACATATATTGGTCTGCCCAGCAACCCTTTTCTTTCCATTTCACTTCACAGACCCCCACTACATCTAGATTGACCCCTAGCATTTCCTTTTTCAGATATTATAGTTTGCCTTCCTCGTTCAAACTTGTGACATTCCACGCCCCAACTTGTAGAATGTTGAAACTTCCTGGCAGATTAAAACTGTGTGCCGGACCGAGACTCGAAGTCGGGACCTTTGCCTTTCGCGGGCAAGTGCTCTACCAACTGAGCTACCCAAGCACAACTCACGCGCAGTCCTCACAGCTTTACTTCTGCCAGTACCTCGTCTCCTACCTCCCAAACTTTACAGAAGCTCTCCAGCGAAAGAATGTTATCCTTTCGTTGGTTATTCAGTCTATTTCTCATGGTCACCTCACCTTTTGCAGTCCCTTCCCGGAGATCCGAATGGGGGACTATCACAGAAACTTTTGCAATGGAGAGATCATCATGACACTATTTCAATTACGGACCACATGCCCAGTGGATACAGATTATTTGTCTTTAATACGGTTGCCTTCCTGCCCTCATCCCGTTGATCATTGCTGATTTTTCCGCCTTTCATGGTCAGGTTCCCGGAACCTCTTTGAGAAGGCCGTTGACAGAACGAGGGTGACTTCCTATGCGAGATCTCTCGGCCGCCATTGCTGATAATTTTTATCCAAAATTCGAGCAGTGGCTGGTTTCTACCACAGGACGTTGTAATTAATAGAGACACTTTCCCCCCCTTTCGTTAAGTCTCCGTTCTGTTCGTTACTGTTCTCTTTAGTTGGTTTGGGCGGACGTCAGAGAATATCGCTTCAAGTTCATCCGTTGAATAGTTCACTCAGCTTTTTTTATTACAGAGAACAGCCAGCTCTCTGACCGAACACGCTGAGCTGCAGTGCCGGCTGCTTAAACCTCGCGTGCCGATACCGTGAACGCAAACAACGAAAATGATCGGGCCTTACGTGTATTTTTAGTTTAGTTCAGCGTTACAGGTAGATATTCGGATTTGTTCTTTCAAGGAAGTTTACTGTATGTTTCCTTTTTAATAAAAAAGACTCAGAAAGCCTGTGCTTATTCATTCCGTTCCCGCCTGATACAAACTTTAAATGAATTAATCGACTTCCTCACGTCTGCAGTAGGACCTTTCAGAGCTTCGACAATTTTCTACCGGTCATTCCTTCTTCATTTGCGCTGTGGATCTCGTGGTTCCCAGAGGCACGTGTGATATCTGTATTCTTCTGTCAGCAGCATTACCTTCTCTTGGAACTACACTATCGCTCGTGCAACTCATATGAACCAGCAGACTGGGTAGCAAACGAAATCTTCTTGTCCGCTTAGTGCCGGCGACGAGAGAACGGGAGCGTTCTTTGACGGTTCGCTAACAGACCGACAACTCGCGAACGCAAGCGAATGCATACCGAACACGACTGACTCCCGTTTGCTCACGCGTGTCTAGCATTTATAGTAGAAAAAATTCACGTTCGCAGTCTATGATGAGGTGCTGCTAAAAGGAAAGCGAATTCCGTGAGCACCTTCATCCAAATCTACATGGTTACTCTGCAATTCACACTTAAGTGCCTGGCAGAGGGTTCATAGAACCATTTTCATTCTACTTCCACTCTCGAATGGCGCGTGGGGAAAAGGAACACCTAAATCTTTCCGTTCGAGCTCTGATTTCTCGTATTTTATTATGTTGATCATTTCTCCCTACGTAGGTGGGCGTCAACAAAATATTTTCGCATTCGGAAGAGAAAGTTGGTGATAGAAATTTCGGAAATAGATCTCGCTGCAAAGAATACCGCCTTTGTTTCAGTGACTGCCACCCCAACTCGCTCATTGCATCAATGACACTCTCACCCGTATTGCGCAATAACACGAAACGAGCTGCCCTTCTTTGTACTTTTTCAATGTCCTCCGTCAATCCCACCTGGTAAGGCTCCCACATCGCGCAGCAGTATTCCAGCAGAGTACGGACAAGTGCAATGTAGGCTGTCTCTTTAGTGGGTTTGTCGCATTTTCTAAGCGTTCCGCCAACAAAGCTCAGTCTTTGTTTCGCCTTCCCCACAACATTATCTATGTGGTCTTTCCAATTTAAGTTGCTTGTAATTGTAATTCCTAGGTATTTAGTCAAATTGTCAGCCCTTAGATTTGTGCCATTTATCGTATACCCAAATTTTATCGGATTTCTTTTAGTACCCATTTGGAGGACCTCGCACTTTTCTTTGTTTAGTGCCAATTGCCACTTTCGGTGAATCTCAGTCGTTTCGACGTTCATGGAATGGAATAATAGAAAGAAGGAACTGTGTTAGGATCTACTGCAGTGAAGTAGATTCGGGAAGCGGAGTACGGTGGAGGAACTTTACGAGATGAGCAGGGAACGTCGCGAACCTATTAGAAGTAAGACAAAAAATTTAAGTTTAGAATTTGACTCACACATTAGTATTTTTCCTGTCAACATCTAAAATTCGTAACATTTTATAAATGAAGTAACTGATTATTTTACGAATATTTAATAGAAATAAACATCGGCTCCCCGAATCGAGGTGATGAGCGTATCATGTCATTATATTTAGAGCACCTTTGTAGAGCATGCTCGGAAAAACTAGTTGGTAATGTAATGGTTTACATAATTTTCCAAGTAGATATACTAGGGATTGTTGGATAACTTTGTCATCACTATGTAGGTTCATCGAGATGTCAGCATACGGGATGAAAGTACATCATCATCATTGGCGCAACAGTCTTCTGGGAGCCTTGACCTTCTGTAAAAGATTGTAATGCTGAACTCCTCTAATTTTGAATTCCAGTTTATCTTATGTTCTTTCATCCCATTTCAGCTTTGGTCTTCCAACTTTCCTGGTTCCTTCAGGCATTGCACTGATTATCTTCTTAATCATTCTGTCATTTGCTCTCAGTAAATGTCCTGCTCATTCCATCCTTTTAATCTCAATTAGCTGACAATCTCTGATTTATTGTATGGATTATATAATTCATTGTTGAATCTCCTCCTCAGACACCAATTTTCTCCACTGGCCCTGTCGCTCTTGATAAAAGTTTGTTAATGTCCATGTTTCAGCACTTGCTTTACTAAAACTTTGTACATCATAACTTCAGTTTTCCTGAACAGCAGCTTACATTTCAGATGTTTTCTAATGCCATTTGCAGACAATAGTGGTTTTTTGATTTCAGAACTGACGTTGTTCTTACACATTACTTCTCATCAAACGTACAGGAACTAATTTCTGTGTATGTGGGCTCATTTCGATAATCTCTCTTAGTTACAAGCACATATTTACGTTATCCTTCATTTACCTGCAGGTTCAGCTTTCTAGCGGCTCTTTAAAGACTTGTAAAGGCTTCTTTTGTTGCTCTTGGATTTCGTGTAATTATGCCCATGTAATCTGAATATACCAGTACCTTCATGGACGACTGGAACATAGGTATCGTATACACAAGAAAGACGATACTATGGTATGGTCTACATCTACATCTACATCAATACTCCGCAAGCAGGGTACCTTGAGTACCTCTATCGGTTCTCCCTTCTATTCCAGTCTCGTATTGTTCGTGGAAAGAAGGATTGTCGGCATGCTTCTGTGTGGGCTCTAATCTCTCTGATTTTATCCTCATGGTCTCTTCGCGAGATATACGTAGGAGGGAGCAATACACTGCTTGACTCCTCGGTGAAGGTATGTTCTTGAAACTTCAACAAAAGCCCGTACCGAGGTACTGAGCGTCTCTCCTGTAGAGTCTTCCACTGGAGTTTATCCATCATCTCCGTAACGCTTTCGCGATTACTAAATGATCCTGTAACGAAGCGCGCTGCTCTCCGTTGGATCTTCTCTATCTCTTCTATCAACCCTATCTGGTACGGATCCCACACTGCTGAGCAGTATTCAAGCAGTGGGTGAACAAGCGTACTGTAACCTACTTCCTTTGTTTTCGGATTGCATTTCCTTAGGATTCTTCCAATGAATCTCAGTCTGGCATCTGCTTTACCAACGATCAACTTTATATGATCATTCCATTTTAAATCATTCCTAATGCGTACTCCCAGATAATTTATGGAATTAACTGCTTCCAGTTGCTGACCTGCTATTTTGTAGCTAAATGATAAGGGATCTATCTTTCTATGTATTCGCAGCACATTACACTTGTCTGCATTGAGATTCAATTGCCATTCCCTGCACCATGCGTCAATTCGCTGCAGATCCTCCTGCATTTCAGTACAATTTTCCATTGTTACAACCTCTCGATGTACCACAGCATCATCCGCAAAAAGCCTCAGTGAACTTCCGATGTCATCCTGAAGGTCATTTATGTATATTGTGAATAGCAACGGTCCTACGACACTTCCCTGAGGAACACCTGAAATCACTTCGGAAGACTTCTCTCCATTGAGAATGACATGCTGCGTTCTGTTATCTAGGAACTCTAACGACAGGAAAATTTGCCATTTACCTGAAGCATATAAAATACTCTCCAACGGACTTTTAAAAGGCTAACACCCGATGTTGAAAATGATGTTGGTGGCTATCAGTGTGGGTTTCGGCAAGGATCTTTGTGATACCGCTAATACTAGAAAAATGCAAAGAATTTGGGATTGATACACATCACCTCTTTATAGTCTTCAGATCACCCTATGACAGTATTACCAGACGGGAGCTGTAGACAGCAAATGAAGAGTTAGACATTCCTAATGAAACTTAGAGTCAAATAAAGAATACGTTATCAAGTGCTCTGACCACAAAAATAGAGTAAGACAGGGAGACGCATCATCCTGCCCTGTGTTTAATATAGCGTTGAAAAGGTTATAAAGTTTGAAAGCATCAGTCGAGAGGGACTATCCTGTACGAATCAGCTCAGGTGCTGGCCTATGCAGATCCAAAACTATATAAGTCTAAAATTACAGTCCCAAAGAGAACCCGTAAACTGCTTATATTGAATTTGGTACGTGGTTTGCGATTTCGATATAAATGTAAATTCAAACTAAACAGCTAAATAAAGTACCAGAATCGGCTACAAATGACGTCGAATTGGATCCTCAATCAGAAATATGGAGACCACTGCCAATTATATGTAGCAACAAGAGCTTACAAAAACACGAGGGAACAAGCCTTTCCATTTGTTTTTATAACGCGTTATACGAAGGGTTTGAAGTACCGTTAAACCACTCGCTTTATTGTATAAATATTATTCTTGATGTTCCCGAACGCGTACACAGTTTAGCAGTTGATTTGGTACATTTCACAACGTTTGCGTTTACGACGTATTGCGCGGTACTTGTCACGATATATGAAGGGCTTATTTCAATAGCGGTACAAGTCCATTTTTGTTCATCTTGAGATACAGAGTCCTAAAGTTAAATGAGCGCTGAAAAATCTGCAGTTAAGATACTAGAAATATTCAAGCATATGGCTTCTTGCTAGAGATGAACCTTTCTTTCTGTTTGTTTGGATTACAGACAGAAAAGTGGAGGTAATGGACTTGTACCACTATTGAAATAAGCCCTTCGTATTTTACTTATCATAGAAGTAATGCTTGAAATCAGTTTATGTTTTGACCCTTTATAACAAGCATGTGCTACAACTGGGATGAGTGCCTTTTGCTAGCAGCAATAGTCCATTTGGCATGACAAAGTGGCTTAGTGTCAGACTGCGAATGCAAAGTTACTGGATTCAGACACAACCAGCAGAGGTTTTTTTCTGCATTACTCGTTTCTTTCGTCACTGGAAATTATTAGTATATGTGTCCGGATCTGGTAGCTGAGTGGCCAGCGCGACAGAATATCAATCCTAAGGACCCGCGTTCGATTCCCAGCTGGGTCGGTGATTTTCTCCGCTCAGCGACTGGGTGTTGTGTTGTCCTGATCATCATCATTTCATCCCCATCGACGCACAAGTAGCCGATGTGACGTCAAATCGAAAGACTTGCACCCAGCAAACGGTCTACCCGACGGGAGGCCCTAGTCATACGACATTAGTGTATGTATAAAGTGCTAAGTTGTCCATTGTTTGGAGTCCACTGTAAATTGCAGTTCTTCCTACAACTGGCTGAATAAGTCAGTTCAACTGTGGAAGTATTTTAAAGACATACCACCTTCATTTCTTCTAAATTTCTGAAATTATTAAAGAAAGTGGCAACCAGACGACTATTTGTAGATTTTGCAGACTTACTATCAAACTTTCCAACGAACTACTATCGGCATAATTCCGAAGACAGCAAACTCAAGTAAGTGCGAGAACAATCGACAACAGAACCGCATAACACCTCTTTCATCCATACTGCTAACAAAGGTAACGTATAAAAGATTGCAAATGAAAATTCAGGAATGTTAGATGACGATCACAAACAACTCTGTGCTCCGGAAATCTGCAGCTATGTCGTTAAATTTTGCGGAAAGAAAACCGCTTACAGCTGTACGATAATTTTCATTGGAACACGAATGGTTTCGTGGCCAACAGCCACAACCACTAGTGTACACGTAAACAGAAAAAAAGGAAACTCATTAAAGACGTCGATGTAAAATAGCATACCCCGCCGAAAGCGGATTTCTGGAACAGGTGCTGAACTGTGCTCAGTGATGGACATATGGGTGGCGCGCGGTGCACACCCCCCTCCCCCCCCCCCCACCCCCACCCCACCACGCACCCTTCCGGAGCCGCCCGCATTTCCACCCGCACGCTATTCTTTCGTTTCTTTCGTCAGTCGACTCGACTGAATCGAGTTATCGAGTAGTTGTACTTTCCTATATACCACGCGCGTCCGCGTCATCGAATTTTATACGTTTCTGTCTAGCACATGGGATCGACTTAATGGCTTAGCTCTGTTGAACACACACGCCGTTATTGAATGTCCTATTGAAGATGTCATTAACCAGTTTGCCAGGAAGAACAGGCACATAGAATTCATCATTTAAGGAAGAGAACCACAATTGCTGTAACTTTTTTATATCATAAGATGGCATTGTCTTGTATATGTGCGTAATCAGTTTAAATAAAACTTTCTTAAATTGTGAAAGAAATGTCAAAGGCAAAAAAGCTCGGACAGAGTTTAGTAGAGATCCTAATGTATGGTTGGAATGGTTCAGTGAGCTGAATGAGGAAGATGCTCGCAGTGGTAGCGCTGACTCAGAGGCTGAGGATTCTGTTCACGAAAGCGGTCATGATTCGGGAACATAACAAGAAGTGTCAGAAAATGAATGAATATGAATCACCGGAAGAAGTAACACAAGAGGACGCATTTTTTTTGGGGAAAGATGCAATAACTAATAGGAGGAAAAAAAATATCCTACCAGTGTTAAAAGCAAATCTTGTAATTTTATTACGCATTTGACTAGACCAAAAAAATCAAGCTCGTATAAAAAAAGACAGAAACAGAAATTCTGAATTTGTTCTTGGATGAAAACATATAATAAGCATTATCGCAACATGCACTAATATATACTGGGTGATCAAAAAGTCAGTATAAATTTGAAAACTGAATAAATCGCGGAATAATGTAGATAGAGAGTTACAAATTGACACACGTGTTTGGAATGACATGGGGTTTTATTAGAACCCAAAATATACAAAAGTTCAAAAAATGTCCGACAGATGGCGCTTCATCTGATCAGAATAGCAATAGTTAGCATAACAAAGTAAGACAAGTCAAAGATGATGTTCTTTACAGGAAATGCTCAATATGTCCACCATCATTCCTCCATAACAGCTGTAGTCGCGGAATAATGTTGTGAACAGCACTGTAAAGCATGTCCGGAGTTATGGTGAGGCATTGGCGTCGCATGTTGTCTTTCAGTATCCCTAGAGATGTCGGTCGATCACGATACACTTCCGACTTCAGGTAACCACAAAGCCAATAATCGCACGGACTGAGGTCTGGGGACCTGGGAGGCCAAGCATGACGAAAGTGGCAGCTGAGCAAACGATCATCACCAAACGACGCGAGCAAGAGATCTTTCACGCGCCATCTGTCGGACATTTTGTGAACTTTGTTTTTTTTTTTTGTTCTAATAAAACCCCATGTCATTCCAAGCATGTGTGTTAATTTTTACCTCTCTATCTACATTATTCCGTGGTTTATTAAGTTTTCAAACTTATGCTGACTTTTTGATCATCTTGTACATAAATTAAGTTCGTGGTAACTTCTCTAGGGAAAGGGACACTAAAGAAACAGATGCGATAGAGATCAGAGCTTTCATTGGTTTGTTATATCTATGTGGATCTTTAATATTTTCTAGGAAGGATATATAGAAATTGTGAGATACTTCAAAGGGAAACTGACTTGAATCATGTTATTTATGCGTAAGTGAAAACCGATTCAAGTTTCTGTTGAGATTTCTGAGGTTGGTTGCTATCACAGCTATCAGAGACGTACTTGAACTACTCATGAACAATTGTCTAAAATATTTTTCACCTAGTGAATATCTTGCTGTTGACGAACAGCTTTTGGCATTTAGAGTAAACTGCCCGTTCAGGCAATATATTACTAGCAAACCAGCAAAGTATGGGTTAAAAGTGTTTGCTTTGGTTAATGTAAAAACAGCTTACACTTTGAATTTAGAACCGTACGTCGGTAAGCAACAAGAGGGACCATGTATTGCCAGTAATTCAGCTGAAGATATTGTTCTCCGAATGGCCAAACTGTTTCAAACTTTTTAATATATTATACTGTGTACAAATATTAAATGTATTATATTTAGATTTAATAAAAAATCAAAAAACCACCCATGAATACCGTTCAAAGTGTACAAATAGACCGCTTGCTTTGCGGATGACACTAGTCATCCGCGCGAGTAATGGAGGGTTAAACTCTGCAAGCAAAGTGATTATTTTTTATTACAGTAAAAGAAAAGGTAGCTCAAGATATCTTTAGTGCTCCCTCCTTGAGATTTTTCTGTATCCACCTCTGACTGCGTACATCATCCTCCATAAAAGAGAGGCAGAACCTACAATCAATGACAATAAAAAAAATGTGGAACAGAGGGATCCTTGATGATAGCACGAACCAAACTAGCGGTTTCAACAAACTGATGGTTTGGTATGGGCTATTGTCGAGGGTCCCTTATTCCATTTTTATTATTGTTGTTATGGCGTAAAGTGAAGCGCCGCCACGCCAGTCGGGAACAAAAGAGCAGAGAGGGCTGTGAGGAAGACGTCAGCCAATTACACGCTGACCGATCCTCTCCAGGACGACAACGCGACAACAGCGGCCCCTATGCGAATCTTCACAGCTAGCGACCTGAATAGAAGAGTTAACTGCATTACTTCACTTGTATTAGGAATTGTATATACTGAAAAGATTTCTTATTTGCGTGTCGCCCTTTGCTTGCGACACTTCTGTGCTACTGTCGGAGTTTTGTCATTGTTCATCTCGTAATAAAACTCATTAATACAATTTCTTTGAATGTTGTCTAACGATCCTAGAAGGCCCCCCACTTCCATCCTGTTTTTCCCCCACCTACCCTCTCTCTACCTCCCTTCTCCCCCCCCCCCCCCTCCGAGTCCTTTTGCATTCCAATCCTCTGCCTCACTTCTCCCCCCCCCCCCCCCGAGAAATCCTTTTGCATTCCCCTCCTCTGCCTTTCCCCACTCCCTCCCCCCCCCCCCCCCCGCAGTGCTCAAGTCAGTGTTCGGTGTTGTGCGCCTTTTCCAAAGTGCAGCAAACAGAAATCATGCTGTCGCTGGGAGTGATTTTTATATCTCTTGCTAACAGAAGCCAGACTGTCGCTGTGGTTTTTAATTTTATATAATTTCCCCTGTCTGCTTCCTGTGTATTTTATTAGCATCACCAACCCTTTGTGTTATGTTTTAAGTTTCACAATTTTCCGTCATTTTACCATTTAAGTCACCGATTCTATCGCCTGCTTTTATTATTTATTATCTTAATTTTTTTTAAAAAAACGTTGGGTAGGCTGTAGAGTGGCGTACTAAGCTGCTGCCAGTCGCCCTATTCAGGGAGAATCGAATCTCAACAAAGGAACACAAATGACTGAAATGACACATGTGAACGACGGAGCGTTGGCGGTGAAACACTAAAGCACTAACACGACGGCACACACAAGAGACAGTGGCATATGACATGGGAGGGGGAGGGGGAGGAAAGAAGGTAGGCGGGTAGGGGAAGCCCGGGGGGAGGAGACAGGGAGGAAGGGAGGAGGGAGAGAGGGTGCCCTTGGGAAAATACACAGGGGGTGGTAGGGGTGGATCAAAGTTGGTAGGAGGGGTAGATGGAGGGGATGAGGACATCATCAGGGAGGGTGAGTTGGTGGAAGCCAGCCAGCTTGGGCGAGGGAATGGAGAGTGGAGAGATGGAGAGCAGGTGGGACGTGAGAATACAGGCACAGCAGTGGACGGGGGTGGGAGAGGATGGGAGAGACAAGCGGGTGAGAGGGATCACATTTACGGGAGATGTAGAGGATCTGTATCCGTTCGAGGAAAAGGATGAGGTGCGGGAACGGAATAAGGTCATACAGGATCCGCGTGGGGGAGGGGAGACGGATGCGATAGGCGATGCGGAGCACATGGCGTTCTAGGATTTGAAGGGATTTGTAAAAGGTAGGAGGGATTGAGATCCAGGCAGGGTGGGCGTAGCAGAGGAGAGGGCGGATGAGGGATTTACAGGTGTGGAGGATGGTGGAGGGGTCCAGACCCCATGTGCAGCCAGAAAGGAGCTTGAGGAGACGGAGTCAGGAGCGTGCCTTGTCTTGGAATGTCAAGAGATGGGGGGTCCAGGAGAGGCGACGGTCAAGGGTGACGCCAAGGTACTTAAGGGTGGGGGTGAGGGCGATAGGATGGCCATAAATGGCGATATAGAAGTCGAGGAGACGGAAGGAAGGGGGGGTTTTGTCTACAATGATCGCCTGGGTCTTGGAAGGAGTGACATTGAGCAACGACTGGTTGCACGAAGTTGTGAACCGGTGAAGATGAGGTTGGAGAAGGTGTTGGGAGCGCTGCAGGGTGGGGGTGAGGGCAAGGAAGGCAGTGTCATCGGCGTACTGGAGAAGGTGGACGGGGGATGAAGGCGGCGGCATGTCCGCCGTATACAGAAGGTAGAGAAGAGGGGAAAGAACGGAACCTTGGGGCACACCAGTGGAGGGGTAGAAGGTATAGGAATCCGCGTTATGAATGGTGACATACGAAGAACGTTGGGAAAGAAAGGGCCCGATCAGACGGACATAGTTGATAGGAAGGGCGAAGGTTTGGAGCTTGAAGAGGAGACCGCAATGCCACACACTGTCGTAAGCATGCTCAAGGTCGAGGAAGAAGAAGATGGCGGATCGACGGGAGTTGAGCTGGTCGGAGAGGAGATGAGTGAGGTGAAGGAGAAGGTCATCGGCAGAGAAGGATGGTCGAAAGCCACACAATTTCTTCGCGTTGCGTCGGTTCTTTTGTCCTAGAGTGTAAAATATGTACAAAGCAAAGTCGGAACAATAAGAAAGGAAGACTGAATACGAAGAACTCGGATTAAAAACGATGTAAGATAGGGATGCAGTATTTCAGAATACATTGGAGGGTTGCACAGAAAGTAATGCACCAAATCTTTTTTCTCAGCCGAATAAAATTCTACGAATGCGAAACGTTACGTATGTATTATTTGAAGTCTCAAGAGTGAGCGCGCAAAGTTTCCGGCACGTCCGACAGATAGCGTAGCTGCAGGACAGTCTCAAAATCCCGTCTGTAGGTGACGTACGTTAAAAGCAACGTGCCCTCATCGAATTTCTCACGGCAAAAAAAGAAACTGTGGGGAATATTCAGAAACGCTTGTGCAAAGTCTATGGAGCATCTGCTGTCGATAGAAATACAGTTACTCGCTTGGCACGGAGAGTGAGGTCATCAGAAGGCTGTTCGGCGCAGCTCCACGATTTGCAGCGGTCGCGGAGACCATCCACGGCTATCCCACCCGACATGTTGCAGCGAGCTGATGTTGTCATTCGCGAGGGGCCATTAAAGGATGCCATTCGTGGAAGACATTTTCAAGACGATGAGGAGATGATTCACACAATGATACACTGGCTCCGCCACCAGGACAAGGATTGGTACCGACAGGGCGTACACGCTCTTGTTTCGCGCTGGAGGAAGACCATAGAACAGGATGGGGATTACGTGGAGAAATAGGGTGTGTAGATGAAACACCATTCTTTCGTGTGTGTGATTCTCATTACGTCAAAAAAAATATTTGTTGAAGAAAGAAATGCGGTGCATTACTTTCTGGGCAACCATAGTATTTACAAAAAAGTCATATGCTGGTCTTCTTTCCACAAATCCTAAGTGGAATGGTCCTCATTGTTTTGGAATAAGTAAAAAAAATTTTAAATATATATTTTCGTGTAAGAGGTAACCTGTTTGGCTCTGCGACGAGACTGTATAGGTGCTGCGTGCAAGCAAGTTACTTCAATAACAGGAACTACTTTCATTGGTTCGGGATTCTCTTCCTGCCACTTTATATTTAGCACCAAGGATATTTCGTAAATACGACGGGTATAATCCTCTGAAAAATATCAGGGGAAAATTACTAGAAGTGAGTGGTTACAGTTGTTTGTGAATCTCAAGTGATATTCGTAAGAGTCATGCTAAAGCATAACCTAAAGTGTTAGCAGTTTAAAGTTAAGAATATTTTTCATTACCGTGGTCAAACTGTCGCTTATTTCCCACTAGCCACGCAGCTTCAAAAATGGCTCTGAGCACTATGGGACTTAACACCTGAGGTCATCAGTCCCCTAGAACTTAGAACTACTTAAACCTAACTAACCTAAGGACATCACACACATCCATGCCCGAGGCAGGATTAGAACCTGCGACCGTAGCTGTCACGCGGCTCCAGACTGAAGTGCCTAGAACCGCTTTTTTTAAAAAAAATTTTTAAACCTTATTTTGTTCGCTCTTGTTCGTTGCATGTGCTCGGGGTGGACGTCGTAAGACATCCGTTTAGTTTGTTGTTGATCTATTAACTCAGTTTTTTTATTACAGAGGGCAGCTAACCCTCTGACCGAACACGCTGAGCTACCGTGCCGGCACCGAACCGCTCGGCCACACCGGCAGGCAGCCACGCACGTATTTCGCCTCCTTCATCAAGAGTTTTCATGGTGTGGTGACCTCTAACATTATAGCGTGGTACGATACAGCTTGACGAAAGCACGGTCAAAGGCAGACTTCGGCGCCCGCATCCTGTAAATTTTCTGGAGGATGACATTTATATAGAAAGGTTCTGAAGGCGGTGCAGAATATGCAAAGGGCAGAGGTCGGATTCGCGGCTATAAATTTCTGACGAGCCTTTGACACAGTTCTGCATTGTCAGCTCATAAAAAACCAATGTCCATGTGATACAAACGGCCGTATACGTGATCTTTGGAAAGTTGTGCCCATAATATTAGCTCACAGCGACAAAACAGCGACGGAGTCTACCTGGAGAAGAATGTTTAATGCAGCGTCATCGTCGATGTATTGAAACACATCAGAGAAGTGCAGCTAAAGAGTTACAGAGGAGCGAACTAGTTTTGATCTCCTTTAAAGAGTCAATCCTAGTATTTGTTACGCTGATTCAGGCAAATTACGGGGAACCGAAAAAAGAATTACCTGAGTGAAATTTGGACGCAGCCTCGTCGAATGTGAGATGGTGACATATAAACAACGGATCACATATCTTGTTTCGAGTATGTAACTATTTGCCGGATTTAGAAGTCCAGTTCCCAGAAACAGTACTATGTCCCTATTTTCTGGATTGCGAGTTTATAAAATATTACTGATTTCGGTTGTGCTAGCAATCTTCATCTTCAGATCATAAAATATCATTACAGAGAGCAACGTTTAACATGTTGTACAATGAAGTACTGAGTTTTATAACTCACAAGGGATCCCTTGAGTGCGAGTTCGCCAATTCAATCTTTATCATTGCTCATTTCAAAGTGTTGTGTTAACTACTGTGGCAGAAAGAATATTAGCTGCTAATGATTCACCATATGCATCAGGATGGCGGTTGGAAATGAGTGTCGCGGTCCAGGAGGTACAGAGACCAACCTTCTATTTGATGTATGTATTACACTTTACAAAACGGGCAATGTCGGCATTCAAGAAATGTTCAAAACAATAACTTTCACCATGAACACCGAATGAAAACTGGCGCGCCACAGTGATCACACAGGTTCGCACCTACCAGATCGAAGACGAACTCCTTGGCAGTTACAAATGGTGCCGGACGTGCAGCTTAAAGACTGCATATAGAATCATATTGGTGTAACGGGGTGATGAGAACTGATGGAATATGCTGGCATGCAAACGAATGCGAAACATTTTGCCCTGGAACTTAGCGTGAAACTGGCTATTCTTTCAGGCGTAGCTCCAGGTGGTGCGATGATATAATACGCTTTATAGGCACGGAAAAACCAAACATCCAGAGACTGAATTTGTTCAGTGGTTCCAGGTGGTATGAACTGCAATGTCACACACTTTGCTCTAAAGGAGTCTGTTTTTTGTCGCAGACCAAGAATCAAGCAAAAGCAACATATTTTGACAAGCTGTTGGCCCAAAAGCTGTGCTCATACCATAGTTGTAGTTCTCATAAACCCATTTTCCCACGCTTGCTTGCTGTGACGTAAATATTCCGTACTGTTCTTGCTAGATCAAGCACACGAGAAAGAATCGTAAGGGAGCACAATTTCTCGCAGCACAATAAATAACTTTCCAGTCAATTTACCATCCACATTAATAGTCGGCATAATTGTATACTAATACATTAAGGCATTCATGTTAGGTGACCTTGACACAACCCTCTTGACACCCCTAATTTCCAAGGTTCCTTTTGTGGTGTCACCGCCAGACACCACACCTGCTAGGTGGTACTTTAAATCGGCCGCGGTCCGTTAGTATACGTCGGACCCGCGTGTCGCCACTATCAGTGATTGCAGACAGAGCGCCGCCACACGGCAGGTCTAGAGAATCTTCCTAGCACTCGCCCCAGTTGACAAGCCGACTTTGCTAGCGATGGTTCACTGACAAATTACGCTCTCATTTGCCGAGACGATAGTTAACATAGCCTTCAGCTACGTCATTTGCTACGACCTAGCAAGGCGCCATTATCAATTGCTATTTATCTTGTGATGCATGTACCGTCAGACCGATGTTCACCAATTATGGATTAAAGTTAAGTATTCCAGCAGCTACGTACTTTATTTGCTAGTCTCAATTCCTTATGATTTTCCAGACCTCACGCCAACCTGCGTGAGTTTAAACGCGTGCCTTTCGGCTACCTCCTAGTGGCTTGGCTGTCTTGCCAAGTCCACAACACCTTTCATATTAATTTCCTCTTCAAATCCAGATTGGTCGGAGCTGAAAACAAATTCCTTACTGGACGATGGGATAAGTTTGTTTACCTCATGAGCCGATTTCGCAGTTTGTTGTGCATTGTCAAGTTGAAGCTTTGTTTGGAATTCCACTGCAATCATCCACTGCTTCCCTTGAAATCACTGTAACCTATATCGCATGCAATTTGGTGTGCATAACGTTGCAGGCCACTATCAAGCGTATCTTGTAAATTGTATCCAGCATTCTCGAAACATGTGAACGCCAGTTTTTGTAACTAGTGCGCCTTATCCTTTATTGAATATCCGTAGCTTTTCTTATAAACTACAGAGGTCATATTGAAACTTCCCCTTTGAATGTAAAGAAAGACTGTGCTGGTAGACTAGACGTCTACGTTATTTGATACAGCTGAATAAAACTGAACGTACTCAGACAGTTTTCTCTTTACATATTCTGATCATTTCTAAACTGACACACAGTATTTTAGCGCAACGCCTACAAAAGAATAGCCCTGACTTCATGAATCACTCACCTCACCAAAATCTTCGTTAATCGAACTACTGAAATACAGCGAGCGCCAATGCTGCTAGCTAAATAAAAGATTCTAACTACTGAAGGCACTAACTACTGATAGGCATATAGTTAGCAAATGAAAGATTTTGATAGAGAACAAACAATGTATGTACCTTAATAGTGTTCAAAAGTCATTATATTCGCGACATCCAGTCTGACAAATTTCCTTTTCCTGACGGACACACGTCCAGATCTTCGTTGATACATTGCATCAAGCAATACACGTCCAATCGTCCGCTCATATTAACACCTCAAAACTCTGTGATGTCTCTCCCCATATCCACCACTGCTGGCGGCTCACCACCAACAGCCCAACACTACTGGCTGTTCACATCCAACTGCCCAATACTGCACTAACGAATAATCCAACAATGAGTCCAACCAGACACAGACTGCACACAGCGCAGTTGGCGATTTTAATACAGAGCGCTACGTGGCGTCACCAACACAAAAACCTAAACAGCCTACCTACAGTATACTGCGGACTTGTTCGGAATCTGTTCATAATTTTTTACTATACTGCGGATGAGCTTCCACGTACGTAATTCTGTTTAGTACCCGCTCCTTGGACATCGATTGTCCTTTACTACGTTTCACTAGGGACGGGTTGTAGGCCACCCTGTCCGAGAAGGATGATTACATGGCTCGACACTAGTTTCAGTATTACTTTCACTTGTTAAGCACTTATCGTCGTCATTGTACTACTCATGTACATTGTTTACACAGTTGAACATATACGTCACACATTCCACAGACTCATCTTGCAGAAACGCCAAGATTTTATCTGTCACTTCTTTCTCAGTCTGCGAAATTCCTTGGGTTCCTTTCTGACGAAATTTCAGTTTCGGCAACTGTTCGTAGATATAATGCAATGTTTGCTTTGCTTATCGTTGCCACTGCTCTGCTTTGTATCAACACCTCTAGCACTGCAGCTCTGTTGCGAGTTACTCGTCGACTAAGCAGTTCAACTACGCTCCTTAGCCTCATGCTGCCCTCACCATTGGATACCTCCAGTCCTGCCCGCTGTTGCCATTAGACCCAGTATTGTGGTTGCATGATACACATTATGTGCGGCGTCGAATGCCGTAAACATCATTGGCCTTTTGCGACCTCGCACTCAAGGGGTTCCTTGTAAGTACCTCGATGGGTAACATGCGACGCGTTACATACGGTGATGTGTTTGTGGGGGTGCTCAACTGCGCGGTCATCAGCGCCCGCACAAAGTCCCAATTATTTACAGAGTCCAATCTAGCCACTTTCACGAACGATGATGAAATGAAGAGGACGACATAAACACCAAGTCCCCGAACAGAGAAAATCCACAACCCGGCCGGGAATCAAACGCTAGCCACTAGACCACGAACTGTGGACACGTTACACACGGTAACGATATTTTATGTTCTGAAGATGTCAGAGCACAATCGAAATTGGTAATATTTTATAAACTCGCCGTTTTGGACAAATAAAAGTTATACTAAAAAATCAAGATCGCTGTTCCACGTCTTGACCATGTCAAGCATTATTAAATTACTAGGTCCGATCGAGAATCGAATTTTTTTATTTTTTTTTTGGTTTGATGCGGCTCGCCACGAATTCCTTTCCTGTGCTAACCTCTTCATCTCAGAGTAGCACTTGCAACCTACGTCCTCAATTATTTGCTTGACGTATTCCAATCTCTGTCTTCCTCTACAGTTTTTGCCCTCTACAGCTCCCTCTAGTACCACGGAAGTCCTTCCCTCATGTCTTAGCAGATGTCCTATCATCCTGTCCCTTCTCCTTATCAGTGTTTTCCACATATTCCTTTCCTCTCCGATTCTGCGTAGAACCTCCTCATTCCTTACCTTATCAGTCCACCTAATTTTCAACATTCGTCTATAGCACCACATCTCAAATGCTTCGATTCTCTTCTGTTCCGGTTTTCCCACAGTCAGTGTTTCGCTACCATACAGTGCTGTACTCCAGACGTACATCCTCAGAAATTTCTTCCTCAAATTAAGGCCGGTATTTGATATTAGTAGACTTCTCTTGGCTAGAAATGCCTTTTTTTGCCATAGCGAGTCTGCTTATGATGTCCTCCTTGCTCCGTCCGTCATTCGTTATTTTACTGCCTAGGTAGCAGAATTCCTTAACTTCATTGACTTCGTGACCATCAATCCTGATGTTAAGTTTCTCGCTGTTCCCATTTCTACTACTTTTCATTATCTTCGTCTTTCTGCGATTTACTCTCAAACCATACTGTGTACTCATTAGACTGTTCATTCCGTTCAGCAGATCATTTAATTCTTCTTCACTTTCACTCAGGATAGCAGTGTCATCAGCAAATCGTATCATTGATATCCTTTCACCTTGTATTTTAATTCCACTCCTGAACCTTTCTTTTATTTCCATCATTGCTTCCTCGATGTACAGATTGAAGAGTAGGGGCGAAAGGCTACAGCCTTGTTTTACACCCTTCTTAATACGAGCACTTCGTTCTTGATCGTCCACTCTTATTATTCCCTCTTGGTTGTTGTACATATTGTACGTGACCCGTCTCTCCCTATAGCTTACCCCTACTTTTTTCAGAATCTCGAACAGCTTGCACCATTTTATCGAATACTAGACTTTTAGAGCTGCACTGTGATAAACACCCAACCACTAAACCAAATTTTGAAAGTAATTGCTGTAATTTTGTACAACATGATTTTTAGAACGGAAAATTTATATCTAAGGGAAACAGGATGATGGGAAATGCTACAACCTGTGTCGTGTGTATGTGTGTGTGTGTGTGTGTGTGTGTGTGTGTGTGTGTTTGTGTGTTTGTGTTTATGAGTATACACTGATTGGCCAAATCATCATGACATAACGCAATACAGCAGCGATTCTGTGTGGTATTGATTCGACAAGTCCATGGTAGGTTTGGAAGAAATGCGACATCAAATGTCTACGTACAGGTAAGGCAGTTCCTATAAGGTCATTGTCTGGCGGGTGCGAAGTTGACGCCGGGATAGCGTCCCAGATATTTAACTGCCATCGGTCAAGAAAATAGCATCACACGGTGACTGCAAACTTAGACGGACGTTGTATTTTGAAAACCAAATTTACTTCCGCCAAATCCAAACCAGGTCCCTTTTACTTTCCCGTTTATTCCTTTTCCCGTCAATTATGTCGAACTCATCAACTATCCTTAATAAAGAAAGTGGCTGAATAGTTAATGTATTTTCCATTCTCTTCAAGGTAGCGATTATACGTTATTGTCACTTTATAAGGTAACTGATTTTCATTTCAGCTTTCAGATTTGCTCTATTGGGTTCATACGTGCTTTAACATCGTCAAACAAAGCAATGCCATCTAAAACCCGGTCCACGTATGTTCAATGAACACGCATCCCTTCTTTGCTTCCGCACTTAATCTGACAACATCCTCTAGATACATTATAAGACGTCTTACCAATGCAAATCATCATTTCAAAAAGAGAAAAGCTGTCAAGATTTTTGTGATAAAGAGAGCTCAACAATCTCACTTAGTGGGCCATTCTATAGTGGAGCAACCTGTATATTACCTCTACATCTACATACATATTTATATATACTCCGGTAGCCACCAAGCGGTGTGTGGCGGAGGGCACAATTCGAGGCCAAATTCATATTTCCCCCCACCCCCAACCCCTCTGTTGCACTACTGTCTGAACGCCTCAGTACGAGCTCTTATTTCCCTTATCTTTGAATGATGGTGGTAATAATATATGCTCTACATCCTCCGTGGAGATTGGATTTCGGAATTTAGTGAGGAGCCCCTTCTGTTTAGTGCGTCGTCTATCTGCAAGTGTGTCCCACTTCAAACTTTCTACGAGATTTGTAACGCTCTCGCGATGGCTAAATGTAATCTTGCCGCTCTTCTGTGGACGTTCTCTATCTCTTGAATCAGACCCAACTGGTAAGGGTCCCATACAGACGAACAATACTCTAAGACTGGACGAACTAACGTATTGCAAGCAATTTCCTTTGTTGAAGGACTGCATCGCTCAGGATTCTACCAATACTTGTGTAATCTGATCATTCCATTTGAGATCATTTCGAATAGTCACACCCAGATACTTGACTGATGTTACCGCTTCCAAAGACTGATCATTAATGGGGATTTTCACCTTGTTATATGCAGTAGGTTACACTTACTAATATTGAGAGATAACTGCCAGTCATTAAACCACGCATTTATTTTCTGCAAATCCACATTGATTTGTTCACAACTTTCATGTGATACTACTTTCCTGTAGACTACAGCATCATTGGCAAACAGTCTAAGGCCGCTGTCAATACCATCAACCAGATCGTTTATGTAAATCGTAAAAAGCAGAGGACCTATTGCGCTGCCCTGGGGCACACCTGAAGTCACTCTTGTTTCTGTTTAAGTTACCCCGTTCAGGACGACATACTGCTCTCTGTCTGTTAGGAAACTTTGTATCCAACCGCATATGTCATTGGATAGAACATAAGCGCGCACTTTTTGTAGCAAGCGACAGTGCGAAACTAAGTCGAACGCCTTTCGAAAGTCGAGAAATATGGCATCAACCTGGGAGCCGGTATCTAGAGCCTGTTGTATATCATGCACAAAGAGGGCCAGCTGTGTCTCGCATAACCGCTGTTTCCTAAAACCGTGCTGGTTTCTTCAGATGAGCTTCTCAGAGTCTAGAAAGGTCATTATGTCTGAACACAAAATACGTTCCATGATTCTACAACAAATTGATGTCAGTGAAACTGTCCGGTAATTATGTGCATCCGATTTTCTACCCGTTTTATAGATTGCTATGACCTGGGCCTCCTTCCAGTCCCGTGGAACTTTCCGCCGTTCCAATGATCTCTGATAGATGACGGATAAGAATGGTGCTATATTTGTAGCATAGTCAACATAAAATCTTACGGGGATAGCGTCTGGGCCAGATGCGTTTCTGGCGTCTAAGGATCTTAACTGTTTTACAATCCCAGATACACTAAACACTATGTCAGCCATCCTTCTCGTTGTTTAAGAGATACGCTGTACTATTTTAAGTTACTTCTTATTGCAAAGCCGTCCTAGAAAGGAAGAGGATATTACAGTAACTTGCAAAGCTACTTCACACGATGTCACAACAACTCAGCGATTTTGTGCTGTATAGCAGTCATCGACGGGGATCAGAAAGGTGCGTGTGAAAAAAAAATTATTCATTCGCGAAATCTGGCGATACTGATCGTTAATATTATTATAATTTACGTCCATTCTCCATTACTTCTAACTGTGTGTATACTACTTAATACCAAAGGCCATCAGCAGGGAAGCTTCTAAGCGCGGAACTTTCTTAGTGGCGGACAAAGACCGCTTCTTGACCCATCATGCAGCTTCTACGAAGAATGTTGATAGAAAGAGTTGTTAACGCCGTTTCAGGAGCGTTTCGGCGGCATAATTATTGCCCGCCACCAGGAGAATTTCGATGAAACGTGTGTTTAGCCGCTGATGAAGAATGTAATGTCCCCGTTATTAAGTGTAATCGACACTTTGTAGACGGGCAGCGGTTTTATAATGCCACCACCGGCGGCTGGACCACGGCGGCTGACGAATAGAGTGATCGTATCGGGTGCAATGGCTGACGGGATCGCTCGCTATTCATTTGGCAGGTGCTGTTGACAAAAGTACTGTTCGTTACTTTATATCATCAACTTTATCAGGAATGTAAGTGGGGCTACATCTACCAACATAATACATAAGTCACTGTACAATGAGTGGAGGAAAGTGATTTGATAGACTTACTGACGCAATATTTTGTTCCACTCGTAAATGGAGGTAGCGAAAAATGATAGTCTTCTCTCCTCTGTAAGACTGTAAATCTTCTTTTTTTTTTTTTTTTTTTTTTTTTGTCATCAGTCTACTGACTGGTTTGATGCGGCCCGCCACGAATTCCTTTCCTGTGCTAACCTCTTCATCTCAGAGTAGCACTTGCAACCTACGTCCTCAATTATTTGCTTGACGTATTCCAATCTCTGTCTTCCTCTACAGTTTTTGCCCTCTACAGCTCCCTCTAGTACCATGGAAGTCATTCCCTGATGTCTTAGCAGATGTCCTATCATCCTGTCCCTTCTCCTTATCAGTGTTTTCCACATATTCCTTTCCTCTCCGAGTCTGCGTAGAACCTCCTCATTCCTTACCTTATCAGTCCACCTAATTTTCAACATTCGTCTATAGCACCACATCTCAAATGCTTCGATTCTCTTCTGTTCCGGTTTTCCCACAGTCCATGTTTCACTACCATACAATGCTGTACTCCAGACGTGCATCCTCAGAAATTTCTTCCTCAAATTAAGGCCGGTATTTGATATTAGTAGACTTCTCTTGGCCAGAAATGCCATTTTTTGCCATAGCGAGTCTGCTTTTGATGTCCTCCTTGCTCCGTCCGGCATTGGTTATTTTACTGCCTGTAAATCTATGGCTACATTTACGTCTAAATAGAAATATTGAGGATATTCAGCCCAGACGTCAGTCGTGTGATTATTGCCACAACATGTTGCGGGACAACATTGGCCCATTTTCAAGTTCTATAAACAGGAAAACGAATTCCAGAGTTACAATCTACCTTAATTTTCTGTATGCCATTAGACCTCGTCACAACTTAAAAACAAGCTGCACATATGCATTTTCAGCTCAAATCACAAAACATAAAACATCACAAGTCGGTTCATCCACTGTTCCCGAGGTGCATTTGCAAACTGAAAGCCGCTACCGTCACCGACCAACGGTATTATTTACTTGAAGCCTAATGCTCAGCACTAGCGATACCACTGTCTGTCATAAAATCTTTGAGAAATGCCTGTCTGGTCCTAGCCCATTCGAACTCAAAACTCTCTCTGTGCTGCAATCTGAACGGAAATAGCATGCGAAAATCTCATGTCGCTGGGCAAAATATGTTGGTGACTGCTTCTTAAGGAAGACATCACTAAAGTGTGCCCAGAAATGCCCTATTGACACTTCCATCCTCTCATTTAAGACATCGAAGCACACCTCTGACGTCGCAATAAATCTCTACCTCCTCTAAATTTGATAGCAACCACCCTTTTTCTTCAACGTCCAACACCCTCATCCTTTCCGTCATATCCCCCAAAGAATGCTGCTCTTTCTTGAATCTTTGCTACTGATGACAGGCTGTTTTCTCTGTTATTATGATCTTTAAAATTCCGTCCCGTCTGTCTCACACATCTCGCTTCACAATCCTGCCATTTTACTTCATACACTCCCGATTTCCTCATCCGGTTCTCATCTGCATCGATCTTTTGCCCCAGCATCTGTCCCAATTTGATGTCCGTCTTGAAAGCAATTATAACCCCTTTCTTGTTAAACAATCTCGCTAATTTACGTGAGATGGTTACTCAATACGGCATAACTCTATACTTGCCTGGGTAAAGACCCATAAAGACGGGGAACCTGTACGGCCCGTGCTGAATGGGAGGAGTTGGCTTGGAGCAAGATTAATGAAACGATTAATTGACATGCTTCGAAAATGGTTTACTTATAGTAAACCTTTTGGTCAACAACAGTAAGGAGGTTGGACAATTCATACAAGAAAGTAAATTTATGACGGTGCAATGTTTTTGTATACGTTGTGCCATTGGAGGTAACAATAGACATTATAGAAAACAAATTACGTGAACACTGATGAATTTGTAAGGTTGTTAAAGTTCGTTTTATCGTTCAACTATATTAGGTGTAATGGTAAGTTCCATGTACAGAACAAAGTTTAAGCCTTGGGATGTGTATTAGCAGGGCAGACAGCAGATATCTTCTTGAATAAGTACGAAAATGCATTTTTAAAGGCAAAGGTAGAGCAAAGTGACAAACTACAGATGTATAGGAGATATGTCGACGATATTTCCATAGTATATCAAGGATCCGAGGGAGAAATAAATGAATTGGTGAATGTCTTCAATAGGATGCATAAGGGCGAGCAACATGGAGCCTTAAATTATTCGGACCTGAGGATGGAGAATAAGAATAAGCTCGAGACAAGAATTTTCAGGAAACCTACGTTCACAGGGGAGGTTATCAATAAGTGCTGATGCCACCCCAATAAACATGAATCAGCATTTTTCAAAAATGCAGCGCACAGCGCTAATTTCTTACCTCTAACAAGGGAACCTCCCCATCGCACCCCCCCTCAGATTTAGTTACAAATTGGGACAGTGGATAGGCCTTGAAAAACTGAACACAGATCAATCGAGAAAACAGGCAGAAGTTGTGTGGAACTATGAAAAATATTAGTAAAACATACAAACTGAGTAGTCCATGCGAAGATAGGCAACATCAAGGACACTAGGAGTCAAGAAGCGCTGTGGTCCCCTGGCTAGCGAGAGCAGCTACGGAACGAGAGGTCCTAGGTTCAAGTCTTCCTTCGAGTGAAAAGTTTAATTTTTTATTTTCAGTTTATGTGACAAACTCTTATGTTTTCATCACTTTTTTGGGAGAGATTATCACATCCACAAAAAAACCTAAATCGGGCAAGGTAGAAGAATCTTTTTACCCATTCGCTAAGTGTACAAGTTAGGTGGGTCGACAACATATTCCTGTCATGTGACGCACATGCCGTTACCAGTGTCGTATAGAATATATCAGACGTGTTTTCCTGTGGAGGAATCGGTTGACCTATGATCTTGCGATCAAATGTTTTCGGTTCCCATTGGAGAGGCACGTCCTTTCGTCTACTAATCGCACGGTTTTGCGGTGCGGTCGCAAAACACAGACACTAAATTTATTGCAGTGAACAGAGACGTCAATGAACGAACGAACAGATCATAACTTTGCGAAAATAAAGAAAGTAAAATTTTCAGTTGAGGGAAGACTCGAACCAAGGACCTGTCGTTCTGCAGCTACTCACGCTAACCACAGGACCACGGCGCTCCTGAGCTCATATTAGACTTGATGTCGCCTATCTTGCACAGGGACTACTCAGTTTCTATATTTTACTAACTTTTTTCACGGTTCCACAAAACTTCTTCCTGTTTTCTCAATTGATCTGTGTTCAGTTTTTCAAGGCCTATCCACTGTGCCAACTTATAACTAAATCTGAGGGGAGGGCGATGGGGAGGTTCCCTTGTAAGTCTGGAAAATAAGAATCAGGAAATGAAAAACCTTAGACCAATAGCGATAGGAAATGGCTTTGAGGCGGATTTGATAGTTTGGTTGGATGTAGCAGTTAGGCATGGGAACCAGCGTTATGATAAAAATCCAGACAAATATAGTCATTCAGTATTGGGGAACCATCTCGCATAAAATAGCAGAAGAAGTAAAATGCTACGATTGTGACGAGAGATGTATGGGGAGACGGGTCGGAATTTTAAGTTAGATTTAAAGAGCATAATACTAGAGATAACGTCTCGTCAGCTGTAGCAAAGCATCTCAAGCACTAGCAGCATTCGTTGGATGATATAACGGAAAGCAGGTGGGTGTTGCACATTGAAGCAAAAGGGTGGTTGCTATCAGACTTAGAGGAGGTACAGATTTTTTGTGCCTTGAAGGTGTGCGTCGACGTCTTAAATGAGAGGACGGAAGTTGCATGTATGTATGTTGTATGTTAACTGGGGACCTAGAAACGACGAAGAGGCTCCGTCCCCATCGCAGCCGCAGTGGTCCACAACCCCACGACGACTAACGCAGTCCACTTAACACAGGGCCGGCCAGAAATTCTGCACGCGTGCGGTGCTCCTGCACATGTGCAACTTCCGTGTCACAGCGTGCACGCCGCAGCCGTCAGCGTTCATGTAGTGCATGTTTCTACCCACAGATGTCGCTTTATGCACTTGCTGGGGTACTCTGTACCGGCGCATTCTAGTGCTCTTTCCACAGCTTGCAAGCCAACCATGGGAAAGTATTTCGCGTAGTAAACATTTAAAATACTGTAACAGTCTACTCATTGAGACGTCTACTTTTATGTTAACAGTTTAACCCAGTAAGACAAGTAATATAGTTAACAACCGTGGGTTTTTATTAAGGCAGCTTGACTGACTGCACGTAAATATGCGTAATGTTTTTGATCTAGTATTTAAGAAAGAGAGCACTTTGCGACTTCCAACGAACCTTATTCATGATTTCAAATAACATTAAACTAATGCAAGGTTTCCTATAACTAATTCTCGGTGCCCTCAGTTACTCCCACATAATTTCTGTCTCACTGACCTCTGAACAGAATGATAACCGCAGACCTCTCAATGATCACCCGCTATTTCAATACCATTATTGCTACATCTTTCATCAGTTCCGTCTGAAATCTGCATAATAACCGACAATTAGATGAATGTTACGTTTTATCGACTTCAGCTGAGCGTACCCCTTCACACATTAAAAAAAAAACCCTAAATGTAAGTATACATTGGAACAATCGGTTTAATGACCAACTTTCCTGATAATAATGTAACATGGAGCAGAATGAGGCAATAATGCACAGTTAGTAAACAATAATTTTTAATTATGAAAGGAATAAAGCCAAACACGTTTATCACTGGTCATGAGAAATGATAATCGAGTTGATGTGTCTCACCCATTTTCTTAAGGACATTTAATTTTGCTTGCTGTTCTTCACTGTTGAGTACACTACACTCGTCTTTGTGATATGTATTGTAGTGTCTTTCAATTGAAAACTTACGCTGGCCGCCTATTATTCGGCGGCGCAGCAAACACTGAGTTTTTACCAGCGGCTACAAAAAAGAATTGCAGTTCCCAGTAATTTTTAAACGACTGAGAACATAGATCTCCCGTCCTTTGCTTTTCCACAGTACCTGCCTTTTCTCAGTACTTGTCTGTTAAGGTTGCGGTTACCAGGGGTAAACGAGACTGGGTATGTTGCGCTCTTGCTTGTACCACATAAACATGGAAGTGGAGCCGCCGCCGTTCATTTAGGACACATGTCTAATAACAGATGTCGCTGTCGCACACGTGCGCACATGTGCAGCACTTCCGCACGTCTGCACACTGTGCAGCGTTTGGCCGGCCCTGACTTAACACCTCCGCCGCCCCACACTGAACCCAGGGTTAATGTGCGGTTCGGCCCCCGGTGAACCCCCCTCCCCCCCCCCCCCCCCCCCCCACACACACACACACAGGGAACGTCTCACACCAAACGAGTGTAAACCCTATGTTTGCGTGGTAAAGTAATGGTGGTGTACAGCAATCGCCGACATAGTGTAGCTGAGGCGGAATAAGGGGAACCAGCCCGCATTCGCTGAGGCAGATGGAAAACCGCCTAAAAACCATCCACAGACTGGCCGGCTCACCGGACCTCGACACAAGTCCACCGGGCGGATTCGTGCCGGGGACCACCTTCCCGCTCCGGTACACCGCTCGGCTAACCGGGCGGGCGTGGACGGAAGTTTCTAAACGGCATTTCTGGACACACTTTAGTGGTATCCTCCTTAAGAAGCGGCCACCAACATATTTTCCCTACTGACACAGGATTTTCGCATGCTATTTCCGTTAAGACAGTAGCACAGAGGTAGTTTTACGTTAGAATGGGCTAAGACCAGCCGGGAATTTCTCAAAGACTGGTGCCGCCCTTTAGGCTTTAAGTAAATATCTTCGTTGGTAGGTGATTGCAGCGGCTTTCAGTTTGGAACTGTACCTCGGTAATAGTGTATGAACCGACTTGTGATGTTTTACGTTTTGTGGTTTGAGCTGAAAATGTACGCGTGCAGCTTAGTTTTTAGTTGTGATGAGGTCTAACGGCATACAAAAATTTAAGGTAGGCTATAATTCACTCAGGATGTCTGTTGGTATGAGGTGGATTGTTTTATCTAATTTCTTTGTTTTTAGCACTTGAAAATAGGATAATGTTGTCCCGAAACACGTTGTGACGATAATCACACGATTCACAACTGGGCTGAATATCCCCAACGTTGCTTGAATAACATTTGCATGATGGCTTCACATCAGTTATCCTACATCTAAATACATTCTCCGCAAGCCACCGTATGGTGGAGGTTGCCTTGTACCGCTACTTGTCATGTCCTTTCCTGTTCCACTCGAAGATAGAGACAGGGAAAAACGACTATCTATATTTATAAACGTAGGCTTCCGCGGCTGTTGTCACGGCCAATAAAATTTTTCTGGGTTTGTGACCGTTTCGGTCACTGTTGCAAGTGAACTTCTTCAGGGTGTATTTGTTAGGAACGTTCGAGCTTCACTTTGAATAAGAACGCTCTTGTCTTCTGTCGTGTAGAGAAAGGACGCGTTCATGGTAGAAATCCGAAGATTGCTGCTGGCTGGTCGGTGACGTGGTGAGACTTGGCTGACAGGCTCCGTATGAACTTCTCCTCACCGATCTGATTCATATTGTCAGAGTGTGTAGGGTACGGCTAGGACTTCAACGTATGTAAACAGGGAAACGCAAACTTCATCCGTTTTCGAGAAAATTTAGTTTGAAACTTTTAGATATGCTTGTATACTTCGTATACGAGATAGTTTTCACGGAGTCCACAACCGTGTGTGTAAGCGCTTTGTTTCGTAAGCGTGAAATCTCTGGATCAAATCTCGCTTCAGTTTTTTGCAATATTGTAACAGCAGATTTATGATGACTCTGCAGATTGCCAGAACCTAATGAATAACATATTATTTTACATAATCGTTACTCTAAAAAATAGGATTTTTCTCTAAAGTTTTGGAAGTAGTTTCCAGTTATGAACCGTATTCCTGCACGTTCTTTCCAACTCACCATGAGCCTGTTTTCCCTGCATCCATACGTGCGAGAAGTATTTCTTCTGCTCTTCGACTCTTTGGGAGCGCAAACTAACACAGGTTTGTACGACGAAACTTTTCAGAACGGAGAAGGTCTCTCAACGTGCAATATTAAACTAATTCCTTCAAAGCGCTCTGCACTGGTGCAGCCTAACCGCGTTCATTTTTACAGGCAGGTAAAGAACCTTATAAAACGACGACGAAATTGGATGTACCTCATCAAACAGACTGAATACAGAACTTCTAGAGAAAACTGCACAAAAATTCAGTCTGCGGTACACCAGCAGTTGTGTGCACCACTATTCGGTGATGCGCTGCGGTGTGGATGTTACGCCGCCAAATTCTAATGATAACTGAGAATCGTTTATGAATATAATCCATGTTTGTTTTGCATGAGACACATTGAAAAAACCTTGCACACGCAAAAATGTGCTACAATAGTGGTTTTCCGTGTTTCTGCCCACCGGTGTGGCCGAGCGGTTCTAGGCGCTTCAGTCTGGAACCGCGCGACCGCTACGGTCGCAGGTTCGAATCCTGCCTCGGGCATGGAGGTGTGTGATGTCCTTAGGTTAGTTAGATTGCAGTAGTTCTAAGTTCTAGGGGACTGATGACCTCAGAAGTTAAGTCCCATAGTGCTCAGAGCCATTTGAACCATTTGAACCGTGTTTATGCGACCACTATCGTCCCGATTTGTGCAGTGCTCCATAGGCTACACATTTTACTTGTCAGAAATGTACATACAATAATAAAAATAAAATGACTGCACTGATTTCATTGAATGTTATCGTATCCTTTTTTTATTTCCTATCTCCTTACGAAACTATAATTTCTCTCACTTTTCAAGGTAAAGATTATGCAAATAATAAAGCGTCATTAAATATTTATAATTTGCAGAATCTTAATAAACCTGTTATGCAGAAAAAGTGAAAAAAGTGCCAGCACCTTGATTCTATCCAGTGACTCACGATTATGGAACTAAGAGCCTACTCGGTTGGCTGCGGATTGCTAGAATATTAGTGATCAAACAATTACATAAGCATGCCTAAAATTTTGACGCTTTGTTTTCGCAAAAACGGTTGGGAGCTGCGTCTCCCCTTCTACTTACGTATAAGTTCTTGTCGTGCCCTATACACCGTTTCAATATGGATCAGACCGGTGAGGCGATGTTCGAATGGTCTCCTTGTAAACTGCGCGCAGGGAAAGCATACTTGCTACACGATTTCGTTGAAGTTTTACGACTAACGTGTAGCTAAAGCATAAATAATTTCTTAATTCGCATCTCGAACTTGTTGTAAGTTTCATGTGCTGGACATTCGTCCTTCATGTGGATGTCAGTACCTTGCGTCTTTGTGATGCGAGTTCATTTCGGGCCTCGGTACAGAATATGCTTGCTATCAATTCATTTCGACAGTCGTGTAGTCAATCTGGGCGCTATTCCTATCAGTGAATCATTATAAATGCCTTACGAATTACATTGAACTCTGTTTGGCTAAATGATTCACGCAATGGAACGCCTCGTGCCATATATTTCTCGTGCACTAACAATACATGTGTTACAACTTTTTACTTGCTCTTCTGAAGTCGGTGATATGAGTTTGCATTCAAGTGTTCTTGCTATTCAGTTTTCCTTCTCACTCATTTTTCTATTGGAAGAAATAGTGAGACTTGCACACCACGGTCCGCATTCTCGTCACAAAACTCACTTAAAAATTCCGAAATTTCTACACACACATCGGAATAATTATGCCGACACTTTCCAACACTTTTGATGTATGAAACACTGCTAGATCCGGCAACTTATCATTTCCATCGGTACTACTAGTACTACACACGTCCGATCTGTTTCATGGCTAGGCTTCGACTCCTCTCTACAATTCTGTAAGTCTTGTCTACCAGCAGAGAAAGGCGCGCGAAGAATACTGCTTTACCACTGGTCAGTTTACTCAACAGCCAATAGCAAAACAACACTCTCCCGCGTCAATCCGCGTTTTTCATTAATAACCAATCGCAAAATAGTAAACCTAAGGACTGCACTTTTTACCGACGTAATTATCTAATATGCTAAAGTTTTGCTCATGCATAAAGTTATTTACTATTGTTATTTATACCTGAATTAACTTTCCCTAAACATAAACTTACTTTACAAATCTATTGTACAAAAATCCCCTTTGTTCATATCCACACTCCTTCGAAATGTTCCCACACTAAATCCTACTACAAAACTCGTTAAACAATTATCTTCGTATTAACCTTAAACCACACCACTCATCATTCATACTGCTAAAATACTTTAATAACATTTTACATACACAAAAAGACATAATAACACTTTGTGAAAATACTGGAACAGTTTATGAAAAACATTCTATTACTTTAGTGCACTCTAGTGGGCACAATCGAATCTAAAATCACAGTCCCCCTATCCAGTATTGTCCTCTATCGGCTGATACATAAACTACGTGCGCGTCCAGTCTCGCGTCACCATCTGTCACTATCCAGCTCTGAGACACATCTCCCACTTAACCGCCTCCAAGGCAGGATCGGTATACGGCGCTACGCCTCAAAAGCTCTGTGTATGGGAGGTCCTAACTTTCCGATCGGATTTACTTTCACAGGCAATCTCTCTTCTAAGCATGACTGGAAACACAATCTAACAGCGTCTTTGAATTGGTATCCTCCTTTAATGAGAGCGTCGGACAAACACTACAGCAAAACTGAATGGGTCGAAAAAGCATTCCCTCCGCAGTCTCGTCAATAGGTGCACTGTACCTTCCAGAACTCTCCCATCAAACCATAGTGGTCCATTCGCCTTATCTACAATTGCCTTGTGCGCTCGTTCCATTTCATTTTGTTACTTAACTTTACACTTAAGTTTTTAACGATATTGCTGTGGTAAGCAGCATACTATTAAAACTTTATTCGAACATTACATAAATGTTTCTGCGTCTTCTCACGTTAGATTCCTTTTATCCACATAGAAAAAAAGTTGTCTTTCATGAGATGAAATAGAAACACGGTCGCACTCATCCCGAATCGTCCTACAATCGCACAACGGCAGCTCTCCCCCAAACACGATAGTGTCTTCAGCAAACGGTCTCAGAAAGCATGTCATCGTATCCGACTGTTCGTTTAGTCATACGTGCACAGACAGGATATCGGTCGTAATCTTTGTGTCTGGTGAACTCTGGCGGTCCGTACTACTTTTTATCAACCAAACAGTGCCGGATTAACCCAGCGAAGGTCCGCAAAAGTTCTAGGCACTTTATTAGCTTTAGACCTCACAGTTTAGGACATAAAATAAAACAGCACTTTGGTCCAAAAATGATGTGTACATTTTCTTGGATGATTGTCATCACACAAAAATTTAAAATACGTCTAAACTGTTTATCGGAGCACAATAAAATATAAGCACTACCTTATTGCAATCACAGTTTTTATGCAAATTCACTTCATTAAATTCGTGCAAGATAAAGTTAAACAGTCATTGAAAAGAGGCATTCAAGGATCAGAAATTATATTTAAGAAAAGAGTTATATTTAAAACCAAACTAAACAAATGAAAATAAATACCACAATCATTTTCATAAAGATTTTTAAAAAATTATCGTTCTGTAAGTGTTGAACGTACGCGACTTGTAGCTTACGAGCCCAGGGCCTTGGCCATTATGCTACGGAGCTACTGGGTAAACTCATTTTATTTTTAATGGCTTATTCTCTCAAGAGAAATTATTCTCGTCACATTTTCACAAACCAGGGTCCACCATGGTGGATGGCTGCCCGGAGTGGAATGGGCACCCTATCCTACATTAAAGTGTGCGTGATTTCAAAATGCCAATCCCACCCCCAGTGTATTTCAGCGGCAGATAAACCTTTGCTTTAGAATCTTAAACATGGTAGCAGCCAGCAGCTTTAGAATTACGGGTAATATGGAGATCACACAGGCAACCAGATGCACGCCACATGTTTATTGAAACCTTTTTTCTAGGTTTCGAAAAATATAAACCTATCTTCCTCAGAAGAAGTAGTAATACCTAAAAAGAGGATATATTGCAACCAGTAATGGAGTTCGCATGTGCAGCAAAAAGTAACAAAATAAATTAAATGCAGTGGAAATATAAAATAAAATTATGTATAGCGTGAAAAGGTGAATGAAGCCATAAGATTTATTTACCAGTAAAGTGATATGTATATGTGCAATGTCATAGCCATCGTGCTTAGTAGACGATAAAATAATCCACGTAAGACCTAAGACAGACGTGCATCATACACGCAAACAGACAACTAACAGAAGGGACAATCCAGCACGGAACTTACGCCCGGGTGGCGCTCACTTAAGAAGCGGTGACAAACACAAGACACATCTCATATATTAACAAAATTGCGTTAAAATAACATTTCGCAAATCTAGGTAAAATTTGGCGTACAAATCGTTGGCTGTATCATTCCCATTGTATCCATAAATGTTTACTGTATTCGGAATTATAATGATAATATTTTACTATCAAATCAAACAGCGATAACTGGTACCTTCACTGTTATGTACGTCGTACATAGAACTTATTTGATTCTTTTTTTAAGTTGGTAGTGTATAGAAACAAAAACAACACGCCTGCTTTGTTCTTCAGTGCTTCTCGTTTGCCTGTCGGCAAAATTCGTATTCACCAGATGAAACTGTATTTCAGTCTCTTCATATCTTCTACTATTGTTAAACTGTAGTATCGTATCCTTTTAGTTCACCGCAACCGTCAAAGAAATGACGCAAAAAAACACGCAGGAACCGTGAAACAACACATTACACAATAGTTCACCGACAAGAAAACCACATTTGCTCTAATCGGCTCGAATCAAAACTGCTGTAAGAAAAGTAAATATAATGCATAACGAATGGACGACTGTCATACACAGTAGACGTACAAAAATAAACACGGTGTCCATGAATTATTTTCTTCTTGGTAATCAATAGAATGGTATTATAGTTGATCGGCATTATACGACCAGCTCGGGCGACATTAGGGTGTTACCCTGTAAGTCTTATGGTCTTGTCAAATTACACGACACATAATGTACGGTACGGGCAACGCTCAGTTCTAGAAATGAACTAAAACTGTTACTGCTCAATGTAGGTTTGAACACGACCGTCCTTCCACTGGACGGTACGTAAAACACGATTCATATATAACTTGACAGTTTTTTTGACACCTCAGACGCGAGGCCCGTAGCATTTGTTAACTCTTGATCGTGGCTGCTCCGGCACTGCATGCAGCATTTGTTCCAGCCAATGTTTGAGGACTCGTTCCGTACGATAAAACCTTTGTTAACAGTCTGCAGTGTTTGACAGTCTGGAAAATTTTGGTTCACGATAAATCAATCAAATTTACATTTAAGTGACGAAAGTCATGGGATAGCGATATGCACCTGTACAAATGGGCGTAGTACCGCATACACTAAATAGTAATTCCTTTACTGTTATTACACACGCAAAGGACGTCGGCATGGCACATACGAGTTTCCATTTTCCGTCTTTTTTTTATCTAAGGTAAAAGAGCATGTTCATTGTTATGGAAGGCAGACCGACTTACAACCGAATGAATTCCGCGCTTCGTAATCGAGTGTATGGTGTCACATTTTGTAAAGAGAATATGATAACTCCTACAATATTATTTCAGTGGTACAGGGTGGCGCACAAAAAATCGTCCCCGAGTAATAGACTACTCATTGTCACTCAGAAATCATCATCTATTGTTTCGAAGTTATTGTTTGCATTAGATGATTTGTTATTTCTTCACTTCCTAATTATTACATGTTTATCTATTCTGCTCGTAGCGGTCAACAAATCGTGCGTAACTGGCGATGCAGTCTGTACTCGAGGCCGGTTTTTCGCGCGCCACCTTATTTTATTTCACTGCGATCAGCCACATAACGCTACAGTTGGCTCAACGAGATGTTTTGCAGAATCACGAAAATTACAAGTCTATGAGAATTCTGTTATGAATAAAAACTCTGTACTCCAGGGGGGAGGCAAGTGCCCCCTCTTGGCGCCTTCCATCTTCAGTCACCTATGCTATTAATTTTCAATTTTTCATAAGAACCATATACCAAGCACAATGAACGGCGAACGAGTAAAAATGAACGGTTCCCAAAAAAGAGCGATCACCAGCGAACTAGTTCACAAGGATGAATGAGTTTCCCCATCTCCATGGCTGAGAGCGTGCTATTATTATACGGACAGGAGTTACAGCCAGAAGAAAGTGCTAGAGATGAGATGCCCAGTATCACAGACTCACACAGGGAGGCCACGACGTTTGGAACGCGGATTTACTGCAAACTTCGTACAATCGTGGTACTCCATTAGGACAACAAAACGTGTAACCAGTAGCGCGTACTTCTCAAGCGTTACTGAGAAAATCGCAAGATAATTTCGATCGTCAAATATATACACCTGTGCCTGGCCGTCTTACCAGGAAGCGCCGGCAGCCGAGTGGTTAGCTTTCAAGTCCCGTAATCGCTAGATCGAGTCCCACTAGTCAGTTTTTTTTTAACTTCTAACACAGTCATTTTCTTTACTATTTATATTACAATTGATGTAATGGGAAAAATACGTGTAATCGGATGAACTTTTATTAAATTTACAATGTTATTTGGCAGTCTACAAATTTTTATTATCACAAATAATATAATATTAGTAACTACCGACTAGTAAACGACCAAACGCATAAAGTGATACTGAAAGTGCATGCTTGTCCGTGTCTTCAAAATTGTTCGTATTTAATCGAAAGAGAACGAGAAATCGCTTCTCGTGATGACGCTATTAAAATACATCCGATACTGCATGACCAATGATCAGCGCCGATATTTAAGGAAATGCTGCGTTATGCATGGTTTGCTTCCAAATTATCGGTTGAAAGAGAGGTTTTCGAAAATGTTAACGAGGTTTCTTTTCCACAGAAAACCTCGAAACACCTTGCGTGTGCGGCAACATAGAATTTATTCAATGCAGCTGGTGCCGTTTAACTTTGTTTTTCATGTTTTTACGAAAAATACCATCCCGCAACTTGTAATCGTAATGTCGAAAGCGACGGTTAATTGTACATCTTTCGAAAGACGTCTGTGCCGGTCAAAACTTGGAGGTAACAGGTAGTTTCGGGCTCCTTCCAGGTATAAGGGATTTCTCAAATCACGGACAAGCATACATTTTCAGTATCACTTTATGTATTTGGTCATTGATTAGTCGATAGTTATGAATATTGTATAATTTGTGATAATAAAAATTTGTAGACTGCCAAATAACATTGTAAATTTAATAAAAGCTCATCCGATTACACGCATTTTTCCCATTACAACTGTAATATAAACAGCAAAGAAAATGACTGTGTTAGAAATTTAAAAAAAACTGACGAGCGGGACTAGATCCAGCGACCCAGCGATTACGGGGCATGAACGCTAACCACTTTTTTTTTTTTTTTTTAAATCTCACTTTGATCACTCGGGTGCCAGCGCTTTCTGGTACAAACGGCCACGCACAGGTGAATATATTTGACGATCGAAATTATCTTGCGATTTTCTCAATAACGCTTGAGAAGTACGTGCTACTGCTTACACATTTTGTTGTCCTGGTGGCGTACTACGAGTGTACGAAGTTTGCAGTAACTCCGCGTTCCAATCGTCGTGGCCTCCCCTTGTCAGTAGTTTAAAATAGGATATTCATGAAATACTATGGTATCCACTGTCAACATTCTTTGTCAGTATGCATAGCCGAGTGTGTTTCAAGCACTTACCGTCGCATCGGTAGTCGTTGGCAGCCCCTCAAATTTGCCGGCTAATAGACAGCCGCGCAGTTCGCTGCCCGCGAGAGAATCGTCGCACTGTGTAGGAAGCAGTTTCTCCCGCTCGGCTCCTTCCGAGAATCGGGCATATTTCGACTGGAATGCCGCTTTGAAACGGCCGAGTGGGTGTTTTGAATACACGGAGGGGAAGGCGTCTCTGTGATGTCGGGAAACAGCCGCCAACGGGCTGTATTACGCTTTATGGGGACAGTCCTGGGAAGAGCTGATGGCGGCAGCCGCTGAAAATTGTCAATTGATACCTAATTCGAGCGCTAAGAGGACTGCCTTCCATAAAAGGAGAGGACAAAAAATTGGGGCAGCGAAATGGTGCCGGCGCTGCCTTCGCCGCTGGTGCCTGTTTGTTATTATGCATATGAGGCGTCGGTAAACTCGGCTCACAGGTAGCGCCCCACCCTCTATCGCGGGCGAGCTAGCAGATTACTACTGACTTTTGCTAACGCTTCGTCATGGCTGCCATCTCGTCACTTGTCTCCGATATGGAGTCCTGCATCTCCAGGAAGTCCACATGGTCCACATGAAACCTTCCATATCTCCAACAGTAATTTTTAAAAAAAGAAAACCTATGAGATATACACTACTGGCCATTAAAATTGCTACATCACGAAGATGATGTGCTACAGACAAGAAATTTTACCGACAGGAAGAAGATCCTGAAATATGCAAATAATTAGCTTTTCAGAGCATTTACACAAGGCTCGCGCCGGTGGCGACACCTACAACGAGCTGACATGAGGAAAGTTTCCAACCGATTTCTCATACACAAAACAGCAGTTGACCGGCGTTGCCTGGTGAAACGTTGTTGTGATGCCTCGTGTAAGGAGGAGAAATGCGTACCATCACAATTACGACTTTGATCAAGGTCGGATTGTAGGCTATTGTGATTGCGGTTTATCGTATCGCGACATTGCTGCTCGCGTTGGTTGAGATCCAATGACTGTCAGCAGAATATGGAATCGGTGAGTTCAGGAGGGTAAGGCTGAACGCCGTGCTGGATCCCAACGGCCTCGTATCACTAGCAGTCGAGATGACAGGCATCTTATGCGATTGGCTGTAACGGATCGTACAGCCACGTCTCGATCAACAAATGAGGAAGTTAGCAAGACAACAACCATCTGCACGAACAGTTCGACAAAGTTTGTAGCAGCACAGACTATCAGCTCGGAGACCATGGCTGCGGTTACCCTTGACGCTGCATCAGACAGGAGCGCCTGCGACGATGTACTCAACGACGAACCTGGGTGCACGAATGGCGAAAAGTCGTTTTTTCGGATGAATCCAGGTTCTGTTTACAGCATCATGATGGTCGCATCCGTGTTAGGCGACATCGCGGTGAACGCACATTGGAAGCGTGTATTCGTCATCGCCATACTGGCGTTATCACACGGCGTGATGGTATGGGGTCCCATTGTTACACGTTTCGGTCACCTCTTGTTCGCACTGACGACATTTTGAACAGTGGACGTTACATTTCAGGTGTGTTACTGCCCGTGGCTCTACCCTTCATTCGATCTCTGCGAAACCCTACATTTCAGCATGATAATGCACGACCGAATGTTGCAGTTCCTGTGTGGGCCTTTCTAGATAGAGAAAATGTTCGACTGCTCCCCTGGCCAGCACATTCTCCAAATCTCTCACCAATTGAAAACGCCTGGTGAATGGTGGCCGAGCAACTGGCTCGTCACAATACGCCAGTCACTACTCTTGATGAACTGTGGTATCGTGTTGAAGCTGCATGGGCAGCTGTACCTGTACGCGCCATCCAAGCTCTGTTTGACTCAATGCTCAGGCGTATCAAGGCCGTTATTACGGCCAGAGGTGGTTGTTTTGTGTACTGATTTCTCAGGATCTATGCACCCAAATTGCGTGAAAATGTAATCACATGTCAGTTCTAGTATAATATACACTCCTGGAAATTGAAATAAGAACACCGTGAATTCATTGTCCCAGGAAGGGGAAACTTTATTGACACATTCCTGGGGTCAGATACATCACATGATCACACTGACAGAACCACAGGCACATAGACACAGGCAACAGAGCATGCACAATGTCGGCACTAGTACAGTGTATATCCACCTTTCGCAGCAATGCAGGCTGCTATTCTCCCATGGAGACGATCGTAGAGATGCTGGATGTAGTCCTGTGGAACGGCTTGCCATGCCATTTCCACCTGGCGCCTCAGTTGGACCAGCGTTCGTGCTGGACGTGCAGACCGCGTGAGACGACGCTTCATCCAGTCCCAAACATGCTCGATGGGGGACAGATCCGGAGATCTTGCTGGCCAGGGTAGTTGACTTACACCTTCTAGAGCACGTTGGGTGGCACGGGATACATGCGGACGTGCATTGTCCTGTTGGAACAGCAAGTTCCCTTGCCGGTCTAGGAACGGTAGAACGATGGGTTCGATGACGGTTTGGATGTACCGTGCACTATTCAGTGTCCCCTCGACGATCACCAGTGGTGTACGGCCAGTGTAGGAGATCGCTCCCCACACCATGATGCCGGGTGTTGGCCCTGTGTGCCTCGGTCATATGCAGTCCTGATTGTGGCGCTCACCTGCACGGCGCCAAACACGCATACGACCATCATTGGCACCAAGGCAGAAGCGACTCTCATCGCTGAAGACGACACGTCTCCATTCGTCCCTCCATTCACGCCTGTCGCGACACCACTGGAGGCGGGCTGCACGATGTTGGGTCGTGAGCGGAAGACGGCCTAACGGTGTGCGGGACCGTAGCCCAGCTTCATGGAGACGGTTGCGAATGGTCCTCGCCGATACCCCAGGAGCAACAGCGTCCCTAATTTGCTGGGAAGTGGCGGTGAGGTCCCCTACGGCACTGCTTAGGATCCTACGGTCTTGGCGTGCATCCGTGCGTCGCTGCGGTCCGGTCCCAAGTCGACGGGCACGTGCACCTTCCGCCGACCACTGGCGACAACATCGATGTACTGTGGAGACCTCACGCCCCACGTGTTGAGCAATTCGGCGGTACGTCCACCCGGCCTCCCGCATGCCCACTATACGCCCTCGCTCAAAGTCTGTCAACTGCACATACGGTTCACGTCCACGCTGTCGCGGCATGCTACCAGTGTTAAAGACTGCGATGGAGCTCCGTATGCCACGGCAAACTGGCTGACACTGACGGCGGCGGTGCACAAATGCTGCGCAGCTAGCGCCATTCGACGGCCAACACCGCGGTTCCTGGTGTGTCCGCTGTGCCGTGCGTGTGATCATTGCTTGTACAGCCCTCTCGCAGTGTCCGGAGCAAGTGTGGTGGGTCTGACACACCGGTGTCAATGTGTTCTTTTTTCCATTTCCAGGAGTGTATTTGTCTAATGAATACCCATTTACAATCTGCATTTCTTCTTGGTGTAGCAATTTTAATGGCCAATAGTGTAGATACTTGTGGTTTGCGATATCAAGTAAAGCAACTCAGAAAGCTTTGTGTGTATTTTTTGTTGAAACGATTCCTTTTGTTTTGTTTCAGGTACTAAATAATTACCAGAAATGGGTACGTGTCAGGAGGGAGCCCAGTGCGGAAATATAATCTCTCACGACTCTCCAAAGAAATTGCAGCCGTGAATTTCAAAGTGAATTACTAGACGTTAAGATGATTGTTACAGAGAGTGTGGCAATTCCTGCAAAAGGTAATGTTAGTCAAAACGGGAACGAAAGTTTCTGTATATACACGCTAATCAACCCGAACATTATGACCACCGACCTGCTATTGATATAAGTCCGTCCAGGCGAGATCGTAAATGTTGTTGTCAAGATGTTAAAATTAAATTTTAACTACGACGTGACTGCGGTTTGATCTTATCAGAGCGGTGACAGTTACAAAACAGTCCACTAACGACGCAATGTGGACGTCATATCTAGACGTACTTGAATATGGCGATAAAGCCGAAACAGTGCAAAACGGCGGAGAAAACGTTGGGCGTACTTTCCTTTATACAGAGCTTTAGTCACCTAGGCGCAGCCAGAATCGCAATGAGCAGTAGCGACCATATGACACTCTTTTTTTCTTCGAAAAATTGCCTGCAAAATTAAGATCCGTCTTGCACTTAAAATTAACATAAAATGTCCAGAGTTTGAGTTAAAATTCCCGCGTCTTAAAAATGGCCATATTTTCGTTTCTGTGGGAAACCTATCTCTATCTGGTAACATTGGATTCAACTGGCAGCAGCAGTGCATCGATGAAGAGAGAGAGATATTGAGACAGGGAAATACAGAGCTTGCGGTTATTTCTGGAGGACTTATTTCACAATTGCAAACTCTTGATGTCTCGATAAATAAACCATTTAAAGTGTATGTGACAAAGGAATGGAACAAATGGATGTTGATGAAACCGAACATGAATTCACGCTGAAGGGAGGTTTAAAACGACCTGCAATCAGACAAGTGTGTCAGTGGATAAAACAGTCGTGGTCTTTCACGAAGTGCGGCGTAAGTGACGCTGTCGATTGCAGTTTGAAGACCGTCTTATATATGAAGAAGACAGAGATGACGAGAAGAGGAGGATGATGAAGAAGAAGAAGAAGAAGAAAAAGAAAGTTCAAATGACGATTTTCAGTAATCTTTAAGGAGAATTCGGTTTTGCGAACTAAGGATTTTTTTAGTCTGGCTTTGCAATCTACTAATAAAAATGGTAAAAATGATATTTTTTAATTGCTTGAAAATTAATGTGCGTCCTATAATCCGTAAAAAACGGTGTATTCCAGAGGGCAGCGGCCACAGGCGCACTGCTCGGCATTTACGTAAACACTTCGTGCGCAACGTACGTACAGTTCTTGATTGCTTTGGTAACTTCTTGGCTACAATTGTCCACGATTCTCATTCAGTGATTGCCGAGGCCCGCCATTCAGGGGTCTGTCCGGTAGCAGTGTGCCAGTTTCACCCTTAACCGAGGATAGGAAACACTTAGTGACAAATAACGTGGAAATGGTGCAGTGAAAGGGCGAAAGTTGGATGCCATGACGTCACATACGTTGATCGATTCGCTCCGGAAAGAGATTTTCCCAGCTGCGACAGGAGCTGACCTAGTGAGGGGAAATACGTAGTCCTGCAACGGGCGAAAAAGAATGGCGTAGGAGGGGGAAAGAGTGAGTGGGAGGGTAAGGGCTAAACCGTAGGAAGAGGTGGAGAAGGTAGGGAGGAAGGATGGCGGTAGCCTTAGCCTGGCGGCAGTGAGGCGTCTAATGGGGCGGCGCGGGGCAGACAAATTGAGCGGTGACGCAGACGTGCAGGCCGGGGCCTTGCTCCCGCTGCGTGACCCGAATACGCAGGGGAGGTCCACGTGTGAAGACCTGCCGTGCACATCCCTGCCCCCGCCCCTAGCTGCTCCATAGGGCTTCTGCACGCAATCGCGGATTCCACTCTGGAAACCTGGCGTAGCGCTGCATCCTGGTCTCATGCTCCCCGTGCATACGGCAACGTAGTTTGCCGAGCGGCCGTAATTGAAGAACTTACCTTCATACACAGGCGAAAAAAAAAAAAATTCGCGACACCAAAAATGAGTTGTGCGACATAAACGAAAGTTGGTAGGCGTGTGTCTGCATCTGAAAGATGATTATTCAAATTTCGTGTCAGTCGCATGAGAGTGGCGCAAATCTCGCTTGTCGCAAATCAGGTTTACAAATCAGGTTTGCGTTAGTTACTTTTGAGTTTAAACTTAGTGTTAATCACGAATGCTTTTAAGGCGACAAAGGCGCCATTATCAACTCTTCACTGAATTTGAACGGGGTGGTGTAATTGGAAATTTGTGTTAAGTACTGTGGGGCCAAACTGCTGAGATCATCGGTTCCTGGGTTTACGCACTATTTAGTCTAACTTAAACTAACTTACGCTAAGGGCAACACACACACCCATGCCCGAGGGAGGACTCGAACCTTCGACGGAGGGAGCAGCACGAACCGTGACTAGACGCCGAACGAAGTAGTGTAAAAAGGGTACGAGAAGCTGGATGTTATTTCTGTTATACAGCAGAAAGACTTGGTAGGAACGTAGCCACTGTGCATGGTTGCTTGCAGCGGTGGTCACGTGAACGTACGCTTATTAGAAGAACGGGCTCGGAACGGCCATGTGGCACCGTCGTGTTCGACTTATGGCTCTGGCGCATTGTGGATCTGCAACAGCAATGCAAGAAGCAGTTGGCACCACAGCGACCAGGGAACTGTTACAGATCAAACAATCCTGCCGGAGGAACATCCACAACTGAGCATTACACCAGAGGTATGTTCAATCTCTGGTGTTACAGATCAGTTACTTCAAGAAACCCCCAAGCCAGACGCTCTGCACCGCGCTTTGCACCGCCCCGAAGCAACTACTGTTTGCGTCTTCAGTTGTGTCAAGCGAGAGCTCATTGGAGGGCAGGGTGGAGGCCTGTCATGTTTTCTGAAGAAAGCTGGTCCCAGTGATGGTCGTTTGTTGGTTAGGAGGCGCGTAACAGCAGGAGCCGCACATTGACCGCAAATTTGTATGTCAGGCTTCTGATTTGACCGGTTGTGCTGCCATTCGTCAACACCATGGTTCAAATGGCTCTGAGAACTATGGGAATTAACCTCTGAGGTCAGCAGTCCTCTAGAACTTAGAACTACTTAAACCTAACTAACCTGAGGACATCACACACATCCATGCCCGAGGCAGGATTCGAACCTGCGACCGTAGTGTTCGCGCGGTTCCAGACTATAGCGCCTAGAACTGCTCGGCCACTCCGGCCGGCTGAACACCATGCCAGGAGGTGTTTTCCAAGAGGGTAATGCTCGCCCGCATACCGCTATTGTAGCCCAACATGCTCTACAGAGTGTCGACATGTTTTCTTAGCCTGCTCGATCACCAGTTTTGTCTCCAACCGAGCACATATGGGACATAATCGGGCGACAACTCCAGCGTCATCCACAAACACCGTTAACGGTTCCTGTATTGACCGACCTGGTGTAAAAGGCACGGAACTTCATTCCACAAAGTGACATTTGGCACCTGTACAACACAATGGAAGTATATTGGCAAGCTTGCATTCAACATTTTGGTGGTTACAACGGTTATTAATGTACCAGCATTTCACGTTTGCCATGGTGTTGTCTCGCGCTTACTGTAATCTTGCAATGTTAATCACTGAAATATATTACCGTGACAGATGTACTGCCGAAATTTCATTACTCCACATTAATTATTTCTTGGTATATACCAGCGGCGTATGATACGGTCAATCACCAGCTACTACTAGTCAAAGCCCACAATCTGACCAAAGAATTAGGTCTCACCAGACTCATCACCTCCATTCTGCAGAATCACAGGTTCTTCGTCGACTTTCAACGACAGACTACAGAAGAATGGCCTCCCGCAAGGAAGTGTTTTGGCTCCAGTTCTGTTTAATATATACACGAACGACCAACCTATATCCCCAAACACCAGGAGCTTCTTAAATGCTGTCGACCTCGCTCTAGCCACCTATAGTACAGAGTTGGAATCAGTGGAGAACAACCTCACGAATGCCCCCAAAGATCTATCCAGATACTACAAACAAACCAGGTTAAACCGAACCCTTCAAAGACCCAAGTGTGTGCTTTGCATTTGAGAAACAAGGAAGCCACTCGCAAGTTGAAAATAGTATGGTCTGGGATTGAACTGGAACACTACGAGACTCCAAAATACCTAGGAGTGACATTTGATAGACCTCTCACTTTCAAAACGCACTGCATGAAATGCAAGTCGAAAGTCTCTACCAGGAACTGTCTCCTACGGAAACTGGCCGGATCGCAGCGGGGTAGTCATCCTGAAACAATCCGAACATCTGCAATGGCACTCTGCTATTCTGTGGCAGAGTATGCCTGTCCTGTTTGGTATAGTTCAACTCATTCGAAGCATGTGGATGTAGCTCTCAACGACACCTGCAGAATTATAACAGGTTGCTTGAAACCCACTCCAGTTGAATGTCTTTCCCACCTCGCAGGAATAGCACCATCGCCTGTTCTAAGAGGGATAGCTGCAAAGAAGGACAGTGGAACAGGAAATTACCCATCCTCTGTAGGGGCATGAATCGCATCCGCAACGACTGAAGTCAACGAAGAGTTTCCTTAGGACATCAAAGGAAGTTAGCCCTCCACACTTCTAACCTAGCTTTTTCAGCTGTGGTTCTAAGACCTAGCTTCTCCTTGGTTGGAAAGAGTTACTGAAGTTTTACCTCCAGGCCATGACAGAGAATGGACAATGTACTGAAGTGGTATTGTGTTTCTTGTTAAGGTAGGCCAAGAGTGAAACATGAGCCCACTTACTTGAGGTCTTAATAAGAAAGTTCACTTGTCAAATACATTTGTATTAAGTAGGACATTATTTAAGTAGGACTACTGGTCTGTTACGAAACATTCGCCGTTATCTCGCAAATGGCCTGTTTTGGGTCCCTTGTTTACCAGAACGTTCTGCTTCTACTATCGAATATTTTCACGCGTGTCAGCGTTCATTATCAGTTATAATACACCCTGTACGTATACAAAATAAAACAGGAGTCATGTGTCACAGCAATGACGGCAAGTTTTCTCGGTGTACCAGTAACGCAGTGTTTTTGAAAACCACTTAACAAACGCCTGAAAAGGAACTGTTGTTCAGAATTATATAAAAGGTTCCCTGGCGGCTCTCAAACTGAAAAGTTATGTTCTGGACTACTTACTAAAGCACTATGAAACTAAGAACTCCCGTCCAAGGACAGCAGCAATTTCGGATTAAATGCTAACAGAGAATATAGAAAATACTGTAGTGGAACAGGAGAGAACTAAAGAGAATGGAATGTTCAAGCAATTTTTCGCCAGAAGAAAAAAAAGGGGAAAGTGGTTACGTAAATTGAGGGCTTCACACGGGTTAAAACAGATGTGCAACACACGTTCACCTCCGCCATCCGTCCACCGGGCGCACACCATACGGCGCCCCTGCGCAAGCTGGACTGGAGTGCTTTGTCAAGACGCAGGCGGCGTCAAACAGCGGGAAATCCGGAAATCGAAGTCCCGGTCACGCGTTGTATCCATCATAGGATCCATTACAGTCGTGCTGTAAGGGATGTCAACTTTTTTGGCGCTCAACACGCCAAAAGTGGCCATACGTCTTCGGAGGGGAGAGAAGAAGTACCGGGTGGAAAAACATTTGTCTGGATGCCCCGCCGATGTGTCTTCAACTGAAAATATGGCGCAGACGTAGAATCTAGAAACTTTTAGTAACGATCCTATTCGTTTACATTCTCAAGTGCGTAATTGTTTAACGCCCCCAGGTGTTCTAGATACTCAATGACCACTAAGAGAAGCGTTAGGAATAGGAAGATTATCACATGTAAAAATAAGTAAACTCACTATTGCCGACACATCGGTCGCGTGAGATTCTGCCAACTGCGCTGAAATTTAAAGTGCATCCTTTATTTTACCATCTCAGTCACACATTTATTTTTATGGTATAACATACACTACTGGCCATTAAAATTGCTACACCAAGAAGAAATGCAGATGATAAAAGAGTATTCATTGGACAAGTATATTATACTAGAACTGATATGTGATTACATTTTCACGCAGTTTGGGTGCATAGATCCTGAGAAATCAGTACCCACAACAACCACCTCTGGCCGTCATAACGGCCTTGATACGCCTGGGCATTGAGTCAAACAGAGCTTGGATGGCGTGTACAAGTACAGTTGCCCATTCAGCTTCAACACGATACCACAGTTCATCAAGAGCCAGTTCAAAAATGGTTCAAATGGCTCTGAGCACTATGTGACTCAACTGCTGTGGTCAGAAGTCCCCTAGAACTTAGAACTACTTAAACCTAACTAACCTAAGGACATCACACACATCCATGCCCGAGGCAGGATTCGAACCTGCGACCGTAGCGGTCGTGCGGTTCCAGACTGTAGCGCCTTTAACCGCTCGGCCACTCCGGCCGGCTCAAGAGCCAGTTGCTTGGCCACCATTGACCAGACGTTTTCAATTGGTGAGATATTGGCAAGGGCAGTAGTTGAACATTTTCTGTATCCAGAAAGGCCGGTAAGGACCTACAACATACGGTCGTGCTGAAATGTAGGGTTTCGCAGGGATCGAATGAAGGGTAGAGCCACTAGTCGTAATACATATGAAATGTAACATCCACTGTTCAAAGTGCCGTCAACGCGAACAAGAGGTCACCGAGACGTGTAACCAATGGCACCCCATATCATCACGCCGGGTGATAGGCAAGTATGGCGATGACGAATACACGCTTCCAATGTGCGTTCACCGCGATCTCGCCAAACACGGATGCGACCATCATGATGCTGTAAACAGAACCTGGATTCATCCGAAAAAAATGACGTTTTGCCATTCGTTTTGAGTACACCATCGCAGGCGCTCCTGTCTGTGATGCAGCGTGAAGGGTAACCGCAGCCATGGTCTCCAAGCTGATAGTCCATGCGGCTACAAACTTCGTCGCACTGTTCGTGCACAACAATGTCTTGCAAACGTCCCCATCTGTTGACTCATGGATCGAGACGTGGCTACACGATCCGTTACGTCCATGCGGATAAGATGCCTGTCATCTCGACTGCTAGTGATAAGAGGCTGTTGGGATGCAGCACGGCGTTCCGTATTACCCTACTGAAACCACCGATTCCATATTCTGCTAACAGTCATTGGATCTCGACCAACGCGAGCAGCAATGTCGTGATACGATAAACCGCAATCGCGATAGGCTACAATCCGACCTTTATCAAAGTCGGAAACGTGATGGTACGCATTTCTCCTCCTTACACAAGGCATCACAACAACTTTTCACCAGGCAACGCCCGTCAACTGCCGTTTGTGTATGAGAAATAGGTTGGTAACTTTCCTCATGCCAGCGCGTTGTAGGTGTCGCCACCGGCGCCAACCTTGTGTGAATGCTCTGAAAAGCTAATCATTTGCATATCACAGCATCTTCTTCCTGTCGGTTAAATTTCGCGTCTGTAGCACTTCATCTTCGTGGTGTAGCAATTTTAATGGCCAGTAGTGTAGTTGCGATCAGTATTTGATCGTCTTCAGATCTATGTAGTTGCGTAAGCAACACATCGTATCCTTACGGAACTACACAATACAGTATAATCACTGTGTTTCCTTATGGTTACACACGTTGGATTACGCAACTATAGACATGTGACGCTAATCAACTGCTGATTGTAACTAGTAGTATCTCAAAAATTTATGTGTGAATGAGACGGTAAAATAAAGGATTAATTTTAAATAAACACAATCACAGAAGGGTTCGAACAATTTCAAGCGAAGTTGACAGGCATTTGACTTTCTGACAGGAATAAATTACGGTAGGTATAGAAACGGAAAGTAATGACTTTCGCAGCAAGTGAGTAAAAGTCAAAAAAGGGAAGAATGAGACAATTATGTAAAGATAACCAGTGACACAGGTGGGGGGGGGGGGGGGGGGGAGAGGGGTATGGGGAGGAGTAATACATAAAAATAATCGAAAACAACAACAGTACTCTCGAATCCATGGTTTTCGGTGTAGCTAGGCTAAATCTGTTTATTTATACATTTGCTTCCATTGGAACAGCAAAGAATGATAGGGTAAGGTTAGCAATGCGGGGGTAGAACGGAAACAGAAGGAAATGATGACGAGCAAAGCATGGTGTCGACAATGTTGCAGGAACACTGTTTCACTGTTGGAATGAGGAAAGCGTAAGCTGATGTTAACTTATACAGTATAGCGCTAATATCTTTCCAATGAAGACTGGTTTTACGTTAAGACGCACGTTACTGGATACTTTGTTCTGGAGTCCTACGACTGAAAAGGAAAAGCATATGAGCCGGGTGCTGTGGCCGAGCGGTTCTAGGCGCTTCAGTCCGGAACCGCGCTGCTGCTACGGTCGCAGGTTCGAATCCTGCCTCGGGCATGGATGTGTGTGATGTCCTTAGGTTAGTTAGGTTTAAGTGTTTAAGTCTAGGGGACTGATGAGCTCAGTTGTTAAGTCCCATAGTGCTTAGAGACATTTTTTGTTTTAGAAGCAAATGGAGAAAGATTTAGTGTTAAACATGAGTACAGATAAGTTGTCGGGCCTATCATAACTTGTACTGGTCCTATCAGAACTCGTGCTGGAGTTACGGAATGATGACAGGTATTTCATATGCGAGGGCGGACACTGAAGAGACTGCTGACCATGAAACTGATGTAGAAGACAGAGCGTGTGAAATTAATGTCACCTATCTGATCGCAACCACCATAACTGAGCTTAGGCAGGACTGGCGTGATCAGACAACCGAATGCTACAGGTATGAGCCAAACGATTACAGCCACCCACTAAATAGCGTGTAGGCGCGCTGTTGGAATGTTCACGTTCTGTGGTTCTGTGACGGCGTGATCATCCACCGCCTCGTCACCTACTGGTGGTCTGATCATGTTTCAACCACCGTCCATAGATGCTCACGACAGTAGCGCACGAACTGCCGACGAGCTTCGCCTTATCTCAAATGCTTGTCCCCTGCGCCGGCCCGTAGCAGCCTGCCTTTGTCAAAGTTTCTCTTGTAAGTGATTCCCATCTGCAGCCCGTGTCGTCGCTAAATTGAATGACCCACCTGGATACTCGAATAGGAAGAGACTCCACATAAGAGAACGGTGTGCCTTCCAACTTGAATATCGTTTTTAGGCGGTTTTCCGCATCGAACCAGGTAAATGTTACGCTGGTACCCACGTTTCGCCTCATACATATGCTACGCAAACGTTTTTAAGACGTTCACACATTTTAACATGAGATTTACTCTTGACTCAGATATATGGGATGCACAAATTCTGTGCCAGTAGGAAGTTGTACGGTCAGAGAAGTCGAACGGCCACCAGTTACGGCTAACAGTCCCACAACCGATACAACATGTCGGTTAAATAGAGACATGGGCAAGGTGAAGAAGAAGATCGTCACTAGATTGACTGATCTGCTAGGAAAGCGTAACATGCACACTTGGACTGAAACCACACGGGGGTTAACGATCGTGCGCTGGTACTCCGTCTAGCCAGAATACAATTTTTAGGCGATTTCCCCCGCTCGCTTAGGCAAATGCTGGGTGGTCCACAGATTCCACCCCAGGGAACACACAAACACTTACAGTTCGTTAACAGACAGATGATGCACGGGACTTCTCTCCTTTAGGTTACCTTAACGACTGTGACCTCAGGAACGCCATCCGGCCACAAAGTTAAAAAATGAAATAAAATTTACTAGTGATTGAAAAAAGGGGAACGTCGTACTAAACGGGATGAACTCTACGGAAAAGAAAGATCGTCGTTAGATTGATCCCCTATTCGTCACAGGTTCGCTTATAGGTCTACACTTTCCCTCCCGTGCCATGTCACCAGGTGACACGAATCTTACAGTGGACAGTGGTCATAATGTTTTCTTTCATCCCTCTACCTTGACCAGGCACTCGTGATTAGCTCGAAATTTTATTATATATGCCGTTCTCCACTACATCACAATAGTATAGATTTGCACTGACTGTAGACGCGACTAGTGTTTTGTTTGATGTGGTGTCGAAATATTTTTCAGAATTCTTGGACTGCAATGTAGATTCCTTGCATTCTGTTACAGTTTCTGGCACTTAAATTCTCATTCAAGACTATGCCGAGATGTTCCACTACTTTTTGACTGTGTGATTTGACACTGTCAAGGACGATGCCTCACGAGAATGTATGCTGGTCAACTTTCGGCGTGATATTAGGAAGACCTATTATGTGTTACGGTTTAGTCTCGAAGACTATTTCAATGGATAGTAGTTTGAATGAGAGATGAGATACATGTAAAACAAAAAAATATATGTCCGGTATTCTAGATAGCTACACTGATGGCTGACATAATTCTTAAAATTTACACTACTGACATTACAACTCGCAGTATCTGGGAGGACAGCAAATCTGAGAGTGATACTTATTGTGTGTAGTATACGCTATATAGTAGGTAGAATACATGGTTAAATTTGAAGGTGAGTTAGGTGTATGTAGGGTTCGAAGTTTAGTACAGAGAGCTTCCATATGTCCCAGAAATAATGGCTCGGCTGGACAAGAGAACTGATGTAGGATGACAGACACTGTTACGACATTCCATGCTGCTTCTATTGTGCGTCAGAGTCCGGCAGTAGTATTGTATTGTATTGTATTGAACTGGGGACCTAGAAATGACGGAAAGACTTCGTTCACGCCGTAGCCCGCAGTGGTACACAACCCCACAAGAAGTCACAGCAGTCCACTCACCCCACCGCCGCCCCACACCTAACACAGGGTAATTGTGCGGTTCGGGCCGCAGTAGACCCCTCGGGAACGTCTCACACCAGACGAGTGTAACCCCAATGTTTTGCGTGGTAGAGTAACTATGGTGTACGTGTATGGAGACAGTGTTTGCGCAGCAATCGCCGACATAGTGTAACTGAGGCGGAATAGAGGGAACCAGCCCGCATTCGCCGAGGCAAATGGAAAACCGCCTTAAAAACCATCTACAGGCTGGCCGGCACACCGGACCTCGACACTAAACCGCTGGGTGGATTTGTGCTGGGGACGGGCACGCCTCCCCGCCTGGAAAGCAGTGCGTTAGACCGTACGGCTAACCGGGCGGGCTCCGTCAGTAGTAGTGGCTGACGAGTGATGATGTGCCAGTCGCTCGCCAGCCGAAGACCAGATGTTTTGAGTGAGCCGGGAGATGTGACCAAGCGGTTCTAGGCGCTTCAGTCTGGAGTCTCGTGACCGCTACGGTAGCAGGTTCGAATCCTGCCTTGGGCATGGATGTGTGTAATGTCCTTGGGTTAGTTAGGTTTAAGTAGTTCTAAGTTCTAGCGGACTGATGACCTTAGATAATAAGTTCCATAGTGCTCATAGCCATTTGAACCATTTTGTTTTCAGTGAATGAGTGATCTAAGAACAGGCTGGCGAAGGCTACCCTCGAGCGCCTGTTGTATCAAGGTAGGTCGGAACGGCAAGGGCAATGTGCCGTCTTGTGCTATCTTGCTGAAGGATAATATCACCAAGACCTCAAAAATAAGAATGAAATGATAATTAAATCAAGACCCTATGCTACCGACAGGCGTTCATATACATCAACGGGGACGGTTGAAAGTGTGTGCCCCGACCGGGACTCGAACCTGGGATCTTCTGCTTACATGTCAGACGCTCTGTGCATCTGAGCCACCGAGAGCACAGAGGATAGCGCGGCTGCAGGGACTTATCCCTTGCCCGCTCCCCGTGAGACCCATATTCCCAACTTAATGTCCACACACTACATTCGCAGTCTGAAAGAACAGATACCATCTTCATATTGCGACCTTCTTCTTCTGTGCGGGTGCACAAGTATTGCCCGAACTATTACGGGACTCGGTAAGATTGTCTGCCGCGAGTAATGAGTGCAATGGTCAAGGGCACTACGAATGTAGTGTGTGGACATTAAGTTGGGAATGTGGGTCTCACGGGGAACGTGCAAGGGATAAGTCCCTGCAGTCGCACTATCCTCTGTGTCCTTGGTGGCTCAGACAGGTTGCCGGCACGGTTGCTCAGCGTGTTCGGTCAGAGGGTTTAGCTACCCTCTTAAAAAAAAATAAAAAATAAATAAAAAAAAACCTGTGTAAACGGATCAACGAACAACCTGAACGAGTGTCATCGGACTTCCGCCACGAACAAATTCAACGAGCAATATAGAACAAAATGAGATAAAAAAAAGATGGGTAGGGCGTCTTCCATGTAAGCAGAAGATCCCGGTTTCGAGTCCCGGTCGGGGCACACATTTTCAACTGTCCCCGATTATGTATATCAACGCCTGTCGACAGCGTAGGGTCTTGATTTAATTATCATTTCATTCTAGAGCGCTGCATGGTCACCGATATATACTCAAAAATAAGGGACAGCCACTGGCCTCAACGCGTCAGAAATGTAACGCCTTTTCAGTATATCCATTGTGGATGACGAACTGCGACTGTGATTTAAATTGGCGCTGTACCTGCTAATAAACATGCAATTATCTTTTTTGTTTTTAGTTTTTTGATACGATTTATTTCTAAGAAACATGTTTTCGAGCCACTGTAGGCTCATCAATAGATGGAACTGTTACCAGAACATTATGCTGTGAACCATGCGTAGATGCTGTGCTGATTCTGCTGGCGGAAATGACGGAAATTTAGTAATCGGTGACGAACGTGCAGTCTAACGCGCTGATTTCCGGGCGGGAAGGCGTGCCCGTCCCCGGCACGAATCCGCCCGACGGATTAATGTCGAGGTGCGGTGTGCCGGCCAGCCTGTGGATGGCTTTTAGGGCGGTTTTCCATCTACCTCGGCGAATGCGGGCTGGTTCCCCTTATTTCGCCGCAGTTACACTATGTCGGCGATTGCTGTACAAACACTTATGTGTACACCATAATTCCTCTACCACGCAAACATTTGGGATTACACTCGTCTGGTATGAGACGCCCCAGAGGGGGGTGGTGGGGGGAGGGGAGGGGGTTCCACTGGGGCCCGACCTGCACAATAACCCATAACCCTGGGTTCGGTGTGGGGCGGCGGTGTTGTGAGTGGACTACTGTAGCCTGTTGTGGGTTGTGAACCACTGAGGGCTACGGCGAGGACGACACTTTTCCGTCGTTTCTAGGTCCCCGGTTCCATACTATACATTGTAATAATATACAATCGGTGACGAAACGTTTATGAAACTAAAAGTTTGTTATATATAAACTGAAGGGCGATGACTGCTATTAGCTTCAGCGAGATATTAAGCGGAATCAGCGGCGACGAGCGAAAATGTGTACCGGAAGGGGATTCGAACACGGGATCGCCTGCTTACTCGGCTGGTGCGATAACCATTGAGCCATCCGGGGCACAGCATTATCGCAACTGCACTGTCCATCTCGGTACGCCTCACTCCCACCGAACGCCACCTAGCCGGAGTCCCTGTCCATTATGCTCCTGTTCGCTACTTAGAGATTCCCACAGGAGGTCGGACGTATTTGTGCATTCGCACTGAAGGAAGTGGATCCATTGCTCAGCCAGGCGTATGAATTATTTGAGTGTATGGTATCTGTTCCTTCGAAAGAACAGACACCACGCAGATCCCGCAGCTGTGGAACACTGTAAGTAAATTGAAAGTCAATGTGTCCTACTGGGACACGTTGCAGATGACGTCAACAACTGTACTGCCTGTTACGATGAGTCTGGCGCTTGATACTTTGAATCTATACTCAAAATTCTGTTTTAACTGATGGGGGCTGTAGCGGAAACGCGTCCTTTGAAATAAGTAACAAATCACGATATAAAGGAATTGTATATGTAAGCGCTAAGAATAATGATCGAACTCTATAAGGGCTCCTAACCTACGTAAAGCAAAGTGTTCAAAATTTTCTATTTTCTTTTTTATCGGTGTTTTAGATTACACTTACTCATCTACTAATTACAGTTAAGCTTCATTCGTGCTATCCGTACATAAGCATAAGTTAAAACCGTCTTTATTATGAACATTGCTCAACATATTTACCTGCTTTTTCTGTAGCGTATCTAATTATCTTACCGAATGAATGAAATTACGGTACTTCTAGCGTAGATGATTTAACTGTCAAGCTTAACCCAGTCCACTTCATACAGTCATCGCGTCTGACGAAACTATCCTTCAACTTACCTGTGTTTGACTTAAACGTTTACCTTGAGTTAATTAAACAAGGAACTCCGCTTACTAGCAAGCAGATATTAACTGGAGAAAGTTAGATTAAATGCACACACTTTCTCGCGCTCTTGGCTGATCGGCTGCCGTTTTATGATCATAGAGAACAACGCTGTGTTCCCGACCTGTGGCTGTCTGGCAGACTTTCTTCGATTCCAGGTCCCCCTATTCTCATCTAAACGTTTCAATAGTTTTTTTTTCTGTGCCCTGTACGCCTCTTTTGTCTAGATAGTAATTTATTTGGGACAGAAAGAAAGTCAGTATCTGTATTTTATTTCATATCTAGCTTTCAGCATAGCTAACATCAATACATTATATGTAATCATGCAAACGAAATATAGTTATGTGTCGTTATAAGTATGCTGAGTCTACATGACTACCTGTAACTCCTAGCTGAACCCTAGATCCGCAATAAAATACGGATGATATTACGACCGATACTGACCTTCTTTCCGTCCTGCATTACAACACTTTCGTGGTCCACAATAATTCTCATGGAATTAAACCCGAATAATTTATTTATTCACGTTACTTGTGAGAAAATAATAATCATGTGCTGTGATAACGTGATATTGAGTTTGTAAGCGATTTTCGATTGTATGTTGTATACCGTACTGTGCTTTAAAATATTTTGAACAAAATAAATTTGCTGTTACACTAAATATGCATGTAATTTGTTTCTTTGTCTAAATTAAGGATTGAGATAAGTAGCAAAGCCGCTTAATCAGCTGGCAATACAATATACAGCTCCATACGGCTCCATACGAAGCACTTTCAGTACACCTATTCCGAAATTATATGTTTTTCGTAATACGAACAGCTCCCGTAGTAACTGATACAATTTGATTGTTTAAAAATATTAAATAGATTCCAATTAATTTAACATAGTTACTGTATTAATTTGTAATGGTTTCATAATTAATTTAGAGGAATCTGCTTCAGTTGTTCTAACATTTATTCAAACTACGACCGGTTTCGAGATTTTAAGATCCCATCTTCAGGTGCGTGAAATTATAGTATCTTGGTAATACACAACATGCGTTCGGGCCAATCAGTGCAACAGTTCCACTCACTGCATGCTGGTGGAAACTGCCTGCTACCGGCAGTGGCACGGTAGGAACGCTAACCGCTACTGTATCACATGCCGTGACTGGAACGCTTACACTGACCGGCCCACGGCATGTTATGTATTACCATATACTATAATTTCACATACCTGAAGACGGGATTTTAAGGCGCTGCAGTCATGGACTGTCGGGCTGGTTCCGGCGGAGGTTCTAGTCCTCCCTCTGGCATGGGTGTGTGCGTTTGTCCTTAGGATAATTTAGGTTAAGTAGTGTGTAAGCTTAGGGACTGATGACCTTAGCAGGTAAGTCCCATAAGATTTCACAAACATTTGAACATTTGAACTGGATTTTAAAATCACGAAGCCATTCGTTTGAATAAATATTACTTCGACAGAAGCGGATCTCTCTAAATTTATTATCATGCCTCTTAGTTACCGATGTCCTACGTACCAAATCTTGTCTAATGGTTTCGTTTCAATCTGTCACTAATGGGGTTGTCGAATTATAAATGAAAAACAATGGATCCTACGCAATATCATACGTGATCTCCACTTTAAAAAATAGAGCATTCCTGTCAGTAAGTGTGTTTCCGGGATCTGAAAGTAGTGAGATACATCTTAGGATTTTTATTTTCCCTAATCACCTTCTCAAATCAAATGGTTCAAATGGCTCTAAGCACTATGGGAGCTAACATCTGAGGTCATCAATCCCCTAGACTTGGAACTACTTAAACCCAACTATCCTAAGCACATCACACACAGCCATGCCCGAGGCAGTATTCGAACCTGCGACCGTATCAGCAGTGCGATTCCGGACTGAAGCGCCTAGAACCGCTCGCCCACAGCGGCCGGCAATCTCCTTCTCAAGAGGGGGTAATAAGTCTGTGTGTATTATAGAAACAAAGCATATATGCCTTTACAAAACTCTGATCTCCTTCAGACGTATAAAATGTAGAACAAAAGCACTGCTCACGCCGGATCTGTTTTTCTTAAAACCCTCTACTCCTACACGCTCCTGACCACCTCCGAAAAGCTATGCGTTATAAATCTCGTCCCCTGTTAACAGCACTGACAGGGCATGGAATTTTATTTCATTCGGCCGCAGTACACATTACTTCAGCAAAACCGACGTGGGGACTCGGTAATCTACAATATTTTCCCTACATAGCACTGGATTCGCCAGATGTTCCAGTTCTTCAGGGCGACGGTGGGCAATGAAATTCATTTGATTATAATGGAAAAGAGAAAATATGTGCTGCACTTCTATAACCTACATCACTAAGTAGAGCGTACAGTCCACTATAGGTGATTAATAATTTTCAACGGAGTAACTCGGGATAGGATTACAGACCTTACATCTGGACGCAGATGGGATCTCCTCCTGTAGTGATCGACGAGCAAGTCGCCAAAGTAGTGTCAAACAGAAATTTAAGTGTTACTCAAATGAAAATCGAACACTCGCCACAACGGGACCTTGGAATAGATCCAGTCAAAAGTAATCACCACACGCGTTAAGACATTTATCCTACAGGGAGACGAACGTCGAACGCGGTCGGCTGCTGTCGGGTCCACAACCACATTCACTCTTGTGCTTCCTCGTCCGACTGAAGCCGACGTCCACGAATGTCTTTCTCCAGGTAGCCAAAGATGTGAAACTCACACGGTGAAAGATTCGAGCTGTACGGAGGACGTTGCAGTGTTTATCGGTCAAACTGCTGCTACGTAGCACTCGTCCGATTGGCAGTGAGGGGACGGGCGTTATCGTGCAACTTACCGGGATTTGTGTGAACAACTTTGGATTCCTTTGGTGGGGTAGATCTTTCCACTGCTAGCTTTGCCCTCGGGTTCGAAATGATGGCACCACGCAAGTTCATACTGACCTCCTTCTTCGACTGCAGGCGCCCTCTACTCGTCGAGTTCCCCGTGCGTGGAACTATGATCTATTGATCATGGCGCTATAATGGCGCTTTGCAACAACTGCGACGCGCCAAAAAGGGATAACCTCTAGAAATGATGTCGGACGGAATCATACGACCACGTTCAACGAAAACAGACATCTCAGTGGGACAAAAGTCTCAACACCTGTCGGATTACTTTAAAATGGAACCAGTGCATGGTCCCGTTGTGGCGGCTGTTCGGTTTTCACTTCACTGTTCCCTATATTCACACCAAGCGGCCGAACAACCCTCACGCTGGGCGTTCCAGCCAATAATGCCCAATGACTTCATCTTTTCAGTGGTTAATGATAAGATGAGATGGTACTCACCAGGATGAAGACAGCGGCTGTAGAGGACTTCATCGTGCCTAGCTTAGCTGAAGCGTCTCGACGGTTTCTGGGTCAAATCTCCGTCTGCAACAACGGAAACAGGCATCCATTGTCAGGTCACTTTAAGATTAATGAGAAAGCACTTATAGCGCCTTACAACATGTATATCTACAAACATCAAAAAAAGTTTTGCATCACACCCCGTTCCCAGAACTCCTGAAGATGGACGTTGACTGTGGATATTGTATCACAGACACATTCCCTTTGACTGTTCGTACATGTCACTAAACCCGCCCAAAGATGTAAACAGCCACGCATAAGCAGCGCATATTAGACGGAGCGTGTCCGACAGCTGATCAGTTTCAGTCATTCCACCAGGGAAAGAGGTACACGGCTCGTGCTGTCTGTAGTTCAACAATGCTTAGACGGTCAATACCGCGGTTCAACATCGTCCGCATTGTTACTTTGTGCCAGGAACGACTCTCAACAAGGGAAGTGTCCAGTCGTCTCGGAGTGAACCAAAGCGATGTTGTTCGGACTTGTAGGAGATACATAGAGACAGGAACTGTCGAGGCCATGCCTCGCTCAGCCCTCACAAGGGCTTCTACTGCAGTGGAAGACCACTACCTACGGATCATGGCTCGGAGGGACCCTGACAGCAACACCAACATGTTGAATAATGCTTTTCATGCAGCCACATGCATTATGACTCAAACTGTGCGCAATATGCTGCATGATGCGCAACTTCACTCCCCACGTCCATGGCGAGATCAATCTTACAAACCACGGCACTATGCAGCGCGGTAGAGATGGGCCGAACAACATGCCGAATGGACCGCTCAGGACTGCCATCACGTTTTCTTCACCGATGAGTGTCGCATATGCCTTCAACCAGACAATCGCCGGAGACGTATCTGGAGGCAACCCGGTCAGACTGGACGCCTTAGACACACTGTCCAGTGAGTGCAACAAGGTGGATGGTCCCTGCTGTTTTGTGGTGGCGTTATGTGGGGCCGACGTACTCCGCTGGTGGTCATGGAAGGCGCTGTAACGGCTATACGATACGTGAATGCCGTCCTCCGACCGATAGTGCAACCATATCGGCAGCATATTGGCGAGGCATTCGTCTTCATGGTCGACAATTTGCGCCCCCATCGTCCACATCTTGTGAATGACTTCCTTCAGGATAACGACATTGCTCGACTAGGGTGGCCAGCATGTTCTCCAGACATGAACCCTATCGAATATGCCTGGTATAGATCGAAAAGGGCTGTTTATGGACGACGTGACCCACCAACCACTGAGGGATCTACGCGGAATCGCCGTTGAGGTGTGGGACAATCTGTACCAACGGAGCCTTGATGAACTTGTGGATAGTATACCACAACGAATACAGATATGGATCAATGCAAGAGGACGTGCTGCTGTATATTAGAGGTACCGGTGTGTACAGAAATCTGGACCACCACCTCTGAAAATCTCGCTGTATGGTGGTACAACACGCACTGTGTGGTTTTTATGAGCAATAAAAGGGCGAAAATGATGTTTATGTTGATCTCTATTCCAATTTTCTGCACATTTTCCGGAACTCTCGGAACCGAGGTGATGCAAAACTTTTTTTTTATATTTGTGTAATGTGCCAGCCACCTTACGGTGTGTCGTGGAGGTTACATCGTGCACCACTCTCAAAAATGGTTCAAATGGCTCTGAACACTATGAGACTTAACATATGTGGTCATCAGCCCCCTAGAACTTGAGACAACTAAATATCTCGAAAACGATTCATCGGACCAAAAAAAAATGTTCAAGGTGGAAGTTAATATTAGTAAAGAGAACACCTATCTGTGCTACAACTGGCTGCCCCCTAACTACTCATATACACTACTGGCCATTAAAATTGCTACACCACGAAGATGACGTGCTACAGACGCGAAATTTCACGGACAGAAAGAAGATGCTATGATATGCAAATGATTAGCTTTTCAGAGCATTCACACAAGGTTGGCGCCGGTGGCGACACCTACAACGAAGTGACATGAGGAAAGTTTCCAACTGATTTCTCATACACAAACAGCAGTTGACCGGCGTTGCCTGGTCAAACGTTGTTGTGATGCCTCTACAAAGGAGGAGAAATGCGTACCATCACGTTTCCGACCTTGATAAAAGTCGGATTGTTGCCTATCACGATTGTGGTTTATCGTATCGCGACATTGCTGCTCGCGTTGGTCGAGATCCAAAGACTGTTAGCATAATATGGAATCGGTGGGTTCGGCAGGGTAATACGGAACGCCGTGCTGCATCCCAATGGCCTCGTATCACTAGCAGTCGAGATGACAGGCATCTTATCCGCATGGCTGTAACGGATCGTGAAGCCACGTCTCGATCCCTGAGTCAACAGATGGCGACGTTTGCAAGACAAAAACCATCTGCACGAACAGTTCGATGACGTTTGCAGCAACGTGGACTATTAGCTCGGAGACCATGGCTGCGGTTACCCTTGACGCTGCATCACAGACAGGAGCGCCGACGATGGTGTACTCAACGACGAACCTGGGTGCACGAATGACAAAACGTCATTTTTTCGGATGAATCCGGGTTCTGTTTATAGCATCATGTTGGTCACATCCGTGATTGGCGACCTCGCGGTGAACGCACATTGGAAGCGTGTTTCGTCATCGCCATACTGGCGTATCAGCCGGCGTAATGGTATGGGGTGCCATTGGTTACACATGTCGGTCACCTCTTATTCGCATTGACGGCACTTTGAACAGTGGACGTTACATTTCAGATGTGTTACGACCCGTGGCTCTACCCTTCATTCGAACCCTGCGAAAACCTACATTTCAGCAGGATAATGCACGATCGCATGTTGCAGGTCTTGTACGGGCCTTTCTGGATACATAAAATGTTCGACTGCTGTCCTGGCCAGCACATTCTCCAGATAACTCACCAACTGAAAATGTCTGGCCAATGGTGGCCGAGCAACTGGCTCGTCACAATACGCCAGTCACTACTCTTGATGAACTGTGGTATCGTGTTGAAGCTGCATGGGCAACTGTACCTGTACACGTCATCCAAGCTCTGTTTGACTGAATGCCCAGGCGCCTCAAGGCCGTTACTACGGCCAGAGGTGTTTGATCTGGGTACTGATTTCTCAGGATCTATGCACCCAAATTGCGTGAAAATGTAATCACATGTCAGTTCTAGTATAATATATTTGTCCAATGAATACCCGTTTATCATCTGCATTTCTTCTTGGTGTAGCAATTTTAATGGGCATTAGTATAGTTAAGACTCACCGGCCATTTGAGCATCTTCTTCTGTGCGGATACACAAACACAGCCCGAAGTCTTATGGGAATCGGCGGTAAAGCCGTGAGTAATGAGTATGATGGGCAGGGGCACTATGAATATAGTGTGGGACAGTAAGTTTCGAATGTGGGTCTCACGGGAGGCGTGCCAGAGATAGGTCCCTGCAGTCGCACTATCCTCTGTGTCCTCGGTGGCTCAGATGGATAGAGCCCCTGCCATGTAAGGAGGAGATACCGCGTTCGAGTCCCGGTAAGTGCACGCATTTTCAACTGTCCCTGTAGACTTATATCAACTCCCGTATGCAGAAAAGGGTATTCATTTCACAGTAATTTCAAGAAAATAGTGTTAGATATTGATATGAAGAAAAGTACCTGCAGATGTAAGTCGAAGGATAGTACTGTATGGTGAAGCTCATGGAAGACTGTTATTAGGAGAAGCCACAGGTTAGTTGGACTGGTAACTGATCTCTCTCCGAGACGAGCAGCTACGGAGGCTGATTGCATGGTTGCAGAGTACTAGCTAGTCATGATGATAGCACCATCTAGAGACAACATCCGTAATCAAACACTAGTAGTTACTGTAGTGTTCTCGTATTAAACAACTTCGTCAACGTTAAATGTACATTCACACCTTTCGAAAAAACTGCGGATTAGAATCCACAACCACACAAGAAGAGAACTGCCACATTCCACTGTGCAGCGTACGGACCCTCACCCACCAACTGTGCAACAATATCGGCAGTTTCAAACGCATAAGCGACAGCCCACCCTCGGCTGCTCACCGCCGCCGTGTTTGTATGGCATTGTTCGGGCAGACAGTATAAAGTCTCCTTCTCCCATCGCGCAAGAAATGGAATGCAGGAACAAAGGTGGCTCGCGCCGCCCATCATAGGCCGGGATCTGAAGCACCAATTCAGATGCAGATGTCGGCGGAGGACGACCTCGCGTCCTCCAGCGCTTCTCCGATTCCGGGCTGGAGATAAGAGTCGCCTGGAGCGCTGGAGCGGCGGCTGAGGCTGCAGATTGTAATCCAGGAGGCTAGCGCCTCGGGGCACGCCCAGCTCCTGCGCAGGGTGATGTGTGTGATGAGGAGGGGGGAGGGGGGAGGGGACAGGAGGGCGTGCAGTCGCCTGCCCTGCTTCTAATGCCGCGGCACGGCTCGTGTCATAGGGAGGGTGGAGAGAATCCGAGAGAGCATAGGGAAGCTTGCGGAGCATATGGATGCCGAACCACTGGCTGTCTACTTCTTTGTCCGCACTCCAAAAGTAACAGCATCAATAATAACGCAGCACATCGACAGTGTAATGTTGATGCATTAATTTGTTCTGAAAGCGGTGCTGACATTCAAGGCAATAAAAGCGGGTTAAAAGCTATGAGCTATCTGGGAAAGTTAATCCTGCATTACTGACAAGGGAACCTCCCCATCGCACCCCCCTCACATTTAGTTATAAGTTGGCACGGTGGATAGGCCGTGAAAAACTGAACATAGATCAATAGAGAAAACAGGAAGAAGTTGTGTGGAACTATGAAAAAAATAAGCAAAATATACAAACTGAGTAGTCCATGCGCAAGATTAGCAACATCAAGGATAATGGGAGCTCAGGAGCGCCGTGGTCCCGCTGTTAGCGTGAGCAGCTGCGGAACGAGTGGTCCTTGGTTCAAGTCTTCCCTCGAGTCAAAACTGCAATTTTTTATTTTCAGACAATTATTATCTGTCCGTCCGTCAGTCCGATGCGAGGTAACTGCGCCGTAGTATGGGGACGCTACACCTAAACAAACATCAAAACACACGCCATCAGTCGACTACAGCGCACGGAAGAGAGAGTATTCCTGCAAACGAGGCTCCCTGGCTGGCGGTTAACTGTTCGCTACTTTGAACGAGAGTGCATTAAATACGTGAGATGTATTCCGTAGGCAATATGAATCCAGTAAATATAGCTCGCGATTTCAATAACGAGGTCAATGAATATTTTCCGAACTGTAAGTTTGCGGTGCGATCGCAAAACACAGACACTAAACTTATTACAGTGAACAGAGACGTCAATGAACGAACGGACAGATCATAACTTTGCGAAAATAAAGAAAGAAAACTTTTCACTCGAAGGAAGACTTGAACCAAGGACCTCTCGTTCCGCAGCTGCTCGCGCTAACCACGGCACCACGGCGCTACTGAGCTTACAATATCCATGATATTGCCTATCTTGCGCATGGACTACTCAGTTTGTATATTTTGCGTTTTTTTCATAGTTCGACACAACTTCTTCCTGTTTTCTCGATTGATCTGTGTTCAGTTTTTCAAGGCCTATCCACGGTGCCAACTTATAACTAAATCTGTGGGGGGTGCGATGGGGAGGTTCCCTTGTGAGCAACTGTTTCACAAGGTATCCAGTCTAGCTTACCAAATTCCCAACCAGACTAATCTTTTAATATTCATCATACGACAACCGGTGATTATATATATAAATATATATATATAAAGACAATTTAAATAAAAAGAAACAAATCAGTTTATATTTGGACATTTATTTTAACATTGATTATTGAAATTTCAGCATATTAAACTTGATTCATAACTAAACTGGTGCCTTATTTAGGATTGTGAAAATGTGAGTTTGCAATCTTACGGAACAGATCAAATATGGAGCCAAGATTGGGAGACTGCATACAACACTGCATTCATAAAATAACACACGAAGAACGTTGAAACATATGCAAGAGGAAATTAACCACAACCAACCGATTCAATTTTCACCCAAAGAAGTTACGTTCGTAGCGCAATCCTGTCCGTCGTGAAATTACCACACACTGGTATACTAAATTCATACTAACTCTCTGTGAAATCTTCCCGAAAAGAATAGCTCTGGGCTACTTTGATGATTACACCACATGCTTCACGTAGTCAACTTGGTTTACACAAAGAGTGTAACTTCACAAGAATTTTGATGATTAAAATAAATTACATCGAAACGCAATTTACAAAATAAAAACCTCAAACTGGTTACTATCGTCTTACTATTAACCTGATGGGTCAAACAACTGTATAAGCATGTGGTACTGGTCTCACAAAGTACACCCCATATGGGTTGAACATAAAGAAAAGCTGCTACATTGAAAAATATTGTCAAGACGAGACGTTATAATCTCACTCACATTCGCATTTAAGATTGATGATCTTAGTTAGAGTTACTGATCAACATGTGGTTTCACTTTACTTACAAAGTAGTGACAAAGCAACTACTGGAAGATATTCTCAACTTCACACTCGAATTACATGGTGTTGCAATTTAAGATAACATTAGATATTTTAGATCTAAACCTGAAATAAAAGGTGATTAAATTTTCAGTTGGGCTGAACTTAAGAAATCCATTGTCCTACGGACTTAGCAGAGACGCACTTAGCCGGAGATCTTACCACTTCAGACGCACGCCGCGGACAGACTGCCGTGGGCCCCTACTGAGGATGCTTCACAGATACAAAACGGAAGTGACCAGAGAGGCAGCTTCCTATACCAACATGACAAGGGACGGACAGGACCATACTAAGAATAGAAACCTCTTTGCTTTTAGAAAGCGTAGCTACCTGTTCTGACGTTGGTCCTACTGTTCTCTAGCAGACAGGCTTGTCTGCTACCATCAAGCATGCAACTAGAAATACATTTGCTCATTCATCCTTTCGCACAGAAGGGAAGGGGGATGACAGTATCTTATCATATACAGTATATAAAAGAAAGCGGATGTAGGTTCCGTATGAGACTGTGTGTCATGAATTACATATAAACTGTGTTTTAAACTGTAGTAGTGTGAGAGATCGTTTTTGATTATGTGTAAAAGTAACACGTTCCACGGCTCAGTCTCCTCCCAGATAGAGTCAGAAACACCACAGTAAATTTAGAAGTGGAATGTATGCCGTAAATGACAACAGATCTAAGAAATTAACATGAAAGGAATCCAACAGGGACCTTTCAACAGTTCTTGATATGTTCCATAAAGTTTCGGGATAACTGACGGACATAAGCAACTTGCTGGTACGGTATTTCCGTGCAGAGTTTTCTGGCCATCTTCAGATAGGTACTGACGACGAATACGCTGAGCTCCCCTATTTAAAATCCAGACAGCACAGCATAGTGTCGTAGTTGGCAATGCGCATGCGTTGCTTGATTACTTACGCTACTTCTGTAAGTCTGTGCTCTCCTCAGCGCGCCCACCGTGGTGAACGCTCGACACGTCGATATCAAAATGATTGTCTTCGCACCGTACGATCGCAGGGCAGGGCCAATTACACCCAGCGCGAAGTAACTACTGGCCATTAAAATTGCTAGACCAAGAAGAAATCCAGATGATAAACGGGTATTCATTGGACAAATATATTATACTAGAACTGACATGTGATTACAATTTCACGCCATTTGGGATCATAGATCCTGAGAAATCAGTACCCAGAACAACCACCTCTGGCCGTAATAACGGCCTTGATACGCCTGGGCATCGAGTCAAACAGAGCTTGGATGGCGTGTGCAGGTACAGCTGCCCATGCAGCTTCAACACGATACCACAGTTCATCAAGAGTAGTGACTGGCGTATTGTGACGAGCCAGTTGCTCGTCCTCCTATGTTCAGACGTTTTCAGTTGGTGAGAGATCTGGAGAACGCGCTGGCCAGGGCAGCAGTCGAACATTTTCTGTATCCAGAAAGGCCCGTAAGGACCTGCAACATGCGGTCGTACATTATCCTGCTGAAATGTAGGGTTTCGCAGGGATCGAATGAATGGTAGAGCTACGGGTCGTAACACATCTGAAATTTAACATCCACTGTTCAAAGTGCCGTCAATGCGAACAAGAGGCGCCCGAGACGTGTATCCGATGGCACCCCATACCATCACGCCAGGTGATACGCCAATATGGCGATGTCGAATACACGCTTCCAATGTGCGTTCACCGCGATGTCGCCAAACACGGATGTGACCATCATGATGCTGTAAACAGAACCTGGATTCATCCGAAAAAATGACGGTTTGCCATTCGTGTACCCAGGTGCGTCGTTGAGTACACCATCGCAGGCGCTCCTGTCTGTGATGCAGTGTCAAGGGTAACCGCAGCCATGGTCTCCGAGCTGATAGTCCATGCTGCTGCAAACGTCGTTGAACTGTTCGTGCAGATAGTTGTTGTCTTGTAAACGTCCACATTTTTTGACTCAGGAATCGAGACGTGGCTGCACGATACGTTAAAGCCATGCGGATCGGTTGCCTGTCATCTCGACTGCTAGTGATACGAGACCGTTGGGATCCAGCACGGCGTTCCGTATTACCCTCCTGAACTCACCGATTCCATATTCTGCTAACAGTCATTGGATCTCGACCAACGCGAGCAGCAATGTCGCGATACGATAAACGGCGCAATCGCGATAGACTACAATCCGACCTTTATCAAAGTCGGAAACGTGATGGTACGCATTTCTCCTCCTTACACGAGGCATCACAACAACGTTTGACCAGGCAACGCCGGTCAACTGCTATTTGTGTATGAGAAATTGGTTGGAAACTTTCCTCATACAGTTGTAGGTGTAGGGCATCAACCTTGTGTGAATGCTATGAAAAGCTAATCATTTGCATATCACAGCATCTTCTTCCTGGCGGTTAAATTTCGAGTCTGTAGCACGTCATCTTCGTGGTGTAGCAATTTTCATGGCCAGTAGTGTATTTCTGTAATCGGGTCCCATGCAGTACTTAACTGGAAACCGCAGTCTCGATTCATAAGGAATTCAGACTGTCGATTTTACAGTGATTCACTGATGAATGAACACCGAAAGTTTGACGCACGGTTCTCAACTTGTTTTTACCCATTATATCTCATCGAATGGCCAGTGGAAATACAGTGTTCAGCTATACTGGACTCATATCTTTGGAGAAGACGACTACCGGTATGCCACTGATGTTCTACAATGCGATCTTGCACAGCGCGCGTCGTTTGCCCTAGATAGGATTTGCCGCATTCATACGGAATCCTGTACACATTTGCTTTGTGCAGCAGTAAGTCATTTTTATAACAGATCCCAAAAGTGCTCATATAGTGGAAGGAGGTCGAACCAGTACTTTATGTCTTCTTAATTTCTGCCTATTTTAGATGAAACATTTGCAATATAAGGTACACAAGCAGTCGATTTGAAGGCCTGATCCTCTTGCTTGTTCGGCGTTTTTTATGTCTGTGCGCTCTCTGTCCGTGTTGAGACGAATATGCGTTGTTCTCGAAAATATTCACATCAAAAGAGTTTTCCATCAGCCCGGTTCCCACAACTCTTGAACATAGACGTTGACTGTGGATATTGTATCACAGACACAGTCCACTTGGCTGTTCATGATGTCACTAAACCCGCCCGAAGACGTAACCAACTATGCATGAGTAGCGCCTGTTAGACGCAGGGGGTCCAACAGCCAATCAGTTCCAGTCATTCCACCAGGAGCGTCAATATCGCGGTTCGATCGCGTCCGCATTGTTACTTTGTGCCAGGAAGCGCTCTCAACAAGGGAAGTATCCAGGCGTCTAGGAGTCAACCAAAGGATGTTGTTCAGACATGGAGGGGATACAGAGAGACAGGAACCGTCGATGAAATGCCTCGCTCAGGCCGCCCAAGGACTACTATTGCAGTGGATGAGCGCTGCCTACGGATTATGGCTCGGAGGAATCCTGACATCAACGCCACCATGTTGAATAACCCTTTTCGTGTAGCCACAGGACGTCGTGTTACGACTCAAACTGTGCGCAATAGGCTGCATGATGCGCAATTTAACTCCCAACAACCACGGCGAGGTCCATCTTTGCAACCACTACACCATGCAGCGCGGTACACATGGGCCCAACAACGTGCCGAATGGAGCTCTCAGGATTGGCATCACGTTCTCTTATGAGTGTCGTATATGCCTTCAACCGGACAATCGTCGGAGACGTGTTTGGAGGCAATCCGGTCAGGCTGAACGCCTTAGACACACTGTCCAGCGAGTGCAGCAAGGTGTTCCCTGGTGTTTTGGGGTGGCATTATGTGGGGCCGACGTACGCTGCTGGTGGTCATGGAAGGCGCCGTAACGGCTGTACGGTACATGAATGCCATCCTCCGACCGACAGTGCAACCATAACGGCAGCTTATTGGCGAGACATTCGTCTTCATGGACAACAATTCGCGCCCCCATCGTGCACATCTTGTGAATGACTTCGTTTAGGATAACAACATCGCTCGACTAGAGTGGGCAGCATGTTCTCCAGACAGGAACCGTATCGAACATGACAGATTGAAAATGGCTGTTAATGTACTACGTGGCCCACCAACCACTCTGAGCGATCCACGCCGATTCACCGTTGAGGAGTGGGACAATCTGGACTAACAGTGTCTTGATGAACTTGTGGATAATATGCCATGACGAATACAGACAAGCATCAGTGCAAGAGGTATTAGAGGTACCGGTGTGTGCAGCAATCTGGACCAACACCCCTGAAGGTCTCGCTGTATGGTGGTACAACATCCATTGTGAGGTTTTCATGACCAATAAAAAGCTCAGAAATGATGTTTATGTTCATCTCTATTCCAATTTTCTCTACAGGTTCCGAAACTCTCGGAACCGAAGTGATGCAAATCTTTTTTTGATGCGTGTAGTTTGCAGGTGTTTAAGTTCCTGAAGCAACGCATGCGCATTGCCATATAGGACACGACGCATGTGCTGGCGGGATCTTGAGTAGGGGAGGTCAGTGTATTGCTCGTTAGTATTCACCTGAAGATGGGCAGAAGATCTGCGCCGAAATATCGTACCAGCAAGTTACAAACATCCGACACACCTGTATTAAAAAGTGTCATCATCCGCTCTCGCTAAAAACATCGGCTGCACATTGTAAATATAACGCCGGTTTTAGAGCCGTGTATTTAAGTATTGCTTTAATTTGAGATATTTTGTACATCAATAAGCTAGCAGCTTTCTTATCCCCCTTAGAGCAAGAATTGGAAGGAAACGATGGATTTGCACGCTTGGCGATGACCACTTTGCTACCAATGGTAAATGCATGCAAGTGGCACAACGAAAGGCGTCCGATGGGTCCGTCGTTCAGTTTCGTCATATATCGGATTTGTCCGGAACACTTCATGTCAGCTTCCCTTTTCTCCCCCCCCCCCCCCCCCCAGCGCCAGCGACCTAGAAGCTGTAGTGTCAAAACTGCGTGGTGAAGCTAAACATTGCAGTTTTTGTTGGTAGCGCCGAGCGCCGATTACGTCAGCATTTCCCCACACACGTCTCCGCTCACCGCAAAGACCAATCCTGTCATTTAGATTTTTGTTCATCATTTCCAGTAACCGTTTTTTGAAGAATGCTGGTGTGAAAAAATAGCACACTAGTTGCCTTAAAATTGCTTTTTGACGCAACTGGTGTGCTATTTTTTCAGATTGGAAATCTTTTTATTCCATTGACACCGCCACTCCCCAGTGCAATCTGACTTCTTGTTTTGTGCCACATGTATTTACTTACACAGTCTAAGAGAAAGATCGGGCGTGTGATGAAAGCTCAAAAAGTAGTAAGACTCCTTCACACAGCGAAAGTAAAATTATGGTCTACTACAACTTCGTAAGAGAATTTCAAATATTTACCGATAATTTGAGAAGAAAATATAATATACAATAAAAATGTCGACACTCGAAATTGCAAATTTGATATCGATGCATCGACACATCGAAGGAAAGAATCCTGCGTACATATATATCGATACTTATGGTAAATCAGTATATCGACATTTTATAAGCTGTCCTACTTATGATGTAAATATTGTGGAGGTAAACTGCTTGATTGTAACGATTATTTTCAGTCTCAGTGGAAACTGGCGAGCAGTTTTGTCATAATAACTGGAGGCATATCTGAATTTCTATAGAATTTTTATAGGTGTTCTAGGTTCTGACACATTTTTAGAGTGAGTCTTTTCAGTCAGTCGTGATCTGTGGATTTAAGTCAAAATAAATACTTGCATTACAACTGGTAAAAAATTTTGGAGTGTTAATAACTAAACACACCGTCTCTTTTAGGGGGTGACTAATATTTCCCCCAGTAAGCTTATTATTCTGCATGGAGTTACAAGACTTCAAACAGCTACTAAGTAACAAATATTTTAAGTGTATTTAGGCCTACATAGTTACCATAGTTGAACGGCTATCGTACAAATCTCGAAACAGTACAGTTGCTAATTCAGATCTCATTAGTATCAATTCTTTTGCTTTTAATTAAATTGCCTATTTATTATCAAATGGAAATGTTAACTGAAATCTGGCAGAAAAATGTCAAACATATAGTACTAAGTGATGCACAATTTTATTTCTGGAGAATTAGCTGTATGATTGATGTCAAGAGCTTTTTTCATGTAACAAAAAAGGCATTTCGAATATCTGTATCAAAATTCAATTTATTTTCGTGGGACCAAGATAAAGATACTTTGTTTTAGTTAAAAAAATTATAATTCAATATTTGTGAATTATCATTTTCATTTGGTAATAAGTACAGAATTTAATTAAAAGAAGAAAATTGTGATTGATAAAACTTAGCGATTAAGACTTGGTTGTTACGCACACAGTTACCAGCAGCTACGTTTGTATGTCTGAAATGTTTTTTACTTAACGCTGCTCGACAACATTATAATTTTCAAAGGCGGCTTTTTGAGAATTATGTCGTACTGCTTTAGGAAACTGACCTCCGGGAACTTGCAACTATGAAGAAAACCTAAGGAACCCAGTGCGTAATGCCACCTTTTTAGATGAAAATTTCAATTTCATCAAACGACAGGATGTGGAGTAAACATTAAATAAAATTTGAAACCACAAACGTTCACTTATAAACCTGTGGGAGTTACAAAAAGGGGTGCTATTAGTTGCCAATAGGATACTAAAGAATTACACACTGTAGCGATGATAACGGCAGGGCATCTCCATTTCGGATTGGGAAATGATAATCGCGTTCGAAAGAGCTCCTAGTTTCCCTGTACACCTCAGAGCTCGATACAGTACCAAGTTCTGTTCCAACAATCACATATTTTTCTCATGTTGCGCGAGAGCAGATGATCGTGAAAAACTAAAAAATTGCCATAGCACTAAGCTATAGGTGTGCTGGAAATCCGAGTTTCATAATACACAGATGGGAATGGTAGTGAATCCTACAACTATTCAAACTCATGTTGCATCTGAATTATTTTACAATAAGAGTTCTCATACGATATTTGTTGATGCCGCATATAAAAATTTACTGTGATATTTGATGTAAAGCTAACAGATAAAGGCAAAAGTGCTATCCGTCAAACACATTATTCGACTCTGGACCCGATGCAATGTTTGATTTGCTTATTAGAAATTATAATATTTTAGCAAGTCAGATGCAAATGAGTATTTGGATCCCTGTTCACGTATTAGATTAACATTAAAAAGTTAATAGTTTTTAATCTGCTTTAAACCATGGGGATAATATTCAGATGAAACAAGGAGGGACAATTATTGAGTGTCGAAAGCCTACCAAACGAAATTAATCATATTAAACTGACTATAATGCTGTCCCGAGAATAAACAACAGTGGGAAGACTTGTTGTGGAAATAGTACTAACAGACGTCAGCAGATTACAGGACCGGAAAAAGCTCGAGAATTAGTGTGAATCGCGCATATAATTATTTATTTATCAAAAACAGCCAATTCTTTAAAGTATATATATATATAACACCAAAATACACACACACAGCACAAAAAAATATATATCACACCAAAACACACACACACACACACACACACACACACACACACACACACACACACACACACACACACACAAATGCATACACGAACAGACCACAGATACTTCAATAGTTACACTCATAAGTTTGGCAATAACATTCGATCTTTGGCAAAAACATTTGACAGTCGGCAACAGAAACCAAAACATTGCTTTAAAACAAGTGTTCAGTACATAGAGTTGTGGAATGGGGAAAAAAAACCGCAAATTGGCGTTCATAAGAAGAAGAACGACACCAAAAATGCAACAGGAGCGTAATAGGTAGGAAATTGTCCACACAACCTGTAAGTACAGTTCAAAACATTACTACTTAATAGGAAATACCAACCACCAGAACTGTTTATAACCTATAGGCACAATGACAAAAATGTAAATAAAATAGCTAACATATGTACATATTCCAGGCCACTGATGATGCCTTGCAGAAAATAAAGGCGAAACGCGTATGGCACTAAAATTGTGTATTATTCAGTTGCTGTCAGACGGTCCATAAGTAAAAATTATTAATATACCGCAATCTAACTCCCACTTACAAACCAGTTTCAAAATTCCAATTATTTCACAAATGAGTTAATGTATTAAATGTTTGATGTTAAGCATGTAAGCGAGATTAAAGTTTCAGCAGAATTTCAAATCTCTTCTAAAATTTGTTGGAGGTCGCCAAGTGCTCCACTTATGAAACGTAAAATGAATACAATGAATATAATTGGGTAATTTGCACTCCGTTTTATCGAAAACCATGTTTTCCCACACCTCATTGTTTCTGATGTCATATCGCCTGAACTAAGAGTCGTCCAACGCCATAAGGTTGCAGGTACACACACTGTTATATATGCATACTGTCTGCAAACTGTGCTGTGAATAGAGTCGCAGTAAAGAGATAACAGCGAAAATATAGTGAGCAATAACTTTTTTGCTTTCATCATTTTGAGGGAGTGTGAGCGAGAAAAAGTTCTCGTAAGGGTTTGAAATTATGTGTAAAATTTGTTGTAAGTCGCTACGTGCTCTCATTCGCAATTAATGGACAATTAAAGTCCACGTATTTATCCGGCAGTTACGATCCCTCAAGAAAAATATACAATTTCTAATTGTAATATTTGTCTTATTGTGGTAATCTTATAACATAAGAGGATTATTCTTAATGTGTAGGTTACAGGAGCATTTTAAATTTTTAAAGGCTGTCACTAATTACGCAAAATAATGAAAATCAAATTTTTGTTGCGTCTGGAAACTGTTAGAGTGGCAAACTGCAAATTGAACCGGGTCCTGGGATTGTCGATTAGTAATTTGGATCAGTGACTCTGTGTACGTATGACCTGTCTCTGTACGCGGCTGTAGGGAGTCTTTCACGGCTATTTTTATGAACAAGATCCGTGATATATTAATAACGGTATGCTGCGTCACGCAGATGGTACTAAAAGATGTCGCTACAACGTGAGGCGGTGAAAGCTCGAGCGAAGTTCGAGGTTTCTCGAGCTGTGCCATCAGCTGCTCGAACCGTTTCAGTCGCGCTCATGCACAGCACTACCTCTGGCGCCAGTCACCTGTCTGAGTCCTGCTGATCGGCGGCCGCTAATTGGTGGACGCCGGCGACGCCGGCCGACCACACGCGAAGCGGCCTCGGCTCGCGCCGTCCGTCTTCGGGCGCGCTCGCTGGCGCCGAGTCATTACGGGCCGTAAACGCGCGCGGCATCGCGTAGCGCGGCGCCTGCCACAGCCTTGTCGTTGCCTTGTTAGGCTTCGCCCGTTTTTTTGAAAAAGGATGCCCGCCCTCTGCGTCGGCTCGCTGCCCACCACGACTGGAATGTTTATTCCATCGCCCGTGGCGCCGCTGTGGTGTGGGACGCACAGCACGTCTCGCCGCCGCCCACGTAAAGCATTAGGAACTTTAGCAATAAATTTCGCTTCTCGGAATCTGTCTGTTTGTCAAACATGTAGCATCTATAATAACTGCAGACGATAAAAATGGAAACAAATGTAATTTCAGAGCACGGTTTCAAAATACAGCCTACACATTCTGGAATAATAACACGGTATCGAAGCATGAATTGCGGAAATATGAAGTGTGGTATAATAAGGTCGGACTTGGGGAGATGAGCAGTAACAAGAATCTGAGTATAACGTGATGCAAATGGTAAACAATGTTCTGAAAATGGCGCTGACTGGTTTTACTGGGAATGATCTTACTCCGAATATTAGGAAGATACAACGTACTCAGTTCTGTACATACAGTGGTACTTGACTTCAAAATTTTTAGGTTCCATGAAGGTAATTTAAACTAGCGTCAGATGAATAGCTCCGTTTCCACATTACGGTAAGGACTGCACTGTTTTCCTCGTATCTCCGATACTCTTCCTACACCCTGCACTGTTAGCACTGCCACTTTGATGTTGAACGTAGATGACCGTCACATTAATGTGATTGGATTCTATGCTTCTCACCATAGTTACCCTGGTGACGAACAAGTTCCCTCCAACGAGAGACCAGTTTGTTGATACTGTCACTGCAGAATGTCTGACTTTAGTGATGGAGCAGTAACCTCACGTCTGCTTGTACCGATTAATCACTGTCAAAGTGAACACCTCGCAGGTGTTCTTTAATTTCTGGAAATAGATGAAAATCTAATGAGCCAAGTCGGAAGTGAACCCAAAGCGTCAGATTGTTGCAGCGCTCGTGTGTGGCCTGCCTTTGCCATCCTGATGGAAGGGTGCTGCAGGCGTGGAAGAACTCCGCGAATTCGAAGTTCGATGACAGCAGCATTTGTTTCACTCGCTGACATGGTGACATGCCACACTGTCATGATACACGCTATAATTCTGGACCATGTAGCGGCAGAACGCAGCAAATATGTAGACATGAAGAATAAAGATGCGGAACGTTTGTTTCATTAAAAAGGTATGAGACATTTCTGCTACGCTGCTAATGATCTTGTAGCAGATCGGACCGTAAACCCCAATTTTCTTCCCTTCATTTTCCAGAGAAGAAATGTGACGATTACAAGATCGTCATTATCTAACCGCACACCAGACCGTTAGATCCGCTCTGTCTCCTTCAAGACTGCCGGTTGATTTACAATGTTTTTTTTTGTGTTACTGATTCTTGCATCTGATATTCAGTTTATGTCCTGTTTCCAACTTACGTGATTGTATTGTATTGTATTGTATTGTGTTACACCAGGGTCCTAGAAACGACGGAGAGGCTTCGTCCCGCCGTAGCCCTCAGTGGTTCACAACCCCACAACAGGCCACAGCAGTCCACCCACCCCACCGCCGCCCCACACCGAACCCAAGGTTGTTTACCTGGTACTTATTGCGTAAATTATGTTGTGAATAATCGGTTCAGCTTGAATGTCATCATTTCTCTTGTTATTAATTAAAGAAATCCAGCAATGTTTCTAAGGAAATTCATTTCACATACTTCTATTGTCTGTTTTCGCACCCATAGAGCAACGCAGGCACAGCCATAACGTTATAGAATTTCAGTACAGTGTCTCTGTGATTTTCTTTCCCAGTGTTCTGCGTACAGTTCCAAGGAAATAGTTAATTAACACTAGAAGGACAGAGGGGTCAAATTGGAACGTTTTCGAAATTTTCACTTTTTTCTGAGCAAAAGGTAAACTGGACTGACTTGATATTTTGTGAGTTTTCGTGGATTATATGAGATATTAACCACCGTTTTTTGGAGTTTTGTAAAATATGAAGCTTACTACCCAGAAGAACGCTGGGGCCAGTTTGGCCTCTCACAGCATTTCTCTGTATTTTTAGGTTACTTCTTTCCAATACTACGTATGAAACCACATCAAATGTTGTCTCTTTGTTGTTCAAATGTCCGACAACAATGCCATTCAATCCAGCGCTGATTGTTGGTTAGTTGAAACAAAGATTTCAGTTATTACCAGTTATGACGGTATCTGATAATCGTACCCACAATCATGAACCATGAATGCAGGAAGTGCCTAACAGATGCTGTAATAGAACAGAGAAAAATGGAAGATGAAAGCTCAGGCGAAGAATTTGAGTTTTCTGACATGATCGGGGCAATGAAAAAAGTGTAGTAGTTCCTGTGTCTGCAGATGCTGAAAGTGATTCGCGCAACGAAAGTGATAATATAATAACGGTCCGGGATAGTTACCCTCCAAATTTAGGGACAAATAAAGCTTCTACATCCAGCATACTTTTTGACGTTCCAAATTCTGCAACAACAACCCGAACAAGAGTTCCTTTCAGCTGAAGTCAGTCAAAAGTTGATACTGGGTAAAAAAAGCCTACTGAGGAAAAAGAAACCGCAAAAGATTGTGTGGAAAATTGCACCAATGGGTTATACTGCAGGCCAGTAGCATTTCTGCTCTTTGTTTAGAGTTTTAGTTTTTAAAATTACAATAAACACTAACACAATAGAAAGCTTGTATAATAAACAGTTATTATTACTAACTTACTATGCTGTTGTATAACGAAACAGGATATCATACAAGAACAGCATACTCATATAATACCAGTACATTACACGTCATAAAAACAATTTTTCCTGTTTAGTTCATCGGCTGCATTGAACCTTCATCAGTATTTGACTTCATAGCAAGAAAAAGGGAGAAACCTGTCGCCTAAAATAATTTTATTGCAAAGGGAATTCATCTCTTCAACGAATTCTGGCTGGACGACCCTCATTTGTCATAGTTCGCACTGTTTTGTGAGTAAGTACAACGTTTGCGATCGAGGACACTTCAGGCGTCTCTTCCGATGAACTTGTGTACAGCTACGGACTATGGTAAAGTCAAATATTACGGCACGTTGTGGTACGACATGTGCTGAAGCACTTCTAGACCAATTGAAAATGGCTTGCATGCCGAAACTGATCACAGTATGGAATTAAAAATCATGTTCTCACAGTCCTCCTGAGAAACATTGCCATTATACACTGAAGAGGCAAAGAAACTGGTACACGTGCCTAACATCGTGCAGGACTCCCGCGAGCTAGCAGGAGTGTCACAACACGACGTGGCATAGACAAGTCGGAAACAGTGGTGGAGGGAATAGGCACTATGAATCCTAAAACGGATGTCCATAAATCCGTAAGAGTATGAGAGGGTGGATATCTCTTCTGAACAGCACGTTGCAAGGCATCACAGATATGCTCAATGATGTTCATGTCTGGAGAGTTTGGCGGTCAGCGGAAATGTTTCAAATCAGAAGAGTGTTCCTGGAGCCACTCTGTAGCAATTCCGGACGTGTGGAGGGTCGCATTGTCCTACTGGAATTGCCCAAGTGCATCGCAATGCGCAATGGACAATGAATCGATGCAAGAGATCAGACAGGGTGCTGAAGTACGTTTCACCTGTCATAGTCGTATCTAGAGGTATTAGGGGTTCCATATGACTCCAACTGCCGGCCGGAGTGGCCGTGCGGCTCTAGGCACTACAGTCTGGCACCGAGCGACCGCTACGGTCGCAGGTTAGAATCCTGCCTCGGGCATGGATGTGTGTGATGTCCTTAGTTTGGTTTAATTGGTTCTAAATTCTAGGCGACTGATGACCTCAGAAGTTAAGTCGCGTAGTGCTCAGAGCCATTTGAACCATTTTTATCACTCCAACTGCACACGCCCCACACCATTACAGAGCCTCCACCAGCTTGAACAGTCTCCTGCTGACAATGCAGGGTCCATGAATTCATGAGGTTGTCTCCATAGCCCTGCACGTCCATCCACTCTACACAATTTGAAACGAGGCTCGTCCGAACAGGCAATATGTTTCCAGTCATATAAAGTCTATTGTCGGTGTTGAGTCCAAGTGAGGCGTAAAGTTTGTGTGGTGCGCACGAGTGGGCCTTCGGTTCCGTAAGCCCATATCGATGATGTTCCGTTGAATGGTTCGCACGCTGATATTTGTTGAAGGTCCAGCACTGCAACTGCACTTCTGTCACATCGAACGGTTCTCCTCAGTCGTCGTTGGTCTCGTTCTTGTCATATTTTTTTGCGGCCGGAGTGTTATCACAGATTTGATGTTTTCTGGATCCCTGATATTCACGGTTCACTCGTGAAATGATCGTACTGGAAATTCCCCACTTCATCGCTACCTAGGAGATACTGTGTCCCATCGCTCGTGCGCCGACTATAACACCACTCACTTAAATCTTGATAACCTCTTATTGCAACAGCAGTAACCGATCTAATAATTACGCCAGGCGTTGTCTTATACGAGGGCAGTTCAATAAGTAATGCAACACATTTTTTTCTGAAACAGGGGTTGTTTTATTCAGCATTGAAATACACCAGTTTATTCCCCAATCTTTTAGCTACGCAACACTATTTTTCAACGTAATCTCCATTCAATGCTACGGCCTTACGCCACCTTGAAATGAGGGCCTGTATGCCTGCACGGTACCATTCCACTGGTCGATGTCGGAGCCAACGTCGTACTGCATCAATAACTTCTTCATCATCCGCGTAGTGCCTCCCACGGATTGCGTCCTTCATTGGGCCAAACATATGGAAATCCGACGGTGCGAGATCGGGGCTGTAGGGTGCATGAGGAAGAACAGTCCACTGAAGTTTTGTGAGCTCCTCTCGGGTGCGAAGACTTGTGTGAGGTCTTGCGTTGTCATGAAGAAGGAGAAGTTCGTTCAGATTTTTGTGCCTACGAACACGCTGAAGTCGTTTCTTCAATTTATGAAGAGTAGCACAATACACTTCAGAATTGATCGTTTGACCATGGGGAAGTACATCAAACAGAATAACCCCTTCAGCGTCCCAGAAGACTGTAACCATGACTTTACCGGCTGAGGGTATGGCTTTAAACTTTTTCTTGGTAGGGAAGTGGGCGTGGCGCCACTCCATTGATTGCCGTTTTGTTTCAGGTTCGAAGTGATGAACCCATGTTTCATCGCCTGTAACAATCTTTGACAAGAAATTGTCACCCTCAGCCACATGACGAGCAAGCAATTCCGCACAGATGGTTCTCCTTTGCTCTTTATGGTGTTCGGTTAGACGACGAGGGACCCAGCGGGAACAAACCTTTGAATATCCCAACTGGTGAACAATTGTGACAGCAATACCAACAGAGATGTCAAGTTGAGCACTGAGTTGTTTGATGGTGATCCGTCGATCATCTCGAACGAGTGTGTTCGCACGCTCCGCCATTGCAGGAGTCACAGCTGTGCACGGCCGGCCCGCACGCGGGAGATCAGACGGTCTTGCTTGACCTTGCGGCGATGATGACACGCTTTACCCAACGACTCACCGTGCTTTTGTCCACTGCCAGATCACCGTAGACATTCTGCAAGCGCCTATGAATATCTGAGATGCCCTGGTTTTCCGCCAAAAGAAACTCGATCACTGCCCGTTCTTTGCAACGCACATCCGTTACAGACGCCATTTTAACAGCTCCGTACAGCGCTGCCACCTGTCGGAAGTCAATGAAACTATACGAGACGAAGCGGGAATGTTTGAAAATATTCCACAAGAAATTTCCGGTTTTTTCAACCAAAATTGGCCGAGAAAAAAAAAGTGTTGCGTTACTTATTGAACTGCCCTCGTATAAGCGTGCCGACTGCAGCGCAGTATTCTGTCTGTTTACATATTTCTGTATTTGAATACGCATCCCTGCACCAGCTTCTCTGGAGCTTCAGTGTATAACCTCTGACTTTTGCGACAGCAGATGGTAGAAGGATCTAAGACTATTTTTCAAGATTACACCGGACAAATCTCTGACTGTGTCTAAGCAAGATAGCACAACAGTATTGTAGCTATACAAAAACTAAAACTTTTGTGTCTTCACCCGATGATAGGTCGTATACAACCTATATTACATGAGCATAAAAATTCTTTCTTGTGGGACCCTCGCTACAGGAAGTTATTTTTTACAACCCCCGACTGTAGCAGACTGACTGTACTGCGAGTACTACCGAGGTATTGCGGGAAACGTCGTAACAAGCAGATGACCGGAGAAATAAGGTCACTAGTATTTCTGCCCTCTCGGTGCGTACTGGAGCACACGAAACGACTGAGAGGCAGAAAGTGGGGTGTAGGGATGTGACTGGTTTAACGACCATCCTTTACGGCGAAAGTTCCGAGTCGTTAAATTCCTCTCTCCGTGATATCGGCACCGTTATTAATTCCGCTACGTAAGTACGCCCTTCCTGGTGGTGATAAACATAGAATGGTGCTCATCACAAACACCTTTATAAGGAAATTCTCATTTACTTTCAAACTGGATGATAAAATTAATGGTAATGTTAAAATTAGCATTTTTGTCGCTTCTGGTTTTTACGAGAAAGCGCATAGACAATCTCCCAGAGGGAAAAATTGTGCTACAGCTTCTTGTGCTCACAAGCTGGTAATATAATCTCTTACTGTTAATCCATTCTTTGAAAATAGTTCGGTATAAATTGTTTCTCAACAATCTACATTCCGTAGAAGACATCTCAGGGGAAAATACCATGCGACATAATGTAGAGATAACTGCTCTATAAGGCAGAAATTCACCTCGAAAAACAACAGCTTCAGAAATTCTATTGAGCGCTTGCCATAGACTATAGAGTTTGGTCACAAAAACAATGGTAACTCGCCATATCGTAAAGCGACTCTGACCGAAGCTGAGTACGTTGGAGAATATCTAAATAGACTGAGTCGTGTCATTTAACTATCTCTGCAGTGCCACTTTAAACTATTATTACATACGTTATTCCGTACCTTAAAAGGCCAGACAGGTTGAATAAATCTCGATTAATGAAGCACTCGTATCTTTTCTGCCAGGTACTAGAGAAATGGGATCTATTTGAGACCCGGTCAGTTATAGAGTTCACTTCTTTACGGTCAAATTTGTAATATCTGAGAGTGGCTTCCCGATTGGGAATATAAGCAAGGGTATTACCAGTTCCAGAATGTGCTGTACAACCAAGGAAAACATACAGGAAAACGTGGTTGTTACTGAGGGAATCGAACGATTCTTTATTTTTTTCTAGGGCAATATATACCACACAATAACGTAAGGTGTGCTTGTTTTTCAGTATGCGTCAGTCTCTGAGCATAGTTGATAGCTTGCGGTGAATTTCTCGGCGATCTAGCCGACAAGTGTTTATTTTAATTCGTTACCCAGTAGCTGCTTCGAAAGAAAGTGAGTTCATGGTTGAGTTTGTAAAGAAAGTCATTATTGACCATCATACCAATTGTATTCGCGATCATGTCTGCTGTGTGTTCGCCACATAACTACACGCATGGATACTGAACCTAATTGGCTCAAGAAGCATATCGGTTTTGAAAACTTGAATATCTCTAATTTTAGTACCGTGGACATTTCACGAGACGTTGGAGTATGCTAATTGGATGGTTCACTTTCCAACAGGTTTTCGAACGTGTGCTCTCGGAATTTTGAGAGCCTCTCAACGATGAACTTTGTGCTTAAAAATACCCGAAAGACAAGAATTGCGTTCCACCTGAATTCCAAGCAGCCCACAAAATGTAACTTCCTTGTAGGTCCTCTAAACTCTTTTCGGTACAATCGTTTGTCTATACAAAATTATTACGACAAAAGATCACTAGAGACTCGTATGGCAATCAATCCAAGGGGAAATTAAAATCGATATTACAGATGATTTATTACAACAAGTGACATTTCTAAAAGCAAGTCTTAGCCTGAAATTACGCGACGTAAATTTTTGTACCGGACGAGGACCCGGGACTCCTATCCAGCAGCTATTGCCCTGTTAACTAACCAAGAAAGGTCTTAAATATGAATTCACTAACAAGGAACAACGTGTGCGCACGTTTAAAGGTTTTGTCTTGGAAGAGGATTAGAACACTAATCGGACAGTGAACTCGGCACAATCAACTGTTAGATATGGATTTTTCAACAGTAGCGAGCAACAAACAGAAAGAACGAGATGAAAAAGTTTTGCCTTACCAGGATTCGAACCCGGGACCTGTCGCCGTTGTTTTATAGCCGCGAATAAATATTAGTTTATTTAGCCAGCAGCGAAGTGTTCTCATGTCTGAACTACAAATAACGTTATGAAAAGTTCGGTGCTGACCAGTATTCGAACACCACACATATCGTCATTGTTGACTACACATGAAAAGATGTTAATTATTAAATTCTCGTGCACCAGTGGCTGCGACTGGTCTATTTGAACCTGATGTGATATGATGAAAAGCTCTGTGTATGACTGTCAGTCGAAACCAGCATCTATCGTTATCGACAGTGCGAGATGAGACGTTAAAAATCACAATTATTTTTACCAGTATTTGACGTGCGCATGCTACAGCTTGAAATTAAATGATGAAAATTTTTGTGCTGCACCAGGATTAGAATGTAGTTATGTGCCTTTCGTACAGAACTTGAGGAGTTCGAAATGTTGGGGAAACAACCAAATGAAGGAAGCGTGTCCCCTGAAAGGGGTGAAATCTCGCCAAAGGGGAGAGTTCGAACCCAGTCAAAAATGGTTCAAATGGCTCTGAGCACTATGGGACTTAACATCTGAGGTCATCAGTCCCCTAGAACTTCGAACTACTTAAACCTAACTAACCTAGGGACATCACACACATCCATGCCCGAGGCAGGATTTGAACCTGCGACCGTAGCAGTGGCGCGGTTCCTGACTGACGCGTCTAGAACCGCTTGGCCACCGCGGCCGGCTTCGAACCCAGTCCAGCATCAATATTATCAACCTCTCAAATTGAAATACAATAAGAAATAAATGCTCTCTTACCGTACATGACAACTGACTAAGTAAGTAAAATAAAACTTACAGTGTAAGAAAACTTAGTCTACCGACGACAGAGTTTCCACTTGCTGCGTCTTATGGCTCTCTCATGACCGAATCTAAATTGGCTCTCTTCCATTCGGTAGCGAAGGTTCATAGTGTTTAATGATTATTTGCACCTAGCAACCATGATCTAAAGCGCACCAGAAGGCTGTGGAGACACAGTCAAGTTTCTGCGGAGGGAACCACAGCTTACAGACCTTGTCAATAACAGTAAAAAAACACTCAACACTGAATAACCTTACAAAACATCATAAAAATAATAACAAAAAATCAAGTATGACGATGTATTTCCAAACGTGGCATAGCTGTATGAAAGTGATTTATTCGCAACTATAGGTTTCACGTTAATTTATAGACGTATCTTCACGTTTATAATGTGTTTGTTTTCATAGTGTAGGTAGACAGTTACGGAGTCACAGCATTCGGTAAGTTATCCACGTTAAAGCAACACAACAATGTGGTTTCACTCTTAACGTGGATAACTTCCCGAATGCTGGGAAGTAAACAACTATTAAATTTTAATATGCGTCTATACTGGCGTGAAACCGGTAGTTGCGAATAAAGCACTTTCATACAGCTATGTAGTTTTTGGAAACAAATCATCCTTGACTTTTTTAATTGTTATTATTTTTTATGACAATTTGAGTGGTTATTGAGTACTGACTGGTTTTTGTATTGTTATTCGCAGTGGAGGGAGCTCTAAACATTTGTACTATGTATGGGACAAGTGCCTTCGAAGAAACCACCGCAAAAATATTATTTCACGTTTCAAGTACGATCGTTTTGACATGATTTATTCACCAACCACGAAGCCAATAGGCTTCACTGAATAAAGTCGTTACGATTCCCGCTATGGTACAAATCAGTGCACCTGATGACTGCCGGATGTGCTGACAATGACTATGTAACGTTTGTGCATTAATTCAAATCAACAGACGTGGCCAGATTTAAATTTCTCGTAGAAGGTCATCAGTTGCTCACAGAGCAGTACTATCGAGTATCATTGCGACTGTCGCGGTATGGTGGCTGCTTTATGAGATCTACATAGAAAGATATTAATGAATGAGCCATAATGCAAAACATCTCCTCAAGCAAAGGATAGTATGCGAACACAAGAGATAATACACTGGTTAAAACAATTAAGTGATCAGTTGAGATATCTAGGTTCTGAAGTATTGTCATCGGCAGAATAAACTAAAATGGTTGGAACTCTTTCTGTCGGTTCTACGGAGTGGAGACAACAGCGTTACGGTCATCGAGATAGTGGTAATAACGCAAAGTTGCTACAAAAACGGTTCAAATGGCTCTGAGCACTATGGGACTTAACATATGAGGTCATCAGTCCCCTAGAACTTATAACTACTTAAACCTAACCTAAGCACATCACACATATCCATGCCCGAGGCAGGATTCAAACCTGCGACCGTACGGTCACGCGGTTCCAGACTGAAGCGCCTAGAACCGCAAAGTTGCTACAGAGCGGGTTGGTGTTGACTTGTATTTACTCTGCGAAACGAATTACACAAGCAGTCGGGTTCAAATAGTGCAGTGAGCAGGTCGTGCACCACAACAACAACGTGACTTACCCGTAGCTACGGCATGGAGAGCCATAGGACGGTTGGAAGTGGGACAGACACAGAGGGAGGTGGCTGCAGCAATTGGAATGTCCCAAAGTGTCATTTACAGGACCTGGACGCGATTTCAGACAACAGGAACCGTTGAAAGAAAGCAAGACAAAGGTCGTCCACGGGTAACATCAGCAAGAGATGACGGTTATCTCCGGTTAACAGTCCGTGGAGACAGGAGGCTGAATGCAACTCAGCTGTATCGCACCCTCCAGGCAGCAACAGGACGCACAATATCAGCACAAACAGTCCGAAATCGCCCTCGGGAATTTCGTCTCTACGCACGGAGACCAATGGTGTGTGTCCCATTAAAACTACGACACCGTTTAGCCCGCAAAAACTGGAAGGGGGAACGTCAGGATTGGAGTCGCAACGGATAGCGTCGTGTGCTGTTCAAAGATGAGTCAACATTTTGTGTTCAGCCGGACAATCGTCGTTCCCACATCTGGAGAGAACGTGGACCTAGGGACAATCCTGCTTATGAGTAGGAAACATCACCATATCGCGAATGGTGTGGGCAGGAGCTCTCCTCAGCTGCTACGAAGTCAACTTCGTAGCAGCTGAGGAGAGCTCCGCCTACCATCCTAAGGGAGCCATGGGTCTGATGATGGTTATGTAAAAATAACCGAAACCGTTTACCTATGTCATTCAAACATAAATGGTGTGATCAAGACTGAACTTTAGTCAAAATATAATAATCTATTGATCACTGTATTCCAAAAATGGTTACCAAAATTGTACACACAAATTACAACTGTAACCGATATCTGAATAAAATACGTTACCATATGTGTATTGTGTATTATATCTCACCTGATCCCCTAATTGTTTGGAGTAGTGTATTTCCCATCTGGTGGCACAAACAGCCTCTGTAACGCACTGCTGATATGGCAGAAGCAGCTATCCTACAGCTCGGTTAGAAGGCCATTATTCGCCACGCCTCTTCTCCCGATTTTTTATTCTAAAAAAATACCTATCCAATCTTCAAATGAACATAAAGTAAATTCCTTTCCTGACTCTTCACCTTTTATTGCGACATATTTACCTCCAACTCCTAGAATTCTACGGGCATGGAACGAAAACCAACCAGCATGAGAGACCATACTGCTGATGATATATTTATTTCCTATGTTTTTCTGTGATATTCAATAAACCAAACGGAAACGCTATAGAGATTTATACTGTTCTAATACGAATGAATTAAAACATACCATCATAACTTTACTATGAAAGTCTGCTTTAATTAAACAAAATGTATCCGTAATCTGTACCTGCCCACAACTACACGAACTTTCGACCTTGATTTGGTGTGCTTATACATGAAATCCTATGTAATGACAATGAAAACTCATGAAGAGACGTGCAACGCATGCATCATCCGCATTGTGTACTGCACTGGTATAAGCAAAAAAGTAATAGTATAAGTAAAAAATTTAAGGCGCAGTGTCGCAGTTTCTTAAGTTTTTCACATTTGGAGCTAGGTGTACTAAGTCAAAGTTGAGAGAAGGGGAAGTTATGATCTTTCCGATTTTCGATCTGGAAGCTTGTGGCTTGGTAAGAGAACAAGTAAAAAGCTGATAAAGTGTCTAGATCTCTAGCGTGACTGGAACCAAGAGATGATGCATCTTCCGCTGCATAAAGTGGCCACATTATCACGCAGTTAGGGAGCCATTGCTGCTGCAGTACACTCTCATTGCCGTAGTAACTGGTAACAAAAATAAATCCCAACGTAAAACGTAAGATTAGTTGTAGAGTCTGTGTGGAACAAACTTCCTTGGATCAAATCACAAATCTGATAATCCACTGTTACACCTTAAGTGAGAACCATTCATGTTATTTCATCACAATGTTAAGAAAGTATCAAGCGAATTTAGCAGGATAATATTGAAACACTTCAGGAAGTAAGTCAACGGTCACATAGCTTCCAAACGTATTCCACAGTGTCGCTAGTCCTCCACCAGCACCTCATGAAATGACTGCGACACTAATACTAGAGGAATTCTGGACAATAACTGTCTTTCTTCCCATGAACCATTTGTGACTGGAATAGGAAATCGAGGGGGCGGGGAGGGAGATGATATTGGTACACAACATACAACCCACCACTTACTGAATGGTGGCTTGTGAATGAGTTCTAGACGCAGAATGTTTTCCAAAGTAATGTGTGCAAGATTAACTTACATAATTTGATTTCACAAGAAGCCAGAATCCGATACAATCTATTAAACATCAGAAGAATTCAATAGAAAGGACAGTGTTTTGACGTGACTTTGCTACATCTTTAGACGGAATGGTTCATTAGTTAGAATTCAACATTTCGATTTTGAATTATCCCTCTGCCGCAGCCTGTGGAAGTTAGCGAACATTCAAACTGAATGAAGAATATTTGGACATTTCAGCTAAACTACGTCTGAAGACTCATTTCCTAAGGATCTATGCTGTGGGCTAGAGGGTGGATATCGAGCGAGTTTGCGAAATGTTTATGACACTGATCTTGCGTTTGAGAAGGGTATGGTTCAAAGACCCTAATGGGAATGTGTCTTCGGGGTTGCAAATTCTATAATGCACCTACTTTTAAGATCTGGCCAGCACCCCACCCTGTCAAATCAATGTTTATACTCCATATACCACAATCTTGTCGTCGACCATACACTTTTTTCATCGAATTTAGATGGACATCAATGGTGCAATAGTCTCACGCAGATTTTTGTAGCTATTTCCAGCGAATGAACTTAGTCAAAAGATTATTACAACCATAGCAATGCCGGCCAGTTTTTATCTTCAGCATACAAAATATTGAGTACTACTGATAGATAGTACATGATATTATTCTAGCTCCTGGAATAAACAGTTCCTTCCTCAGAGAGGAGAGAGTCTGGGGCAGAGCAAGTCACTAAGACCCTACGATGAGAAGGTAATTGGTAAAGTCTTATGGGACCAAACTGTTGAGGTCATCGGTCCCTAAGCTTACCCACTACTTAGTCTAACTTAAAGTAACTTCCACTAAAGACAACACACACACCCATGCCCGAGGGAGGACTCGAACCTCCGATGGAGGAAGCCGCGCCGACCGGGACAAGGCGCCCAAGACCGCACGGCTACCACGCGCGGCCGATGAGAAGGGATTGATGGTAGGACACAGGGAGGTAAAGATGAAAGGAAAGGTGTCAGCGACAGAAGAACGTCAAACATATCACACGTGTAAGTGCTGTGATTGCTTACCTCCGAGATCGGAGGCTTGCTCTGTCTGTAAAGCAGGGTTGGTGGTGATATGTGACAGATAGGAGCCAGAGTACCTTGCTGGTGCAGGCACTGTTAAGTGCACATTGTTGAACATCGGTGACCACAGCAGGTGACCCCTACGTTTTCATGTGTTGACCCAACGACGTAGACAATTACGATAATAATGGGAATGGTAGCATAGAAACTAGATCGTACGTTAATGGAAGCATATCACCTAACCACCTAGTTCTTGCTACACCATATCGATTGTGGTGTCCAGATACATGATCATCCAGGCAAACGGCTGCTTAAAATACTCAACGGACTAGGGACGCAGGTCGATGTGGTCATTGTTACGCTATGGGAGATATTCTCTGGCACTCCATGGGACCTACAGTAATAATGAAACGTATCATAACATATCTCGACATACTGCCACTTTTCATGCTCAATGTCGTCCCCGACGCCGATGATATCTTCCAGCATGGTAACTGATCTCAACATGATGGTACACACCTGGTATGCTATCGAGTGCTGAAGTATCCTCGTAATGAGGAGTGATCGAAGACATTTCTAGAGGAATAAATTCACAATACAGGCCATTAAAATTGCTACACCACGAAGATGACGTACTACAGACGCGACATTAACTGACGGGAAGATGGTGCTGCGATATGCAAATGATTAGCTATTCAGAGCATTCACACAAGGTTGGCGCCGGTGGCGACACCTACAACGTGCTGGCATGAGGAAAGTTTCCAACCGGTTTCTCATACACAAAAAGCAGTTGACCGGCGTTGCCTGGTGAAACGTTGTTGTGATGCCTCGTTAAGGAGGAGAAATGCGTACCATCACGTTTCCGATTTTGATAAAGGTCGGATTGTAGCCTATCGCGATTGCGGTTTATCGTATCGCGACATTGCTGCTCGCGTTGACCGAGATCCAGTGACTGTTAGCAGAATATGGAATCGTTGGGTTCAGGAGGGTAATACGGAACGCCGTGCCGGATCTCAACGCCCTCGTATCACTAGCAGTCGAGATGACAGGCATCTTATCCGCATGGCTGTAACGGATCGTGGAGCCATGCTTCGATCCCTGAGTCAACAGATGGGGACGTTTGCAAGACAACAAGCATCTTCACAAACAGTTCGACGACGTTTGCAGCAGCATGGAATATCAGCTCGGAGACCATGGCTGCGGTTACCCTTGACACTGCATCACAGACAGGAGCGCCTGCGATGATGTACTCAACGACGAACCTGGGTGCACCAATGGCAAAACGTCATTTTTTCGGATGAATCAAGGTTCTGTTTACAGCATCATGATGGTCACATCCGTGTTTGGCGACATCGCGGTGAACGCACATTGGAAGCGTGTATTCGTCATTGCGATACTGGCGTATCACCCGGCGTGATGGTATTGGGTGCCATTGGTTACACGTCTCGGTCACCTGTTGTTAGCATTGACGGCACTTTGAACAGTGGACGTTACATTTCAGATGTGTTACTACGCGTGGCTCTACCGTTCATTCGATCCCTGCGAAACCCTACATTTCAGCAGGATAATGCACGATCGCATGTTGCAGGTCCTGTACGGGCCTTTCTGGGTACAGAAAATGTTTGACTGCTGCCCTGGCCAGCACGTTCTCCATATCTCTCACCAAGTGAAAACGTCTGGTCAATGCTGGCCGAGCAACTGGCTCGTCACAATACGCCAGTCATTACTCTTGATGAACTGTGGTATCGTGTTGAAGCTGCATTGGCAGCTGTGCCTGTACACGCCATCCAAGGTCTGCTTGACTCAATGCCCAGGCGTATCAAGGCCGTTATTAAGGCCTGAGGTGGTTGATCTGGGTACTGATTTCTCAGGATCTATGCACCCAAATTGCGTGAAAATGTAATCACATGTCAGTTTTAGTATAATATATTTGTCCAATGAATACCCGTTTATCATCTGCATTTCTTATTGGTGTAGCAATTTTAATGGCCAGTAGTGTATTAACAAAAACGAAATTGGATTCCAATAGCCTTTGATGAATATCTAAGTGTAAATCAGAAATGTCTCTCTTACGACGTTGTCTGTGATGGGTCTAGACGACGCACCCTAGTCGTGGTAGGCGGCGACTTGGACACCTGTGATATTATTGGCCGGTGCTACTGGTGTGTGACAGCTGACATGCGCCCGGTGAAGACCGTTATGAACTGGTCCGGTTGTGCTAGTAAGGTCTGGTACTGTAGACTTGTAGCACTGAGACTGAGATGCTGGTATTGCAAATTTGAGGCGTAGGGCGTAACTGATTTCACACGGTCCAGCGGTGGCCTAAGTAGGCGGCAGTGGATGGATATCTGAGGGCACGTGACCTGGCATAGCAAACTACTGCCCTACCGACAGCGCTCTTTGATGGAACAGGCGTGCTGCCTATCGACGCGGTTACCGCCTCCGGATCCGACGTGTAACTCCGTGGTAAACAGCCCATGAAAGTCTTTTACCCAAGTCTTCTTGGACGGCGGACGACCGCAAGGCTTCCCTGGTGGAATCGACTTGCAGGCGGATTTAACAGGTGCGAGCTCCACGTCCACAAACAATTTATGGGAATTGTGTGAGCTGTGCCACTTATTTCCCGAAACCTAGCAAGGATTAGTGGAATCCATCCATACTTCCTAAAGGGGACAACCACACTATTATGTGGGTGATCATATAATGTTTTAGGACACATTGTCCGTTCTGGTTGGTTTCGAGTGTGTACGCGCCAAGGAGCCGCAGAATTTAAGGCAGTTGGCTCTGGGTTGGCTTAATCATTTGTTTCAGAAGGATTTTGTATGACTATTTAATTCCGAAACTTGTTTAATCCAGCTATACGTGGTGTCTCGAATTTTCTGGTAACTTGTTAGAAGACTGGCAAATTTAGAGTATCGCTCCATAAGAAATTGCAGTAACTATTGGGACCGTAATCAGGATTTATTACAATCTTGCCTGTGACATGAGCTTGCATTTGTTGAAATTTATTTGTGCTGCAGGGAGTTTTGTTAAGACCGCTTGCACTGTGGCGTCGGTCGGGCCCACATATTCCGTTCCCAATTGGCTTACACAGCCGCCTGTTTATGCGATTCTGTGCACAAGCCTTGAGCAGCGAAAGCTAGCGCTGTCTGTCTTCTGCTCTTCATTCCTTCCAAGCTAGAATTTTAGCGCAGTTCTAACTCATTCTATTTGTAAATCAAAAGTCGCTCTCCTTTTATAACCTTACTGTTCCTTTAAGTTTCTCAAATATTTTACTAGTGGTTGAGATCGCAACTATCATTCTAATTCAATGTAAATTTTAATTATTTGAATATTACTGTGGAGTCCTGTAAACCATGCTCTCCTTCTTTGTTCACTTTGTATTTTAGTATAAGATTTTGTTTTGGGAATGGCCTACCATGTCGTCGTTTCAGTCCTATTAAATCTTTTATTGGTATCTTCTGCTCATGAAGTTGTGATTTTCAAGGCTTTTTATATTTGGCTTGAACTTTGTATCATTAGTCTTTTATTTAGTGGTCTGGCAAACAGTGATTGCGTGCGAGCTGTAATTGATATTTCCTGCCATAACTGATTATGGTTAAGCATTCAAATTAATTTTTGTTTAATTAAATTCAGTCTGTGCAAAATATATGTTGTACCAGTGAATGAACTGTGACAAATCCCCGTTGGCCTATCCCTTCCTCGCTTCCCTTCCTGGCCAAATTAAGCGGCCATATTTTTACATTTCAGGTAATCTTGGATCTTCAAGTTATTTCGCGTTGGGGACCCGTTGCCACACGTTAAACGCAAAATAAGTTCTGTGACACTTCGGCAACGTGCTATAAAAGGCTGAACCAATAAGAGGCAAAAACACTCCCTGCGTCACAAGTAGAACTTGCGAGACCCCGTATTAATTTGCCGTTTTCAGTTAAAGCCCACGTATGATGATGATGTTTATTTTGTGGGGCGCTCAACTGCACGGTCATCAGCGCCCGTGCAAAGCTCAAATTTTTAGACAAAAATGGTTCAAATGGCTCTGAGCACTATGGGACTTAACTTCTGAGGTCATCAGTCCCCTAGAACTTAGAACTACTTAAACCTAACTAACTTAAGGACATCACACACATCCATGCCCGAGGCAGGATTCGAACCTGCGACCGTAGCGGTCACGCGGTTCCAAATTGAAGCGCTTAGAACCGCACGGCCACAAATTTTTAGACATTACATTTGTTATTCATATTCCGTTCCAGTCATTGTCACAAATGATGAGGACAAAACAAACACACAGTGCCCGGGCAGAGGTAATCCCCAACTCGTCCGGGAATTGAACCCGGGACCCCGTGATCCAGAGGCAGCAACGCTAGCCAATAGACCACGAGCTGCAGACGGCCACGTATGATGTTGAAGTAGTTTCTACCACGTGATAGCACTGAACAGTTATTTAACAGGTTGGAGAAAATCAGTCTAATAATAAGGTCAGTGGAGGATACGGGACCTCGATTAGAGCGTTAAAGTTTCTGTTAAGGTAGCTGTTAGTTTGAAACTGTATTCTGAAAGCGATCCGATAACAGAGGTGGAACAATTGTCTCTGCAACTGGTTCTCTGCAATATGTTTCTTATACACGAAAAAGCAAAGGAAACTTATTTCCACTGATTTTGTATGTCTACATTGCATTTCCGTTTCTCAGCGTTCTGTAGCAGTCAGCTGGTTGTCATCGATTACCATACACACAATTAATCTCCTTACAAAGTAATTTCATCAAATTTACTTGACCTGTATTAATCCGTTGAAAGTTAAATTCATGAATATGGCTTTCTAATTTGCTTTATATAATAATCTACTAAACATTGCCCCATTTGAAACAAAACGAAACTTTGTGTGATACTGTTTTCTGGCGTTAGCAGCCATCATATCTAGTCCCAAGATTCTTTTCTCAGACCAATGGTGGTTACAGCATTATGCATATGCTTAATCATTGGTCGGAGGTACTAGAAACCGATGGTACCTTTCTCCTGGGAAAGACCGCCAGAATTGTAGTCTGTCAATGTGACTGATACTTTGGGGGGGCAGCGCACAAAAATGCTAACTTTCTTTCATTAATATTTTAATAAAGTAGCATTAAACTTGGTTGACATTCTGAAATAGGTGACTCTAAACAGCAAGCTATCGCCTCCTTATTTCGAAAGTCAGAATTACATGCGAGACTAAAAACAAAAGGTAAATGAAAAGGCAGACGAAGATGGGACTCCCAAATGAAATAGCGGTAGTGCCCAATCAGATCGGCAGGGACAGTCGTGGTTGCCGGACATGGACAGTTACATTTCAGTTTTATGCAAAATGAGTAAAGTGTTAATCACATCTGAACGGGCAGTCATGGAACACAGACGTGTTGTCTGGTGCGGTCGATGTTGACTCAGTTTTGCATAGAAATGTTAAATCTGGCTCAGTTTAAGAGTTGGTAAAGAGTAACCAGTTACTCATATTGAGAAAGGAAGCTTGATGTTGTGTGACTTGTTGAAAAGACAGTGAATAAGGTTTTTAACTTGTAGTTTCTCGTGTTCTGCTTAAATAAATTCGAGTAGCATCCCCAAATAGTGACCAAACCAATCATTTACATAAAATCAGTTTCACGCTAAAAGTTCATTAGGCCTACAGCCTCAGGAGAACGAATCTACGACCTACGTGCTACTACCTGTGTAGGGGATATCTTCAGGTTTGTCAAAGTTTACAGGACTCTACGCCTCAGGGCTGTGAAAGCAAAGTGCCTTCCCAGAACAAGATGGATTATTAAGACGCCATCCGTGGTAACACAGAGGATAATCATATTATTACGCCGTAGTGTTCATAGTTAACAATAATATTTGACAATAACAAAGTTGCATTAAATAATGGCCAGTCATTATCCGACATATTTTAATTTGACAGTGTGCTTTTACAGTTGTACAATAATTTTCGTAACCGGTAATATCTTCTACGCTTCCATTTGTGTAACATCTCTGTACCTCTAACCTCCTTGACCATAATTTCTTTATTATAATGTAAACATGTTATATGTTGTGAGTTCACCTTTAGCCCACAGTTTATAACATTTTAAGTAGAATTAGTGTGCGATTGTAAAAATATGTACGTACATTAGTAAATTCAGTGCTTTACTTCCGACTACTTAGTCATCATTACATAATTTGCCTTTTATGCTAAACTATGAACTCCAACAATGAATCTTGAATGTAATCACCTGAAGACGGCCATATGCCCGAGACTGTTCATCTTTTAAAAAAGTCGACTTCCATTGTGAAAGATAACAGATATTTTTCAATACGACCGTAAGCTGTCGAGAGTCGTTGATATACATCAACGGAGACAGTTGAAAATGTGTGCCCCGACCGGGACTCGAACCCGGGATCTCCTGATTACATGGCAGACTCTCTATCCATCTTTTTTAATTTTTTTAAATATTTTTTAATCTCATTTTGTTCGTGTTCGGTCGTTGCATCTGCTCGAGGCGGACGTCGCAAGACACCCGTTTCAGTTCGTCGTTGCTCCATTAACTCATTTTTTTTTTAATTTATTACAGAGGGCAGCTAACCCTCTGACCGAACACGCTGAGTTAACCGTGCTGGGATCTGAGCCACCGAGGGCACAGAGGTCACTGCGACTGCAGGGATGTATCTCTTGCACGCTCCCCGTGAGACCCACATTCCCAGCTTACTGTCCACACACTACACTCGTAGTGCCCCTGCCCATTACACTCATTACTCGCGGCAGACAATCTTACGGAGTCCCGTTAGAGTTCGGGCAATGCGTGTGCATCCAGCGCAGAAGAAGGAGGTCAATGGCCGGTTAGACGTAACTGTATGAAGATGGTATCTGTTCTTTCGGACATGTCCGAAACAACACATACCATTTTTATATTTTTTAATATAGTCATTTAAAGGACAGCATCCATAATCGATAAAACCAGCTTATTTACTTTGTAGTTACGTTGATTTCATGTGGTTGTTATATTTACATTTGTTGTCTATTTGATGAAAGAGAAATACCGACGTCAGCTACCCGATAGCATTTAAATAATTCAGTGATGACGAGTGAAAGTTTGTGCCAGACACGGACTCTAACAGAGATTTCACACAGTATGTGAGCAGTCACCTTAACAGCTTCACCTATCCGTGGACGCTTCCCGTCCAACCTAATTTCTCAACTTTTGCACATCAGTTCCATAGCCTCCCTCCTCCCCCCCCCCCCCCCCCCCCCCCCCTCAATTCCCCGTCCGCCGTTCACCAGCTTCATTGCTCGCAGCATTTACTATTATTCCTGAAAGAACAAACATAACACATAAATACTGATATACTTTGAGGCCATTTCATGATATCTTCAGTGTGAAAGCACTCATGTGGGAAGAATGCTATATGCTGTGTGCAACGAGAATGGAGGACAGGAGGGCGCTAGGGAAGCAGTTGTGACAGGTTGAGAATTTGCGTTGGAGAGGGCCCAGATAGTACAATCAGTTAAGGGGCTCCGGAAAGGCTCAAAATCATGAAAAGTTCAATTTTTACTTTTTTGCGTTTTCTGAATCTGCAGACTATTACCTTTTAATAGATATATAATTTATTCAATTCCAAAGACTACAACTATTTTTAAATTTTTTTTGAAATGTGTTCTACATGGGCGTGACCCACTGTGGCGCTGTTAAACTGCTGTCAAATGGTGTTATTATTAACGTCCGTGTTCATCAGGTACATTTTAGTGATGTGAGATAAAGTATGTGTTGTGGCTAACCTGTGATGGTTCAATATATATCGCTGGTGTGATTGTCGATTGTTTCATGTTTATTTACTCTGTCGTTATCTCGAAAATATTCGTAATTAATTCTGTTTCTTGAGTCTCTGTTTTGTTGAAGTATAATAATGAGTAAAAGTAAAGTTATTAGAAA